>NC_140943.1:87894047-88549047 GCF_014529385.1 Adiantum capillus-veneris | reverse complement strand
CTTTCACTTTGTTGGTTGTAAGATCGGCCATGGACTCAAATCGGGCCTCAAGCTTGCTAAGGCGAGCTTTGAGATCGCAGTTCTCTTCCATGACCTGATCGAGATCTGCTTGGAGGCATTCGATTCGATTGGGTTTTCTCGGTGCCTCTAAGACGGTGAAGCGGTCCGAGGCGGGCAACAAGAAGAGCAACCTCTAGACACCCTTCAAGGCTCCCGTGCTGCTCAATGGGGCTGGGGCACAACACAACACAAACCAAAACAACAAACCCCCAGCCAAATCCCAACTACACAAGGGGCACCACCTAGTTTAAGAGCGAACTAGGACGCAAAAGAGGAGAATCGTTAGAGCAACCCACAAACAAGCAAGGAATTTACACTAACCCTAACACCAATGGAACACTCTCACACACTAAAACACGAGAGAGAGAGAGAGAGAGAGAGAGAGAGAGAGAAAGATGGTGCTCGGGCTGCTTTGAAGTGTATCGTTAATGATCAAGCAAACATATATATATATATATGTAAGAAAGAGAGAGAAGGGGGAAGGGGGTGCTTGAGATTAGTATTTGTTCAACATAGCCTGAGTACATTACACCACAACACATCACAAGAAAAAAGCCACCCCAATCACTGTCTTAAGGCCAGGGGAGTCCTCTCCACCCTGTCGCCCTCTTACAGCATGTGGGATTTATGGCTAAATTGATAACAATACCCGGAGACAAGCTATCAAGAACTTAAATAAAACGCCAAGACACTTACACATCATTATTGTCCATGACTTCACGTTGGAAGGGAGACAAGGTATCCATGCTTAGTCCAAATTCACCCTTCTTGATTCAACAAATGTTGGGCTTACTCTAGTAGGAGAAACGATAGATTTCCTACCCTCAATTTAATGATCCCTCTCTCTTACAATGGCATAGAGTTCCCTTGCTAATCACCCCTAATCCAACACATACATATGCCTAATGCCAATGAGATTCCACTCAAGAGCTCCTTCTCAAGAGGTTGAGCTTGGCTTCTCAAGCTATAGCATAGTGCTCTTTCTTCTCCCCCCTTTTTTGTGCTAGCTACACCCTCCTTTTATAGCAATTTTGAAGGCTAGGGTTACTCCTCTAACCATGGTTGGGTTAGATTTTCAGCAATTTATCTAATTTCTTTTGCTTGGAATTATCAAGAAGTTGGTGGGGAGAAGAGAGAGGAGAGAAATGGAGGTGATAGGACTTTTCATAGTGGGTTAGTGTTAGTAGAGTTAGTATTAATTTACAAATGGAATTGGATATTTACAATGGGAGTATCCATGTAGGATACAAATAAGGAAGAAAAACTCTTAAGAGGTAAGAAAAGGTGGATTTCTTACAAGGTTGATGCTCCAAGTGTCTTGAGTAGGGCCAATTTTGACGCTTGTTGACGGTCCACTAGCTTTGACGGTACATTTTTTCTCCACTCTTGACCTTCCTTGAGAGACAAGGTAATTGAAGCTGAGTAATCAACCACCATGATGCTGTCTTTTAAGAGAAGAGGCTGAATTTTGTGGTTTTTTTGATAGATATGGGTAATTTGGAGGAGGAAAAATGAAACTAGGTGGTCAATTTTGGAATGGAATTGTGTGTGGGAGGTATGAGTTCACCATGGTTTCTCTTATTCTTCAAGGTTGAGGAAAAGGTGAGTAGGGTGCAGAGAGGAGTGGTGAGAGAGGTGGGGATGATGAGTGGACAAGTGTGTGTGAAAGAGGAAAATGATAAAGTGGAAGAGAGAGTGTGGCTGCATAGCATGGGAAAAATGGGGTCCACTAATAAAATCATAGCTCACAGCTCGTAGCTCAAAAGAATATGAAAAAATTTGAGGCAAAAGTTCAGCCCACGAGCTACAATTTTTGTTTGTATCACCTTTTCAAATTCGGAGAGCAAGTGAACTTTAAAAATTCAGCAAAACCGACCGTTTTTTTCCACTGCACAAGGTCCTTGTGGGGTCCTTCTTTGGATGATTCTTTTGAATACCTCCAAGAGTGAGCCCTCCATAGTGCATGTATGCATGCCACCTACCCTTGACCTTATTTGGTAGGTCTATAATTGAAGATATTATTGAGATCATGATATAATTGAATAGTACAACTAAGAAAATCAAATATTGAGGGGTCTAAAAAATATGTACATGTCAAATATAAATAATATAAGTGGAAAAAATATAAAGGGGTCAAAAGAAGTCTCTCTCATTATGAGGCTACCATAAAAAGATAAATATTTTTGGTGTTCTAATTTTTTAGAAAAAAAAACAAAATAGATGTAGGAAGGGAAAAATCACAATAGTGAAAAATATACACATAAATAAAACTAGTTTTTTTGGATTTTTGTTGGGGTGGAGTTACACCAAATATAAGAGAAGCTTACATGAAAATATTTCTATATGGAATAAAGAGTATGAAAAATGGTAATAAAAATTGTGGTAATGGTGGTGAGGCAATGTACAGAGCATAAATAACACACACCTAGGTAGAAATATTTAAACAAATACCAAAAATAATTATGAAAAAAATCTTTTATTTAGGCCCTATATACAAAGAAATATTTACATACGCATGGGCCATAATATACTTATATTTTTTATTTTTTTGGCTCAACTAGCCCAATGACTAGCTAATTGAGGGTTCTTTATTTCAGTAAGGAGATATGGGAAAAGTCCCCTAACTCACACGCACCTATATACAGTGAAAGGGTGAGGGTAACCACAGTGTTTGAGTGATTTGATAGGGTGAGATAACTCACTATGGCAATTACAGAGAGCCGAAAAAACGGCTATCAACGGCAGCAAAGCTCGATCGTGTTCGCCTAGTGGTTTTTGGGGTTTTTTCGTTGGTCGTCATGCTTCCAGAGGAAAGACTCTTTTTGTTGAGTGTTCACACAAAACCGTGAAGAGTGGGAACCCCTGCTTATGTTAGGGTTTTTTTTGAAGCAAAAAATGCCAAAACACTTACTCGGGGGTGTTGTGGGAACCTTGCTTAAGGTAGGTTATGACAAAAATGATTTGACTGGAGTACTTGTGTGGGCCAACAACGGCGGCGGTGGCTACAGGAGCTGATGCGACAGATGGCGGTGTTGATAGCCGGTGACTACAGAGACGAAATGCAGTGGCAGGGCGGCGGCTGTGAGTGTCGACGACAGGGCCGACTGCACAAACGAAAAAAGTACGCCGTGAATATTTTTGGCTTGAACAGAGTAGGGCTAGAAGCTAACGCCCCCCACAGGACTGCCCTCGCCCAGGGGGAGACAGGGAGGGAAAAACCTAGGGTTAGCTCCGCGCAGAGAGAGAGAGAGAGAGAGGAGAGAGACGAGAGGAGAAGAGAGAGGAGAGAGAGAGAGAGAGAGGTGAGGGGAGAGAGAGAGATGAGAGAGAGGTGGAGAGAGAGAGTAGAGAGGAGGGAGAGGAGGAGAAGGGGGGAGAGGGGGGAGGGGGGGGGAGACGGGAGAGGAGAGGAGAGAGAAGGAGAGAGAAGAGAGAGAGAGAGAGTATGATGATGAGGAGAGAGAGAGAGGAGAGAGAGGGGAGGGAGAGGGGGGGGGGGGGGGGGGGGTGGGGGGGGGGGGGGGGGAGGGGATGCCTTACGGCTCGGTTCACGCGTATGAATCCTTGCGCACCATGTCTCACGTTCAGCCCATTCAAGCCTGCTCACTTAGGGCAGTTACACACACCAGAGAGAGAAAGAGAGTGACTCTCTCTGCACCTACTTCAATCCCGTGACCTGTAGCACCATGCCCGCGCAACCCCACGCTATGCCCTTCTCTCTCACCTGCACCCCCGCAAATCCCTGTGCTCCAATGTTGCCGACTCAACTCATTGTTGTTATGCAAACGATGTTGAAAGTCTTGAGATGATATTGTAGCCCTGCTTTGCACCTCCCCCAACACCTCCTGCAGAGAAAAACCCTTCTTTGCCTCTTTGCAGACACAATTGAATCTCTCTCTCTGTCTCCTGCAACTCAGCGACGCTTCTACTGCTTTGCTTCAGTAAAACTAACCAATCAGTCTACAACTAACCAATCCGTCAAGGACAAAGCTCCATGGCCGATTTCACACACACACACATGCGTAGACTGTTTCACGCAGATCCAACACAAAACCCTGTGACGAGCTCTGGCCCTTGCGGGCTCGCAGATGGAGCAGAGAGAGGAAAGTTCTATTAACGAGACCACACACACTCTCTCTCTCTATCTCTCTCTCTGTGCCTTCACCTGGAGAACATCTTTGCCTTTGCCCTGCTCAGGGATGGGGAAACTTGGTATCTCTCTCTCTCTGCTACCTCGCAATACCAACAAATGGCATCGGCCATTAGAGCCAAGCCAAAAAAATCTCTCATCCTACCCCTTGGGACTCGACGCAGACCCCTCCCCTCTCTCTCCTGCAACTACCCCTAGGCGTCCACCGACTCTTGGGCAACCTGTCCCGTCCTTGCCCAGAAAAATACAATTTACCTAACCAATGAAAATAAGGGCAACCTTGAAATTCTCCCAATTCTAGTGCAAAATTTGAAGCTTTTGCTGATAAAACAACTCTCTCTCTCTCTCTCTCTCTCTCTCTCTCTCTCTCTCTCTCTCTCTCTCTCTCTCTCCTCTCTCTCTCTCTCTCTCTCTCTGTCTGCCTGCACGTGTCAACTGCGCCATTTTTCTCCCCAAAGACCCTCTCGGTAACTAAGTAGATACCCACTTATTAGCTCCTCATGTAAAATTGGCATGACCTACTCACTTAATTAGGACTAGAAAAATACATTTTTCCTAATAGAAGAAAATAAGGTGAAACTTGAAATTCTCTTGGTTTTTAGGTCAAAATTTGAAGCTTTTGCTGGTAATTACACTAAAAGTTGTGAAAATTTCCCGGTTTTCTTCATGGCAATGACTGAGAGGGTTATGGCAAAAAGCCCGCTGTCCTTCAACCATGCACCAGTGTGTGTGCTCCCTTGGGTCTAACGAGGCATTCAAGGATCTTTGCCCAGTATGGGTGGAGTTTGTTAACCTCCCCGTATGGCTTAGGAAGAATTTGAAGGACCTAGCAGCTTCACTTGGTGATCCACTTTTTGTCCCATCTGCCAGAGCCTCGGGTGTAGCAGCAAACAAGGTCTGTATCTTGTGGGATCTGCGAAAGCCACAGCCAAAGAACTTGGTGGAAAATGTTGGGGCAAGTCTAAAGGTCATTCCTCTGAACTTTGGCACCTTCTTCAGGGCCTGCTTCAAATGCAACAAATTTGGGCACTATGCAAGGGCGTGTCCCGTTGAGGTGCTAAAGCCTACATACTAGACGATGGAAAGAAGTGAAGTACAGGCTACCCCACAGGTTGGTACGAATGCAGTAGATCCAACAAAGAAGCCCACTGAAAATCTTGGCAAGGCAGAGGGTGGCCAAAATAAAGACAACTCGGATAAAGTTGTTGAGAAACAAGCTCATGGCAACCGGAGTAAGGGCAAGACGACCCAAAGCTATCGTTTTTAATCCACCGCTCAGCAAAGAGCGGCCACCCCCCAGTAATACAAAATATTGTAATGTTTCCAACTCTTAGGTCTAAAGATGAGGGTTGGCAACAAGTATCTCATATTTCATGTAAACGGTTCAAAGCGCGGGCTAGCGCCGTGGGACAAATCAAAGGTCTCCTGCCGGATCTCCCAAAGCCTACTTTCCTATATGACAACTTATTTGAAGTTTTGGAGAAGACGAATCAAGAGGATCTTTTCACTTCCAAGCTGGATATCTTGCAGGTTCCAACAAAAAAGGAGCCAATGGAAGAGGACAACTCTGTGAAAGAGTTCGTAGAGGCAGAAGAATTTGTCCCCCTTTTCCAATGATGGATACTCTCTCTATTCAATCTTGGAATGTGAAGGGATTAAAAACCCGGAATAAGGGCACTCTCTTCTGGGAAGAAGTGAAGAAAGAGAAGGCATTCAATTGTTGGGCCATCTAAGAGCACCATTTGGATGCTTGTAACAAGAGAAAACAGGCTGTAGGAAAAAACCTTATTTTCTATGGGGAAGGAAGTGACGGTTTTAGTAGTGTCTTATTTATTGCTATTAGCCGGTCGCCGTGACGGACGTCTGCAGCATAGCTCTTTTGTACTAACATAATGTCAATATGCAAGGAAGCGACTCGGGATGGGGCACGGAGACTTAATGAGAGTGTCAATCTCACCAAAGTGAACTCAAGGGCTACTCGTTCTACGATAAAAGCAAATCAACCACTTCCTAGTCAGACAATCAGTATGCATCCAATCTCACCACTCAACGTCATCACGCCTTTTCGGTATTCAAACGAATCCGGAATGCCACGAAACGTAAGGAGAGGTATCACAACACTTATGGGCTCAATCCTACTAAAATCTGTCACCATCTGGGAAGGTACATAAATCACGATCCATCACAGAAAATGTGCAAAAAAACTGAAACAGAAGTACTTGGAAGATCTTACTTAAGCATAGAAACACTTATCCATGGTCAAAACATCAAAAAACAACCATTTTAATCCCCAAATCAATGCACTTAGCTCACAAACAATATGTCGTGAACCACAACAGAATTGGAAATGATTACACTTAGATTGTAGAGCAAAAGACAAGGAATGCAATGTGCTATTTGGAATAGAATTCTGATTTCCAGCTCAGGAGAAAAGAAGACTACAAGTTTTAGTCACAAGAAGCCTCCACAGTGCACGTTTCTTACTTCCTTCAGCTAATGATACTTTTTTCTTCAAAACTAAGGGTTTTGACTTTAAAAGTTAGGGGGCTTTCCCATGGCCATCTCGCCTCTTACAAGGGTGTAGACTCAGAGAAATAAAAAGGGTATGGTCTAATCTCATCATGATTACAACTCAGAATTACAGGGTTTTTTTGAAAAAATAGAGTGTCCACAGGGTTTAGTGTGCATATGCCTGTATGCACCTGTATCCACCAAACATGCCCCCCTTCCTATTCATTGCACGTCCTTGTGCAAGCTGTCTCTGAGTGAGTTTACTTTACTGTCTTCTTTCCAGCATTGTAGTGAGATTTTTGAATTTCTGAGCTCTTGCTTCAATCTCGACTTTGGTTGCCAGCTCTCTGAAGGGATTATTGTTGATGGTACTTTGGTAGGCGATGTGGTGGGCTGACAGATCTTTCGTCATTGGATTGAATATGGAAGAGTCCACTTCGAAGAAACCTGTCATGAAAGCTTCTTCGAAGGTTTGCATGTAATGAGAGGGAAGAAACATGACTCTTGTATATAATCCCATGATAACATTTTTGCTGGGGATTTCTGTCTCCATATTCCAGCAAATACCCCGTATACCCTCGACAAAAACTTGCCATGGATGCTCTGCTGCTTCAATGTCTCTGAAAGCTGTAATGCACATGATGAGCATTTTGGCAATCTTTACAAGCATCTGACAAGCGAGATATGGGATCTCTTTCATCATATTGATTACTCCTTTTAGAGTTTGCACCATGTAATGCTCTGATGGGGGGTTGTTATTGAGTGGTTTTGGGATTATCGGGTAGTTCAGCACTGCCGGTCTTTTGCTTTGCCAACTATAAAAACTGTCCCAGGTTCGTTGTCTGTTGATGGGACAGTAAGTGGGGTCAATCCTGAGATGTTGGGGGGCGTTCTTGTAATATGTTCATCAGTTGGTCGCTGATCAAACCATTTTTTTCTCTAAAGTGGTTGATTGTCGAGGATGCTTCAATCTGAAGGGCCATAATCGAAACCTCTCTGTAGTCCCCTCTGCTGTTTGGTCCAAGTTCGGGGAGCATCTTTGGCTGCCATAATCGAGCTTCTTGGCGCATCAATGGTAGTGAAATCATCTCGTGCCCATGATTTTTTGCTGCCTCATCTGGAGTGATCATGAGGAGGGCAGCCGATTCCAGCACTTTTAGTTCATATTGCATATACGCCTTGTGTGAAGGGTCCTTTACTTCTGAGATCCAGTGCTGAATTTCATCTTTTGCCGACTCCGAGGTGGATGTCGTGGCTGGATCTGCAGATTCCTGCGTGCCTTTTCCAGTGCTCGTAGTGGGCATCTCTGTTTGATGAGTTTCGAATGCTGATTGTTCGAATCCTTCTCCCTCCTTAAATTCCCCTGGGTCCTGCTGATACTTTGTTCTGCTCCTTTTCCTCTTGCCTCAGCGAGTTGCCTCTTTAAGTCGTTGATTTCCTCATCCTTGGCTTGTTGTAGGGCCCTATGACCTGCCGTCATGATCTGTCTGTCATATTTCTCTTGTTTTAGGGCCTCTTTCAACTCTTTAATTTCCTGGCTCAAGGAAGTAGATCATGCAGTCATCACTGAACAGGAGGGTGTCTCCTGTATGGCCAGGCGCTGAGTGAGAGACCTTCTAACCACTGCATACGAGCCTTGTAGCTTCTCATTTTGTTCCTTTTCTCTGGTTAGCTCCTCCTCGAGGCGTTGTTGTTCGATCTGCAATGCGGATTTTGCCTCGTTGAATTGTTGCACTTCTTTGTAATAGTATGTTGCATTCTTCGTTCTCTCTGCAACTCCAATTGTACCTGGACTTGTGCATTCTTTACTGCTTCAATTTGCTGCTTTAACTACAAGGATTCTAGTGTTGCTCTAGATGCCTCTTTTTTGTTGTCTTCTAACTCCAACTCCTTGAGGTTGTAAAGAGCTCTTTGACATTGGAACTGCAGTTTGATCTGCTCTAAGTGATCGTCAATGTCAAATGACCTAACTATCTCCGCTCCTTCTTTTATGGCCGCTGTGTGCGTGGCGATCTTGGCCCATGCTGGTCTTTTCAGCTCTGATCCTTGCTCAGCCACCTCAAGCTTGCTTTTCCTTTTGTTTTGAATCTTTTAAGGCATCAGAGGTTGTGGCAGGCTTTGTTTGTGACTCTGTTTTTTGATCCGTTTGCTATTCCGTCTGCTTTTCTTCGACCCCTTGCTCGGACCGTCCTTCAATTTCTCCTTTCTCTTTTTTTGACGTCTCTGAAAGTCTCTCAACATCCTTGGGAGAACCAAGGTCTTGACCTTGTTGGTCCTATGTGTCGTGTTCTTCCTCTCCTTGCGAGTGACTTTCCTCTTTTTTACTTTTACCAGATTTGTCAGATGATTCTAGATCATCGACACGTTGCTTCTTTGATTCTTCTTGTCGCCTCTGCTCCATCTTTCACTTGAGCTCATTGTGAATGCGTTGTCGCATGGCGCTGGGAAATTTCCTATTTTTCTTGAGCTTCCTTCCTCTTTTGTTGCTTGATCCTTTCCAAAGCCTCTATTTGCCTGCATATCAGCGGAGCATTCTCGACTTCATTGTCTTCTTTCTCATCATCCGCTTCTGTTTCTTGGGTTGATCCCTCTTTTGTTGGCACAGCTTTTCCCTCAATGCCTGAGCCTCTTCCATTGTCCTCGTGGCATGAGTAATGGGGATAGCTTCTACCAAATGTACAGCCTTTTTCTTCAACCGGGTATATCCCAGGGTGTATGGGCTATCCTGCTCTTCCTCCGAAGATTGGTACTCAGAAGGAGTATCTCTTGGGTGGGACCCCTCTTCCTAGCTACTCTGAGCATCTGACTCGGTTTTCTCACTGTCAGAATCCCTTAGAGGTGCACTTTACCTTGTCTGTTTGACTCCTGGGTTCAGCCTTGTAGAAGGTCCTGCCACTGGTCTTACAGCTCTTTTGGATCTATGGATTAGATCTATCTGCGCTTCGGCAGGTGGTAGATCATTGATCATTCCTAGTGCTTGATAGGCTATCCGTGTAAGAATTGATCCCCCGTTCATGTAAGCTTTACTTCTTTGATTTCCCTTCAGGTTTGCTTCCACAATCATGTCAAGAAGATAGTTTCCAAAGTCGCAACTGACCACCCTACCTTCAGCCAAGCCCATTGCCATTACCACTGCCATATGCAACAAGGGTTCGGTATACTAGGTGGTTTGTGCACCTTGAAATGTTGTGATATAAGACACAATGGCAGTTCCATTTTTGAGTAGATCAGGTCTTGATATGTCAGCTTGTGGCCTCGTTGCTTGAAAAAGGCTTTATCATTGTCTATTGCCTTCGTTTTTTGCAATAGATTGTGCATCCCCTGTGGCAGGTGGAGGGCTTTATTAATAATTTTTGCTGTAATTTTTACCTTAACACTTGCCCCATCCTTGTTTGTCAGAGTTGCTTCCCCATTGTAATGAATTGAACTTATGAGCTCGTGAGCTCGTCTGAAATCTATTCCCCAAGGAGGCAGTCGTAAGAAGTTGTCGAGCTGTAGGCACCTGACTCCTGCTTGCACTTCTGGTTTCTGGTGCAAAGTCCACATTTCCTACGGAAAGATGGTGGTCTTTACAATTTCTCTGTCTGCTGCTTGAAACCTTCCGATGAAGATGTTTGCCGGAATTGCTTCAAGTACTTGTTCAGTGAAGTGAGCTTTCTCATTTGATGAGATATCAGTTATATCATAGGGTGCCACATTCCACTCCCTCTATGCTTTCCTTCGAGGCATCCTGTTACCAATTTTTTCAAGTGAAATCAGGTTTTAGCCATTGATCAAAATTGTCGAAAAGTGTATACTTGACCATAAAATGAAAAAGTGAGCTTAACTTTGTCAAAACTACTCCAAATTTGACCAAATTTCACCAGTGAACGTAGGATTACTATAGGCACAAGACTATAATGTAACAGATGGATTTTGGCAAAAAGGAACATGGATCGCGATCCATGTTGGGAAGCATTTGAAAATTCTAACTTTGGGAAGTTGCTCCTGGGCATAAGGGGATGCTATTGAGCAATTTTCTCTGGATTTAGGGTTGAAGGTACATGGATCGCGATCCATGTTGGGCAATATTTTGGAAATTCGATGATACCA
Organism: Adiantum capillus-veneris; assembly: GCF_014529385.1. Classification (NCBI taxonomy): domain Eukaryota; kingdom Viridiplantae; phylum Streptophyta; class Polypodiopsida; order Polypodiales; family Pteridaceae; genus Adiantum; species Adiantum capillus-veneris. The sequence goes on along the minus strand of NC_140943.1, from coordinate 88,538,234 downwards.
TCTAGTAGGGTTTATCTTGATTATGACTTGGTCCAAAAAATTTGGGATTTGGATCAATGGTTTGACACTTGGGCTGAATTTTGGAAATCATGTACAGATTTAGAGATTTTGGCTTTTTAAAGTGGATTTTGGGATTCAAATGGCTTGAAACTCCATGGCTTGGCTTTCTTGACCGTACTGAATCAGATGGCATGGGTTTATATTGGCCAAAAAGGCACATGGATCGCGATCCATGTTGGGAAGAATTTTGATACAGTTCTTGTGCACATTTGTTCCTATAGGTTTTCCTAGTACACTGGTGAAATTTTTTCAACTTTGGACATGTTTTTCCATAGTTTGCCCCATTTTTTAGTTTATGGCCATATTTTTTGTTAAGTATGGAGCCTGATTTACCCTTGTAATTTTCTGTGGGAAAAGCGCACATTTGTAAGGCCCCCATTATGAGGAGAAGCCATCGTGCGTAAAGGAAAATCACTCGCCGGAAACCAAAATTTTCACGGCCAAAAATCAGGGGCAACTTCTTGGTTACACTTACTTTTCAGTAAGCCCCCCCTCCTCCCTTATCTTTGGAAAAACACTCAAAGCTCTCTCCCTTCCATCTCTACCTCACCACCATCTACCCTATCCTTTTTAAACGAAGCCCCCAACTTCCCTCTTAGAAAAGATTCCACAAATAGAGGAAGGAAGAGGCATAAATTTTGGCTTCCACTCATAAATCCGCCCGCCTACAAACTTATAGTTTTTGGTAAGCTTTCTTCCTGCACCTTGGTCAATAACCCTTGTACTAACTTTGTTCATAATCTCACCTCCCGCCCCCTCTCTATCGACGAAAAGAAATGCTTAGATCTAGGGCTTAAGTACATTCCCCCTCCCCCTAACCCCCCTGCGGAACACATTATTAAAGCCCACAACTCCTTGGCAAGAAAATTACAACTCAATATGTTTTTTCAATCTTCTACGTCTGACAAACCCCCCCTTTTCAAAACCCCTAACCCCTCTTGGATACCCCCCTCTTTAGATCCTACACTAGAGGAGATCACATCTCTTAACCTCATAAATCTGAAAGATACACTTACACACTACAAAACTTCGCACTCAAAATTTCCCAAATTTGTCAAGCATGCCCTTAAAACCCTTTCAACGGACTACACTATAGTCATTAAACCGGTGGATAAAAATCTAGGTCTTACCATCCTATCACGGGAATGGTATGAACAAGAAGCCCATAGACAACTCAATGATCCCTCCACATACCAACCCCTAACCCCACCACCACATAATTACCTCGCCTCTTTACTCCAGTCCATCACCCTCAAATACACTCTCCTCACCCGAGATGAAGCCACCTTTATCCTCACACCACTCCATAAACCCTTCAAACCCTGTCCTATCCAATTTCTCCCTAAGTTACACAAACCTATACTTGTAGCCCGTCCTATTTGCTCTTACCGTGGATACTTGTTTGAAAATGCTTCCAAATGGCTACACTTCCAACTTTATCATGTCCTCCTTTCACAAAAACAACACCTCAAAGACTCGCTATCCCTCATCATCGATCTCCACTCGAAGACCTTCCCCCCCCCCATTGTCTCCTTTTTACCTTCGATGTGACCTCCCTCTACCCCAGCATCCCTATGACTGACGGTCTCATAGCCCTCAGAAGCACCATTACCAATTTCTTCGATACCCCAAAATTAGAGTTCATCATCTCACTTGCCACCCTTATTCTTTCACACCATTATCTTTGTTTCAAAGACAAAGTATGGAAGCAAATTAAGGGCACCGCAATGGGATCTAATTTCGCAGTGGTATATGCGTGTCTTTTCCTTTGCCACTTAGAAAACCACTCTCTACTTATCTCTAGCCCAAACCTAGCCTATTATAAGAGATACATAGATGATGCCTTCGGGGTCTGGACCGGCTCTCATAAATCACTTACCAAAGCTCTCGCTTCCTACGCCTTCCCTCTACAAGAACATATAGAGATCTCACCCATCATATCCACTTTTGAAGCAACCATCCTAGATGTCCACTTCCACAAGGGACATACTTTCCACTTGTATGGTATCTTGGACTCCAATTGTTACCAAAAGCCTCTCAACTCTTACCAATATATACCTTGGATCTCTTGGCACCCTCTCCACCAAAATTTAGCCTTTATCAAGTCAGAACTTAAACGCTATCTTATCAGGGAAAGCAATCCTGATGGATTCTATCGTTTGAGAAACCTCTTCTTCATTAGGCTCCTTCATAGAGGCTACCCAAAAAACTTTCTCCTTAGGGTCTTTGGATTGATCCCTTACAAGGAACGAACCACTCTCCTAACCAAAACCCCATCTTTAAAAAATCCTTCCCCTATCACCCTCAAACTACCTTTTTCTCCAGAAACTCGTGGACTAAACCCTACCCTAATAATTGGTAAGCCTATCCATACAACTTGCAGCCTCTCCCCCACCCTTGCGCATCTTGACCAACCCATCGTATGTTGGACCAATGGCCAAAACTTAGGCACTCTTCTAACTAAATCCAAAAACCAAATTTAAACCCAATTTTTACAAACGAATACTCTTTATAACCTACCCTAACTCTTACCGCTCATTTTCGCAGGTTGACTCTCAAAGCCCGTAGTTCTTCAAACAACACGGACGCCCCTTTCACAATTTTGATCCTACATTCCAAATTTTGTCCCTTTGTAATATACTCCTGGAACACCATTTTTTGGAAATCAAACTACTCCTTTTAAACTCTCAAATCACCCCCCCCCCCCCCCCCCCTATTAGCACCTTACACCCAATCCTATACATTATACACCAGTTCTTTGGAATTCCATTTCATCACTTTTCCTCATGTTATTTTTAAACCCTCCCTGCCTTATATCCCCTCCTTTGCCACTTTTTATTGCCCCCCCTCCCCCCCATTTTTCTTTTTCAGACCCCCTTTCACTTATACCACCCCCCCGGTGAACAATCTATTAAACTCCCCCCAGTAAAATTCAATTTCTTACTTATTACCTTTGGGAAACTCTACACCACTCTCTACCTCTAGTCAATGGGCAAACTCACAGCCCTTGCAAAGTACACCTTCCCCCCCCCCCCCCCCCCCCCCCCCCCCCACTCTTATATAAAGAGCATCCTCTTCCCCTCTATTTCAGTATTCTCCCTACTACTACCACTAATGAGATCCTTAAAGGAGCGAAACGCGTTTGGTACCCCATAACCCACCCCCGTCTCCCTTCTTCCTTTTACCCCTTAACCCACCCCCACCTCCTTTCCTTTTGCTCCAGATCAAAGTGCCTCCCACGCTTAAATGTAATTATAAACTTTTTTTTTCCCTCGCCGGAATATTATGGCCGGACGGCGGCCGAAAAGTGGTCAGAAAACAACCGGTCGGTTGGCCGGTGGCCGGTAGTCAATGGCTGGTGGCCGATGGTCGGAAGTCAATGGCCGGTGGCCGGTGGCCAAATTCAAAAGCGGATTTGTCTACACAAGGGCGGCCACACATGGGCGGATTGGAGGGTCCGATGTGGACTTATTCACACAAGGGCGGCTACACATGGCTGCCTCTCATAAGAGAGGGCAACCCTTTTGGCCTATAAAAGGAGGCCATTTTTACACACATTTTATAGTGTGAAGTTGATGCAATAAGGTGAGTGTGAGGTGGTGAGAGTGAAGCAAGGCGGGAGCTCCATTAAGGATATAATCCCTTTGTAAACTACTTCTTGTTTTGAAGTACTAAAGCCATTGAGTGGCTGCTTTCCCGTGGACGTAGCCCACATTGGGTGAACCACGTATATCGTGTGTACTCTCTCTCTCTCTCTCTCTCTCTCTCTCTCTCTCTCTCTCTCTCTCTCTCTCTCTCTCTCTCTCTCTCTCTCTCTCTCTACTCTATAATCTCTTGTGTGTGAAATCTATCTCTCTCCATTAAGTAATCTACTCAAATATCTATTTAGCTACGTCTTATTTCCTAAAAACTGGTATCAGAGGAAGGTTTGCTCGTAGCTAAATTATCTCAAGGAAAGGATTCCTTGAATTGAGTGGGAGTTATGGCGGAGGAAGGGAAGCTCAAGATTGAGAAGTTCAATGGCAAAAACTACCAACATTGGAAGATGCAGATTAAGGACTATCTCTACCAAAAGGACCTCTATTTGCCACTAGGCGGTCTTGCGAAGAAGCCCGCAACAATGGCAGATGAAGCATGGATTGTCCTTGATCGAAAGGCACTGGGAACAATTCGGTTAAGCTTGGCGTCAACAGTAACCTTCAATGTTTCGGACATGAAGACCACGGAGGACTTAATGAAGTCACTTGACGACTTCTACGAGAAACCATCGGCATCCAATAAGGTATTTCTTATGAAGCGCTTGTTCAATCTAAAGATCGCAGAGAATGCTTCAGTTGCAGAACACTTAAATGACTTTAACACAAACATAAGTCAACTCTGATCGGTGAAAATCAATTTCGATGACGAAGTGCGAGCTCTCCTTATACTATCATCTCTACCGGATAGTTGGGGCAGCCTTGTGATGGCTGTAAGTAATTCTATCTCTGGTACAAATACTCTTAAGTTTGATGATGTTATGGGTGTTCTCCTAAGCGAGGAAATACAAAGGAGAAGCACAGGAGAATCATCAAGTGCTGCATTGTCAGTAGAAACAAAAGGAAGGCTTAAGGAGGGGTTCAAAAGCCAAAAGGGTCGTGATCGCTCAAGACGGAGCAAGTCACGCACAAAGTCAATTCTTGAATGTTGGAACTGCGGCGAGAAGGGCCAAGTCAAGAAGGATTGTTGGTCCAAGAAGAAGAAGGAGACTGAGTCTCAAGACAACAAGCCAACATCGGAGGCCAATGTGGCAGGTAAAGTAGAGCAAGATGCTCTAATTCTCTCATTAGACAATGTATCTAATTCCTGGATAGTAGATTCCGGGGCTTCATTCCATGCGACACCACACAAGAAACATTTCCAAGACTACACAAAAGGTAATTTTGGGTATGTATACTTGGGAGATGATGAAGCTTGTGAGATTGTCGGCAAAGGTACAATTTATGTCAAAACTGCTAACGGAAATGAATGGAAGCTTAAAGATGTTAGGCATGTTCCTTCTCTTCGCAAAAATTTGATCTCTACAGGACAATTGGACGATGAAGATCACAACATTGCATTCGGAAACAAACGGTGGAAGATCTCAAAGGGATCTTTGGTGGTTGCCAAGGGAGAAAAGTTCGGTACACTTTACTTGTGTACTGTTAGCACGCAACCTTCAGCTTGTGCAACAACTACAGAAGTTGACAGTGCGGTGTGGCACTACCGACTTGGGCATATGAGTGCCAAAGGAATGCAAATCCTTCAAACAAAGAAGCTTCTACCAGGTTTGAAAGAAGTGGACTTAGAGTTCTGTGAAGATTGTGTTTATGGTAAACAAAAGAGGGTAAAATTTCAAAAATCAGGAAATGAAAGAAAAAATAAAAAACTTGAGTTGGTTCATTCTGATGTTTGGGGTCCTGCAAGTACACCATCACTTGGTGGGTCATTGTACTATGTAACATTCATAGACGATGCGACTAGAAAAACATGGGTTTATGTCATGAAGAATAAATCCGATGTATTTTCCATATTTCAAAGGTGGAAAGCCTTTGTGGAGAATGAAACAGGTACCAAGGTTAAATGCCTCAGATCCGACAATGGAGGCGAATATTGCAGCCAAGCTTTTGAAATCTTTTGTGCTAGCAATGGCATTCGGAGGCAAAGGACAACCCCAAGGACACCTCAACAAAATGGGATTTTGGAAAGGATGAACAGGATAATCATGGAGCGAGCACAAAGCATGCGGCTACATGCAAGCCTACCGCTTGAGCTTTGGGCGGAAGCTGTAAGTACGTCTGTGTACTTAATCAATCGGTCACCCTCAACGGCATTGGATGGGGGAGTTCCATAAGAGGCATGGACAGGTAAACCGGTGAATTATGCATTTCTCAAAGTGTTTGGGTGTGAGGCTTTCATGCACATAGATAGAAGCCTAAGACCAAAGCTAGATGCAAAGTCTAAAAAGTGTTTCTTCATTGGATATGGAGAAGGTGACTTTGGGTATCGCCTATGGAATCCTGAAGATGGTAAAATATTAAGGAGTAGGGATGTAATTTTTAACGAACAAAATATGTACAAAGATTACTTGGAAAGAAAACAAACAAAAGAAACAGGTGATGAGTACATGGAGCTTGAGGACGGTGAAGACTCAAGGACTGCAAATGGTGACAATGTGCAACAACGTCAACCAAATGAGGAGCCTCAACCTATTCCCTGAAGATCTACAAGAGCAAGTAGACCTCCAGAAAGGTTTGTTCCTTCCTTCAACCATCTCTCGATCTCAGATTCTGGAGAGCCAGAATCATACGAAGAAGCTATGCAACATGAATCCAAAGAAGAATGGACGAAGAGCATGCAAGTGGAGATGGACTCACTACATCGCAACCAAACATGGGAGTTGGTTAAGTTGCCTAAAGGTAAGCGGGCACTTCAAAACAAATGGGTGTACAAGTTGAAGGAAGAAGAAGGTGGGAAGAAAAGGTACAAGTCTAGGCTTGTGGTAAAAGGGTTTTCTCAAAAGAAAGGTATTGACTTCAATGAAATATTTTCTCCTGTTGTAAAAATGAACTCAATTAGGATTGTCTTAAGAAGGTGGGAAGAAAAGGTACAAGTCTAGGCTTGTGGTAAAAGGGTTTTCTCAAAAGAAAGGTATTGACTTCAATGAAATATTTTCTCCTGTTGTAAAAATGAACTCAATTAGGCTTGTCTTAAGCCTTGTGGCTGCTCATGATCTAAATCTCGAGCAAATGGATGTAAATACGGCATTCCCTCACGGTGACTTAGAGGAGGAAATCTACATGCTTCAACCAAAGGGGTATGAAGTAAAAGGTAAGGAGAAAATGGTTTGCATATTAAAGAAGAGCTTGTATGGTTTAAAGCAAGCATCAAGACAATGGTACTTGAAGTTTGATCGATGGATGTTGGATCACGGATTCACAAGATGCAACTCGCATCACTGCGTCTACACGGAGAATTTGGGAGATGGGAAATTCATCATCCTAATGTTGTATGTTGATGACATGTTGATTGCAAGTGCTAACATGCAGGACATCAAAGACCTAAAAGAGGAGCTGTCCAAATCTTTTTCAATGAAAGATTTAGGTGCTGCAAAGAGGATACTTGGTATGAAAATATCAAGGGACAGGACGAAGAAGATAATAAAGCTATCTCAAGAAGATTACATCAAGAAGGTACTAGAAAGGTTTGCAATGCAAAATGCAAAACCAGTTTCTACACCTTTGGCTGGTCATTTTAAACTAACGAAGGATATGTGTCCAAAGACACAAGAGGAGATAGCCTATATGTCTAAAGTTCCATATGCTGCAGCGGTAGGTTCTCTAATGTATGCTATGGTCTGGACAAGGCCAGACATTGCACATGCAGTGGGAGTTGTGAGTAGGTTCATGGACAACCCAGGTAAAGAGCATTGGCAAGCTGTGAAGTGGATACTTAGGTATCTAAAAGGGACAACAACAAATGCTTTGTATTTTGGAGGAGCTGATATTTTTCTAGAAGGGTATGCTGATGCAGATATGGCAGGTGACAAAGATACTCGAAGGAGCACTACTGGCTATGTGTTCACGGTTGGAGCCACAGCAGTAAGCTGGGCTTCAAAGCTGCAGAAAGTGGTTTCACTTTCTACCACGGAAGCAGAGTATGTAGCAATGACGGAGGCAAGCAAAGAAATTCTGTGGCTTCACAGATTCTTAGAAGAGCTTGCATTCAAACAAGACAATTGTGTCTTGTATAGTGATAGCCAAAGCGCTATCCATCTTGTGAAGAACTCAGCCTTTCATTCAAGGACAAAGCACATTGAGGTGAGATATCACTTCATACGCACTCTTTTGGAAGAGGGACAGCTAAAGCTAGGAAAGGTGAATACAAGTGAAAATCCTACAGACATGTTTACAAAGGTGGTCAACAAGGAGAAGTTGAGCTTTTGCTCATCTTCAATCGGCATTCAAGGATAAGAAGCCAGGATGGAAATCAGTCACAGGTTTGGTTTGGAGATCAGTCTCCAAGTGGGAGATTGTTAAGTATGGAGCTTGATTTACCCTTGTAATTTTCTGTGGGAAAAGCGCACATTTGTAAGGCCCCCATCATGAGGAGAACCCATCGTGCGTGAAGGAAAATCACTCGCCGGAAACCAAAATTTTCAAGGCCAAAAATCAGGGGCAACTTTAGGGGCCTCGGGGACGGAAACCCCCGAGACTTTTTTTTTTCCCTCACCGGAATATTATGGCCGGACGGCGGCCGGAAAGTGGTTGGAAAACAACCGGTCGGTTGGCCGGTGGCCGGTTGTCAATGGCCGGTGGCCGGTGGTCGGAAGTCAATGGCATGTGGCCGGTGGCCGAATTCAATGGCTGGTGGCCGAATTCAAAAGCGGATTTGTCTACACAAGGGCGGCCACACATGGGCGGATTGGACGGTCCGATTTGGACTTATTCGCACAAGGGCGGCTACACATGGTTGCCTCTCATAAGAGAGGGCAGCCCTTTTGGCCTATAAAAGGAGTCCATTTCTAGACACATTTCATAGTGTGAAGTTGATGCAACAAGGTGAGTGTGAGGTGGTGAGATTGAAGCAAGGCGGGAGCTCCATTAAGGGTATAATCCCTTTGTAAACTACTTCTTGTTTTGAAGTACTAAAGCCATTGAGTGGCTGCTTTCCTGTGGACATAGCCCACATTGGGTGAACCACGTATATTGTGTGTACTCTCTCTCTCTCTCTACTCTATAATCTCTTGTGTGTGAAATCTATCTCTCTCCATTAAGTAATCTACTCAAATATCTATTTAGCTACGTCTTATTTCCTAACATTTTTTTCCGTTTTGACCAAATCTGTTTTTATCAACCACTTTTGGAGTCATGTTTTGCCTGAGATCTCTCCTTGCTTTGATTTATGATGATTGAGGTCTGTAGTTCATAGCTTTGCTTGGTTCCTTGGCAATTTCCCCCAGACATTGAATTCTTTTGAGAAGGCAAACTGAATCCTGCAAGTTTCACCATTTTGCAAGTAAACTTTTGCTTAGTTTTGATCCCATCACCATTCTTAGGTTACATTTGCTTGTTGATAGCCTTCGAAGAGTGTGAAGTTTCCCAAATTACTTTAGCAGTAATTTTGACCAAAAGACCATTTACAACTGAAAGTAGCAATCCAGGTGGGTTTGATGATCTTTAGAGCACTTTTTATGATCATTTTGCAACACCAAAACTATTTGTACATTGTCCAGCTAGTGAGCCACTTTTATCCTGATTTTGGCAAAAAGAAACATGGATCGCAATCCATGTTGGGATGCTTTTTGAAAAACCAGTCATAGGGGTTTGTTCCTGTTACCATATACATGTGGTAGTGATGTGTGTGAACACACTAGGACCGCCGGGGCATTTTTTCCCTCTATAGGAGGTTTTTTCCCCCGAGCATTGTATATACGCCCATCACTCTAGGGCTATCTATCTTTCCATTGCACACTAAGTAATACACTCTCTATTGTGTGCCTTCAGCTTACTTCGTCTTCTCCAAGCTGTGTATGTTTCTCTACAACCCTAATTCCAACAATTGGTATCAGAGCAGGTTGCGTCCTCCTGGGCTTAGTTGCCAGCTGCTCCAGTACATGCCTGCTCACTTTCTCCGATTTCAGTGAGCTTTGGCGAGCGTTCGCAGGTCGACAAATACTTCGGGAGAGCTCGTAGAGCATGGTCCGCTCAGTTTCGAATTGGGCTCATTTCGGCCTCTGTTTCCACTATAGGCAGGTCTGCACAGGCAATTTCGTCATTTTGTGCAGAATTTCTGTCAGTGCCATTTTCTGTATAACAAGTGTCCTATAGTCTTCTGCGATTTGTGCTATATAGCACGTGTTGTTCTCGCTCTGTTTCTCCTATTTTTGGGCGGTTTTCACATCAGGTGCAGCATTTACCATGGCTGACAACAACAACACAGATGTGTTCAAGATGTTTGCTGTTGAGGACAGGTTGGATGGGGACAACTACCCTATGTGGGCTTATATGATGCAACATGTTCTTGTGTCAAAGGGCGTCTTGAACATTGTGCAAGGCATTGATGTACGTCTTGGTTCTGAGGATGTAGGCGATCTTGAGGATGTTGCAGGTCTTGCTGCAAGGATTGTTGATGTTAGAGTTGTTTTGCCTACGGCAGAACAAGCTCGTTGGGATGTTAAGGATGCACAGGCTCATGCATTGAATGTGTTACTTGTGAAATGCACCATTGTTCCTCACATCCGTTTAGCAAAATTTGCAAAACAGGCTTGGGATATTTTGGCTGGTCTTTATGCAAGTCGCAATGAGGCTAAAATTGCTTTGCTGCGTAAAGAGCTGGAGTCGAAGAATATGCATGAGGAAGATGATATGGACACTTTCCTTGCTAGTGTCAAGGATATCAATGAGCAACTTATTTCTGCAGGTGAAGTCATTTCAGACAGTTCCCTTGTGCAGACTGTTCTTGATGCCTTACCAGATTCTTACCACACTTTTGCTAGTACATGGAGACTTATGACCCAAGGAAATCCTGAAGTTGTCAAGTTTGATGCATTATTCACATTGATGTTGCAAGAGTCACTTTCCAAAAAAAACAGGACTAGGAAGCGTGCAATTGAAAAGGCTTTTATTGCTTCTCAAAGAAAGGGTGGTAACAGCAATGCAGCCACTTCTTATGGTTCTGCTACGAGTGACAAAAATACTCTTCCTAATGCTTCTGCTGGCAGCACTTTGTCTGACAATTCTGGTGACAAGGGCAAAAAGAAGATGCATTGCCATTATTGTAAAGCTAATGATCACTTGATCAAGTCATGTCCTAAGTTGAAGGCCAAAGAGGCTAAGAAGAAAGAGGGTGGTTCCACTGCAAATGTTGGTTCCACTACAAATGCAGCAATTGTTCAGTCTTTTGTGAAAGGAGACCCCATATTAAATGATCAGTTTAACATGAGAAAATCATTTAGGAGAATTAGATATTGATTATTATGACATTACCTCTCTCTTGAAATCATAGTCGTCCTCGACTATGGTGTAGAGAAGATAAAGCATGTTCATGAGTCCTTTTCTTAGCGGGTAGAGGATCCCTATGTTACCCTACGACATCATTCCACAATGGATGACTAGTCTATTTGCGCTTGAGAGCCTGAGGCTGCCACAAGCATGTCTGCACATTAGTCCGATCAGTCTTCCATAGTTGAGTGACAAGCTCTACTTGGTGTTTGGGAGACGTCATCTCCGCAAACATGATCTATGCATGCATACTACTTCATTTTTGTGCACAATAAAGAAAAAGAGAGTCTTATAAGACAAAAAAAACTTTGTTCATTTTTAACATTTTGTATATTTGCTTACTCTTGGGAAGCATTGTAAGCATTGACAAGGTTTAGGTTATCCTTTAATTGTATGCCTTGCATCCATCTAGCATCTTCAAAAGGATAATTCTTAAACTTAATAAGATATCGTCGGATAGTCTTACCACCTCTTAGTACCTTGTCTTCATGTCGGAGAATGGACTCAGGCTGTAGCACCTCTTCTTGGTCCTCGATCTCCGGTGGGTCTTCAATAGTTGGTTCTTGAGGTGACTCTCCTTTGTAAGGCTTTAATAGGCTCACATGGAAAGCATTGTGTATGAGCCAATGTGTTAGGACGTCATCCTAGCATGGGGAGGACATCAACATAATGTCAATCCGAGGAGTAGGATCCAGCTAGGGCATGGAAACACACAAGTGGCTTGTGTGTGCCAAATGGAGGATTAGAAGGTGAAACCTACACACAAAGAAAGCTATGGACCGGGTAAGATGCTGCTACGAGGAGTGAGCACACTACTTACTCTACCATTCGGCCTAATCTCTCACACACAAGCTTAATCACGCACTACTCTCTAATCAATCACTAATCCAACTCTAATCAAGCACACAATGAGCATAGAATAGCATAGAATGACCACACCGGGCACCAACACTCTACACAAGCCTACATACACTTAGTAGCATGCTTAAACAAGAGGGAAATATGAAAAAAAGAGAAATTAATCAAAAAATCAGCCACTAATATTTGATTAATCAAGCATTGATTACACTATGAGCAAATGAGAGAGAAGAGGTTAGAGTTTAGCTATTGGCATGAGGCCGAATCGTCCATGCACGCGTGTAGAAAGCTCAAGAACTCCATAGCCATCTCCTTCTTCAGAAAGCTTATCTCAAGTGAGTAAGAATCCCCTTTCACATTGTGTGTTTTGAGTTATATACTCTCTAGGCTTTTTAGAAGTGGCCAGGCACCCAAATGGCCAAACTCACTTAATCTGCTATCTGCACTGCCTAGGATCTAAATATAGCTCAATGTTTACAACTTAAAACTCTTGATGAGCCCAAAACATAATTAAAACCCGCATTTGCGGTCATTTGACAAAAAATCCTAAAACTTAAGTGATCGTCAATGGTGACCGTAACTCCATAGATAGTCATCAATTCCAACTCTTCTCTGCATCTGTTGCTTGTATTTGCTTCATCTTCATCTTTACTTCGCATCCGCATCATCTGGCCTCGTTAGCATTTACTAAAATAGTAAATAACATCTTTGCCTGGTCCGTTTGGCCATTGTTGACTTAGCCGCCAAACACTCCCCCCATCCAATTTCAGTGCACATCCTCATGCGCTGCTTGGTTGGCTTGCACTGGAGAGATTTGAAATTGGTGGTGAATGTTGTTCTGAAGAGCTGTAAGCTGTTGGGTTGACTTGTTGGTGAATATGAGATTAGGCATTTGGGTTCAAGTAAAAGCAATTGGCTTGATTTATTATGGGAATAAGGAAAAATAAAAGGCTATGTATAGTGCTTTAGGGTCTGGAAACCCTGGATGAACAATGGGGAAAAACCTCATGGGAAAAAGTGCCCAAAGGTATGTGATCTTATTATGGGAATATACAATGATGGGTGTTTAGGGACTGAATTGCGTGGGCTTATATAAATAACGTGAAAGTGAATTGTTTAAGCCTTCTATCCCTTGAAAAGGTTCGATGATCTGCCTTGAGTCTGCTGGAGTTGCTTTGTTGCTGCGTGTACCTGCAAAGTGAGTGCATGGGTGGAACAATAAAGAGTGCGTAATGCAAATGTCCAATTATGGGACATTCGATATGCTTGCATAGATTTATGCATGGGTAAGATTATGTTGTGCGAGAGAAGAGTATTGATGTGTGCTCCTCAGAGTTAATGCAGCTAAAAAAGTAAATTAAATTCACTTTGCTAGCTTTCACTACTCTTGAGAAGGGCGTTTGATGCAATGGTTTGTACTCTCCTAATGTGCACAAGTGCGTGTGTGTTTTGGTTTGAACACTTCACCTCGCCACCATGATTAAAATAATACATTGACTATGCTCACCTATTCAGAATGAGCGACTTGATATAATTACGCTCAACTCTTCCAGCTTGAGCTGTAGCCTAATTAGCTAGACTCATAGACCACAGAAAAATATTAGGACTTGAAGCTTAGGTCTAACGCTTTGCTCATTTATCGGCTCATCTACCCGACTCTTGACATTTTCTCGATTTGACTACTGTCTTGAGCTCTCAGCAAAGTATAGATCTAGACATTTAGAGCTCAGATCCTCAAAAAGAGGGTTATTAAAGGACCATATTGGCAAAGTAGGTTTTTTCTGCCAAACCTGGGTGACCTTGGTCGTTAAAAATGCTTGTTTTAACTTTTGGTCCATTATCTGAGAAGATTGGCTAGTTTCATTTTGTTGGAAGTGGGAGACGTCAATCTTCTTTTGCTCGTTTGTCTGCTTTGGCACCCATACGTATCTGCTATTTGTTGTTGGCTTATTTTTACAGACGACATATTGACTTTTTGGACCTGTATCCTTGATCTGTCGGTGTTTGTAGCTGAAATTATCTTCAAGCTGTGTAAAATCTGGTCTTGGTACCTTGGGTAGCCAGATTTGTTTTTGTCCTTTGTAATATCCCTGCGCTTGAAGTATATTTGATGGCACAAATATTTTTTTATGTACTTTCGGATTCAATTGTATCTGTTCCGTGCCATTTTTGGGAATCACGGTTGGTAAATTCCCTTGAAGATATGTAGGCTTTCTAGATTGAGAATCGTTTTTGAACCTCTTTCGAGTCCTGTTGTTCGATCTCCTCTTTTGAGTTGAAATTGATCTTGATTTACCTGTTTGTTGTTTTGGTTTGAAGCCACTTTCTACTGTATAGCCTGATATCTTTGGTTTAGGTAACCAAACATTTGGTTGACCACTGTAGTAGCCTTGCTCTTCTAAGCTGTACTGGGAGGCAATCCATCCCATTCATTTACTTGAATTGTTTGGACCTAGAACCCACTCTGGTTCTAGGTCACAGATAATTTCTTCATCCACTTCCTCTGACATTGGATCATCCGCTGCATCTTTGTCGGATCTTTCGACTTCAGGCCTAAAAAATTCCAAGCTATTTGAGACCATCTTTTGTAGCTGATCTTTTTTGGCAGCTTCATTTTCAATCGAAATATCATTGACGCCTTTGACCTCCAATATTTTAGTCATCAGTTGGTCTCTGGTATCCTTTGACAAGATATGCTTTCTTTCTGACGACTTTCGATTTGGAGACGTCTGCTTTAATGATTCTGCTGCTTGCAGTCTGATACTGTCTTGGTTTTGTTGCTTCATCATATCTAAGTGCATCTTTACTGGGCAATTGGGTATTAGATGATTAATGCCACATCCGTAGCAATGCACATCTATTCCTATTTGTTCTATACATGGTCGAGGTATCTGTTCATAATATTGTTGGTATTCGTTGCCCATAGTATCTTTGATCAAATATGTCATCAGCATGACATGTAGATACTTAAAAACCAACACTGACGCTGGCTTTGACTGATTGCCCTTATCTTTTTTGACTGTGGCATTCTCAAGAAGCTTGTAATAGCTTGCATTGTAACCCTGGTAGATGGTCGTTTCAGCCCCTTCTTCAATGACCAGCTTTAATTCTATGTCTCTTATCAACATGTGATCCTTTATCTATTGCTTCTGTATAGTCTTAGGACTATGTTGTTGATTTGATCCTGGATTTGGCTTTTGTTGTCCGCTGAATTGTAAGAGAGTATTGTGACTCTCCTTTGTTGTTTGTAGTTGATAGGGTTGTCCTGATTGCAGTAAGTAAGGTGGAGATTGAACTCCCCCCATCCGAGAGTGTTCCCTATCTGTAAGAGGCGTCTTCCTTATGCCAGATGTGGATATTCTAGCTTTGTTCTCTAGCTCAGTTGATTGAGCTAGGTCTTTGTGAAGTCGAGCTAACTCAATAGCTAATTCTTCCATTGATTGTACGTATGTTTGTGTTGGTACATTTTGTGGTGCATGTGTAGTGTTCGGTACCTGTGAATGTTGTGTAGTGGCACTCATCTGTGTAATGAAAGGAGTTGAATTGTGCTCATACAAATTCAAAGTCTGATCATGTGTCAGTGGAAGTTTAGAGCTTTTAAAGTGCACTTCCCTATCTTCTAGTGATTGACTTTGTGCAATAGGGGCAGTGTGACCAATATTTACCTGGTTAGATATCATTTCGTCATGTGTCCGTTGCTCAACTTTGTCTTGTGGAGCTGAAGGTGTGACAAGATGAAGGCTGTAGCTCTTTCCGAGAATTTATCGGCAATAAGATCTAATTCATAGCATCTTCCATCTATATCATAGCTCCTGTCCCCAATGCGCGTTGCCCATAGTGTCCTAGGAACTGACTCGCTAAAGGTCCTTACTCGCGTGACTTGAATCCATCTTTGTCCATCAGAATCTACATAAATTGGATCTTTCCATCTCGTTTCGTGGATTGAATGAAGGGCTATTGGTTCAGGTTTCTTGTTGACTTCTGAAGTGGTTGAAGGCAACTGTCGTTTACACATGGCTTCAAGGAATTCCTTCCTACTGACTGTGTCTTCATTTTTTGGCAGATTGATTATAGTAGGCCCTGTCTCTTGAGTTATTTCCCTGTTCTGAGCTACCACTGTATCTACATTGGAAGTTAAAGGTAAGCTCATTATCAAGCGGTAAATTGAATCATCTTCGTGAGCTATGAAGCATTGATCTCGCTCTTCCGTCGCTTGTTGAGGTGTTTCTGCTTTGTACCATCTACCTTCCATATCTCTATAGAGACTACTACAATTTTTGTCCTTGTAATTTGACTTTATCAAGTGCACAGTGAGTCGACAACTGCTAACCTCTGGAAGATCTTGCCTGTGCAATTTTATTATGTCCAACTCACTACCTGGTTTGAGCTTCACATACACGGATCCTAAACAATCTTCCATTAGGTTCTTTTGTGAGTTAGCCATGTTGGTAGCTTCGTCTACTTCCACTACCTGTATTGTCGGGCTTTTGAGAGCATTTTGCTTGGACTTTAGATAGCGATTGTCTGCATCATCCATGTAGCATGGAAAGTCTTTGAAATGACCTATTAACTCCAACCTGATGCCAACTGATTTGACTGTTATTAATGAGCTTGAAGCTGCATCATAACTACTTTGATTTGCCGATGTTGCCATTGACCCTAGCTGTTGCATCTGCTGCTCCATTTTTCTTTCAACCCTGTTTACTGACCTGCTGAGCACTTGTATTCCCTTTTTCTAGCCTCTCTCACGGTGACCAATGGTTTTCCTAATTCAAAGCTCTCTGCTAGGCTTAGCTATGATCTCGACGATCTAGTTTACCTGTAAGTTGTAGCACTAGTTGGCAAGATACTTACCACTGTACTGCAACGACTACTCGCCTTTGTGATACTTCGATTCCAGTTGATTGAGCGATGAAATTTTCTTCTTAATTTGCAAAATTGTAGATTAGCAACGCACTTTTGAACTGAAGTACAACGACCTCAATTTGCCTGTTGACAGCACACTTTATATGGCGTTTAATTTAAATTAAACCACCACGCAGGCGACCATAGGTCATCCGACTTCTGAAGTGTATTTGTCCGCAACTTTTGCTTTTCCGGCCTCACTGTTACTCTTATCCCTGGCACACTCAATTTTTCAGCTTCAATTTGCTCTTTTGATGACTTGCACAGAAAATTCTGCCTGGCAATGCTCAATTTCCAGCCTCCTTAAGGTCACTACCATGTAGCGGGTGTGACAAAGGTGGTGGACCTCACCAAAATTTCGTTGTCAATTGAATCCTGCTTATTGCTGTTAGAGGAATACTTCGAAGCTGCCGTTTGGCCTTCCTCGTGTGTGATGGCAGCAAATATCAATTCAGTGGGAGATGTGTGAATCACCCCCTGTTCGAATATTTGAAGCCCTCCTTTCCTTTTGTTGCTGTCGTGAGAGACTTCCCGAATTCGACTCAGATCTCGTGTGTGGTGGGCTGTGGGCGTGTTATTTCCTCTTCTATGCCGATTTTATCGGGATTTGGCTTGGCAAGTGTGTGTGTGTTGAGTGTGAGCCGGCAATCAAGGCAAGTCGAAGCGCGTGTGTGTTTTATTGCTCCATTATCGGCACTGGCAGCACCTCATATGTGTGTGTGTTGTCAATCAAACAAGTTTGTGGGGTTGCTAACAGCGTGCCATGCAAGCTCTCTCGGTTTGAGCTAGCAAAAATCAAGCCAAAAAATTCGATCATTAAACTCAAAGGAGGTCCGAACTCTGGGATGGCACAACCCAGTACTGAGGGTAGGCCTACAATATGCTTCAAGCATTCACAAAATTACGTGAGGAGTGGCTACAACTGTGTGGGACTAGGGCACCAAAATCGGCAGCATGCAAGAGTATTTTTGACTCGTGATTCTCAGTGTGAGAGTGTAATGGCCAGGCCAGCTGAAAGTGGCAAAATCTGGTGTGGGATTGTGGGGACCATCAACCACCAACGGTGGGGAATAACGCGAGCCAAGCCGGTGGGCTATGGACTGTAGCAAGCTTGTGGGCTGTGGACTGGAGCGAGCCACAGAGAGTGTGAATCTGCAGGCTCGGGTGGGCCCGCAGGGAATTCGGGACTGAGAGAGAGAGAATGCCAAGGCTGCTGTGTGTGCGCGCCAATGCAGGGCCGACTCAGTTTCCAAGTTGAACCGGGCACAGGGGTTGGCTGCTAGCGAGTTAAGGCGGAACTGCAGTGTGGTGGGACTCAGCGAGGCGAGGCGGGGTCAACAATTGCACTTGCATCTGTCGTGGGGTGCAGGGCGTAGAATGTCCAAGGCAGGGCTCAAAGCGTAGGATGTCTCGGGCGGGCTCAAAGCGTAGGATGACTCGGGCGGAGCGTAGGAAGTCAATGCAGGGAGCAAAAGCGTAGGATGGCAAGGGCCGGGCTTAAAGCGTAGGAAGTCTTGCGCCGGGAACGCGTAGGTAGGTCAGGGCTGCGTATGAAAGCAAGCGGGTCAGCTTTGATCGCGGCAAGACAGCGGAAGACAGGTGGGTATATTTTTTTATAAAAAAATTTAAAAAAATTCTAAAAATTTTTATAGAAAAAAACAAAAATAATAAAAATCACACCAAGAAATTTAAAAAACACACATAAATCAAAAAATAAATAAAAAACACACAAAAATGCTTAAATTACACTAAAAATTCCAAGAATCATACAATAATTCAAAGAATTAAAAAAATCAAAAACACTTACAAAAATAAATTAATAAAATACACAAATAATCAAAAAACACTTACAAAAATACCAAAATGAACACCAATAATAAATTAAAAAACACAAAAAAAATCTTTAAAACGCTCAAAAAATCAAAACATGCACAAAATTACTAAAAAGCACAAAAAATATTAAAAACACACAAAAATAATTCTAAAAAGAAAACACAAAACAATCACCAAACACAAACAAAAATAGAAAAACACAGAAAAATAATAAAATACACCAATATAAATAAAAAAATCAAATCTTATCAAACAAAAAACCTAAAAATATAAAAAAAAATTAAACTAGCACGCAAAAACACTCAAAAACAACAACAAAAATATCCCGGCACTCCACAATTCACCCACTTAGGCGATTTATCAATTTTCTTAGCATAATTAGCACATTTGGGTAAAAATTAGCAAAAAATTGTCAAAAATTATGAAAAATTTGCCAAAAATTACCAGAAAATTCCCAAAAATTCTAGATCAGCCCACCGACCTAAACATTCGCAATCAAGCAATCGAAACACCAAAATTGATCACTTACTTGATCAAAATCGCACAAAACATCATTCTTTAAGCACGCAAATCGTCTCGAAATTGCGCTTAAATGAACACAAACATCACCTTCTCTTGCACGATGATTAATCGCACTCAAAACAGAATTTTGCATCAATTAAACGTCAATTCGAGCATCCAAATCTCAAATTAAATCAATCATTAACACGCTTTTTGTATCAAATCATGCACCTAAGCATACATAACCAAATTTGACCGAATTTCTGCAGCATTTCGGTGTCACAACGGAATTAGAAAATCATAACCATAACTCATTGACAACCATAAGCAATCAAATTACCCCAAATTAGGCACTTCCGTCTATACTCAAGCGGGCATAAACCGCACCTAGTTTTGCATTTTATGAATGCACATCGTTCATGACCCAAACTTGCACATAAAATCCGAGAATTAGCATTAATTTTAGCACCTTACTTAGCCACAAACTCAACGATTAAGCACTTGATTAGTGCCCAACACACTAGTGTGTGTGTGTGTGTGTGTGTGTGTGTGTGTGTGTGTGTGTGTGTGTGTGTGTGTGTGTGTGTGTGGATCCCGTAAAATCACCTACACACAACCAACAAAAATATCAATGTGTAGCATCATTTAGCATGAATGTTAACACATAATCATCATGGACATGCATCAAATAATCAATCCAAATCAGCACTTTGCAAAATGCCCAAATAATTAGTGAATGTAATTAGTGAAAATTAGTGATTAATAGGTGATTTCGGCTACGATTTGCGCACAAATGGAGTATGATATGAGTGTGTGGATCACATAGGCGTGTTGTCCATACACCCAACTCACTTTCTACTTGTGTGTAGCACAAAAAACACTTATCAATCAACGGGAAATTACCATCAAAGTTAGGGAAATTAGTGAAAATTAATGAATTTGATGGTCAAAATTAGTGATCAAAATCAAGAACTAATGATGTGTGTGGGTTGTTTTTTGATGTTCTAAGCATAATCAATGCTAACCCAAGCACTAATCACACTAAAAACCACTCAATTAATCAACACACCTAATCTAAAAACTAACAAAATTAATGAAAATTTAGGGAAACTAGTGTCTCCTAATCACACCAATGGCACCTCTAGCTTAGGCAATCGCTCCCCGGCAACGGCGCCAATGTTGGGACATCATCCTAGCATAGGGAGGACATCAACATAATGTCAATCCGAGGAGTAGGATCCGGCTAGGGCATGGAAACACACAAGTGGCTTGTGCGTGCCAAATGGAGGATTAGAAGGTGAAACCTACACACAAAGAAAGCTATGGAGCGGGTAAGATGTTGCTACGAGGAGTGAGCACACTACTTACTCTACCATTCGGCTTAATATCTCACACACAAGCTTAATCATGCACTACTCTCTAATCAATCACTAATCCAACTCTAATCAAGCACACAATGAGCATAGAATAGCATAGAATGACCACACCGAGCACCAACACTCTACACAAGCCTACACACACTTAGTAGCATGCTTAAACAAGAGGGAAATATGAAAAAAAGAGAGAAATTAATCAACACATCAGCCACTAATCTTTGATTAATCAAGCATTGATGACACTATGAGCAAATGAGAGAGAAGAGGTTAGAGTTTAGCTATTGGCATGAGGCCGAATCGTCCATGCACGCGCGTAGAAAGCTCAAGAACTCCATAGCCATCTCCTTCTTCACAAAGCTTATCTCAAGTGAGTAAGAATCCCGTTTCACATTGTGTGTTTTGAGTTATATACTATCTAGGCTTTTAAGAAGTGGTCGGGAACCCAAATGGCCAAACTCACTTAATCTGCTATCTGCACTGCATAGGATCTAAATATAGCTCAATGTTTACAACTTGGAACTCTTGATGAGCCCAAAACATAATTACAATCCGCATTTGCGGTCATTTGACGGAAAATCCTAAAACTTAAGTGACCGTCAATGGTGACCGTAACTCCATAGATAGTCATCAATTCCAACACTTCTTTGCATCTGTTGCTTGTATTTGCTTCATCTTCATCTTTACTTCGCATCCGCATCATCTGGCCTCGTTAGCATTTACTAAAAATAGTAAATAACATATTTGCCTAGTCCGTTTGGCCATTGTTGACTTAGTCGCCAAACACAATGATTGGGCAACTTGAGTTGATAGGCCATCTCATTGATTGGCCTAAGAATCTGGAAGGGACCATAGTACCTTTTTGCTAGTTTAGCATAGTACTTTTGGTGTCCCGTAGGATTCTTGCCTGTCGTGTGCCTTAATTGAGCCTTGGGAAACTTTAATAAGACCCAATCATTTTCTTTAAAGGCTTGGGCTCTTCAGTGCTTGTCAGGAGCAGCCTTTTGCCTTTGCTGTGAGATAGAGATAGCATCCTTAATCTTTTGAAAAGATTCTTGTAGGTCTCGGCTATACTCATCTGCAGCGAAGATCTTTCCATGTACCTTAAGTAGCAAGGGACTTTTTTATCTTCCCTCAATTACCTCGAAATGTGCTTTTCCCGTGGAAGTATGTACAGTGTTATTGTAAGCATACTCCACTAAGGGTGAGTACTTCTCCCATTGGGATCTTTGATCTACTTCCGTTACATAGGCTTTTAGTAGATCCAGAATTGTTAGGTTAGCTATTTCACTTTGGCCATCTGTTTGTGGATGATAGGTCGAAGAGAAGTTTAGCCTTGTCCCTAAATTCTCAAAGAGACCCTTCAAGAAGTTACTGGTCATTCTAGGATCTCTATCCGACACTGTGGACATTGGCAAGCCATGGTACTTGAGAATTTGTGAAATGAAGAGGGTTGCCATTTGATGGGCTTTGATAGTCTTTTTGACAGGTATAAAATGAGCTTGTTTACTGAACTTGTCTACTATCGTCCATATTCCCGTATTCCCATGGATAGACTTAGGCAATCTAAAGATAAAATCCATGGATATGCTCTCCCATGGTGAATTAGGGATTGGCAAAGGTTGAAGCAATCCAAGTTGCTTCCCTCTATCAAATTTTGTCTTTTGGCATACCACACATTTAGAAACATACTCTTGTATGTTCACTTTCATGGTAGGCCAATAGAAATATGTTTCAATTCCCTTTAAGGTAGACTGAATCCCTCTATGCCCCGCATAAGGTGGAGCATGAGATTCATACATTACTTTCTCACGTAGTGAGTTAGTAACACATAGTCTATTGCCGTAGAGAAGATAACCATCTTGTAAAGTAAATGGTTATTCTTTCTTCCCTAATGCAAGGGCTGAAATCACATCTCTAAAATCGGGATCAATAGCATACTCATCTATCATTTAAGATAGATCATTGTGAATTGCTACGGAAACCGCATCATTGTGAGTTGCTATGGAAACCGCATTCACTCTCGGACCTCTTGAGAGTGCATCAGCTACTTGATTATGCTTGCCAGCAATGTGAGCAATATGAAAATGAAATTGAGAAAGGAAATTTTCCCACCTCATTTGTTTGTCGGAGAGCTTGGTGTGTGTCATGAAGTACTTAAGACTTTGGTGATCCGTTCGCAGAATGAAAGGAGTCCCCAATAAATAGTGCTTCCATGAGTCTAAGGCATGTAGAACTGCAAGGATTTCCTTTTCATATATGCCTAGAGCTTGCTCAACAGGGTCAAGCCTTCGACTCTCATAGCCTATGGCATGTCCTTCTTGAAGCAAAACAGCTCCAAGGCAATCACCACAAGCATCACATTGAACCTCAAATGGTTTTGAGAGATCCGGTACTGTAAGCAAAGGTTGAGAGATAAGATTTTCGAAAGCATTGTTCTCCTTAGCAGACCATGTATACCTAACGCTTTTCTTTGTTAGGTCATGTAATGGTCCCGCAATTTGTGAGAAATTTTCTATGAAGCGTCTATAGTATGCACACATACCTATAAAGCTTCTTAGTTCATGAAGATTCCTTGGTTTAGGCCATCCTTTTATTACCTCTAACTTTGATGGATCCATTTGGATGCCATCTTGAGAGACCTAAATACTGAATTTCTTGCAAGAAAAATTCACTTTTCTTTCGATTAACATAAAGTTTATTCTCTCTTAAAACTTGAAATATTACCTGGAGGTGTTGCTTGTGTTCGTCTAATGAATTAGAGTAGATGATAATATCATCAAAGAACACTCCAATGAAGGTTCGATGAGGCCTGAATAGCTTCTCCATCAAGCGGTTGAATGTGGCTGGTGCATTGGTCAAGCCAAAAGGCATGACAATGTATTCGTAAAGACCAAATGTGGTGCGAAATGCGGTCTTTACAATGTCTTGATCAACTATCCTTATTTGATGATAGCCACTTTTTAGGTCAATCCTACTGAAGTAGGTCGATCCTTGTAGCTTATCAAATAGGTCTTCTACCCGTGGAACGGGAAACCTATTCTTGATAGTGATCCTATTTAGTGCTCTATAGTCGACCCACATACGATATGTGTCGTCTTTCTTTTGCACTAATAGCACAGGTGAGCAAAATGGAGATGAGCTAGGCCTAACCATGCCCTTCTCAACTAGCTCATGCACTTGCCGCATAATCTCCTCTTGTTGAGCTTGAGAAACTCTATAAGGAGGTTTGTTAGGCGGTGAACTTCCTGGAAGAAGTTCAATTGCATGGTCATCATTACCTCGTTTAGGAGGTAGCTCACAAGGGATGTCGTCAATAAAAACATCTTGAAACCGCTTGAGAAAATTGGATAACTCTAATTCCTTTTGGTTGCTTTTATTTTCTTTTGCTAAAGCATTAGGTATTTTGAGAATCTTTAACAAAAATCATGTACACAGAAATAGAGCTCTTTATTGACTTGTTGAAAGCTGGTGTATATACAATGGGGATAGTGTTACCCATTTCCTTAGCATCTATATACATGTCTTTTTCCCTAAACATAAAGGATATTCTCCTTTCACGGAATTTAACATTGGCAGCCAGGCAGTCAAAAACCATGGTGCCCCTAGGATTACATCCTCATGCTTGAGAGGAGAGATAAAGAAGTCCTCTTTGTCCACATAGCTTTGAACATGAAGCCTCAATTTCCCGATTAAGGGAGTGACTGAAGCTTCTTGCTCCTTGAAAGCACTGTCTGCGGGTAGGACATCTCCCATCTCATAGGCTTGTATGCCTAGCTTGGTGGCCAACTCTATAGATATAAAATTGTGAGTAGAACCAGGGTCAAAGAGAATAAAAGCATCATGTTCTCTTACCTTTCCCCAAGCATGGCATAGAGGAGATCCTTTGTGGTGAGTTTGGTGAGTCTCCTCTTCTTGGATTTCAACCAAGGAAGCTCTAGGAGGATCTTGGCGGTTGTTCTTTTGGGGACGACCACGGTACGCAGATGCCCTTGTTCGCCACACTTGAAACACCGGTTATCCTTGCGATAATGCTCAAGCTCTTCAGGAGAGAGTTTGTTTTTACCTTTGTAAACTCCCTTCTCTTTAGCTTTGTTGGAGTTGCCCTTAGGAGACTTTTGGACATTGTCCTTCCCCTTAGGCTCATTGGAACCCTTGTTTTCCGTGGGCTTATTATTTCTTTTAGCCCCCGTTTGGAAATTGATTCGAGAGGCCACCATAGTATGGTGTATTACCGCCGATATGGTACGTGGCCTTTGGGAGTTGACATACTCCGCCATTCGGTGAGTACTTTGTCTTTGGCATCGGTGGCCAAAAACTGCTTCATAATGGAAGCTCTTAAAGCTTTCCATGTTCGTGGAGCTTCACCGTTGGCTCGTAGGCTAGACCACCATTGCCTGGCGGACTTTTGAAAGTGCATAGCTACACGGCATAGCTTAGAGGACTCCGTGAAGCCCTCATCTCCAAACGCCGCATCGAATTGTTGGATAAAGGCCAAGACTTTGTCCGTAGCACCAAAGGTACCATCATAGGTAAGGAAAGAGATGCTTTTCCCTCCCTCTTTGAATTTCTTCAACTTGGACGACCTCTTCCATGCAGCATAGGATTTCCTATGGCCTCTTCTTTTTGGTGGTTCAAAGGTTGCACCATCACTTTCTTCAGAAGGTGAAGAATTTGAAGAAGGTGGATAAGAGGGTGACCTCTTTCTCGCCTTTTTCTTGTCTTGATCTTTGTTGTCTTCACCATCACTTTCATAAGAGGAAGAGGATGAAGAAGATGGAGAAGAGGGTGTCCTCTTTCTTGCCTTTTTCTTCTCTTGATTTTTATCATCCCTCTTTGAATTATGATGTGGAGAAGAGTGCGATGGTCTTCTCCGATTTGGTGGTGATGGAGAGCGTTTATCCCGCCGTCTTCGTGGAGCCATCTCCGTCGAGGTGGCGGGAGACTCACTTCTTTCTTGTTCCTTTGGTGGAGGCTCTTGAGTTCTCCTTTGGGAAGGAGATGCATCATCAACAAGTAAATTCTTAAGCCCTTCATATGGATTCTCTTCTTCTTCCTGAATCGGAGAGAGACCTCTTTTGGGAGTCTCACAAGGAGGCTTCCTAGGTGTTCTCTCTTCATGGTGATGAGCTTGGAGAATCCCATGAGCATGGAGCTGCCGTTGCACTTCACTTTGGAGAGATGGATTGCCCATGGCTTGTTGAAGCTTAGAAACAAGATAGTTAACAAGCATCGGAGCATCATTAGTAGCTTGCTCATTAGCAAAATCAAAGTTATCAACATTAATTTCACTCTCTTTACTATTGTCATCCATTCTAACAACTTTTAGGTGTAAACTTTTTAGGTGTACTTTGGCACTTCAAGCCCTAGTTGCTACTCCTCTTTACCCCTTTAGAAAAAGCACTCAAGCTATTGTACCCGTGGCTCGAATACCATTAATTGCAAGGAATAGAAGAGAGGGTCTTTCAACACCAAAACAGCACCGGCTCCTGTCAAGCTTCTAATAGCTCAATAGTGGTTAAGCCGTAGGCAAGCCCCGTAGGACTCCACTATTAAGACCATAGCTCTCGACGGTGATGCCCCGTTAACTGCACGAAGGCAGGCGCACTAAAAGGATGAAAATTCCCTATTCTACTTACTCACAAGAAATTAATAATACCAACCATTTATAGCTAGCTTGAGGACCTCCCTTCTTGAGCAAGAAAAGAGAAACCTTGTGCTCTTATACCAATGTAACATTAATTGGCCTAAAACTTGTGTGTAGCGGAAATTAGCATGAACATAGTGGGAATTTCATTAGAATAGATTCCTAATGAGAATTACAAGAGTGCTTGGGTGGAGAGAGCAACAAAAAGCATAACACCTAGTTAGATAGCATCGACAATAATTTCAAAAGAGAGAGAAATTAAGCTATTGACAATAGTTGAGGACCAAATTTGCATGGAGCCGGTCCCCCCTCCAAAAGGCTTTGTATTATGGTTTCTCCCATCAAGAGAGACATTGTACAATACAATTCTTTGTGTTCCTTCAAGACTAGCTAGTGCAATAAAGATGAAAGCTTCATGCACTAAGCAAAACACTTAGCAAACACAACATCAATTATCCCCGGTCTCAGACCCAAGACCTCACACACCTTCGAAGATGGTGAGAGCTAGCAGGGTATGAGAGTAGATTGAGAGGAAGAAGGAGTATCTTACAAGAAAGATGTACATCTCCTCACATAATCACTCATATTAGCATAGCTTAGCTTAGTAATTAGCATGGTAGAGGAGATGAGCATGCATTGAAGCTTGGCTCTTGGTTGGATTTGCATCCACATGCCAAGAGTTTGTCGATGTAGGCTTCTATCTCACAAGCTTGGAGTAGGTGATGAGCTCTCCATTAAAGCTTGGGAAGAGATAGTCTTCTTTACTTCACACATAGACTGTGTGAGAGTGTGTGTCTGATAATGCCTTGCAAAAATCAGCCCCCTCTCTCTCTTGGGCGAGCCCTCTTGCTATTTGCTCTTGCTCTACCCTCATTGGACCTCCCTAGGTCAAGCCAATGACTATCAAGCAGCATAAGTGATAGCCTTCTGACATGTGTCCCCATTTCCCCTTTTGTGAGAGCTTTAGGTAATTTAATAATTCAACTAAACTCTCATTGGACCCCTTTGCCTCCTTGTACACACACAAAGCATCCAATTCCCTTAAGGTTGACCTTTGGACACAACCTTTGAATTTTGGAACCTTAGCATTTTGGAAGTCTTAATGGGCTGAACCTTAGGGTCTTTTTAGCCCATTGTTGCACATGGCTCTTTTGCAGATGGCCCCTTCTTTGGATCCCTATTTTCCCTCCTTTGGATCCCTACTGTGGCTGGTCTGCTAGCTTAACCAATATTCTAGCTTTTTCTCCCTTGGCACTTCCCCATATTAAATGATCAGTTTAACATGAGAAAATCATTTAGGAGTATTAGATATTGATTATTATGACATAGCCCAGGGTCTAAGCATTGGCAGGCTGTCAAGAGGATTTTCCGCTACCTTAGTGGCACTTTACATCTTGGCTTATTTTATCCCAAGGGAGGATCATTGCCTCCAGACTTACATGCTTTTTCGGGGGCTGGTTGTTTTGACACGCAAGTGTCCACAAGTGGTTTTTGTTTCATGCTTGGCAGTTCATGTATATCATGGTTGAGCAAGAAGCAACCTACTGCGGCCACTTCGAGTTGTGAGGCTGAGTACAGGGCAGGCTTCGTAGCTACGGTTAAGTGTGTATGGCTCATACTCCTTATGGCTGATTTAGGTGTTGGACAGGACACTGCCAACACTGTCTACACTGACAGTCAGAGCGCATTGGCAGTTGCAAGGAACCCAATTTTTCATGCTTGCACAAATCACATTGAGTTGCATTACCATTATGTCAGGGAGAGGCTCTCAGCAGGAGAGATCAGCTTGGCTTATGTGCCAACACAAGTCAACCTTGGAGATCTTTTCACAAAGGCGTTGTCTCGTGAGAAGCTTGAAGCTTTCCGCAAAGCTTTAGGCGTACTCCACTTTGTGGACTAATCATGTCCTCATGGCATGGCACTTCCCTTTACTCATGTGCCAGCTCTCGTTCACCGCATCACTCCAGGGGGGATTTGTTACCATATAGATGTGGTAGTGATGTGTGTGAACACACTAGGACTGCTGGGGCATTTTTTCCCTCTTTAGGAGGTTTTTTCCCCCGAGCATTGTATATACGCCCATCACTCTAGGGCTATCTATCTTTCCATTGCACACTAAGTAATACACTCTCTATTGTGTGCCTTGAGCTTCCTTCGTCTTCTCCAAGCTGTGTGCATTTCTCTACAACCCTAATTCCAACGGTTCCTGACCCTCTATTGTTGCTCCTGTAGAAGTTTCCATGATTTTAGGGTTTTGGGAACGTGGATTGCGATCCATGTTCCTGCACCTTTTTCTGTTGTTTTTAGCTTGGCTAATTCTGTCAGTTAGTTGGGGTCTACTGATGAACTTTTTCTTGTTTTTGATGGGTTTTGGACTTCCTCATTGGCCCTGTTAGTTTGCTGATTTTGTGACCTTGTACTGCTTCGATTTGTTGTTTTGGTATTGTTGATGCAGTATGGGTCACACACACATGCTCTTGCAAGGTTAATGATCATACCTGTCAAATCTGGTGTAGTGAGATCCACCAAGGTGGTCGCAGCAGGTAGAAGCAACTCTGAAAACTCTATGCTCCTGTGGCTCTCTCTCTCTCTCTCTCTGTAAATGCAAATGAGCTTCTGTTGCCCCTTTTGACTATATGATCCCAGTCTACCTGGAATCCCCCATTTATACTTACCTTCATTGCTCATATCTTGTTGTTCATATCACCTGTGGTTCAAACCATTTGTCATTCTGACACTTGGTGCAGTTTCGATCTACAGTTTTGATCCTTCAGAAGTTGGCTCAAAATTCATCTTGTGTTGAATTTTCCCATATTTTCCATGTTTGAATTCCTCGCTTTAAAGTTTCGGCGTTTGCTTTCAAAAGTCGATTCTGACTTTCTTGGCTTGACTTATCAATTTTTTGTTCATTACCTGTCATTTTTTGCTTTTTTGTAAAAGAAAATTATTTACAATGATTATAAGTCGGCCAAAAATTAGCCAAAATTAGTGTCGCCTCCCTTATATACATACTCTTATTCTGGTATTAGATGGTGACGGTATGGCTCATGATTATGCCAACTAAGAGTCTATCAGGCTCTGAAAAACTTGTGTTTTTTAAAGAAAAGGAAAGGCAAGGAAACGAAAAGAAAAGAAAAGAAGTAAGATGATAATAATGGTATATACAAATGATAATTCAGCCGCATTTCCCCCCTTCCTAGAGTGAGTCATCCGCGACGAACATGTGTCAGAGTGCGTGGGAATAAAGCGCGTGTCTATGCATAGCCGTATAGTGTGGCTCTATGATGCTGATGGAGGATATGCATGGGAAAACAAAATGTTGTGCAAGAGATAGGTGTTGACCACTATGTTCAGTGACTGTTGGTGGTGAGGTTCCTTGGAAGTTGTGTGGTCCAAACAATAGTAATTGTAGAAGGTGCGCTCTGTGTTGACTGTGATCTGCAAAAGTTTTGATGTTGTCGGTGAGGTTGGTTTTTGGCATTTTTTGGGGTTGCCATTGAAATTGCTTAGGTATGGATCCGCTAGAAGAGGCATCGTGAAGGCGAGATTGTTTTGGTTGCCATACCCATTTGAGTGTGGTTGGATGTCGAAGAGTGGTCCATTGGGTTAGGCCGTTTGACAACAGTGGTGGGCAAATTGTGGTGGTTTAATTTTTGTGTAGACAATGTAGGTTTACGTGTATTGGTTTTCCGTTTAGGTATCCACAATTGCCTAGGCTTGGTTTCCATGATTGATTTCTTAACCCATATTCTCGTGACCATGGTGAAGGATGATCGTTGAGCTGCTGCGTGTGGCGATGGTAGAGGTTCCCATTCATGGTCCGTTTCTACGAATGGCATGGCTAAAGATTGTACCTCGTTGTCCTGCCAGTTTGGTGTGGCTTGATAAGTGTGCATGCACGGCACTCCCTGAATAATTGCTTCGTTAAGATGTTGATCTTCAACCACATGAAATTGATGTGGATAAATTGTCCCATCAATGTTGATTGGCAAATTTATGTGGCCTAGACTGTCCATAGTACCATAGTATTGGGCATTAGAGGTTCATGTGTGATTTTTCTGAAAATGGAGTAGTTAACAATATTAGCTCTGGCCCCTATGTCCACTAATGCTCTTTCGGTGGTGCCGTCGGCAAGTTGTAACTGAATGCGTAGATCCATTCCTCCTAACCATGCAGCCGCCGTTTGTGTGGATGCTATCGGAGCATTCTTAATAGCCAGGTTCTGTTGTTCTTTCCTCTGGAAGTTTGCTTGTTCCATACGTTTTAATATTCTGAGTTTGGCTTCCTTCTGTGCTTGTTTTCGAATATCCTGTGCTTGACGTTTGCATTGAGCTGTTGCATGGAGTATTGTGAGTTCTTCTGGTGTCAACGGAAGATGATATTTCTTTAACCTACAACCACTCGTCCAATTAGGCATCTCCTCTTCAGCAAATGTTGCAAGTTTGATGGCGCCACTTTGCGATATATCATGGATCACAAAAGGCCCCATGCCTCGCTTTTTGAGTTTTTTGGAGTGTTGTTTTAGGGTATACATGAGAACGTAATCCCCTTTTTTGAACTCCTTACCAATCACGTGTTGATCATGAAAAGATTTCATTTGCTTTTTCTTAGCATATATCCCAGCTATCGCTTTAAGTCTAATTTCATCTATTTGTTCTAGGGTGTCTAGTCTCTCTGATAGCTCATGGCCCGTCCATCCTGATTGTGTTGCCACTCTGAGGGATTTGATTAGGAATTCCAATGGTACTATCACATTAATCCCAAATACCAGGTTAAAGGGAGTCGTTCCAATGGAAGTTTTAAAAGCTACGCGGTAAGCCCATAAGGCGGTGTGTAGCTTTTGATCCCAATCATTTCTTGAGTCACTGACTATCCTGGTGAGCACTGTGCATAGGATTTTATTGGTACTCTCTGCCTGTCCGTTGGCTTGCGGATGATAGGGTGCTGACTTGTGATGGACCACCATGAATTTATCAAGGAGGCTCTCAATGATGTCGTTCACAAAGTGTGTTCCTCTATCGCTCACTATTTTGATTGGTAGTCCATACTGCGTAAAGACGTTTTCAAAAAGGAATTGAGTTGTAGTCCTTGTATCATTTTTTTGGGTTGCTTTTGCTTCCGCCCATTTTGTCATGTAGTCTGTTGCTACGATGATGTATTGTGCGTGTGTCCTGTATCCTGGATGGATGATGGAACCAATGAAGTCAATGTCCCATTTGGCAAAAGCACGTACACCCATCATTGACCTCAGTGTCATTTCATCTCTCCTTTGGGGTGGTTTTGTGCATTGACATTCATCACATCGTTTGACATATGTTGTTGCATCCATGAACAGGGTTGGCCACCATATGCCTGAGTGTAGTATGAGCTTTGTCGTTTTATCAGCAGAGAAGTGTCCCAAGGGTTGTCCTGAGTGTGCTTGATCTAGGATGACATAATATTCGCTTTTTGTAGCACACAGTCCTAATTGTTTGTCCTTTCCCCGCCTATACAGTTGGTTGGCAATGAGCATATAGTGTTTGGCCTCTTCTTTGACAGTTTTCATTCTTGCTTTGCCCCATTCTGCTAGAAAGGTTTTTTTTTTTAAGTACTCAACTATGTTAGCACTCTATTTAGGTGCTTGTACTACACGAAACATGGTGGAATGTTCCACTGGGGGCTGTATTATACAATAATCACAGGATTTTACATATTTATGGACACTGTATTCCATGTTTGGCCAATAGACGCCCAGTCTTTGTAACTATTGGCCTGTCTATGTTTCACCAGTGTGAAATCCCATATTTTGTATATGAGCTTGCTTGAGGTAGTAGATGGTATCTTCAGGCTGTACACATAGTCTTAGTATCCCATCCTTACCGTGTTTGTACACCCATCCTGCTAAAAGTTGGAGATTTTGTGTTTGATGGATAATTGATGGTTATCGTTCTATCTACAATGAGCCGATTGTGAGTAGAGGAATGACCTCTTTGCTCCATCTCGGCACCATTTCTATGTTAAACAGATATGAATCAGGAATGTCATCATCAACGCCCTCAGGTGCTTCCCCCATGAAATAGTCGTGAAAGATGATCTGCTCTTTGGTGTGTGGTCCCCTTTTTTACGACCACAGTGAAGTCAAACTCAAGCAACAATATAAACCAGCGAACAATTCTTCCAGTATTGCAAGGTTTGTTTACTAGATACAACAGTTCTTGATGATCCACGAAGAAGACAAACTTGTTTGCTAGAAGGTAGTGTCTAAATTTCTTGACAGCATAGATCGTTCCCAGACCTTCTCTTTCCGTAGTGGTATAATTTCTCTCTGCGTTGATTAGTTGCCAACTAGAGTAGCAAATAAGAAAATCCATTTTCTTCTCTCCTGGCTGGGATAATATGCAACCGATTGCATAGGCTGATGCATCCACATGGACATGAAAGATTTTTCTCCAGTCAGGAGCTTGCAAAATTGGAGTTGAAATTAAATGTTGCTTCAATTTTTGGAAAGCCTACTCACATTCCTCTGTCCATTTGAACTTAGTTATGAGGGTGTACAATGGCTTAGCTATTACAGCATACATATATATGTATGAAATGCATGTAGTATCCACAATGCCCCATAAATGCTTGCACTTCTTTTATCTTCGTTGGTCTTGGTAGTGCAGCAATTGTCTACACCTTTTCTTGATCAGTTGAAATGCCGTTTTTGGACACAATGTGGCCCAAAATTCTACCTTTCCTTACCATGAAGACGCATTTTTCCGGGTTTAAGCAAATACGATATGTTCTGCATTTTTCAAAGACTTTTCCCAGATGAGTGATGTGGTCACTTCGTTGATGGGAATGAACACAAAGATCATCCATGTAGATCTCTAGAAATTGTCTGAGATATTCTTTGAATGCGTGGGTCATTAGTCTTTGATATGTGATCGGGGCATTGGTCAAGCCGAAAGGCATTACCCTGTATGCAAATACACCCCACTCTATCGGAAAAGCTGTCTTATGTTGATCTTTCGCTTTAATCGTCAACTGGTTGTAGCCTAAGAACCCGTCCAAGAAACTACAGGCCTCTTTCCCTGCTACCCTCTCAATAACATGATCGGTTATTGGCAGTGGGTAGTTATCCCTGATGGTGGCTGCATTTACTTGTTTGAGGTTTACACAGACACGCAGTTTGCCATTCTTTTTGGGTATCACCACAATCGGGGACACCCACTTGGTGTGCTCAATCTCGTAGATAAACTCAACGTCCTTCGGTTTGTCTATTTCCTCCTTGATTTTCTTTGCAAAAGTTTCATTGTACGTGTAAGGACATTGTCTGCATGGTCTGACATCACTCTTAAGGGGAATCGTGTGCTCACATATCTCAGGATCTATCCCCTTTAGATCTTTGTATGACCATGCAAAGACATCTTTATATTGCCTCAGCGTATCGACTAGAAGTTTCTCTTCCTCTTCAGTAAGGTCCGTGGCATTATATGCCGGTTTAGGCTCCTCACCTGGTTCTGCTAAGTTGATGTTTTTTGTATTTTCAGCCCATCATGTGAAATTCCTGGTTCTTTGGAATCTCGTTTGGGTTTTTGCACCACTATCTTCCTATCCTGAATGGTTACTTCTTATAGTGGGAAGGTGCATCGAATTTATCATCATTTGATTCCTCATCAGTTTCCATTTCTGTTGTCCAAACTTCCTTCAAAGCTCGTTTCAAATCATTGTATTTGACTTTGCGCTCCATCTTGGACAACTTAAATGATTTTTCAATATTTTTCTCTTTTTTTGGTTTTTGTTTTGATGATGTTTTGGTTTAGTCGGGTTTCATATATCGCTTTGATATCCTATCCTTGAGGTAGTTAGTCGCTTTTACTAATCTCAAGTACTACGTTTTGTCAGTTAATAGAGGTACTGAGTCCTCGTTGTGGTTGTTTCTGCGCTTATCTCAATACATGCATTATCTTTGAGGGTTTTGGATTGGGAAATCATAGTAGATCACTCGTCGATCCTTCTGTTTGATGCTTTGACTCGAGCTACTAGACAGCTCATCGTCCGCGTTATCCTCTAGTGTCTTATCAGTCGAGTCTTGAAAATCTTCTTCTTCATTCGTTTGGACAAGGTCCCTTACAGAGATTTCGTCCACTATGCGTCGGCACTTGGCCACCCCTTCCTTGTCAGGTAAGTCTTCCTCTGTCTTCAGAGTTAGGCAGACATTCATCATCTCGAATGGGATGATATCATACCCTTCCTCATCACAGAATTTGGTGAGGGTCACCTCGTTTACACAAACATCAAGAGTAGCTAGTATTTGTTGCCATCCAAACGGTTTGAACAACTCTTCTGGAAAAGGCTCTAATATGTATGCTTCGCCTTGTGCAGTCCTATCAAGAATGTAGTCTTCCTTTTTTAGACTTCCACAATATGAAGCTTCTCTTGTCCATTGGTGAGCTTTGTTTTGGAGCCAAGCCGGTATTCCTCCTTCCTGGTCAGTTGTGGAATGCAAGTCTTCTCCTGGGGTTCTTTCTATGTCTCTATAGCTATGATCTGTGACACTCATTTTCTTAGTGAGCTCCTTGTTCCTGAGATAGATATAGTCATAGCCCCAATCTTGCACCATTTTGAGTTGATGCATGAAAGGTCTGCCCAGTATGATGTCGAAATTGCTGCTCTCATCAAAATTCATAATAGCAAAGGTGTGTTCATATGCAATTCCACAAGAGGTTACTACAATCTGCTCCAAGATGCCAATAGGTCTCTCCAGGTACCCATCCGCTAGTTGAAGTTTCATTCTAGTTTTCCTTAGAGCCGGTTTTTCCCATTTTTTCCACATTGCTTTGGTGGCTATGACAATTCCGGCTCCACTATCCAATATCGCTACCGATTTTACGTTAGGAACTAATGGTTCCATAAGCACTTGAGTGGCTTGAATGGGCTCTTTATACATCTTTAGCCTCTCTTTCTCATAGCCTGGATGAGGGTACGTTAACCACCTATCCTCTTGGGTTTGGTTAGTCTTTAGCCTTGCCTTGTAAGCTTTCAAAATTGTGTCCAAAGGTTTGAACACCTAGTCTACTAAGACTGACCCTCCTGATGGCAGTTCCGACGGTTTCTTTATCGCGTTGTTGCCCTTAAGGTCTCTTTCCCTTTGAAGTTGTTCCTCTGTTTTCCACAATTTGGTTTCCAATGCTGTTTTTTCCTTTTCTCTTTTGGCTTGCATCTTGTTTTGTTTCGCCTTCCAAGATTTTCTAGGGGTTCGGACAGACAAGTTGTCTATCTCTGTTTGGCTGGCTCGGGCATTCCTTGCTACTTCATGTGCTTGAGCTCTAGTGACCGCATTTATCGGAATGTTCGGTTCTGTTTCTGATCCACTTGAGCTTGGAACAATCCCTATTTTGTTCATGGTTGCTTTTCCTTTGTTTTGGGGGTTTTTTGGGCAGTGTGAAATAAGATAGTCGGTCGTGCACCCGTCACAGAATCCAAAAAAATTCACCCGCTCTCCTTTTTTTGGACAAAAACTCTAGCCCAGTGATCACTGCCACATTCATAGCATGATCCTATAGGTGGTGGAGAAGCTTGTGGAGCTCCCATCGGTTGTCCTGTTCTAGGAGGGTAGCCTCTAGGTTTATAGCCCTAATTTTCCATAAACATGAGCATATTCTCATCGACCAAGTAATGATTTTTGGTTGTTTGTGCTTTGTATGAGGGCTCGGGTATTTCTTTCGGAATTATCCATGGATTATGCCCCTTTGGAGAATATGCATTCCTATCAATTTCCCTTTCATAAGTATTGTCTGAATATTCTTGGTATGAGACTACCTGGATCATACTCTGATTAGAAGATGGTTCTATGGGTTGAGAAATCCTTACCATAGCCCTATTTTCCTGGGGTAAAGGAGGTTGATGTCCCAACACAGGTTGAGCTTTTTCCTGACCCAAGATTGCATTATTTGGCCCCACTTGGTACCTTGGAGGGGGCGGAAGTTGTTGTCTCCCATGTGGTCCGTATTGTCTCTCTCTAACATAGTTCCGATTATAGAAACATTCGTGAGTTTCGTGGTTTGTCCATTTTGTTTTGTAGCACACCATTTCCATATTCGTTGTGCGTTTACTCTTGGCCTTTGTTGAAGGTCGCACCACTGGGTTGGATGGTCACCTCCACAAGTATCCATCCTGATCACTTCCTCGATCATTCGATCAACGTCCGGCACAGTTGGGTTTTGCTCTTCCAATTTTTCCGTGGACTCACTCATGGTTGAAGAGGTGCTACTAGTCCCCTGATCTATGTCTTCAGTCACCTCCCCATATGCTTTGCAGTTATCTACAAGATACAACACCTCTTTCGTGACTTGCTCAAAGATTACACATGCTTTCAGGTGCAAGTCCTTTTTGAGCGTGTCATTTGCAATCCCTCTATGAAGAGGAATGATAGTCTTTCATCCTGAGGTAGTTCTCGAGCAGGGCATCTTTCTATGTACTGCCTAAAAAGAAGCAATGCTTCCTTCACTTTCTCTTTTTCCTTTTGCCTAAATGCATAAATCTGGGAGACAGTGTTATGCTTGATCCATCTTTTTGAGAATTCATGAGCGAATTCTCGGAGAAGTTGCTCAATACTTGGGAATTCCAAGCTGTTTAATGGTTGGAACCAAGTCAGGGAAGTACCTTCCCATGTCAACCCAAATCCTTCATATTGAGTGTGAAAATTAGTTACCTGTTCCGCTCTCAAGACTTGTTTGAAGATTGAAACATGGGCATATGGATCTCCAGATCCATTATACTTTTTGGGTAAGCATTTTGCCACCTTAGATGGTCGCATATGCCTGGCCTCTGCAACCATTCTAACAACTCCTGGTCCCCTTGGGGTGGCTTCTCTTGGTTCATAATCTCCTCTTGGTACTAACAGTGGGATCCTATCTGCTATATGTTCATCAAGTCGATCTCGTGTAACAGTCGGAGGGATTCCAATGGTGTAAGTGAATTCAGGAACAGTACTGCCCCTATGTGTATTTATGGAAGCCCTAGTCGCCGTCGACCCTAAAGGTTCTATTTTTGGAACTTTTTCATGTCCATAAGAATCCTCCACTTTGGTTCTCAAGGGCCTCTCAAGTACAGTCTCAGGTCTGATGTGAGTAGTCGTAGTTTTTACCTCTTCCAGATTTACATAGTATTGGTGGAGTGGTCCTCCAAAATATGTATATCTCTCTAACTCCTTCCGATCCATTGGAGAGTACTTTCGGCCATACTGGTCCATTATGACCACTTGAATACTTCTGCCCTCCATGTACGTGTAAACATACAAGTTTTTCCGATATGTTAATTCTTTGATGTGGGGCTCGTCACATCTGTTTAATAGATTGTTTGTTCTCCATTATTGAACTTTTAAAGCCCCACATATGTGTTGTCTGTGTTAAGGTTCTCTGTCTCATTGGTGCGTCTGAGTACCGCGTTTTTTTTCTCTATTTTGGGTGGTGCATTGGCCAGTTCATTATCTACTTTGTCCTTGGTGCCGGTCATTCCCCATTTATCCACAATATAAGGGTTATGAACCACTAGGTACATCATTCCCTCTCGGTCAAAATATCTATCCCCATCATAATTAACATCTACAAGGTCTCTGAACTCGCTCAGCTTATTTTCCAACTTAACACAGTAGCGGTCCATTCCATCCTTATAGATTTTGGCTTAAGCACATTTTTGAATTGAAACTTCAAATACAACAATTTTACATTAGATGTAGGCTGAGAAGGACCTGCACCCATCGAAGTTGTTCCTTTAGGGTTTGACTTGTTAGAATCTTCAGTCATGAGGCCGTATGATTTCTCAGACGAAGTGTCTGAGAAACTCTCCTCTAAAATGGGTTCCAAAGGTGGTAGTGGTCTTTGATTCACACTTTCTTCCGTTGAGTGATTACTCCCTTGATCAAAGATGTTGTGGTTCCTATTCTGGTACAATCTTCCTAATCGCAGATTCATGAAGAATTCGTAACAAGACAAATCCAAACCGAGTTACCTCATTAAATAATTTGAATCTTCCGTTTGTTCTTGCTTGCTGGGTAGTATCTTCTAGTACCTGCAACCTGTCAAGAATTTGCTTGATAGCTGTAATCTTACAGCTGTTCTTGTTAGTTCTTGCTCTTGTTCGACAAAACTTAGCACACAATTATCTACACAATCTCAACAATTTTGATCCAATTTCAATTGTTAAAGAAGCACCAGGTTGATATGGACTAGCTCCTCGTATGGTAAGTTTCTGTCTCTGTTCTGACTCAAAGGTACATGGATCGCGATCCATGTTGAGAAGCCAATTAAACTTTTGTTGCTATCATCAGCTTTAACATGATTAAGAGGTATTCCAGTACCTTTTTTTTTTGGAATGAATCTCTGGATTGGAGGCTAAGTTGATTTTGTCACTTTGCCTTAGCTTCTATCAGTTTTGCGCTATTGGAATGGTTTCTTGCATCCAATTTCAGCTCTGGAAGGACCACTAGACTCTCTTTGATGCCCTCTAGCTGTGGTACTAGTTTGGTATCAATTTGTGTCAGGGGAACATGGATCGCGATCCATGTTCCTTTGTGTCAAAATACACTGAATTTTGTCCCACAGCTAATCCTTGACCTAGTGATGCTGACTATATGATTTTTGAATGCCTTAAAGCTTTTTTGGACAGAGAAAAGTTAGCTTTCGGGTTTATGTCAGTGGTTTCCCCATTGATCTGATTTTTCCCACCTTTTGCCTTTTTTTTGAAATTTTTTGATAAGGGTCCTTTAGGATAAAGAGCTCCAATTGTTATCACTTCTCTGCTTGTCTTTTATCAACTCAAACTTCTAAAAAGGCACATGGATCGCGATCCATGTTTGGCAAGATTTTGGACTGACACTTTGTGAGCTGATCACACAAGGTATGATGATGCTATTTCTCAAGTCTTTTTGGATTTGGTCAGTTTTTTCCAAGTGAGAAGCAGGATTTTGTGTCTGTTTTGTGGTTTTTTGCAAACCACTCCTTTTCCGGTATATTGACCAGCTTTTTTCACTTTTTTCTATGGCTCCTTTTGGAAAAGTTGTTCAACTAGTAATCAGGAGTACATTGGTCAAATCTTAATGTCAGATGTCTACCTGGAATATGGATCGCAATCCATGTTGGGAAGCACCTGGGCATGAAATTTGGTTCTGTGGATTCCTTGCTTCTAGTTTGTCCCAATTCTCATCCCTTTTTGGATTTGGGCAAATTAAAGTTCAAGTTTTCCTTATTTTCCCTTTTTTTCCAAGGTTTTGGTATGCTCACCCCAATCTTTTGATTTTTTTGATCTTCTAGCCCTCTTTTTCTCACCAAACTCAAGGTTCTGATGCCTGAGAGCCTGTTCTAAGCAAAGGAAATAATTTTAGCACATTTTGCCAAAAAGGTACATGGATCGTGATCCATGTTTGGCAAGATTTTTGGCAGTTTTTTGTAAAGTCTTTTTCAACAGCATTTTTATCCACTTCTTGAAACTTTTATTGGGTTTGGTCCAGTTTTTTGAAGCTCTGATCGTCAATTCTTTAATTTTTCCGAGTATGTGAGAAACAATGGTGCACTTCACAGACAACGCAGTTTTTTGTACAGTCTTTTTCAACAGCGTTTTTATCCACTTCCTGAAACTTTTATTGGGTTTGGTCCAGTTTTTTGAAGCTCTGATCGTCAATTCTTTAATTTTTCCGAGTTATGGTCTTCAATATCCCAAGCCTGTTTTGCAGATTTTGCTGAACGGATGTGAGAAACAATGGTGCACTTCACAGACAACGCAGTTTTTTGTACAGTCTTTTTCAATAGCGTTTTTATCCACTTCTTGAAACTTTTATTGGGTTTGGTCCAGTTTTTTGAAGCTCTGATCGTCAATTCTTTAATTTTTCTGAGTTATGGTCTTCAATATGCAAGGAAGCAACTCGGGATGGGGCACGGAGACTTAATGAGAGTGTCAATCTCACCAAAGTGAACTCAAGGGCTACTCGTTCTACGACAAAAGCAATTCAAACACTTCCTAGTCAGACAATCAATATGCGTCTAATCTCACCACTCAACATCATCACGCCTTTTCGGTATCCAAACAAATTCGGAATGCCACAAAACTTAAGGAGAGGTATCAAGTGATCATTAGCTTTACAATAATGGAAACGCATCTTCTTTTTGCCCTTATCACCAGAATTTCCAGACGAATTGCTGCCAGCAGAAGCATTAGGAACATAAGTTTTGCCACTCGCAGCAGAACCATAAGAAGTGGCTGCATTGCTGTTACCACCCTTTCTTTGAGAAGCAATAAAAGCCTGTTCAACTGCACGCTATCTAGTCCTGTTTTTTCTAGAAAGTGACTCTTGCAACAGCAATGTGCATAATGCATCAAACTTGACAACTTCAGGATTTCCTTGGGTCATCAGTCTCCAAGTACTAGCAAAAGTCTGGTAGGAATCTGGTAAGGCATCAAGAACAATATGCACAAGGGAACTGTCTGAAATGACTTCACCTGCAGAAATAAGTTTGTCATTGATATCCTTGACACCAGCAAGGAAAGTGTCCATATCATCTTCCTCATGCATAATCTTTGACTCCAGCTCTTTACGCAGCAAAGCAATGTTAGCCTCATTGCGACTTGCATAAAGACCTGCTAGAATATCCCAAGCCTGTTTTGCAGATTTTGTTAAACGGATGTGAGAAACAATGGTGCACTTCACAGACAACGCAATCAATGCATGAGCCTGCGCATCCTGTACATCCCAACGAGCGTGTTCTATTGTAGGCAAAACAACTCTAATAGCAACAATCCTTGCAGCAAGACCTGCAACATCCTCAACATCGCCTACATCCTCAGAACCAGGACGTATATCAATGCCCTGCACAATGTTCCAGACGCCCTTTGACACAAGAACATTGTGCATCATATAAGCCCACATAGAGTAGTTGTCCCCATCCAACCTGTCCTCAGCAACAAACATCTTGAACACATCTGTGTTGTTGTCAGCCTTGGTAAATGTTGCACCTGATGTGAAAACTGCTCGAAAATAGGAGAAACAGAGTGGGAACAACAGAGTGGGAACAACACATGCTATATAGCACAAACCATAGAAGACCATGAGGCACCTATTATGCAGAAAACGGCACTGGCAGAAACTCTACACAAAATGACAAAATAGCCTGTGTAGTACTACCTGTAGTGGAAACGGAGGTCGAAATGAGCCCGAGTCAAAAATTTGAGCAGACTAATCTCTACGAACTTACCCGAAATATTTGTCGACCTGCGAACACTCGCCAAACCTCACTGTAATCGGAGAAAGTGAGAAGGCGTGTGCTGGAGCAGCTGGTGACTAAGCCCAGGAGGACGTAGCCTGCTCTGATACCAATTGTTGGAATTAGGATTGCAGAGAAACGCACACAGCTTGGAGAAGATGAAGGAAGCTCAAAGTACACAATAGAGAGTGTGTTTCTTAGTGTGCAATGGAAAGATAGATAGACCTAGAGTGATGGGCGTATATACAATGCACAGGGGAAAAACCCTCCTAAAGAGGGAAAAAATGCCCCGACGGTCCTAGTGTGTTCACATACATCACTACCACATGTATGGACTGATGGCTAAATTCTTCAGAAATTCTGGGATAATCTCAAGGGTCCAGTTACACGGATGGCCAATCAAGCGGTTACCTGAAGAGTCGTTGGGTGCAAGTGTTACGAGAGGGCTTATCAAGCCCATCCCCAAACAGATCTATTACTCTCAGCTTAAACATTGGCATCCCATTACGATGATGTCAGTAGCATACAAAATTATTGCCAAGGTGGTAGCTGTCAGACTCGTCCCCCCTCCTGAGTTGGATAACCTCTCCCCATCAACACGGGTTCATTAAAGGGAGATCTATATGTGAAAATATCTTGGCAGAAATAGTAGGAATTGAGTATGAATACTTCTCCAAGCACTAGTGCATCTTGCTGCAGCTGGACCTTGACAAAGCCTATGACATAATAGAATGTTCCTATATAGAAGAAGTCATGGGAGCTCTAGGCACACTAGGCATTGGCAGCCAATTAGAACTCTTGTTTAATGACAAAATTGTGGGCTCTTTTGAGGTTAAAAGGTCTATTAATCAAGGATGTCCTCTAGCCCCCTTGTTATTCGCCATCGGGTCGCATCCTCTCATTACGATACTCGAAGCCAATGCTGCGCGGGGAGAGATTCAAGGCCTGGCATTACCGAGCAACGACCAGTTTCTGGCCAAAATGTTCGTAGATGATTCGCTCCTATTCTTGAAGGTGTGCCCTCAAGTGGTCAGGAGAGCTCTAGAGATTGTGCAAACATTTGTTGTGGCCTCAGGATCCAAGTGCAAAATAGAGAAGGCAAGGCTTATCTCCCTGTCGAAGAACGACTCTTTTGACCCTTCAGTCTGGACATGAGAGATTATCTCAAAAGGGAGTGTTTTCAGACACCTGGGAGCCTCCGTAGGGGTGGACGTAACCCACAGGCAAAGATTTCAATGGGTCCTTGAAAAAATAAGCTCAAAAATGAGAAGATGGGAGTTTGTTCTCCTCCCCTTCCAAAGTCGGATTAGAGTGATTAACGCTTATATGAGCCCGTATATTGCTTTCCTCAGCCCCGTGCTCAAGATGGTCAAGTGTCACTAGAAAGAATTCTTAAAACCAGTTAAAAGGTTTCTTTTGAAAAACAGC
This sequence comes from Adiantum capillus-veneris, assembly GCF_014529385.1. Taxonomy (NCBI): domain Eukaryota; kingdom Viridiplantae; phylum Streptophyta; class Polypodiopsida; order Polypodiales; family Pteridaceae; genus Adiantum; species Adiantum capillus-veneris. The sequence continues at coordinate 88,495,390 of NC_140943.1, read as the reverse complement.
ATGAAAACTTCCTGGCCATGGCAGTGGGCTAGGTGGGAGGTGGTTGCTCGCCTAGTAGACCAAGGAGGGCTCGGCATTCTTAACGTTGTACCCCATGCTGAGGCCATGTTTGCCAAATGTATGGTCTCATTGGCTAAACAAGACCAAGCTTGGGCTATCATGACCAAGGAAATGCTTGATGCAGTAAACTGAGATCGAAAGGGGGAAAGTGGAAGGGGGTTGTGATGCACGACAAACTTCTCGCCCCGAAGTGGTCTTATCTTAGATCTGGTGGACTCTCAGGGGAACTGATGAGGAAGTGCAAAAGAGCAGCTGAGGTTTTGGAATGGGGGGAAGAAACCAGATACTTTAAGTACTCCATTTTACACTGGTCCCCTTGGCTCTCTAAAATATGTGAATAATAAGGGGCTCATTTGACTAGAGCAATTCTAGGATGGTAACAGTAAGTGCTGGAAAACTGCTAACTCTATAGCAATCCAATTTCAATTGAATGGCTTTGAGATCTTACTAGTATATAGGGTGTTAAAAGAGATTGATAAGGTGGTGATGCCAATTTGTGAATCCAATTTTGAATGGGACGCTTGGAGATGGCCCGGGAGTAGCAACCACATTGTAAAGGCATTTACCATGCATTAATGCACGAGGCTAATTGGTGTAGCCCCCTCAACAAAGTATGGAAGAGGCATTGGATAGAAAAATGGTGGGAGGGAGTCATGGAGAACATCTGGAAGTCAAGGTGGCCTCAGTATATGAAGGTATTTCTGTGGAAAGTGATGTGGGGTGCTCTGCCGACGGACGTAAAGATACAAGAAAGAGGAATCGGGTCCGATCCTCGCTACTTGGGGTGCAGAATATCTAGTGAAGACCTAGCCCACCTTTTCATGGGATGCGAGGCTATCAGTGACATAGCTGGGAAAATATGCAAGTGGATTCAAAGGACATGGAAAATTAAGTTCTTCAAGAGTGATCTACTCTTTGGTAGTAACAAGATGGGAAGTCCTGCTCTTCTTGTTTGCACTCAAATAATCAGATACTACTTCTTTCACCATATTTGGCAAGCAAGGAACCACCGCGTGTTTGAGGAGATCTGGTTGTGGCAAGAAAGTGACAATCCACATGATCGGAGGCAAACAAGCCTCAGAGGATTGGGCTAGAACCATACATGTCATGATGAAAACATGTAATAAGTAAAGCCTAGGAGTAGTTGTGGTCTCGCTGTCAAGCAAAAAACTTGTAATCTTTTGACCCTCAAGGCTCGATTTGAGCTTGAGGTTGGTGTATATTTTTGATGTTCTTAATACTATCCACTCATAATTGTGATTTTTGCAAAAGAAAAAAAAGAATTATGCAAGGTGAAGCTTCACTTTAGCAATTTAAAACAATAGAATGCAAAAAAAAACATATACGGGTGTGTGTGTGTGTGTATGTGTGTGTGTAAAATTTACTAAAATTATGCAAGGTGAAGCTTCATTTTAGCATTCTAAAACAATAGAATGCAAGAAAAGTAAAGACATGTCAGGATGTGAAATGATGTCAATCCTTGTTTACCTTAAAATGTTGAAATAAAAGGATGATTGATGGGGTGCATTCAAGGCCCTTGGAAGTTGGGTGCATCCCTTTTCAAAAACAAAACTCTAAACAAAAGTGAAAAAGAAAAGGTCTCCAATGAATGATAGGCGAATGCTCTCTCCTTGCTTGAAAATTTTAAGCTCTATTATATATAGTATAGATAAAAAACGAAAGAATATTTATATGATACCCAATGTCCCTCTTTAAAGATAGAGGTACAGATATGTCAACACCCTCTCAAAAGGGTCTACACGAGAGTAACACTAGAAAAGAGCCATGTAACACTAATCACTGAGCTTTCTCCAATGGTCCATAGTTGTGCCCAAAATGCAACTCTTTACTTAGGCTCTATGTAGTCTAAAAAGAAAACAAGATTTTTATTGTTTTCATGAAAGGTATATCTAATCGAAATAGGAAATACTAAAATTTTAAATGTATACCTAACTCTCTTCTCCTCCTTTACTTGAAAAGAAAGTCGTTGAATTTAATTGGAATTATATAAGGTCAAGCTTCACTTTGTCATTATAAAAGAATAGAATATAAGAAAAGTTAAGGCATGCGAGGCTACAAAATAAAAAGACCCAGTAATATTATATGTATATATATGTGTGTGTGCGCCTATATCTATGTATATATATAGAGGTTAACTGAAATTATGAAAGGTAAAGCTTCACTTTTGCATTCTAAAAGAATAGATTCCAAAAAAGATCAAACCGGGTAAGATTAAAGCTGTAATGGTTATCTATACTAGTAGATAATGGGGGAGGGGATTCCGGCTCCCCCCTTGCCACATGTCGTCCCTTGAACACTCAGGCGGGCTCCGGTGGTGTGCGTTGAGCAAAACGATGATTGTATAGCTGCAGTAGAGGAGAGAGAGAGAGAGAGAGAGAGAGACTTTGCACGTGCGTGCACAGTGCAGGCGGAAGAGAGTAGAACAGGCCTGCTGCCTCTGTGTTTGCAAACATACAAAATTCCTTTCATTGAATTTTCCAAGAGGAAATTTAAAGCCTCGGCGTTTGCAAACATATAAAATTCCTGTCATTAAATTTTCCAAGAGGAAATTTAAAACCTCGGCGTTTGCAAACATAACAAAATTCCTTTCATTAAATTTTCCAAGAGGAAATTTAAAAAAATTAAGATACTTTTTCACGTTTAGGGGGCGGAATTTGGGGCGGAATTTCTCCCTTTTCCCTTGCGCTCAACCGGCATTTTGGAAATTGAAAACGGCACGATATTAAGTTGAGACACATTTTTCTCGAACACTGCCAGGACTACTATGCACGGGATGAGTCCGAGCCTCTCTCTCTCTCTCTCTCTCTGTTGCATCACGCAGTCTCCCGCGTCCTGTTGGGAGTCCTTAAAATGCGTCTCAGCTTAGTACCATGCCGGTTTCAATTTCTTGGAGTCTTTTGTTTCGTGAAAAATGCGTCTTAGCTTACTACCGTGGCGGTTTCAATAGAGCGAGCGAGAGAGAGAGAGAGAGAGAGAGAGAGAGAGAGAGAGAGAGACGCTCAGGGCCTGAAGTCGGACAGCATTCGGGAACAATGCCTCAATTTAATATTGTGTCGTTTTCACCGCTTCAAAGCAAGGAGAAAAGGAGAAATTCCATCCCGAAATAGATAATGGGGGAGGGGATTCCGGCTCCCCCCCTGCCACATGTCGTCCCCTGAACACTTAGGTGGGCTCCGGTGGTGTGCGTTGAACAAAATGGCGACTGCGCAGTTGCAGTAGAGGAGAGAGAGAGAGAGAGAGATAGAGAGAGAGAGAGACTTTGCACGTGCGTGCACAATGCACAGTGCAGGCGGAAGAGAGTAGAACAGGCCTGTTGCCTCTGCGTTTGCAAACATACAAAATTCCTTTCATTGAATTTTCCAAGAGGAAATTTAAAGCCTTGGCGTTTGCAAACATACAAAATTCCTTTCATTAAATTTTCCAAGAGGAAATTTAAAGCCTCGGCGTTTGCAAACATACAAAATTCCTTTCATTAAATTTTCCAAGAGGAAATTTAAAAAAATTAAGATACTTTTTCACGTTTGGGGGACGCAATTTGGGGCGGAATTTCTCCCTTTTCCCTTGCGCTCAACCGGCATTTGGAATTGAAAACGGCACGATATTAAGTTGAGACACATTTTTCTCGAACACTACCAGGACTACTATGCACGGGATGAGTCCGAGCCTCTCTCTCTCTCTCTTGCATCACGCAGTCTCCCACGTCCTGTTGGGAGTCCTTAAAATGCGTCTCAGCTTAATACCGTGCCGGTTTCAATTTCTTGGAGTCTTTTGGTTCGTGAAAAATGCGTCTTAGCTTAATACTGTGGCGGTTTCAATAGAGAGAGAGAGAGAGAGAGAGAGAGAGAGAGAGAGAGAGAGAGAGAGAGAGAGAGAGAGAGAGAGAGAGAGAGAGGCTCAGGGCCTGAAGTCGGACAGCATTCGGGAACACTGCCTTAGTTTAATATCGTGCCGTTTTCACCGCTTCAAAGCAAGGAGAAAAGGAGAAATTCCATCCCGAAATAGAGAAAAACAGTGCAAAAACCCTTTGGAGTCCTTTGGTTCGTGAAAAATGCGTCTTAGCTTAATACCGTGGCGGTTTCAATCGAGAGAGAGAGAGAGAGAGAGAGAGAGAGAGAGAGAGAGAGAGAGAGAGAGAGAGAGAGAGAGGCTCAAGGCCTGAAGTCGGACAGCATCCGGGAGTCCTTTGGTTCGTGAAAAATGCGTCTTAGCTTAATATCATGGCGGTTGAGAGAGAGAGAGAGAGAGAGAGAGAGAGAGAGAGAGAGAGAGAGAGAGGCTCAGGGCCTGAAGTCGGACAGCATTCAGGAACAATGCCTCAGTTTAATATCGTGCCATTTTCACCGTTTCAGAGCAAGGAGAAAAGGAGAAATTCCATCCGAAATAGAGAAAAACAATGCAAAAACCCGGAAAAAATATCGTAATTTTGTGAATTTTTCTATTGACAAATTCAGAGCAAGGAGAAAAGGAGAAATTCCATCCCGAATTAGAGAAAAACAGTGCAAAAACCCGGAAAAAATATCGTAATTTAATAACTTTTCCTATTGAAAAATTCAAGGGAAAGAATTTTGTATGCTTGAAAAAATGATTGGTCCAGATTGTGTGAGACCATAAGCGAGCCGCAACTGTGTTGTGAGTGCGTCTGTGTGGTCCACTGTGGGATCGTGAGTGTGAGGAGGCACGATTGGGCCGTTGAGAGGTGTGGACACTGGACGGTGGCACCCTCATTGCCACAATGCACATGCATTGAGCAAAGAGCATTGCCCCCGTTGTAGACTAGCTCCAATCTAGCCAAGGCCAACTTAGCAACTTCGAGACAAGCGAGTGAGCCACGAGCGTACGCGAGAGAGAGAGAGAGAGAGAGAGAGAGAGAGAGAGAGAGAGAGAGAGAGAGAGAGAGAGAGAGAGAGAGAGAGAGAGAGAGAGAGAGAGAGAGAGAGAGAGATAATGGGGGAGGGAATTCCGCCCCCCCTCTCGACACGTGGCAAGGTTTCCTTCAACCAGCGGGTGTGGTCTACAGCCCAGCCGACTGTGTGTGTGTGTGTGTGTGTGTGTGTGTGTGTGTGTGTGTGTGTGTGTGTGTGTGTGTGTGAGAGAGAGAGAGAGAGAGAGAGAGAGAGAGAGAGTTTCATTGCTCATTGTGGCACCGCTGGCCCGTTGCCCCCACCCCCTAATGCGCCCCAATTCCCAATATAGCTAGCCGTTACGATTTGTAGCAGACTTCAGGCTTGCTGCTCCAAGCTATTCTCGAGGAACCTTGCAGCATCAGCTTCATGAGAAATCTCGCGCAATGCAGTGCGATGCAGTCGCACGCTTGCATAACCACGTGAAGGCTTGCGATAGTGAGGGCAGCGGCTTCCCTGTCGTCGACGTTGGCCTGGCCGCCAAGAAGTTGAACACGCGCAGCTGCAGGCAATGCCCTCCTCCCCTGACTTTGCCTCAGTCCCCTTCTGCCTGTCGTACAGCCTCTTGCCTGTCTCTCACTCATCTCCACCTACACCATCACTGACAGCGTGATAGATCGCCACCCTAGCTAGCTCAGCTTTCCTAGCTAGAGAGAGAGAGAGAGAGAGAGAGAGAGAGAGAGAGGGAGAGAGATAATGGGGGAGGAAATTCCGCCCCCCCTCGACACGTGGCAAGGTTTCCACTGTGGGATCGTGAGTGTGAGGAGGCACGATTGGGCTGTTGTGAGGTGTGGACACTGGACGGTGGCACCCTCATTGCCACATTGCACATGCATTGAGCAAAGACCATTGCCCCTGTTGTAGACTAGCTCCAATCTAGCCAAGGCCAACTTAGCAACTTCGAGACAAGCGAGTGAGCCACGAGCGTACGCGAGAGAGAGAGAGAGAGAGACAGAGAGAGAGAGAGAGAGAGAGAGAGAGAGAGAGAGAGAGAGAGAGAGAGAGAGAGAGAGAGAGAGAGAGAGAGAGAGAGAGAGAGAGAGAGATAATGGGGGAGGGAATTCCGCCCCCCCTCTCGACACGTGGCAAGGTTTCCTTCAACCAGCGGGTGTGGTCTACAGCCCAGCCGACTCTGTGTGTGTGTGTGTGTGTGTGTGTGTGTGTGTGTGTGTGTGTGTGTGTGTGTGAGAGAGAGAGAGAGAGAGAGAGAGAGAGAGAGAGAGAGAGAGAGTTTCATTGCTCATTGTGGCGCCGCTGGCCCGCTGCCCCCACCCCCTAATGCGCCCCAGTTCCCAATATAGCTAGCCGCTACGATTTGTAGCAGACTTCAGGCTTGCTGCTCCAAGCTATTCTCGAGGAACCTTGCAGCATCAGCTTCATGAGAAAGCTCGCGCAATGCAGTGCGATGGCAGTCGCATGCTTGCATAACCATGTGAAGGCTTGCGACAGTGAGGGCAGCGGCTTCCCTATCGCCGACGTTGGCCTGGCCGCCAGGAAGTTGAACACGCGCAGCTGCAGGCAATGCCCTCCTCCCCTGACTTTGCCTCAGTCCCCTTCTGCCTGTCGTACAGCCTCTTGCCTGTCTCTCACTCATCTCCACCTACACCATCATTGACAGCGTGATAGATCGCCACCCTAGCTAGCTCGGCTTTCCTAGCTAGAGAGAGAGAGAGAGAGAGAGAGAGAGAGAGAGAGAGAGAGAGAGAGAGAGAGAGAGAGAGAGAGAGAGAGAGAGAGAGACTAGATAATGGGGGAGGGAATTCTGCCCCCCCTTGACACGTGGCAAGGTTTCCTTCAACCGGCGGGTGTGGTCTACAGCGCAGCCGACTCTGTGTGTGTGTGTGTGTGTGTGTGTGTGTGTGTGTGTGTGTGTGAGAGAGAGAGAGAGAGAGAGAGAGAGAGAGTTTAATTGCTCATTGTGGCGCCGCTGGCCTGTTGCCCCCGCCCCCTAATGTGCCCCAGTTCCCAATATAGCTAGCCGTTACGATTTGTAGCAGACTTCAGGCTTGCTGCTCCAAGCTATTCTCGGGGAACCTTGCAGCATCAGCTTCATGAGAAAGCTCACGCAATGCAGGCGATGGCAGTCGCAGGCTTGCATAACCACGTGAAGTCTTGCAACAGTGAGGGCAGCGGCTTCCCTGTCGTCGATGTTGGCCAGGCCGCCAGGAAGTTGAACATCAGCTGCAAGCAATGCCCTCCTCCCCTGACTTTTCCTCAGTCCCCTTCTGCCTGTCATACAGCCTCTTGCCTGCTGTCTCTCACTCATCTCCACCTACACCATCACTGACAGCGTGATAGATCGCCACCCTAGCTAGCTCGGCTTTCCTCCCTGCCTATCCCTCTCTTTGTCGGGGGCCTGCATAGACAACATCCTCGCCAATTGGCGCCCTTCGGGCATTGTTCTCTGAGTAGACAACAACACACACACACACACACACACACACACACACACACACACACACACACACAGATAGAGAGAGAGACAGAGAGAGAGAGAGAGAGAGAGAGAGAGAGAAGGAAGGGGGGGGGGGGGGGGGGGGGCTGACCTCTTCCAACGCCTTGCAACCTGTTAAGAACTCTCTCTCTCTCTCTCTCTCTCTCTCTCTCTCTCTCTCTCTCTCTCTCCCCCAACAAGGTCGTAAATTTTGCAGACATAGCTTGCCACCGATTTGAAGGATGGAAGGTAGCCTTTCACCGGTTCAACGGGAGAAAAGGTGGGGGGCAGCTTACTAAAAGTGATGAGCTGCAGAGCTGGGAAAAAGAATCGCCAGAGCAAAGGAGCCTGTTTTTTAGTAGCCTGGAAGCAGTATTTGGGAGATATCCAAATACTATGATATCCAACATCGGTCTTTGGTTCAGCTCATCAATGTCCTCCTCTGTGAGTACTCCGACTAGGCGTCTCCCATGTTGTGCTAGAACAATTGGGACCCTTTGATGCAGCTTCTACCGATGTCTGGATGACCCTCATAGTCATGGGCGTCTGGATCTCCCAAGATCAGTGGCCCTATCAGTCAATGTACCTCTGGTACAGGTGGACTCTGAGGGTTTGTTGTGATGCCTGCTCATCTGAATGCCACGTATGTAGTGTAAAGAAATCAATGATCTCCCTCTGTAAGTGTCTCCTACTGTCTGGTCTCCTCGAGAGGCTCTCCCTAAATCTATGCTGCTCCACTAAAAATAGGCTAAAGCATCTCTGATCATGGTATCTCATAACTTTGTTTAGTGGTCCAAAACCCTCTCTGAATAGGCAGTCGAAGCAAGGGGTTTGAGGGTAAGAGGGACCATGCCGCCACCGAAGGCGACGCCATTTTACTAGTGATAATATAATATGCTCACCATTGTGAGTTTTGCCAAAAAAAAAAGATTTATATCAAAAGATCATTTAAGGTAGTCTCAATCATCATTGAAGACAGTGAAAGCATGTCTAACTCAACTTTCCTATTTGGCTTCTTTTGAGAAGCCGATGAATGTAGGATTGGGAAACAGCATTTGAAAGTTGAAAGGACAGGATTCAAACTTTTAGGCTTTTTTTTGGCTTTTTTTTGAGAGAGACTTGTCTCGCAACTAGAATTGAACAACCTTCATTCGTATAGATACCAAGGCCTTTAGTAGGCCAAAAATTGGGATGAATTTTTCAAAGGAACTATCTTGGATGTTTGAGTACTCCACCTGCGTCATGGGTTTGAATGTGATCAAGCACCATGGACGTTTGCTTTGATTTGCACGAGATTTGTGCGATTGAAACAAAAAAGAAATTGGGATGAATTGTTCAGGGTTGGGTTTAGATGGGGTGATGGAAGGCATATGAATCTTTCCTTTTTGCCACATTTGTATTAAAAAAAAAACCCCTTCTCCCCCCCTCCATAAAAGAAAAACCCTAAAAAATCACCTCAAACAAAACTCTCTCTCCATGAAGCTTGTAAGAGGGATGTGCATCGTGCAAAAAAGAAAACATAAATCCATTTAAAAATAAATATTTTTCCAAGACTAGGCAAAGGGCCTTGGGCATCATGGTTTCAACAACGTAATTGTCATCACCATTAGTTTGTGAAGGTAACTCAATTATGATTACCCCCTCCCATGTGGGCCACCTCTATAATGGATTCTATGCAATTAGGCACTCACCTACCCTCGACTATAAGTGACATGGGTAGATAGAGGGATTTATGACTAGGGATGACTCTGTTAAAATTACAGCATCTCAAGTAAATAATAGCCAAATGTGATCCCAATATTTATTTTGGCTTTAGGTATTTATTTTGATTATTTGTCAAATCTTGGGTAGGGAAATTGGCGAAGGTGAGTATATAAGAACCACATTGCCTCCATTATAAATCATCAGTTCATTGCCAAGGTTGTTGGGTTGAGAAGTCTCTCTCTCTTTCACCCTCTCTTGTATTATCCTCATTGCTCTACGCTTTTGCATCGTCGACTTTGATAGAATCCATGTGGCACTTTGTCAATCATAAAAAATTTATGACCTCCCCTGCTCGCCACACCAAGGATTGACTTTCCCATGCATGCAATCTACACAGCTTGCCTAGCGTGACATGTTGAAAGCATTGTGAATCTAGATGTCTGAAAATTTTGCCATCCCTTGTTGTGGTGATTGGATATCCAAGGTCTTTTAAATCTTGAAGCTCCCTCGCAGACCATCGATTCTTGCACTCTTTGCCCGTGTTACTTATAGACGAGGCTCCCTTACCTCAATTCTTTTTTTTTGTGCAAAACTCACGATGGTGAGTGGATTATATTATCAAAACTAAAAACAAAAAATATTGCCATGCTCATATCGAGCCATGGCAATCATTGCTACAAAATATTATCATAGATCGACCTTCCCTTTATAAATCCATGCTAGTGGGGAGTAATGACTCTGTCTAGTAGGGGAGAGAGCCTGAGGGCTACAATTTTGGCAATAATTTTATGAGCTTGTAGCACGAGAGAGCATCCCTCCTCAATGAATGCCTTCTCCAGTAGGTTGGCTTCGGAGTGGAAAATCATTTTTTTGAAGCTCCCAAGAAGAATAGGTCTAGCTTTATCCATCTCAGGGGAGCTCGTCTTGGGCTGGTCAATAATTTGTTGCAAGTGGTCGAGTATCAATTGGACCATTTCATGTGGATCCTCAACATCATTTCCTTCCCCATCTATGACCAAGTGAACAAGGTCTTGATTTCTCTTTACTTTGAGGACCCTAATGAAGTGTACATGATTGGCCTCCTTTGGTTGGAGGTAGGTTTCTCTCGATAAGCTTTTGGTCTATCTCAATTTTATTCAAATTGGCCAGCAATATGTAAAATGAATTTCTTTAAATCAAAAATAGTATGCGAGTAGGTGGGTCCAATCTTACTTGAGAGGTGTTTCTTATAACAAGATGCACTATTAGAAAGATGGATAAAAAGGAAGGCGGAGGCGTGGGTCACAAGGCGAAGATTGTTTTGGACAGATGGAAGACATAGAGATAATTTGTAATTTCTTTGTAATTTTTGATGCGCAGGGGATACTGCTTCTCTCTCTCTCATGCTTGTCTGTAGAGATGCACTATTAGAAAGATGGATAAAAAGGAAGGCGGAGGCGTGGGTCACAAGGCAAAGATTGTTTTGGACAGATGGAAGACATAGAGATAATTTGTAATTTCTTTGTAATTTTTGATGCGTAGGGGATACTGCTTCTCTCTCTCTCATGCTTGTCTGTAGAGATCCATGGCTAGAGGTGCTCTCTCTCTCTCTCTCTCTCTCTCTCTCTCTCTCTCTCTCTCTCTCTCTCTCGTATACAATAGATGCACGGAGGGCGGATCTGATGCTGATAGGGTGTTGTCAGATGGTGATAGGGTGATGGAGGGCATGTTCAAGTCGGCTTTGATGCCTTGCGTCAGCATTATGAGGCAAAAGTGTAGAGGTCATATAGGACTTGGGGTGGAGTTTTGCTACGCAATGGCATAGGGAGATGGCAAGCAAGGGGGGGGGGAGGGGGGGGGGGGGAGGGAGGGAGGGATAGTGGCAATTCTTGCATGGCTGGGGACAGAGAGAGAGAGAGAGAGAGAGAGAGAGAGAGAGAGAGAGAGAGAGGGAGGTTATGTCTCATGCCAATGGCAACACACACACACACACACACACACACACACACACACACACACACACACACACACACAGAGAAAGCCTCACGTGGAGGCGTATACTGCCTCTTGCTCTCAATGGTTTGTCTACGCGCACAAAAAGAGAGAGAAATGTTATGTCTTAGCACAATGACGAGAGAGAGAGAGAGAGAGAGAGAGAGAGAGAGAGAGCTTCGGGTGGAGGTGCATATTGTCTCTCGCTCTCAATGATGGTGAGAGGTGTTGTCCGAGAGTAGTGCATGAATGAGGACAAACACTTTCCCTTTCCAATCCTCAGATTCCCAGGTGCAAATTCGAGGAATCTCACAAATTAATGGTTTTTTTTATTGTAGACCCATTTTTTGGCTTTCTAAAAGAAACCCTTAGTGTTGTGTTGGGGTTACGGGTAGGGAGACTTTCATTGTTTTTAGTGCATGATAGAGACTTACCTTTCATTCCACACCGTGACATGTCTTTACTTTTCTTGCATTCTATTGTTTTAGAATTCTAAAGTGAAGCTTCACCTTGCATAATTCTAGTAAATTTTACACACACACACACATATATGTTTTTTTTGCATTCTATTGTTTTTGAATGCTAAAGCAAAGCTTCACCTTGCATAATTCTAATAAATTCTGCACACACATATATTAATTAGTTCTTTTTATTTCACCTTTCATTTCAGAACTTCACATGGCTTTACATTTCTTGCATTTTATAGCTTGATTCCAGTCAGTGTTAACGTTTGAGAAAGTCTCTTTTATTAAGCGGCTGCTGATCGAGTTTCCTCCTCACAAAGAAAAAAACCAAAAATACTAGCAAAAATTTTGAGATTTGTAAAATTTTTGAACGACTTTCTCTCATATTTCATTGGTTTTTCTTCCGTTTAGCATGGTTTGTAGCTAGCTAGTCTTGATTTTCAATCGGTTGAAGACTAAACTGAGGCAATCCTTTCCCAAACACTGATATCAGTTTAATTCAGCCAAACAATTTATCACTTTCTTATTGTTTTTGAAAGCCATCGTGATCTTTTCACTTGTTTAAGTTGGTTCAAATGATTTTTGGCTTTCTAAAAGAAGCGTTAGAAGAGAGTTAAGTTAAGCATACTTTCAATGTTTTCGATGATGATTGAGACTTATTTTAAATGTTATTTCAGTCATAAAATAATAAATGGATCTTTTTATTTCACTTTTCATTTCACATCTTGCCATATTTTGAATTTTCTTGCATTCTATTTTTTCATAATGTTTTGACTTTTATTGCATTCATTAGGTTTGGTAAAAATCTGGTAGATACCTTTGTTTAAAGGGATATAAAAGTAAAGCTAAGTGTTTTAGGTTTAATAGAAAACCAGACAGCCGTCGACACATGCATGTTTGTACTATGGAGGACCCATTATTTTCAAAATACCCTTGTATCTATTTTTATTGGATTGTTCAAGATTCTCTAATATTCTTTTCCTTTGTGACAATTCATCTCCAAAGCCTACAAAACCAACTGAAATTCTAGTTTTAGCATCTTGTATGATATACAATTAGTCTTCTTATGAAAAGCTATAAGATGTTTATTTTTGAAGAGATTTATTGTCACAACCAGGGGTATTTTAAAAAATTTGAAGGGCATTTTGAAAATTTACGATAAAATATTGGGGGTTGCATGGTAGGATAGGGTGGGGAAAGAGGGTTGATTCGCTTTTTAAATGTGGATGAACAATGGGTGGTGCGTAGACATGGTAGGAGCAATGGGCGGTGCAAAGGAGGAGTGCCCACAAGTGGGGTAGGGCAACGTTGGATGTCTCTCTCTCTCTCTCTCTCTCTCTCTCTCTCTCTCTCTCTCTCTCTCTCTCTCTTATGCATTGGACATCACTGCACGTGAGACATAGGCCTAGTGAGTCAATCGAGGAAAATCTACGGAGTCTCTCTCTGTCTCTCTCTCACACACATTTGCAGTGTAGCATGCGCATTTTCTGAGTCCCTTGATGAAGGTGATCGTGAGAAGCGGAGGAGGTGGATAGGGCACATCAAGGGACGACAGGAGGAGGGGTCAGGGCTGGTGTGCCATGAGGAGCAAGAGGGAGGGAGGCAGCCTAGGAATGGCCATGTTTGCTGCGTGCGACACATTGTTCCTTTGTCGCCACCAAGCCATGGCACCTTCCTTGTCATCATCGCGGACAAGGCAGGAATGTTTTACTAGTGCAAACACATAGAGAGAGAGAGAGAGAGAGAGAGAGAGAGAGAGAGAGAGAGGATAAGTCGATTGCATGGCTAAGTTGATGGCCTCAGCAATGAGGGAAGGTGAAGGGGGTCTCACAGAGGGAGTTGATTTTGGGACGCGAGACCACGCGCATGCCGCGCGGGGGGGGGGGGAGGGGGGCTTCGCATAGCTGCGATGGCAACATGGGGAGTTTTTCTTTTGACTTGTATGAAAGAGTCTCTCACAATCTAGGGAGATTCTATATGATAGAGAGTATAGAGCCATTTATAGAGCGCATATAGTAAATTCTACACACACACACACACATTGATGAGTTCTTTTTATTTCACAATTCATTTTAGGGCCTCATATGGCTTGAGTTTTCTTGCATTCTATAATTAACTCTAGTCAATATTCCAGAAAGTCCCGAATTTACTCCTCACAAAGAAGCGAACCAAAAATCTATACTATATATAATTGAGCTTGAAATTTTCAAGGAAAGAGAGGGCATCCATGTGTCACTCTCTCCTTCATTTCAAGAATTTACTTTAAGAAACATTTGGTTTGAAATGTAGAAGCGAACGGTAAATAAGAGATCATTTGGTTTGAAATGTAAAAGTGAAGGGTAAGTAGCAAGTGCACTAATGGTAGAAAATGAAAAGATTTAGTTTTGACTTCTTGTCAAAAAGTCGCAATACTTAGTACTATATATTTTTATATTATTTAAAGTCTTTAGCAAGGCCATGGAGTTTCACTCCAGCTTTCAATTTTGAAAGGTGATTACTTTTGTTGGCCTGCTAAAGAAAGGCCATAGTGTTGGGCTAGCTAAGGCGTCCTTTCACAGATGGCGTCCACGTGGATGGCCAACAATTTTTGAGGTGAGAAGGCGTGTAAAAATCGGCTTGGAGCCATCTGCAGTTGCAGTTGAACCACGTGACTTCACGAGATGGGAGATTGGAGTCGCGAGGCGGAACGCAGAAGACGGGCTGGGGCTTGTTAGTTCCATCACCTTGGTTTTGTGCAACCTGTCCAGACGTCTCTTCAAGCTCCTGCGCTTCACTAATGCAGCCATACTCCTGCAGATCCTCCTATGTACCTTCCTCCTTACCTTCTTCCTGCAAACCCTCGATTGCCTCTCTCTCTCTCTCTCCCTCTCTCTCTCTCTCTCTCTCACACACACACACACACACACACAGACGCTCACGATGAATCTACTTGAAAAATGTCTATGCTCGTATGTCTGCTCAATGTGCTATCATGTGAGCCGAACATGAGAAGGTGGTTCTGGTTGGTGATGGGCATGCGTTTGGCTAACTATGTTGGAGAAACTTTTGCATTGTGAAGCTTAGTGGAACGACAGAGAGGCCCTGCCTTGCAGTGTTTCGGTCGTACCAGCACATGTATGCCCAGGTCATTGATGACACCAAGGGCTGTACCCTAGTCTCTGCCTCTACCATCCACAAGTCTCTTCGAGATGAACTTAACCTTACGGCAGGACCTACAGTTGTAAGTGCTCAATCGCTTGAGTTTTGACAAGTTGCAAGAATGAGTCCATTTTGATGAATTTGCACAAGGTTCTTTTCTGTTAATTTGTTCTGTCTGCTCAATGCATTAGGATGCTGCCAAGAAAATAGGCGAGGAGATTGCAAAATCCTGTCTTGCCAAAGGCATATCAAAAGTAGCTTTTGATCGAGGCGGTTTTGTGTACCATGGTCGTATCAAAGCACTCGCGGATTCAGCTCGGGAGCATGGCTTGGACTTCTAAATGGTCTGATCATACATTCCTGCTGTCAAACACAGTAATATATGCTCCCTTCTGATTGAATCCCACTTTTTGGATGCTCTGCCAAACTCAATCGTGTGATATTGTATCATTCAACCAGTGGATCCACGAGAAAAGCCTTATTCAGACTTATCAAATTTTAGGCTTTTTTACTGTTTTTAATAAGCTTGCGTCTTCAACAATTATATGTGTCAATGGGGTTTGAAGAGGTGATTGTGAACGCTATTGTTTTGGGGTTCAAAAATACCTTCAACAGCTGGTGGCAATCAAAATGCCTCTAGTTTGATTTTGACGTTGCAAAACTGTAGACTTAATTTGATCGTGAGTTTTTTTTTCCCTTGTTAGTCAAAATGTCTTTCATTTGAAATGGCAATGTGGAGCTTACGACCTGTGAATGCCTGTTGTTGATGCTATTTCCTTCAGCTTGTTGCTGAATGGGTTTTTTCGGGATGTGTACCTATTTATGATCCTGGCATTCAGGACTTGTGGTTTTCCTAGACTTGCATTGTTCTGATTTGTGAGGATAGGGGCACAAGGTCTTGACTGAGCTTTCTTTGGTTCGCCTGCCTATAGATGCTCAATGTGGCACTTGATACCTCAACGGTTATGCTTAGAGAAGTAAGGTGGTTTTTCCTCTATGAGAGGTTTAACAGAGTGATGATGTTGTAACTGCCGGATTGGAGAATGATAGCGTTGTTTAAAATCTGTGGGCGTGTTTTTCTGCAGCTCCCAAAAGTAGTACAATACATCAGAAAGTGGTTATTTGTTAGTACTTCAATGTTAGGTGCATGGACTGATTGCATTGGTTGTATTGATGACTATGTCAACTCTCTCTCTCTCTCTCTCTCTCTCTCTCTCTCTCTCTCTCTCTCTCTCTCTCTCTCTCTCTCTCTCTCTCTCTCTCTCTCTCTCTCTCTCTCTCTCGCACCAGTTTTTCTTTTTGCTTCTTCAATGCACATGTAAAATTGACCAAGGCTATGTTGATGGTGCCAATATTCAGTCTTTCTAATGCCTGATTTTATCCAATAGAACTGTGGTCTGATTTTTTCACGTGCAGGGCATGTCTGTCCTTTAGAATCTCTACAATTTGGGAACAGTTGTTTGACATGTAGGGAAGGTTTTATTTTGATGTTTACATGCAATCTCACTAAACACATCGAAAACGTCAGGTCTTTGCAAGGGCTCTGAACAACATGTGCCCGTTGTTCCTACGCCCTTTGAGTCTCCATGTCTATCCCACGAAAGAGAAGGAACCTGAAAACTTAAGGGGTATGGCTTTACACTTTGGCTAGAGGTTATCGAATGAAGAACCTATGGAGTGTGGTCAAACCCATGGCAAAGTTTGTAGGTGTTGTTCCCCGAGGCTAACACTTCAGGTCCATTCGAACCATTACTTGTGCCTCATTGGACGATAATATGATGAAATTTGGTCGGGTTTGGACGAGCATTTGCCAAGAATAATGTGAAGACTCTCAACCTACCCCCATGGAGATGATACTTGTCATGGGTGTTTTGCAGCATATGCTCTCTTCCCTGTAATGTATAGTCGAAAGGATATAAAAACACATGCTTAGCAATCTATCAATGCTTTGCAATGAATCAAAACCTCGTACTTGGGGCTCTTATCAAAATATATATGCCTTCCATCCCTTCATTGTGAGAGAAATACACGTTCAAAACTTCAATCGGAACAATGCCTTTGATGATGTGTTGTGCAAGCTTTCTTTTGGCACAGATTTTCCTTCTGAGAAATGTGAGAAATTGCTGTGAAAACTCATTGAATTGCTGGGACCATGATGACGCCAACAGAAGTAAAGAAATTGCATTACCCACGACTGAGGCGGGTGGTATATACCCATATCCCGTATATTTCCATCCCTGCCATGCTAATGAAGTAGAGTTGCAAATACATGGAAAAAATCTCATTGTGGGCAGGCCCTCGTGATCCCTCACCTTGTTTTTGTAAAGGGTGGCTCTACTTCGCAGCTTGGGAAAATAACGAACAACGAGCTATGTCACATGTCAATAAGTTGGTCCGCCTCGAACATGCATGTGCATGCATGTGTACGTGTGTGTGTGTGTGTGTGTGTGTGTGTGTGTGTGTGTGTGTGTGTCTGTGTGTGTGTGTGTGTGTGAGAGAGAGAGAGAGAGAGAGAGAGAGAGAGAGAGATGTGGCACATCGCAGGTCTGAGAGAGAAGTTTTTATTTTCTACGGCACTATTCTGTGTGTCACAGGTCTGTGTGTGTGTGTGTGTGTGTAAGAGAGAGAGAGAGAGAGAGAGAGAGAGAGAGAGAGAGAGAGAGAGAGAGAGAGAGAGAGAGAGAGAGAGACGTCTTCATTGTTTGTTGTAGCTGTGTGTGTGTGTGTGTGAGAGAGAGAGAGGGCCAATCCCATTTAGTCCTGCTAAGGAGTGTGTATGTCTATTTCTCTTCGAAAGAGAGAGAGAGAGAGAGAGAGAGAGAGAGAGAGAGTGCCATTGATTGGCCTTGGTGCTTGACAAAGAATGCTCCCCTCCCCCCCCCCCGCCTTAAACTCGATCATGAACACAACCCGCCATTTACTTCATGTATAACTTCTCAAATGTTGCCGCGATAGGCCTCATATAGTCTCCTCTATCAACACCCCTTGTTGCCAACGCTGATCCGCCACGAGCCCCACACCCTTATACAACCTCAATCCTCTGCTCGTCGGGACGCCAAGACTCTGGATCCAATACATGTCCCACTCGCCACAAGTGCTTGTTGAGCCACCTACTCCTCTACCATTGCCTGTCCGCCACCCTTGATCCCAACGAGCTCCATTTTTGCCTAGCTGCGACCCTCCACACCACGAGAGAGAGAGAGAGTCCCACATTCGTCTCCATACTTTCTTCGTCTTTTTTCGGCCAGTTAGCGGATGCTACAATGTTGAGAGCTCCACGTGACCATCTAGGCTTTTTAGCTTTTCCAAGTTTTCACATCTCAAAGTCCTGACATAGGCAAGAAAAAAGCGGTTTTGCAAAGGGGACAAGTGGCATTGCTTACTGCAATAGTGCTCACGACAATGGTCGTGCAAGGCGGGTCTTCCATTCAATGTTTGGGAAAAATGTGTCTCAGTTTAATATCATGCCGTTTTCAATTTCAAAAATGCCGATAGAGGACAAGTGGAAAAGGAGAAATCCCACCCCAAAATAGAGAAAAATAGTCTAAAAACCTGTAAAATAAACCTAATTTTTTAAGTTTCTCTTGGAAAATTAAAGGAAAGCAATTTTGTACGTTTGAAAATTTGATTTTTCTAGAACAGTGACTAAAATTATACTATATATAAATGAGCTTAAAATTTTCAAGGAAAGAGAGGGCATTCATCCTTCATTTCAAGAACTTGCTTCAAGAAACATTTGGTTTGAAATGTAAGAGTGAAGGGTAGATAGCAAGTACATTGATGGTAGAAAATGAAAAGACTTAGTTTTGACTTCCTTTTGTCAAAAATTCACAATACTTAGTACTATAAATATTTTTATATCATTTTAAGTCTTTAGCAAGGCCATGGAGTTTCACTCGGGTCTTCAATTTTGAAGGGTGATTACTTTTGTTTTTGTAAAGGGTGGCTCTACTTCGCAGCTTGGGAAAATAACGAGTAACGAGTTGTGTCACACGTCGATAAGTTGGTCCACCTCGAACGTGCATATGTGATGTATGCATATGTGCGCGTATGTGTGTGTGTGTGTGTGTGTGTGTGAGAGAGAGAGAGAGAGAGAGAGAGAGAGAGAGAGAGAGAGAGAGAGAGAGATGCGGCACATCGTAGGTCTGAGAGAGAGAGATTATGTTTCATTTTCTACGGCACTATCATGTGTGTCGCAGGTAAGAGAGAGAGAGAGAGAGAGAGAGAGAGAGACCTCTTCATTATTTGTTGTAGCTTTGTGTGTGTGTGTGTGTGTGTGTGTGAGAGAGAGAGAGCCAATCCCATTTAGTCCTGCTGAGGAGTGTGTATGTCTATTTCTATTCGAAAGAGAGAGAGAGTGCCATTGATTGGCCTTGGTGCTTGACAAAGAATGCTCCCCCCCGCCCCGCCTTAAACTCGATCATGAACACAACCCTCCATTTACTTCATGTATAACTTCTCAAATGTTGCCACGATAGGCCTCATATAGTCTCCTCTATCAACACCCCTGGTTGCCAACGCTGATCCGCCACGAGTCCCACACCCTTATACAACCTCAATCCTCTGCTTGTGCCGGGACGCCAAGACTCTGGATCCAATACATGTCCCACTTGCCACAAGCGCTTGCTGAGCCACCTATTCCTCTACCGTTGCCTATCTACCACCCTTGATCCCGACGAGCTCCATTTTTGCCTAGCTGCAACTCCACACCGAGAGAGAGAGAGAGAGAGAGAGAGAGAGAGAGAGAGAGAGAGAGAGAGAGAGAGAGTCCCACATTCGTCTCCACACTTTCTTCATCTTTTTTCGGCCAGTCAGCGGATGCTACAATGTTGAGAGCTCCAACGTGACCATCTAGTCTTTTTAGCTTTCCCAAGTTTTCACATCTTGAACTCCTGACATAGGCAAGAAAAAAGGGGTTCTGCAAAGGGGACAGGTGGCATTGCTTGCTGCAACAGTGCTCACGGCAACGGTTGTGCAAGGTGGGTCTTCCATTCAATGTTTGGGAAAAATGTGTCTCAGCTTAATATCATGCCGTTTTCAATTTCAAAAATCCCGGTTGAGGGCAAGGGGAAAAGGAGAATTCTCGCCCCAAAATAGAGAAAATAGTGTAAAAACCTGCAAAATAAACCTAATTTTCTAAATTTTCTCTTGGAAAATTAAAGGAAAGCAAGTTTGTACGTTTGAAAAAATGATTTTTCCAGAACACTGAAGTGATTGCATTGGAGGATGATCATTACCAGTCGAGGGTATTGGCCTTGGTCTTGGAGTTAGCAATCGTTTGCTCATTTGGATCCTCCTTGGTGTTACATACCTAATGCGGCCTCCCCCTAGAAATGATGACTCCGGTCTCTTATTGTAGGGCTGCCTCCATTGTGACTCTCTCCATGTCATTTTGCTTACATTTGGAGCCTGGTCACTTTGGAATGGCTAAATAGCCTTCTAGCTTTGTTTGCAAGTTAAGAAAATTGGTGGCTTTTCGAAGATTAATGCTTGATTTGATTGAGTGATGAGATAGATTTTGAGCAGGTTCTTGCTAACCGAGAGGGCCTCAAAAGTCGACCATGTGAAAGGCTATGCCCGTTTCGAGGCTCTTAACCACCACAATTAGATAGGTAGAGAGAAAAGAGTTGGCTCGTGATCGAGCAGAAAGTAGGCTCGCTGGTGCACACGACCAAGCTCTTCGCCTCTCACATGCTTCATTTTAATACTACAAACTAGAGAGAGAGAGAGAGGTCACAATGACCTATGGGACCAAGTACAACATGGAACATGCTCAAAGAATATGGATATAAGGGTGGTCACTGACAAGTTGAATCCATGAGGTGGCTAGGAGAGAAAGGTATGTAGGCCATGGTATGGGCTAAAATGTGGGTAAAGCAAGTTTGATGTGATGAAAAGCTGAGCACTCATGTAGGGTATGATGATCGCACTCTCAAATTGTTAAGGGATATAATTCGCATACAAAAAGAGACTCTCCTCCATGTAGTGCCTCAATGCTCTATTTCACATTTAAGGGAGTGGAGGCTAAGCCAATTGGCTGCTATGGTATAAAATATGGGTAAGGGCAACCATGTGAATGGTTGAATACATTCTGCTCTATCAAAGAAGAACATGCATGTGTGTATGTTTGTTTGTGTGTGTGTGTGTGCGTGTATTTTGCAGCACGCCCTTTCTTTTAGCATGATGCCCAAAACTCTTGCAAAGAGAAATGATTGAGTGAACTTTCATTGCATTCACATTTTAAGGTGCCAATGGTGCCCAAATGTACACAAAAAACAATATGCGACTTATTACTAACATGCTTATGGTTAATTGCAAGAGACCTCAACATCCATGTGATGAGTCTTGGTAGATGCAAGTGTACATGCTTGCTAGATTGAGTGAATCCAGCCTATAAATTTTGAAATTTACCCGCATATAGAGACAAAGTTGCTATAGCTATGCAATCACCCCCAGGTCACACACCCATCATGAATACTACCTTTGAGAAGCAAACGACACACTACTCACCAAATCAGTTTTGCATACCAATGGCAAAGTTTCTTCTATTACTATGTTGTGTAATGTTGGCATGTTGAGTCATGGCTGGTACATGCATCCTAAGTGCCAACAAATTGCAGTTGATGACTTAGTTGATTGCGATGTCCCAAATGCAAGACCAAAACTACACGAGAGAAGCATGGGAGAGTTGCTATCATGACCAATGCCTTGATTGGTAAGGATGGTGAGAGGGGATGCTAATGCATCTAAAGAATTCGTCGTTCAATGCAAACACTATATCCAAAGAAGGATACTAGCTCTTTATTAGTCTATTTAGAGGGCCACTACCACTCACCAGGGTTCCATATCAATTGTGTGAGGGGGACGTCTCTAGCCTAATCGCAAATTTGTTGCCTCCTTAGAGAGAAACATAGGATGTTAAGACAAGACATCATGGAAAGGGAGCCCATTACTTAACTCATTCCCAAGGGACCTCAAATTGACCTGATAATTCTTGACTCAACACACACACAGATAGAGAGAAGGGGGGGTAGGGGACAGGGACAAACTTGTCATGATTAGGAGGAGTATGTTGGAGCTTGGCATGACCAACTGGAAAGAGATTTGTCCTTGGTCAATCCACAAGAATATTAATGTGGAGAGTAGCTACACTTTATTAGTTGTTAGATCTTACACTCGAAAAGGTAAACATAGTGTTGAACCAAAAGATAGATTTGTGCTTGGTTGATGTGAATGTGGAGGGCACTTAGACCTTGTGTGTTGTCATACATTGTCATCTAGAAAGTAGTTATAGTGGTGGTTGATGTACAAGTATATTAAAGAGCTATAAAAGCTCACATGAGAATCATAGGCCTTTGCCCACATTTGCCCTCCCTATGAAGGGAAAGGGAACAATGGTTGCTTAAACTAACGCACATGTAGCCGCAGCAACGCGAGGGTCACATACTAGTACTACATAAGTTTCCAAGATTTTTGAACTATTTTCTCACATATTTCACCTTTTTTCTTCCCTTTACCATGGTTTGTAACTTGCTAGTCTCGATTTTCAATCCACTTAAGGCTAAGCTAAGGCAATCCTTTCACAAACACGGATTCTAATTAAACTCAACCTAATGACTTTATCACTTTCTTTTTTTTTTAGAAAGCCGCTGTGACCCTTTCACTTGTTTGTACTTCATCAGGGGTTATCTCCCTCCACTTATCTAAGATCAAAAGGAAAGTAAGTCTCTCTCTCTCTCTCTCTCTCTCTCTCTCTCTCACACACACACACACACACACACACACACACACACACACACACACACAATAGTAAATGCTATAAGCTTGAACCGGACTTTTCTCCACACTATCTTGCACAAGCGGTTTCAACTGGGATCTATGGTTGAGGTGATTCGGACTTCAGATGCACATTTGTAAATTCAGGACATTTCATAAATTCGAGGAGAAAAGTAAATTCGGGGCAGTACGCACTCCATGTCTTGAACCCGCAACCTCCCTACTGCGAGCCATGTGCATTAACCACTACGCCCATATGCATTTGTTGAAATATAGGGGATTCGAGTATGTCATATTGTAAATGTGGGCCAATTAATAAATTCAGGGCAAATTTGTAAATTCGAAACATTTGTTGAATCTGACGATCCACGATTGGCACACCCCACGTTGTCCATCTCCACCATTGATCCCATTTGAGCATGCCCGCGTGATATAGTGATGAGGCCCAACTTAAAACGAAGTCAACATTGAAAGCGAGGGAAAGCGAGCACATAAAAGTATGCTTGACTTCAAAATCTCATGAGATGTGACTGATTGATGGTATATTATGCTATCAACCAATAAACAATGCATTATTCGTCTCGCCTTTGAAGTTTGTGGCAAAAATGAATGCAAACCTGCAAGGTAGGACGATTTAGCTTTGCAAGCAGGAAGTAAATGTAGCCTATAGCAATGAGGTTGTGGACGTGTGGTTCATTGTTTGCCACAATCATAAGTAGGGTCAAGAATGGGATGGGTTCCATTTTAGGGATGTGTCGTCCCCTTTAAAATAAAATAAGAAGAGTATGTCTCCTCGATTGTGAGAAATGACACATTAAGGAGAATCTCTTGCGATTCTCAGTGCATAGTCTGACGACTCTCACTCTTTATCACACACACACATATACACACACTGCATGATGTCTGACGACTCTCTCTCTCTCTCTCTCTCTCTCTCTCTCTCTCTCTCAAAGCTCTGCGAAGGAAAGGCCATGGACGCGATACCACAGCTGGGCGCGGTGCCAGGGGCTGCTTCATAGGTTTTTTTTAAAACTTATTCAGTGCAGGCAGATGCACACAAGCCCTTCGCCCCCTTGGCTTACAGTAGCGATTAATGATGTTGATCGCCTGAGTTCGAATCCTGCAATCATACTTCTTTTAAAATGGGACTTCAGACGAGATGAGAATATTCCTGGCTATTGAGTAAGTTTAAGAACCTACCAGTAGCCCCAATAGATGATTAAGAAGAGATTAGTGATGGGATAACAACAAGCGAAGTCTCTAGCGGTTATCTTAGCTGAGGTAAGATTTTCACTGTTTGAATCGATCCTTGCTAACAGTTTCGATTTAAAAGTGGCTTTATGTTGTCATGCAATTGGTATCTTTTTTGGCTTGCTAAGGAAAGGCCTTAGTGTTGGGCTAGCTTGGGCGTACTTTCATGGGTGGCATCCACCTGGACGACCATAATTTTTCGAGGTGAGAAGGCGTGCAAAAATTTGCTTGGAGCCGTCTACAATTGCAGCTGAAGAGAGTAAGCACGCCACGTGACCTGACAATGGGAGATTGGAGTCGCGAGGCGGAACGCACAGGACGGAGCTCAACATCTGAGCATACGCGCCATCCCTCACCTTGTTTTTCACATGTAAGGAAGTCGAACCTGCCTGCATTAGCATGTGCAAGCTTGACGTGTGCTCAAGAGTTCCATCACCTCGATTTTGTGTAACCTGTCTAGACGTCGTCTTGAGGCTCCTGCACTTCACTAAATGCAGCCATACTCCTGCAGACCCGAGAGAGAGAGAGAGAGAGAGAGAGAGAGAGAGAGAGAGAGAGAGAGAGAGAGAGAGAGAGAGAGACCATCATGTGCACGTACATGAGAGAAAGAGAGAGAGCCTACTACTATTCGGGAAAGATCATTTTTCCAAACAAGAAAAACTCCTTTCCTTGAGTTTGCCAAGAGGAAAGTTTAGAAAATTACCTTGCCAAAGCTACTCGGTCTGCGCCCGCATTAGCCGGAATCTACCCAGATGTTGCTGCTAAACTCCACGTATGTTGTCCAGCTCAGCACATACTGCGCAGCGCCATGGATGCCTGCTTCTCCTGCTTCGCGGCCCATCAACTCTACCCCTCTGCACCCAACCTCCGCCCGCCTGCACCCACAACTCGCATCGCATCTCTTCCACCCCCTCCATACCCAACCTCCCCCCGCCTGCATCCGCTCTGCACCCATATAACCTGCGCCTAACACACACACACACACACACACACACACAGGGCATCGGCATCGCATCTCCCCCTCTGCAACCAACCTCCGCGTGCCTGCATCCGTTGTACCAAGAGATAGAGAGACGAGAGAGAGAGAAATGAAATGTCAATATATACGCGCCCAACACACACCATCCACTTTTTCTCCCGCCTCCACGTGCGTCCTCGCCCCTTTTTCACTAAAAGCTTTTCGAAGGGATCTCCCAAGATACCCGTTGATCGAGCTGCTTCCAAAATTGGGCACGCCTACTTGAATTTTTAGACTATTGTTCTCTATTTTGGGCCAAAATTTCTCCTTTTCCCCTTGCACTCAAACGGCATTTCCAAAATTTGAAACGGCATGATATTGAGCTGAGGCACATTTTCCCCGAACGCTAGATGTAGAGTGCACATGCGCCGTTCACGTAGGCGACCGTTCACTATTGAACAGGTGACGACCGAATGCGAGCTTGCGCACATGCAAACGATCGGCGAGACTTTTTTTTTCATCGCCGTAATATTCCTTTTCGTCGGAATATTATGGCCAGACGGCGGCTGGAAAGTGGTCGGAAAACAACCGTCGGTTGGTCGGTGGCCGGTAGTCAATGGCTGGTGGTCGGTGGTCGGAAGTCAATGGCCGATGGCTGGTGGCCGAATTCAAAAGCGGACTTGTCTTCCCAAGGGTGGCCACACATGGGCGGATTGGAGGGTCCGATTTGGACTTATTCACACAAGGGCGGCTACACATGGCTACCTCTCATAAGAGAGGGCAACCCTTTTGGCCTATAAAAGGAGGCCATTTCTACACACATTTCATAGTGTGTGAAGTTGATGCAACAAGGTGAGTGTGAGGTGGTGAGAGTGAAGCAAGGCGGGAGCTCCATTAAGGGTATAATCCCTTTGTAAACTACTTCTTGTTTTGAAGTACTAAAGCCATTGATTGGCTGCTTTCCCGTGGACGTAGCCCACATTGGGTGAACCACGTATATCGTGTGTACTCTCTCTCTCTCTCTCTCTCTCTCTCTCTCTACTCTATAATCTCGTGTATGTAGATCTGTCTCTCTCCATTAAGTAATCTACTCAATTATCTATTTAGCTACGTCTTATTTCCTAACACGATCGCAGCGTTCAGAGCTCATTATCAACACTGCAGAAGCGGGAACGAATCCGGCTGGTCCACGCCAAGGCATGGCAGCTTTTGTAGGTCTACTGCTCTCTGAACTGCCTTCCCGCCATGCGAACGTCACGAACCTTTGTTGAACGTGCTGAAAGGGGAAGGGGGGGGGGGGGGGGGGGGGGGGGGGGCTCCATTACAGTGAGACCGTTGGTGATCCGGTACCTTGAAGACAGGGGCGTGGCGGGGCCAGCTGATATGGCAGCTTATTTTTGGCCGAACGCAGAGGTGAACGGTGCATGTGCGCACCATAAGAGACTATCGAAAATACGGAAAGGGATAGATCAAGATTTTGTCAAGAGGAAATGTTTTAAAAGTAGGTTGCCTTTTTGGCTTTTCAACGTCCACACTGTTCTTCTCGACTTCTGGGCATAATTCCTCTCTTTCCTCTTTCCCTCAACCGGCATTTTTGAAATACAAATTGACATGATATTAAGTTGAGAAGCAATTTCCCACGAACACTGGTGAGGTCCCAGCTCCAACTCGCGTTCTGTTGCAGCCTGCAGTAGCGACTGTGACACGTGCGAGTTCTGCAGTCGTCTGCATCACCGCCTTAGGCTACCCTGACAAGACTGCGCTTTGTGCAACGTGCAGTTCCAAGCATACAAAATTTATTTTCCTTTCAAACTCTCTTTCCTTGATTTTGTGAAGAGAAACCTCGTGATTACACACCCTCTCTCTCTCTCTTCCTTCTCTCTTTCTCTCTCTCGCTGTTTTTTTTGTGTTCTACGCATGAGCATGGTAGGAACCCTAGACCACCAATACACACTCTTGGATCTAACTCAACTTGGCAAATTGTACAGTCTATGGACAAGAAGAATATAAATGGATAAACTGGGGGTACCCTTTCTGATTGATGTACCTTTGTCCACTAGTTCACTAATGCCTTTGAATTTGATGTTCTCTTGCATGTGTCTAAATATGTGTCAAATGCATTTAATAGATCTAATATTAGGTTAGCCTGAAGACTTAGTAAACATTGAGAAAGAGAAGGGAAAATTGTAGTATATAACTGGTGTTTCTTCTTCTGCAAAAATTAGTTCAAGACTACACCTCCCCCTTATTGATCCTAAGATCCCTCTGACAGTGTGTGAAGTATTGTTTCTATGAACTTATTTATCCTTTAGCTAAAGGATGTTCTTTTTACTTTGCTTCTTTTGAACACATCAAGTAATAGTTGTGTGAGCATTATTTACCATCCTCTCTTAATATGGCTACTTCTTACTCCTCACAAAATACACTCGATGGATGTTACGATGGCTACGATGACAATGTGGAACCTATGTGCAGTGAATCTAGTGATGTTCGCTTAATGGAGTTTAAAAATGGTGACTCAATAGCTTGATAACTTATAGAAAATTCTTGATGCATGCTTGACAATAATGCGATTTTGCTTTTTGATTTTTCAGAGTTAAACAAAATAGTGCACCGTGACACGGTTGCGTCATTCTTGGAGCCCAATAGTGGTCTCATTCTTGATCGTGTGCCTCCACTCCGCACGAGGAGCGCTTTGAGTCTACCTAAGCTTGATGTTTCTTCTTCTCTTGGCGTTGGGCCCAAATCCCTCAAGCGTGTGAATCAAAGTGGTGCAGTAATACGTACACTTTTCAAGACTTGCGAGGTGACATCAGAACTAAGTAAGGCTTGCTTCCACCACATAGATATTCTATTGTTGTGTCCATCCCTTACGAGTTTTCTTCTTTGTTGTGGCAAGCAAACCTTTTCTGGAGGGTCCACCACTTGCAGCTGCAAAAAACGAGCACATTGTAGAGGGTGCCAAACTAGATGACCATACTACTACTGAGTGTTACCATGAGGATGTAATTCCCACTGGTTCATCTTCTCTTGTGCCTTATATTCCCACTAAGATCCCTTTGTTGTGCATTGTTGACATCATTGCCCTTGTTTTGCATTTGAGGGGTGTATACTAAACCAATATGGGACTTACAAACAAAGCCCAGAAGTTGCTAAGTATATACGCTACCTTAAGGCTGACCTAGTTGATCCACTCAACATTGACACAATCACTTGTGCTGTTAGCGATCTGTTCATTGTGCAATTCATTGACACTCTTAGTGTAGGAGGCTTTGTGCACATTGAGAATGTGACTGTGAAAAAAAAAACTAAGTCATATGGTTGCACATCTCCTTATGTACTATTCTTCAATGCTTCCACAGTTGTAGAGAAGATAGACCCTTTCCAAATCAACCTTAGTTTCTACCGAGAGAGCAAAGTGCACCAATTTTTGGATGAGGCACAGTCCTTGCATGCACAGGCACCCGTACACACTTTGGAACTGTAGCTTTTGTTGTTATACAAGGCCATGCTAGCACTTCAAAAGTTGGTGTTTCCCAAGGTGATCTTGTTGTTGCAGATGTGCCAGCAATTGAAGATCGTGCCACTGTAAGGTTTCCTTATCTTTTCCATTTTATAGATTTGTTGCTTTCTAATATTTACCCTCTCTTGCCATCACAGCTTAGCTTCGTGAATGCACGCAAAGATGATTACCACGCTATCATTTGTGCTCTTGAGACCGTTGTGCATCCTATGTTTGTTGCACAAAGCATAGTTTCCTTCACTGGCCAGAGCAATACACTCTTTAAGTCTTGAATATTACTATCCTAGCACACGTCAGAAGTTCTCGTCTCAAGCATCATTTGGAGGAAGAATATAAGGCCCATATTCTTGATGTTGGTCACAATCAAGAAGTAAGTATTGCTCTTGCTTTTTCTTTTTCACCATAATAGCTTAAGAAAGCTCTAACTTGTCAAGTGGCTATACATAGGTGATTGGCACATTGCACTTTGTGAATGTAAACTCAATTTTGGTGGATTTTTTTTGCGGTCAATGCAAATCTACTAAGATTCATCACTAGCAAGAGGTAGACTTTTGCTCTATATGCTCAAAATCTACAACTATTGTTTTGATGCCCAAGCTTGAAGGAAAGATTTTGACCAGCAAAGCCTCCCCGATTGACGTCTCCTTAGAGGGTCACATAGTCAACAAGTATTGCATATTGACAAAAACTTTGTTGACTTATATGCTTCTGAAGTATTGGATGCACGTGAGCTGCTAGCCTCCCTTGTCCGAACTGGCAAATTCACCGTCAACAAGTTAGGCCTTGTCACATCTTTTGTTGAAGAGATAAAGTAGCGCTCCTCTTCTGCAACATTGAAGCTCCATCACCTCCATGCACAAAGACACTCTTTATATTATATTGCTTTCATCCATCACTTGCCTTGTAAATTCCCATCTCTCTCTCTCTCTCTCTCTCTCTCTCTCTATTTCAATTAATTGCCTTCCTCCCTCCCCATAACCCAAGGGCCCGAAAAATTGCACGTGCATGGGTTCCTCAAGCAACCAGAATGCATTCTTTGAACAACTCATTCAAAATGATATCGATAGTTGTTTCATTGCTAGTCACCCATGGAATAATACTCTTTTCTCGTGCTCAATAAAATAATAAATTCACGCTCGTCATTGCAAAAAATTAATAGCATCATGGTAAACGCGATGAGAGCATCGTTGGAGCGAACACCAATGATGACACCTTTTTTGCCGCATTTGACTTCTAGTAAACATAATTCCTCCATTTTGACCCAAGTACTGAACAGCCACACATCATCTATTGATGTTGTGCTTGATATTATCCATGTATTCTCCTTTAGATTTAGTATTGCACGTGATGTCCATATTTACGGTGTGCCAATAACTTCAACAAAAAGACAACATTCAATAGTGGAGCCGATCCAACAACATTGCACAAAATCATCATTGTCAATAGAAGTGGTTGCCTGTTTTTTTACTTGGGCGACAAGCGATACTCGCACAAATGCAAGTATCATACCTGGGACAAAAAAGAAACGGAATCATTGAAAGCTTTGCTCCTCTAGCAACCGAATGAACTCCCTACCTCCATCACGAGGCAATTTGCTTGCTTGGGTGATAGAACCACCCTAGAAATAGGTGCAATAACGGCAAAAATTAAAAAACTTAAAAAACAATTACACCACAGTTCCCTTGAACATAAACATTGAACAAGCCTCCCTACCAAACAAAGCTATACAACGGTACATAGAAACAGCAACGATGTTCCTATATATCAATGTTGTAAGTGTGGACGTTTAATGTTTTTTTTCACAATTAGCTCGAAAAAGGTGTAGGTCGGCACTTGGGAGGACTAGAAACAACAAGATACATGAGAATTACGTTTGCACTTCTTGCGGCCGTAAAAGGCAAGATCATGGTGCACAACTTACCTAATTGAGTTCCATAGGATTTAACCTAGCTGACTGCATCAACCACTTGCCCAATGTTCCCGTCATTTGTCTGCAAACTACCATGCCCGGATTTCTTGCACTTCCATAGGTCGACCATCCTCAGTTGTACCACTGTATTGAGATGCAACCATCTCTCCTTTTGGATCCCTATTGAGATGCAACCATCTCTCCTTTTGGTCCCGTGTTGAGATAGGTCTAGAAGCACATGTCTCTATTCTAACTCTTGTTCCCATTTATTCTCCCACATTAAATGATCGGTTTAATATGAGAAAATCATTTGGTAAAGTTAGATATTATATTTTATGACATTACCTCTCTCTTGAAATCATAGTCGTCCTCGACTATGAGGTAGAGAAGATAAAGCCTAGTCATTAGTCCATGTCACATAGCGGGTAGAGGATCCCTTTTTACCCTTTGACATCATTCCAAGATGGATGACTAATCCATTTGGTGCTTGGGAGACGTAGCTGCTGCAAGCATGTCTGCTCTCTAGTCCATAGCATACTTCCAAAGTAAAGTGACAAGTTCTACTTGGTGTTTGGGAGACGTCTTCACCACAAACATGATTCTAATCATGCATACTTATTAAATTTGTGCACAATAAAAAGAGAACTAGTCTTATAAGACAAAAACATTTTTCATTTAAAATGCATTTTCATATGCTTACTCTAGTGCAACATCGTAAGCATTGACAAGGTTCATATTATCCTTAAGCTAGGTTCCTTGCATCCATTTAGCATCTTTAAAAGGACAATTCTTTAACTTAATAAGATATTGTCAGATAATCTTACCGTGTCTTAATACCTTGTCTTCATATTGTCATAGGATTGACTCAGATTGAAGTACTTCTTCTTGATCTTTGATTTTTGGAGGGTCGGCAACTATTGCTTCTTTTGATGGCGCTCCTTTGTAAAGCTTATGTAGGCTCTCGTGAAAAGCATTGTGTATGAGCCAATGGTTGGGAAAATTTAATTGATAAGCCATCTCATTGATTGGCTTAAGAATTTAAAAAGGATAATAGTATCTTTTCGTTAGTTTAGCATAATACTCTTGGTGGCCCGACGGGTTCTTGTCCGTAGTATGCCTAAGATGAGCCTTGAGAAACTTTAGTAAGATCCAATCACTTTTCTTAAAGGCTAAGGCTCTTCTATGCTTGTTAACAGTAGCCCCTTTTTGCATTTGCTTTGAGATGGATATAACGTCTTTAATCTTTGGAAAAGATTCTTGTGAGTCTTGGCTATATTCATAGCAGTGAAGATCTTCCCTTGTACTTTAAGTAGTAAGGGACTTTTGGATCTTCCCTCTTTAACCTCGAAGGGTGCTTTCCCCATAGAAGTATGTACAATGTCATTGTACGCATACTCTATAAGAGGTAGGTACTTCTCTAATTGAGAACGTTGATCTACATCCATGACATATGCTTTTAGTAGATTCAGAATCATTCGATTAGTTATTTCACTTTGGTAATCCGTTTGTGGATGATAGACTGAAAGAGGGATTTAATCTACTTTCCAGGTTCTCAAAGAGACCCTTCCAAAAATCACTGGTCATTCTAGGATCTTTGTCCGACACTATGGATGTTGGAAAGCCATGATACTTGAAAATTTGAGATCTAAAGAAGGTTGCCATTTGATGTGCCTTGCTAGTCTTTTTGACAGGCACAGAGTGTGTTTTCTTGTTAAGGCTGTCGACTTAAACAATCCAAGTTGCTTCTCTCTATCAATTTCAACTTTTGGTATACCACGCATTTTGAAACATATTCTTGTATGTTTACTTTTCATGGTAGACCAACAGAAATACATTTCTACTCCTTGAAGAGTAGATTATGGATTCCCTCTTTGCCTCGCATAAGTAGAACTATGTGATTCATACATGACTTTCTTATTGTATGGGTGAGTAACACATAGCCTATTGCCGTTTGGAAGATAACCATCCTTCAAGGTGAATGGTTCTTTTTTCTTCCCTAATGCAAAGGTTGTAATTACATACTTAAGTTCTCGATCAGTAGTATACTCATCTATCATAAAAGATACATCATTGTGAGTTACTATAGACACCACATTTACCCTTGGTCCTTGTGAAAGTGCATCGACCACTTGATTGTGCTTGCCAACAATGTGAGCAATATGATAGTTAAATTGCAAAAGAAAAATTTCCCACCTCATTTGTTTGTCGGAAAGCTTGGTTTGTGTCATGAAGTTCTTGAGGCTTTGTGTTCCATTCGTAGGATGAATGAAGTCCCCAAGAGATAGTGTTTCCACGTGTTTAGGACATATAGAATAGCTAGTAGCTCTTTTTTGTATTTACCCAATACTCACTAATTGGAATTGAGTCTTTGACTCTCATATGCTATGGCATGCTCTTCTTGAAGCAAAATAGCTCCAAGGCAATCACCACAAGCATCACATTGGACCTCAAATGGCTTTGAGAGATCTAGTAGTGTGAGTACACATTGAGAGATAAGCTTCTCCTTAAGCTTCTCAAAAGCTTCTTGCATTTTTGCAGTCCATGTATACTTAACGTTCTTTTTTTGTTAAGTCATGTAGTGGGCCTGCTATTAGAGAGAATTTTTTCTATGAAGCATCTATAGTATGGACACGTATCTATGAAGCTTTGTACCTCCTATAGATTCCTTGGATTAGGCCATCCTTTTATTATCTCTAACTTTGTTGGATCCGTACGGGTGCCATCTTTAGAGATAATGTGACCTCAATATTGAATCTCTTGTAGGAAAAATTCGCTTTTCTTTTGATTAATGAAAAGCTTATTCTCTCTCACAACTTGAAAGATTACCTGGAGGTATCGCTTGCAGTCCTCAAGAGAATTTGAATGGCCTAAAGTCTTTTGTCCATCATGAGTTTGAATGCGTCTGGAGCATGTGTCAAGCCAAAACTTGTAACTTATCAAATAGATCTTCTACCCGCATTACCAGAAATCTATTGATAATGATCTTATTTAGTGCTCTATAGTCGACACAGATGTGATATGTGTCGTATTTCTTTTGCACTAAAAGTAACGATGAACAAAATGGAGAGGAGCTAGACCTCACCATCCCTTTTTCCACCAATTCATGCACTTGCCTCTTGATCTCCTCTTGTTGAGCTTGTGAAACTCAATAAGGAGGCTTGTTAGGCAGTGAGCTTCCTGGTAGGAGCTCAATTGCATCGTCATCATCCCTCATTTTAGAGGTAGCTCACTAGGGATGTCATCAATGAAAACATCTTGGAATCCATTTCTAAAATTAGACGACTCTAATATGTACATGCTCTTTTCCCTGTAGGTGAAGTAGATTCTCCTTTCAGGGAACTTCATGTTGGAAGCCATGCGGTTAAACCATGGTGCCCCAACGATAACATTCTCATGTTTGAGAGGGGAGATGAAGAAATCCTTTTTGTCCACATAGCTTTGGACATGAAGCCTTAATTTTCCAATTAAGGAAGTAACTGAGACGTCTTGTCCCTTGATATCTCCATTGGCTTTTAATGTATCTCCCATCTCATGGGCTTGTATGACTAGCTTGGTGGTCAACTCCGTGGATATGAAGTTGTGATTTGAACCAGGGTCAAACAGAATAAAGGCATCATGCTCTTGCATCTTTCCCCAAGCATAGAAAATGAGAAATCCTTGGCAATGAGCATCCTCTTTTGGAGCTTCCAACATAGAGGCTCTAGGAGTCTCATTGCGGGCAATTCTCTTGGGGCAAGGACGATAACCATGGCCATGCTCCCCAAACTTAAACATTTGTGCAGGTCCTTACAAAAAGCTTCTAGCTCTCTAGGAGAGAGTTTATATTTACCTTTGTAAACTCCCTTCTCCTTGGACCGATTGTTATTGTTGTTGGAATAGCCTTGGTAAGAATTTTGGACATTAGTTTTCCTCTTGGCATCACTTTTGTCTTTACTTTCCACGGGCTTGACATTCCGTCTAGCCCCTTGTTGGAAATTGATCTGCAAAGTAACCATGGTGTGGTGGATTACTTCGGTGATAGAACCAGGCCGTTGAGAGTTAACATACTCGGCCATCTCTTTGGGTAATCCCACACAAAATTGTTGCTTTTGCTCGACAAAGTCTATCTTTTGAAAGATAGTAGCCTTGAGATGTAAATGCCAAAACTTTTCCACATATTTGTGGATAGACTCATGAGAGAGAAGCTTTAAA
This sequence comes from Adiantum capillus-veneris, assembly GCF_014529385.1. NCBI lineage: Eukaryota > Viridiplantae > Streptophyta > Polypodiopsida > Polypodiales > Pteridaceae > Adiantum > Adiantum capillus-veneris. Next base: position 88,461,089 of record NC_140943.1, on the reverse strand, counting down.
CTTCACCATTTGGTAAGCACTTTGTCCTTTGCATCACTTGCAAGGAATTGCTTCATGATGGAAACTCGTACAATTTTCCATGTCTTTGGGGCTTCGCCGTTGCTAAGAAGGCTAGCCCACCATTGACGAGCCAATTTTTGGAAGTGCATAGCTACATGGCATAGCTTGGAGGACTCCGTAAAGCCCTCGTCTCCAAAGGCCACATCAAATTGTTGGATGAAGGCCAATACTTTGTCAGTAGCACCAAAGGTGCCATCATAGATGAGAAAAGAGATACTCTTTCCTGCCTCTTTGAACTTCTTGAGCTTTTGGGTCCTTCACCATGCAGAGTAAGCTTTGCGATGTCCTCCCTCTTGTATTCTCTAGGACAATAGCCATAGCTTTCATCGGTAGAGGAGAAAGGTGAAGAAGAAGGAGAAGAGGGTGACCTCTTTCTACCCTTTTCTTCCTTTGTTTCCTCTCTTCCCTTTTGGAGTGATAAGGAGAAGGATTATGGGTTAACTGTTTCCTTCGGGAGGAGTTGGCGATCGTTTAGTCCGCCTTCTTCGTGGATCCAGATGTTCTGAGGAATTTAGGGATTCATTACTTTCTTGATCTTTGGATTCCTCCTCTCATATGGGAGAGAGTCTTCTTTTGGGGGTCTCATCAGGAGGCCTCCTAAGCCCTCTCTCCTCTTGGAGAAGAAAGCAAATCCCATAAGCACGAAATTGTTGAGTAACTTCGGCTTGCAAAGCGGGGTTACCCATAACCTGTTGCAACCTAGTGACAAGATAATTAACAAACATGGGGACATCATCATTAGCACCTTCCTGTGCAAAATCAAAGTTATCAATGTTCATTCTACTCTCTTGGATGTTGTCAGCCATGTTAATTAAACTTATGTGTTTACTTAGTGTATGTTTTGGAAATTCAAAATCTTAGTTGCTATTTCTCTTAGCCTTTGAAAATAGGCACTTAAGTATCTACAGCCACGACTCGAATTGGTTAATTATAGAGAGTAGTGGAGTGAGTCTAACATAGCGAAGTTGCCGAGGGATAGCTCCTTTCGGACTTCTTATGGCTCAATAATGGTAAAGCCGTAGGCAAGTCTAAAAAAACTCCATTATTAAGACCAAAGTTCCCGAGGTGTGCACCATATCCCACATAGTGGGCTCAACAAAACCAATAATAGATCCCAATCCCACTTACCCTAATATAATTAACAAAATCAACCATTAATAGGCTACTTAAGGACCTCTCTTCTTAGCAATAAAAGAGAAACCAAATGCTCTAATACCAATGTAATGGAAATGGCCTATGAACTTTGAGAGTAGCGGAATTAGGAAATTAGATGCAGCACTTTTGTGAGATTACTTTGTGAGAATAGCGGGTGAACTTAATTGATGGTAGCAACATAAACATGGTACTTAGTTAACTTGGCACGAAAAATACTTTTGCAAGAGAGAGAGTTTAGAGAACATGATAATAGTTGAGGACCGGATTCATACGGAGCCGGTCCTCCCTCCAATAGGCATTTGTATTATAGTTTCTCCCATAAAGAGAGACTTGGTACAATACAATCTTTGTGTTCCTTGTGACCTAGGTGATGCAATGAAGATGGAAAGCTTCATGCATCACAAGCATAACATAGACTTTGTAGAAAGCATTAACTATCCCAAGTCTCAGTCCCAAGGCCTCAACACCTTTGAAGGTGGAGAGAGCTAGTGGGGAATGAGGATAGGGAAGAGGAAGAAGAAACATTCCATAGGAGAAAGAAATAAGAGTTTCAACCAAGACCAAGGGTTTTCAAGCAAGATAAAATTGAGGTTTTCTCTTTTAAGTTGTGCAACGATGTTGCACACCGTTCAAGATGCAAGTGACATGGTCATACATCACAAAAACGTAGCAATTATGGCGAGGATTAAAGGTTAGCGTACCGGATATCTCCTTTGATAATTTTTCATTCTTCGTGTTAATTTTCCTTTTAATGGAACCGGGGGTCCACTTTGGGTATTATATACTCTTTTAGTGGTCACCTCTTTCAAAATAATCATAGGCCTACAAGGTGGGGATCGTTCTTTGGCACATGTTGTCCGTCATACAATATACAACATGGTCTAGGAACTCATGGAGTTTGATTGTTCAACAAAGGTATATTTGTAGTGGCATGCACATTCACTCATTTAACAACTTATGTAGTTTTTAGTCACATCAAGTGCACTCTTACCCTTAGAGATACTATTCTATTTACCAATGGGAACTTCCAAAGGATATATGGATTGCTTAGCAATATTGTGAGTGATCATGATCTTGTGTTTAACATTCACTTCTAGAGGGTTGTTTTCAAATGGTTGGGAAGACACATTAAATTTCAGTATTGCAGATCATCCAGAGACAGATGAGTACACGGTCCATCCAAAATACTCAAGTGAGTTGCAGATTTGGTATGCACACCCTCTTATTCATCCGGTTTTTAATGTAAGCCGTTTATGTAAACGCTACATAGGGACAAAAATGTAGCCAATCAAGATATTGTATGTGTTGATTTCATTGAGCCTCCCACTCAACCACGTGACTCGAAACATATTCTTGACTATTATGGTATAGCTCAAGTGGGAAAACATTAGTGTTCTTCAGAAGAAATATCACAGTTTTGTTTTCGAGGACGAAAATGCTTCTTCAACGGGGGAGTAATGTTAAAGCAACGGTAGGACCAGAGAGGGGCATGGAGCCTAGGGAAGGTCGGCTAGACATGCAAGTTCATAAGTTCCTAAAAGTGGCATGCCTAAAAAGGATGTGGTTGAGAATATGAGCATGCCCTAGTTCCCTCTAGTCTCTCAGTAGGTGAGTGGATTGCCCTTTAGTGATGAAGGTATGCTACAAGGTGTCAAGCTTCAATGGGAGTATGCCATGGATACGATTTGGGTTAGAGATAGCTTTCACAGTGAGCGTAGGGATTGACACATGGTTGACCATCATAGGAGGCTATGGAAGGTACCGTTTGACTTCTTGAAGTACTTGGGTAATGCTCTACTGCTATGCATGGAACATCTATACGAGATATATGCATGATTATATAGGTGTAAGGATAGACATCAGGTTGTCTACTTTCATTCCTAATTTGCTTCAACATAGCCGTGAGGTGACGAATCTAGGATGCGATTTCTCAAACTCTCTCTCTCTCTCTCTCTCTCTCTCTCTCTCTCTCTCTCTCTCTCTCTCTCAGACGGATTGGCCTTTAAGTGGGAGGTTGTTGGGGTTAAAGGTCCTCGCTCAATGTGGACACATAGACATACCATCACATATACGTGCATTGTGTATTCATTCTTTAGTAGCTTGAGGATTAAGACTAGGGGGAACTGACCATAGCCGTGAGGTGACGAATCTAGGATGCGATTTCTCAAACTCTCTCTCTCTCTCTCTCTCTCTCTCTCTCTCTCTCTCAGACGGATTGGCCTTTAAGTGGGAGGTTGTTGGGGTTAAAGGTCCTCGCTCAATGTGGACACATAGACATACCATCACATATACGTGCATTGTGTATTCATTCTTTAGTAGCTTGAGGATTAAGACTAGGGGGAACTGACCATAGGAGCTCCAATTACACATCTCTCTCTCTCTCTCTCTCTCTCTCTCCCCCCCCCCCAATCACAAAGCATTATAGTTACAATATCTCCCACCATTGCTATGAGGGTCGCTTCAGATTGTGCAAGTGCTAATGACAGAAAGCGCGGTAAATGTCATTCACATAGTCACTAGTGTTGCTTTCTGTGCCTTTAAATGGCTACAAAGGGCAATCTAGTCCAGACTGCAGTGCCTTAGGCGGTTGGGTCGGGTCAAAACACAAACATCTAATTTGTGTTAGCACTACAACTCGAACATTGGAGGCAAGCCCAAGAAGAATATTGTGAAGTGTATAAGGTAAGGGGGTCAACAAAGTGGCCGCCCATTGCTGTAACGGATGCAACATCTAATCCTATGATAGTCGCAATATAATATCCATGTACACCTCAATGTGGTTGTCTATGCATCTGCCTCTGGACAAAAAGATCCTGCTTTTGATCCTCACTACTATTGGAATCATGAAGCAAAGCAAATGATGGTGGCGAAAATGAAGTCGCTCGCCTAGATTGTAAAAGCGCTCGGCCTCATTTTTCATGCCATAGGATTGTTACCTTACACGGGCGGCTTGCCTTATTGGTCCAAGTGGGACAAGGAAAGCTCTTTTTGTGCAATGTGAACAGAACCTCATAATATAGGCTGCCCTTATCTGTCCGTCCGGCCCGGTGACTCAGGTAGACCGTTTGTGTGGAAACGAACCGAGAACATTTGAAGGGGATTCGAATTGGAAAGGTGGAAATCTAGAGCAGTAAAGGACCCTAAAAATGAGTGGGCGCCGGTGAGCGGGAATTGTAGACTTTGTGACTGCGGGCCCCGGGCCCCAATGAGGCAGTTGTCTCTCTCTCGAGTCTCGCTCTCTTTTCTCTCTCTCTCTCTCTATCTCTCTCTCTCTCACACACACAACACAAAGTCACACGCAATTTTAGCACCTTCTGCCACCCTCCTCTTCAAAGCGTGCAGTCGCTCCCCTGGACTTGCATATATATCACTCACAGTCACGACCATGTCTGCACTGTGCCACCCGCCCTTCTCGTACTTCTCTTCGATGTCAGCGCCTTCTCTTTGTTAACTTAACCATGCACGAAAGCACGGCTTCTGACGAGCCCTGCGCTGCTTTAGTTCGGAATCAAAACTCTGCTTTTCCTGCGTATTTTGCAAATGGGTCTTCTGTTTGTGCCGGTTGCTCTGCTTGTTCTGCAGATGGGTCCTTGTATTGTGCCCACGGCTCCTCTTTTCCTACTTCTTGCGCAAATGGGTCTGCATTTTCAACATACTATGGGTTGCCATTAAAAGAAGTTAAAGAACCTCCTCTGTCTTCAGCGCAAGTACCTACAGTTTTGCAGCATCGCAGGGCTGCCTCAACAAGCGCTTGTGCCCTCTTAGCAGAGGAATTGTGCCTATCTGCATTTCCCACTGTTGGGTCTGCCTTGCTTGCTACCGTTTCCGCTGTTCAGGCAAATGGCCTCCCCGATTTTCCTATTGTGAATGCAAATGTAACCTCTGGAGATGAGCCTGCAGTTTGTTTTTCATTAAACAGCTCGCCTGGCTCTCCTGGGTCCTCTGCGTTCTCGTTAGAAGACCTGCCATTGCTTTCCAATGAACCCAGTTCTCCCGAAGGCACATGTTGCCCGGTTGCAGATACTGCAATTAACACGCATAGCTCCAGAAGAAAGGATATTTGGGCATCTCGTGCGTCCTCTGGCTCCATATCTCGTGTGCCCTCTTGCTCTGTATCTCGTGCTGACTCATTGCGTTCTGATAGTATAGCTTGGTCACTGCGAAAGACAGGAAACTCTGCCGATACAGATGGAAGCTATGGAACCCCTTTTCCAGAGCTCATCGCTGCTTTTTCTCCGGCAGTAATGGGGTTTAAAGTAGGCTCTTCATGTGAGGATGGGTCTCATGTATTGAGCTTTGAAAACATCGATATACAGGGAGAAGAGCATGTTGCAAAAGGGGTGACATTGACTTGGAAGGATTTGTGGGTCACAATCTCTGATAAGTCGAAGCCTGGAATTAAATCATTACTTCAAAATTCGACTGGTTTTGCAGAGCCAAGCAATATGATGGCCATAATGGGCCCTTCTGGCTCAGGAAAATCAACTCTTCTTGATGCTCTTGCAGGTACCTGACTATTGCTGCTGTCATTTGGCTCTCTTATTCCACACTACAAAGCTCGTAACCTTAAATTTTTGTGTTCATGTACCCTCTCGAATGATAGGGCGCCTTTCTCCCAATCTCAAGCAAGTAGGCAATGTTATGGTTAATGGAAGAAGGCAGACTCTGTCTTATGGAAATTCTGTGAGTAGATTGCACAAAGCCAGTTATGAATTCAAGCTTACAAAGCTTGAGTCTCTTACAATCTTATGTATAATTTTTGTGGTGATGAGCTGCAGGCTTACGTAACACAAGACGATGTTCTTTTGGCCTCCTTAACAGTTTGGGAGGCTGTATATTATTCTGCTCAACTTCAGCTCCCGAAAACTATGTCTTATGAGGCCAAGAGAAAGAGAGCTGAGAGGATAATCAAAGAAATGGGACTGCAAGGGGCAATTAACACACGCATTGGAGGCTGGAGAGCTAGGGGACTTAGTGGAGGTGAAAAGCGAAGAGTAAGCATTGCGATAGAGTTACTCACCAGACCGCGCTTGCTGTTTTTGGATGAACCAACAAGTGGTTTGGACAGGTTTGCATCGGTATCTAGTCTAGTTTGCTTAGGATGTGGGTGTTTGCTGTACATGATAGTGACTCATCTGTATCTTGAAATGCCTCAACCTACATTGTATGCATGCAAATGGCAGAAGCAGTACTTCAAGCTTGCACATGTCAAAATCATTGAAAAACTTGCATTTACATTGCACACATATATATATGTAACCCTAATTTGAGCTTGCGCATGCGCATGTAAGTGGGAACAATGCTAGAGTGGAACCACAGAATTTTAGCTTTGTGAACTTTGTCAATGGAGCTACTGATTTTGGTGCTGTGAATAGTGCTGCAGCTTTCAACGTTGTAAAGAGGTTAAGGCGCCTTGCTGTTGAGGGAAGGACGATTATTGTTTCTATACACCAGCCTAGCGGAGATGTGTTTGAGCTTTTTGATTATCTTTATCTTCTCTCAAGTGGAAGGACTGTCTACTTTGGCTCAGCAGGTCAAGCTCGAGAGGTAGCTCTTGCTGTTTGTGTATTTAGGCTTGTTTGGAGGCATTGGATTATGCAATGTAGATCTAATTATGGCAATTTTGTGTGTTGTTGCAGTTTTTTTGTGTCAATGGTCTTCCTTGTCCACCCCATCAAAATCCATCCGAACATTACCTGCGAACAATCAATGCAGACTACGAGGAAGTAAGAGGATGCGATAAACTTCTTTTATGTCTGAAAGTTAGTGGTGTGCTCACTCTTGTAAAGAAATCCCCAGTTATTTCTTACTTTTCGGGATGTATGTGGCTCTCTTGCTTAAACACAGGAGACAGAGGATGTGGCTGCTGATCATCGGGACCTCAAAACTAAACAGGTCATTCACCTCCTTGTTGAGGCTTATGCTAACTCAAATGTGTTGCTGGAAGTGAGCAACCGAATAAAAGAGCTGCTGAAGGAGGTAAAATATTTTCATTCTTTGTAGCTTGTTCAAATGACATGCACAATGCATGCGTGCTTCCTCTGACTAAACCATGAAAATAGAATTGTTCGTTCTTTAAGTAGGAGTTCACAATTCATATGACGTAAAGTACAAATGAGAAGATAGGTAGGGCACACAGTTGTAAAGTCTCCCATTTTTCATGTGGCTCATTGTATGAATCACAAGCCTCATGGGACACATGTTTGCATGAATGCATGCGTCTCTGGTTATTTGGATGCACATGCTGTTTGATGCGTGCGTCTTTGGGTATGTGGATGCACACGGTCTTTAATATACCTGCACTGACAACTAAAAAGGAAGAGCCATTGTGAGTCAGAGGGAGAGACTGCTAATACGAGGCATATTGGTTGTGCAGGAAGGAGAACTGCTACACACTGCTTCAGATCATCCAGGTTTTTTAACACACGTCCGTGTTCTTACGAGGAGGTCTTTTAGGAACATGCATAGAGATCTGGGATACTACTGGCTACGCCTTGTCATGTACATCGCCTTGACCATATGCATTGGGACTGTTTATTACAATGTGGGATTCAGTTTCAGTGCTATACAGGTAGCTGTTCTTAAACCTCAAAATTGGTTTTGAAGGCATCAAGCTATTCACACTAAAACTTCTCTTTGCAGGCACGGGCTGCTTTGCTCATGTTTGTGTCAGGTCTACTAACATTCATGTCTATAACGGGGTTCCCTGCCTACATTGAAGAATTGAAGGTATTACCTTCTCCAATTTTGCATTTCCATTTGTCACCATTCCTCACAAGTGCCAAAGAGTGTACCTACCTAAAATGAAACATGTTATTGACTTGTATTGACAGTTGATACCATGCGATCACCTGGCATCTTATCATTTATTTGGCTGAATTCGGGGCAGTTATTTTAGACCCATTATTTATACATTTGTAACATACAGAAGGGTACCTATCAAGCAGATATACACAGATTGAGCTAGAAATGGGTGTGTTATTTCATGAAAATCTACAGATATGGGGTTTTTAAATCAGGCCTTGAACTCACACAATATGGAGGGTTTGCATATAGTGAAACCATGTGTCTAGACTCTAGCACTTAGGTTCATAGGTTTGCAGGGAAGAGTGACTTGTTGAACTTCAAAAGCAAGAAGTGCACCTTCATAACAATATCAAACATGAAACAGAAGTGTTTCTATCAGTATTTGCCTGAATAATTAATGAAGGTTAATTACCAGTAGAGGAAGTGTGGGAGTACTTTGATTTGATTAAGTGGACCGTTATTAAGCCTTATTGCGATGTGAGATGCTTCCTTGCCCAGCAAGTAGGGTTGATTTATTAATTTGCTCTTCAGGTTTTTGATAGGGAAAGGCTGAATGGTCATTATGGAGTGGCACCCTTTTTTATCGCCAACACACTGTCATCTGCCCCCTATTTGTTGATGATATCCATCATACCTGGTGCCATAGCCTACTTCTTGGCCGGCTTACATGCAGGGTTCGATAGATTCGCCTTTTTCGTCTTAGCTATTTATGTTTCCGTCTTGGTTGTGGAAAGCATTATGATGATGGTTGCAAGCCTTGTCTCAGATTATCTTGTAGGCATCCTCATAGGAACTGGCATCCAGGTATATTCATAGATTCATTTTTTGAGCAATGAAATTGTTGTGAACTGTCTCCTAATGATGATGTTTTTTCAGGGGCTGTATTTGCTTACTGGTGGATTTTTTCGTCTACCTAATGAGATTCCTAAACCTTTGTGGAAATATCCTGTATTTTACATGTCTTTCCATAGTTATTCCATTCAGGTTCTCTCTCTCTCTCTCTCTCTCTCTGACTTGGTCTTTGTGAGGAGTTACTGTGGATTCTCTCTCCTTATACATATTCATGTGTGTGCGTACATACATACATACATACATGCATACACATACACATACATATATATGTATATTACATATACATGCATACAATCATATATACATAACACATATTTATTTGTGTGTCTACATGTGCATATATGATTGTATGCGTGTTTGTGTATTATAAACAACACACACACGCACACACACATACACACATATTGAGCACTACTTTTATTTGGAGTTATTCCCAGTGATGTGCACACGACGCATACATCTGCAACTGTAGCTGTCAATTATGGATGTAGTTAAAACAGTACCTGCCATCTGGTGGTACCAAACCTAACAGACATGGGAACCACTTCTACGCATGTAGTGCTGCTTGAATTTGCCCTATATCTATATGGCTCGAAGAGTATGCATGCTTTTATAGCTTTGCTGCCCCGTTTTACAACAAGTGTTGACAGTTGATGTCCACTGTAGGGTTTTTACAAGAATGATTTTGAAGGCCTCATATTCGCGAGTAACATTGCTGGTCAGCCTCCTCTTTCAGGGGATGCAATTCTAATAAATAACTTCCAAGTAATGAACTTTTCCAAGTGGTATGATCTTCTGATATTATTGGGAATGGCCGTGGGTTATCGCCTTATTTTCTTTGTCTTCGTCAAATCGAGGGAGAGACTACGCCCTGCGATAAGGAGTTTCCTTACAAGGATGGCCTCATTGAAGGTGTTTTCAAATGGGGATGATCAACATCCAATGGTGGTGAAGTGATTAAAGGAATAACCTTGTGAGTGTGTGGACTAGTATGGGTGATATATATATGTGAACATCCACAGAATGTGTGCATGCTGTGCCCATGTGCATTTTTTGATGGCAAGACATGTGCATACGCCAACCGGCAGTTCTGCAAAGAGCTAAAATTCCATCAGTTTTTGTTGAGGCACATGTCCTGCCATCATGGCTAATCAGGCAGCTACCATTCTTGTGGTGGGCATATCGGTGCCTCATTGAAAGTACGCATGCTTAAGGGTATTCTTTCTGTCAAAGAATGGATTTGCAGCCTGCATACATACGAGGCACTTTGTAAATCTTAGATGTGAAGGTCTTCCTTCAATGTGTGAGATGATCTTTCAAGTGTACAGTAACTAAGACATTACTCATTCATTCAAGTGTATAAAATGAGATCAGGTGAGCTGTACATTGCCGGCAATTTCACCTCGAATGGATGCAGATAAGCTCAATTTCTGTATTCTCATGTTTGTCTCCAAGTCCAATGCAATTAAGAGGCATGTTGTGAAGAAGCCTTTATTATTCAGGACGGTTTGTAAAGCAAATATCAAGAATGACAGTAGCGTATCATAAATTGGGGCCAAAAATTGGGTAATGGTTCTGAAACAACTTAGAGGATAGTGTATATGCAGTGGATGGAATCTGATAATGGTTTGAGTGTTGGTTGTTCCTTAAAACTGGTTCACAATGGTTTGAGCTTTAAGCTGTTTGCATGAATGAGTATGGTGGGATGTCTTTGTTTTTCTTGTGAAGAAGGATCCTAGAGCGTCCAAGCCCCCACACCAAGCTCAAGAATTGAATGTGGCTGGTGGGATGTCTTTGTTTTTCTTGTGAAGAAGGATTCTAGAGCATCTAAGCACCCACACCAAGATCAAAGAATTGAACATCACATCGCACTCTAGGAAAGAGAACTAGTTTGGTAAACTTCTCAGACAGGAGAAAAATTCTCTTGCAATGTACATCTATGAAAATGGACTATCGGCCAAGATGAGCTTAAGTAATGGGAAATTAGGTGCATACAGGATTGCAATAAGGTGTAGGGAGGGACTATTCCCTGGAATCTGCTCGATATTGGCGAAGGCTTGGAGCTGTGTGGGAGTGGCATTGTGGGGGACATGGTCAGCAAGGGACCATTCTTGGCCATCAAGTGCGGAGGAGCCAACTAAGACCTGTTATTCTTGTGGGAGTAGGGGATGTCCAGGGGCCAAATTCTACCACTCTTGGGTGATACAAGTTAGATCATTCCAATGTCATCTTCTTGATCATTTTCATTCAGGCACATCCACACACCCCACTGCTCCTATTGACGGAGGGGTGATGCACGGTTGAGATCGCGGGTGCTCTTCGTCGTCAGATCTCGTCGGTAAACTAGGGGTAAATAGTTCTCCCTTTGAAGGCATTGCCTTTCTAGAGAGAAGTTAGTGTTGATGGGGAGGTTTTTTGCACCCCGTTGTAGGGGCATGCTTTCTTGAAACCGAGATGTGTGGGTGGAAAGAAATGGTAAGAGGCATCTAGGGCCCAAATTTGGGGGGGGTGAGGCGGCTTTAATCTCAGCCGTTGGATCATGCAGTGAACTGGGATTGAGCTAGGGGTGAGTGAACTGGGGGTGAACTAGGGACAGGTAAACAAGGGTGTGATCATGTGACATGCCAACATAGGCAACGACGCGCTCTAGCGTGGTAGTAGGGCATTCGTGTAACAACCAAGACGTCCTGGGTTCGTGACCCACACCCCGCGAGGCGGGTGAACTAGAAGTGAACTCGAGGCACCATTTTTGCCCGTAGTTCACCCCTAGTTCACCGAGTCGACGGATGGCTGAGATTGCATTGCGATTTCCGCTTCTCTTTCCCACCATGGAACCCCCCTGGTTGGAGCCGTGTCATATAGTGACGAGGGGGATAAGGATATGGAGCTCATCATGAAGTTATGTGGTGATGTAGAGGGAACAAGTGATGGGGTCCTTGTTGTGTTGCTGCGTCAGGTACTATTGTAAGATGTTACCATTCATTAACAACGTCTGCCAACGGGGTTGAGTGATGGAATCAATGCTCAATAGATGGCGTGGTTCAAAGATGTGCTAATACATTGTCATGGATAGTGTGCATAGCACTTTGATCACAAGGACGATGAAGTGCCATATAAGAATTCTCTGTTCTTTGGTTAAAATGCAAAATGTCCATTCATTGATGGTTAACCCAATTAACCATGTTGGTGCACATCACTAATGTGAGAAAAATAGGTATTTTGGAGAAGACACTACATTTTTACATTTTAGATGACAAGCTTCATGACATGTTGTTTTGTTCAACATTGTTTTTTTATGACTAAAAAAATAGGGACATCACACTGATATCATTGGGTGTGATTAGGTGGTGATGCTTCACAATTTGAGGCACGGAGACCTTTATATTTTGTGGCAAGGTACTACTATTAGTTGACATGCTTGCACATGATGCATAACTTCTCCACTTTAATATGGAAAAGAAGAGCATTATGGTTCAAGTGCTATCATCAAGAGAACCCTCACTCATGAGGAGCTGAAATTAGATGGTTGGCCCATGACTTGTGTCTGGCTAAGAAGAAGGTTTGTCTCCATGTGTGTGTGTGTGTGTGTGTGTGTGTGTGTGCGTGCATGCTTGCAAGATCTCAATCTCTCTCCTTCTCTATCTCGTAACATGGTATCAGAGTTTGGTTGTGTCCGAGGAACTTGGAGCAGCAAGCGGTAATAGCAAAAGAAGCAGTCTCGGGATTCTTGAAGCCATCACCAAACAACCTTTGATTGAGGTGCGTCTTTTTGGAGATTGTGTGTCTCGAGTTTGTGTACATTCCTTTGGAATGTGTAGCTAGATTTTCATTCTGAACACATTTTCATCCCAATTTTGGAGTTAAGGTGTGTTTGCATGCACGAACACTAAGTTTCAAGCTTATACATATCAATTTGTTTAGTGGTGTAGAAAACTCCATTTTAACTGTAGTGTTCATAGATATTGTTTAGTAATGTGAAACAAGTGTATATATGCATATTCTAGTTACAAGTGCTAATTGACTTTTTAGCAGGCTACTCAGGGGCTTGGTGAATTGTTGAAAAAGAATGACCAATCTCCTTATGGGTAAAGGTTATTGGGAGTACATTGATGGGGAGCATGAGATAGCACCAACTTTACTAGAGCAAGGTGCAACTACTGCATAGATAAAGGACTTTAAAGATTGGAACCAAGGAGCTTAAAAAGTCATGTGTTGGCTTTCTATGAGTGGGTAAGACACTATGACTGGGCACATTCAAGATTCTCACACCCCTAAGGAGTCTTGGGACACCTTACTCTCATTAGATTTGACCAACACAAAAGCACCGAAGTTGTAGTTGAAGACTAAGCTAAATACAATGCAGAAGAACATATGTGAGTTCATTGCATCGATCAATGTTAGTGTTAATGATGATGATAAGGTGGAAATATGTCTACGAGGTTTAGGACCAGAATACATACAGTTTAAAATTGGTACCCATCTTTGTGAGAACATTCCCACATTTATAGATATAGTGTCTTTGCTGGTTGTGGAAGAAAAGGAACTTGAGGAAGAGTCATCGATGTAGGGAAAGAATAATTATGAATAGGTTCTCTTTAATGATAGAGGAAGAAAAAGAGGACGGGGTATAGGTCATGGAGGTGGTCGAGGAAGAGGTAACCACCAAGCACAACAATGTAATAATTTTCAAAGACAAAACACAAGTGGTCGTTGAAAATTTTTGGGGCAAGGGGAGTTCAAGAGGTCGTGGTAATGTGTAGTGCAACAATATAGGTCACGTGAAAATGTCGTATGCTCGGGTTGTGGGAAACATGGTCCCTTTGAATGTGACTATCCAAATAGGAGACATTAAAATAATTATGGGACCACTAGTAGGAATTTAGATGAGCTTGAGAGGCTATTTGTGGTGAAGAACATGTTAAATACTATGTCTACAAATTTGGCAAGTTTTGGTGATAATGTTTGGTATGTGGATTCAGGTGCATCAAACCACATGACTAGTTATGGTGAGTGATTCAAGGAAATGTAGAATTTGCAAAGTCCTCGTTATGTAGAGACTGGGAATGATACCGCACATCCCATTATGCATCTAGGAAATGTATCATTGTCTATGAAAAGTGGTAAAGTAAAGTACTTGGATGCTGCATGTACCTAATATCACAAATAATTTGTTTTTGGTTGTGATTAGGGTTTGCACGTTAGGTTTAACTTTCTCAGTCTCTCTGTCGAAGATCCTAAGAAGAATGGAAGATTGGTTACACAGGGAAAGAAAATGGGCATAATGTTCACTTTGGATGTAAATGTGCCCAAGGTGAAAGTAAGCACCTATAGCAATAGCCTCAACCCAATAACAATGGGACATGTTCTTCTCATTTATCATAGCTCTAGCAACTTTTGTTATGTGCTTGTTCTTCCGCTCTAGAACACCATTTGATATAGAGTATATGTGCAAGAGTATTGTCTCTGAATTCCGTGCTTTAAAAAAATATATTGAACTCGTTTAAGAAGTTTTCTTCCCCTCCATCTGACCTCAGGCACTTTACATGTTCCCCTATTTAAAAGTGAATAAACACCTCACTTTTATGCTTCATGAAATACACCCATACTTTCCTTGGATGATCGCCAATGAAGCTCACATAATACTTGCAATGACCTGTAGAAACAATATTTGTCAGACACTATATATATGTACTAATTCTAATACATTCTTGGTTACATGCTTGTCATGAGGAAAAAATGCTTAGCTTGCTTCCAAGTGGACAATCACAAATTTTGAGTGGCCCGCAAAAGGGTCACCTAAGTACTGGTTATGGTGTGAATCCATGGAGTGGTAGGTTGCATGAAAGAATGCGTAAAATGTATGAAGAAAATGAAAGGAAAAATTTGATGATGCCCCTGAGCTGCCAAATTTGACTGCATGTCATGATGATGGTGATAGTAGTGGTTTTGAGTAAAGTTTAGACAAGGAGTTTGACATATCCTCTATGAAGACTATGGGTGCAAGAAGGATGCAAGCAAGGAATAAGGCACCTAGAAGTGATCCCAAACCATGTAGACCTTAGAGAGTGCAGAGATTTACTTATGATGACAGTTATGTGGCTCATCATTGTGCATATATGGCAAAGATTACAGAGGAGGTAGAACCCACTTCTTTTGAGGATTTTGTTAGAATTTGAGATAGATTTGGGAGATTTTCATTACTTTTTGGGCATAGAGATTATCTGCACACAAGAGGGTGTATGGTTGTCATAAAGGTAATATGCTTTGGACATGTTGACAAAGTATGGTGCGAATGATTGTAAGCCTATTGAAATGCCCTTGGATCATAATTTGAAGTTAGGGAATAATTTAGCTAAAGTACTTGAGAATGCAACCATGTACATGAACATTGTGGGTAGTGTGGTCTCCTTGACTATGTCATGTCCAAACTTGAGTTATACAGTTGGATTGGTGAGTTAGTTTATGCAGTCTCCTGGGAAGCCACACTTGAATGCAATGAGGCACACATTGTGCTATGCGAGTGCTACTTTGAATCATGCACTCTTTTATAGGGCTGATGTTCAATTGTAGCTTTATGGTTATACATATGAGGATTGGGATGGTTGCACATATGATCGCATGTCTACTAACGGATTCATGTTTTCACTTGGGAGTGTTGCTATCACATGGAGCAATAAGAGGCAACCTATAGTTTCTCTATCAAGTACAAATATAGAGTACATGGGTGCTACAATGGCGGCATGTGAGGTAGCATGGTTGCGATTGCTACTTCATCAAGACTTTGGGGTACAAGTACAGAGATTGATTGTCATCTATTGTGAAAACCTAAGTAGCCTATAGTTGGCTTGGAACCCACTGTTTGATGCAAGAACAAAGCACATTGAAGTGCATTACCACTTCATGAGAGAGAGGATCTTGGCAAGAAATATTGACCTTGAGTACATTGTGATGTGTTTTTGAGAAATGATGTGAACTACCCAAAGTCTTTGAGAAATTTTTTTTTGATGCTTTTGGACCCCTTAGATGTAAATAAAGCATGCTTGTACAAAGTGTACAAAGGTAGTGTGTGCCAAGCTATCTCTATGCATGAGAGCTAGTTGTGTGGAGTACATAGTTTTGTTGTTTTTGTACATGGAAGTGTCAAGTCTTCAAAGAATGAGTAAGTAATTCAAAATTTTGATGTGGGGGTGCCCCTCTTACCTTGCGAGTGCCTGGTGTGGTGAGTCGAGAGTGTGTCTCTCCTCAATGGGCTAATGAAAATGGGTGCTTAGCTCTGCATATTGACCTCTCTTCATCTTTGTTTGAGGTATGACAACTAAGTTGTGTGCTGTTCCCTGTGGTGCAACTAGTGGAGGTTAGTGCTACAGACGGATGCGTGTCTGCCCTCCTAGAGCGGAAAAAACAATTTAGTACAAACCATAAAACGGACTAATCTCCATACCTGGCGAATCCACGAGCACATAATCGACGATATACGCGAACAGAGAGAGATAGAGAGCGGGAGAGAGTGAAAGAATGCGTGTAGGCGCACCTCCTAGAGCGGAGTGCTACGCCGGCACGGCGAGAGCGAAGAGAGGAGAGAACAAGACACAAGCAGTGGGTACAATCTCCCCCCGTGCAAGAGTGACCATTTCCCTCTTGCACGTATTTCATTTATAGATTTCTTGAATGGTCAAATTGAGTACAAACTGGCCGGCCGGTCATAAATGGCCAAAGCTCATAAAGAGCACTTGAATAATAAAATGTACATAAAATATGATATCCTTTTGCAATAGCTTAGCTCGGTCAAGCCTTTTCCACCTGTCACAACTGCAATAAATAATAAGATATCAATTCCATAACATACCTCTCCGTTGGAAAGCAACTGTCCTCAGTTGCGAAGATAAAAATCTGCAAACAATACTTGTCAAAAACAGTGATTAGTATGTTGTGTGAAAAACATCACATAATAAAAGAAAAATTTATGAAACTAAACAACTTTAGCTTATGCCTGCTGTCATCCACATACTACTTATTCTAATGTCCCATACCACTAGAATAAGCAGTATATATCATACCCTGGTGAATCAGGATATCATTGGTCACACTCATCATTAATCTCATAATGTCAAGTCATCACATAAACACTGCCATAATAATCACCAGATACGAAATCCCAATCCAATTCCAATTCCACAATATAAGTCCAAATCCAAATCATTGTCATTATGTACCCGGGTATCAAAATCATACCAGTTACAGTGGTGGCCAGCCACTGCAGCATGATTTTGTGATTGGTGTTGCCTAAATCGGTGAATCTACACCAATAAGACGTGCTGCCTAGATCGGCGAATCTGCACTAATGCTGCCTATATCGGCGGATCTGCATTTACCATTGTGAATAGATTCGCAATTTGTCAGTGTGCTGCCTAAATCGGCGGATCTGCACAGATAATTGGTGTTGCCTAAATCGGCGAATCTACACCAAGATGAGCATTTACACACTACCTAAATCGGCGGATCTGTGTCCATGTGACCAATGGACTAAACAAAAAATTAAAATACTTACTTGGCATCAAACTGGAATAGATTCGAATGCTGAAACATATACCAAATGTGACGATCGTCCCCAAATCAATTAAATTCATGCTATACCATAATGTCAAATGATGCCAATAGAAAGTCCAATTACTACCAGTGTAATCCACAATGTGAGAGATGGCTACAATAATATTTGCAAACGTGTTTCTCAAAGACAAGTACTAAAGATGATTTCTTGTTAAATTCAACAATAATTTCATTGCATTCTAAATACATCAAAATTTTATAATAAAATTGTTTCAAACACGTGGATAATGAAGGTGCTATATAAATTAAAAAATTGGTTTGCAAGACTATGATAATCGGTGGATTTTGGTCTGATAACAAAGTAGTGCCAAGTTAGTATCACATTTTGGCGTAGAGATGAGTACCCTTAGCAAATTGGTGCCCAACATGTGCTTGATTAAAATCCATAAAGTGCCAGAAGTATGAATATCTTATGTCTTTAGAGTGTGAAATCATTGTGAAGAAACATATAGCTAGTAGACATACATTGGACATGCCACGTTACCGGTTAGAAATCGACACGAATGTGTGGCATACCTACTTACAATTGGCATAAAAACTATAAGACACAAATGGTCTGCGTGAGTAAAAGTTAGGAGGCTACATTTGAAAGGATGCAAAATAGACATAAAAATTAATTATGAATATTTTTATAGTAGAGCAGTATGTATGAATTATATAGATTTTTGTAGGTCAACTTGTGTTTAGGCAATTTGAAAGTACCATATTTTAATAGTTTGGTTAGAGTTCTCTATTTTAATAGTTTGACTCATGATCATGAAAATATCTTTCTGAAATATGTGCACTTGCATCGAACCCTTCTGTAAAGTCAAGGGCCAAGGGAAATCGTAGTGGTGCATGCCTACTTAGCGATCCTATTTATCAATAATCGTATGGGGATTATTAGGAGCTGCTTAGTCTAGCGCCATTGGCAAGACTTATGCTTGAGCGATTAGAGCTTAATGGATGGAATTGCATCTTAAGGGTGGGATTCAAAGGCTCATATAGTTGAGGTTATCGTCGCCAAAATCATTACGAAAATGGTCATCATCGTCATTCATTCTTGTGGATGCTCGGCAAGGGGCATTTATCTAAGAATGTATTGTACTGGTCATCGAGGAGCTTCCTCAATGTCTGTCATGGTAAGGAATCCTGGTGGGATGGGCAAGAGAGATATAGAAATGAAATGAAATTTTATCGTACTAGTTGGCCATGTGAGTATGGGATCAAAAGTCGATCCTCTCCACACAATCGCACTGCCTGACGCCTCAAACTATCGGAGCCCCTTCTTGAATTGCCACGTTCTTTGCGATATGGGTAAGAAATGAAATGAAGTGTGACATAACCGTGTTGAAAAGGTGAAAATTACATCTGAGGCTGGATGTGATATAATGTCTGGGTACAAAATTAAATGAAGTACAATATTTAAAGACTCAACAAACAAAATCATCAGCTCGTCAATGTCCAAGCATGCTCTGCATCGAGCTCGCCTGAGAAGGTATTGTAGCGGCTCTGCAATTTCCATCACTAATTACAGGCCATCATTTAAATTGTTTTGCCTTTTTTTTTTAAAAAACACCTTTTTCCGTACTCTGTTGCCCTTCGCTAGCATGCTAGCTACGCCTGCGACTACCGCCTCCTTGTTCTCTTTCTCCATTTGCTTGATCAGCTCGTCGTCCGGTGGTAATGTGAATGTTAACCCTCACGGCTCACGGACACCCCATCACCTACGACGGACGCGTATTATGTATTTGGTAGAGTCAGGTACCGGGCTTGTCGGACCAATAGGAAAAGGGTAAGAGTGATCGCCGATGAGAGGCGCACTCTAACTGGGACATTCAAGGGATTAGTTGGCTAAGCATGGGCGCCCAAGTGTGAATGGGATGAGCTCATATAAAAGCCAACTAAACCTAAAATTCACTCATTCTCTCATTTGTGCAATAGAAGAGTGCTCTTGCTCCATCTCCATCTCCATCTTCTTCTTCTTCACCTCCTTGTGTGTGTGTGTGTGTATGTGAGAGAGAGAGAGAGGGAGAGTGTGTGTGCGATCGAGCATTACGAAGGCACGACGGCGGCGAAGCGGTTGAGCGCGGCACGACTGCAGCTTCTTCTTCATCGCGGCGAGGAATCCACCACGAAGGCGAGCGTAGAACGGTGAGTGACACACCCTTTGCTCTCTTGAGCTTGCTAGTTTAGGCTTGTTGTGTGCTTGGAGCCATTTGTGGCTCGCACACGGTGTATCGGCAAGTCCTTTGCTTCGACAGTGCGGCAAGGAGCGCACATTTTTGGCGCCGCTGCCAGGGAAATGCCCTACACTAAGCTCGGTTAAGCACTTTACGCTTTCTTGTGGTGCAATTTCTATCATAGGAAAGGTAGGGAATGAGTGTGTGTAGTTGTGTGGAGAAGGATTTGTGAAGAAGGAAGGTGTGTGGTTGTGTGGAAAAGGTTTTTTGTTACACTGTACTGTCTTTTTTGTTTTCTGTTAAAGAAGGAGTTACATTTTTTTTGCAATGTACTGTTAGAATTAAGGTATTAGCTATGGAATGTTAGTTCTGTAAGGTTCAATGTTAGTTCTGTAAGGTTAGTTTTGTAGATCTGTTAGCTACTGTAGTACTGTGTAAACAGTGTTAGAGTGTGTGTGGCAGTATCTCCATTAGCTGTAAGTAGATAAGTTAGGTGTAGGTTAAGTGTGTGTGTGCGCGCGCGCGACGCGGCCACGGCATCTTAAAAAATTAAAAAAAATTCAAAAAAAATTCAAAAATTTATTTTCGGGCTGGGGATCATTCCTCAAGCTCAAGCCCAAACCCAGACCTTAGTCCTCAATTTTAAAAAATAGTTTATACACCTTTTTATATTTAAAAACTATTTTTAGGATTTCGAGGACTATAAAAACTATTTTTAGGATTTCGAGGGCTTCACGTAGCCAAATAGAGAGCTGTAAAGCACGGCACGTCCCTTTAGCTAAAACGCTCGTCTTGAGCTATTACATGCCATATTTTGTGGCTCGGTTACAAAAAATAACCAAAAATAACGAAAAACTTGGGTTATAAACAACTATTAAAAAAAAAAAAAAACTAAGTGAGCGGCCTTCATGGGCACTCACCAACGCGCTTAGAGTGTGGAAGTCATATGAACCTACGCTCTGGACGAGTGTTAGAGCACGAGCATATTGGTAGCGCCTCCATTTACGCGGGCACCCATTATTCCTCCACCCTAGGTTCTGGACCTTCGGCCGGGACTCAAGGTAGCGCGACCCAAGATCCTCATATCGCGTCTAGTGATTCTTCCTTAGACTACGAAGTCATGGAGGGGTATCCTACACCAAACCCTGATAGTTCAAGTCAAGACATGCATGCCATGGGCCCACGGCCCGGGTCCAGCGTGTTTAGCCGCTTAAAAGAGACCCTTAGTAGAGCTACTCGCTCCGAACATGCGGTTAATGAAATAAATGAAGGGAGTGGGGAAGTAAATTCGTCATTCATACCTAAAATGGACCCTATGCTTCTTGAGAGTGTGCATGTGAATGTTCCATCCACTGCACCTCCTGATCCTTTAGGACTATCTCCCTCTGAGGTTTTACTACCCGATGGTAGGAGTCTTGCCGAAGTGCAAGAGATCGAACGCTATATGCAAGCAACAAGGGAGAGGGAAATTGAGAATCTACGAGGGCTAGAACAAAGTCGAGCCCTGAAAGCAAAGGCTCCTATGACAACAATCATACCAGCCGAGCAACCGAGTGCTCCCAAGGTAGAAGTCACGGAGGGGCAAGCAATGGGGAGCAATAATGCTCCCACTTCAAGGGAAACCTCCAGCACGCCTGGCCTAGATGGGATATTCCTAAACGAAAATTGGGAGTATGACCTACAAGCAGAAGCTTTAACTGATCGGTACACAGGACACACCTATCATGTGGGTTGGTTAGATGTTCTACAATCCACATCGGGTGCTACTAGCATAGATGAGCAACAACAGAAAGTCTGTGATGTCCTCCATAGGATTGTCGAGTTAGAAAGACAGAGCACAGGGATCAACATGCCTTCAACAGGCCTAATGAGATTCTTGGATACGGGAAAGGCCAACCAACCAACCCTGTCACAAATGGAGACCCCCTCAGTGAGCCCCATTGATCCTCCATATGTTGTTTCGCCAGGAGCCTTAGTACAATCTGAGCCCACAAGTGGCAGCTTTACCTTCCCAGATCTAGCTCATCTTTCTCTTAATGACACTACGGCTACCATGCATATCCCAATGGTGAGCATGACAAGAAGTACACCATGGAGTTCATTTGTTAACACTGCGCCGATGCCTAGTAGCACAGTGCCCCCAACTATACCTACATGTATGTATCAATCATGTGCACCTGTCGTACCTCAGCCTCATGTAGCTCCTACACCTCCGATTATTCCAAGAGCTTACAATCCACAATGGAATTATCCAAGCTCTTATACAAGTGGAGCCATGCCATTTAATAATAACATGCCATATCAAGCACCCCCTATGCCTAGGGCCACGCCTGTAAACTTTGGACCACCGTCTGGTACACCACCATACGAAATATGGGACCCAAGAGCCGCGCGTATGCCAAGGCCAAGGCCAACTCCCATTTCACATGTGGTTCCAGGAGCACATACACCCATTATACCTGCTCAAATAGGAGATTTGGCAGCATTTGCTCAAACTATCGGTCGCTCTATTGCGGAAAACATGCGTGGGTCACTTGATAGAGAGCCTAGGAGCAAGGCAGTTCAAGTAGCTAAGCTCACACAGAAATTCAATGGAGACGGAGATGCTAGAAAGCATATGGAAGTCTTTGAACATGTGTGCGATTCCTTGGAAGAGCACAATGAGCTACATAAGTGTAAGGCTTTGAGTTTGACCCTAAGCGGAAAGGCTGGAGATTGGTATAGAACCTTAAGAGTAGAAGAAGAAACGATCTACTCTACTCTTAGGAGACTGTTCTTAAAAGAATACATACGAGAGGGAGTACTTTGGGGTGTAGCCTCTCAGCTCCAGAAAGCCCAACGAGAAGAAGGTGAATCCGTGAGAGACTTCATTAGTCGCCTAAAGAATTTGAATTCTCGATGCAATCCAAACGAGCGATTCAACAACAACCAATTGCTCGATAGATTCATTAGGGGACTACGACATGAAAGTATCTATAATGGCCTAGTCATTAGAGGTATCACTACTTGGGAAGCAGTCACCGTGAATGCAATCCAATTGGAGGATAATTTAATGATTGCAGGAGAAAGAGTGTCTGCCGAGCCGAAGTCAAGTAGCTCGCAAGCATCAGGGCATGAGCCAATGAAGATAAAGCCAATCGTGAAAGAGCAAACGATATCTGAGATGACTTTGGCAGATCTCACAAAGGCCATCCAAGAAAGCCTTAGGGGTAATCATGCTCCACAAAACACTCATATGTATCCAAGAAGGGAGCAACAATGGTGCTCAATTTGCTTGGGCCCACATACTACGAGAGAATGCCCTACTTTCAGAGTAAAGTTTAACGGGACTTGTAACGCGTGTGGTAGGTATGGCCATCAAGCGAAGGATTGCCTAATGCTTAAACGCATCATAGAAAATAGACCGCCTATAGCTTGGGCAGACTCACCTCGAGTTCCTGCATTGATGCCTACCCCACCCATGGAGCAACAGTTGCCATTACAGCACATGGTCCCTAGAACCCAAAATGTGGCCCAAACCACACCATTGCCACCTCCAGTGCTAGGACCGCAACCCCCTCATCCAAGAGTTACACCTATGAACCAAATAGGTTGCGAGTCATCTAGTACTTATGTAGATTGCGAAGAGGACAGAGACTCTAGTATCACCTATGGAGTCGACATGCTTGAGGAGTGTCCCATGTACTATATGGAAGACCATTGGGGACAAATCAAACCGGTATATCAAGCTACTGCGCTAGCAGCAAGAGGCCAAAACATTAATAGTTTTGCCAGGAGACCACCTCTTCAGTGCTACGAATGTGGTGGACCACATCGAGTAGCTGAGTGTCCCATTAGAATACAAAAGAATGCCGCACTAATGAAAACCAGTCAAGGGAGTGCATTGGCAATGCCAATACTCACTTGTAATCGTTGTGGCATAGATCATTTGATCGCACAGTGTCCTAACAATCCAAACGCACCGAAAATCACACCATTGAACATAATAGAGATTGTTGATGGGACACCACCAACTATAAACATAGCACCAGTGAATGCACTCACACGGTCGATGCTCCAAAAGCAAAATTACATCCTCGAAGAGAGAGATGCTGCGTCCATTGGCCGAGTGAGAAAGAAGAAAACACGAAGAAAGAAATCCCTTAATGCTTCTAGCTCAAAACCTAGTTCAAAGACTAACATAGGGACAGGAGAGGATCCCGTGTATATGAATGACCCTGAGGATGACTCAGATTCGATAGAGACAACGGAGACCAAAACTGTTACTACAAAGGAAAAAGCCAGTGAGGAGGATCACGAGAGGGAATTACGACGAACACCAAAAGAGTATTCAAAGTTAAACTACCCAGTTGCGAACCCCCAAGATAAGCCACGAGAGACAAAAAATGAGGATTGCAAGAGAAAGATTGGAAACTATCCAAACCCAACAGTGGAAATTGAACGAGTCCAACAACTGAGGGGTTTGGTGGAAGAAACTCAAGGAACATTAGAACCTGAACCCAAACACATCCAGATGTCGGACACAGTGTTTCCCACACAAGTTCAACCTCACAAGAACTACAGGCCGTTAGCTATACCCAGAATCATTCGGGAAGAGAGTGAGGGTAGGACATCTTAAAGTGGACGCACACCTTTCCTACTAGAGAGAATGTTTGGTGAGGGAATGCCCGACCCCCTTGAGGAAGTGGAGATTCCATCTTCACCATTCTCTTGTCAGGGTCCTACGTCCCACAAGATGCCATTAAATGTTGCCAAATTGATGGATTTCATGTCTTCAGAAGTTAGAACCACCATCATGTCCAAACTATATAAAGACCCCGAGCTAGTCTCAGCTCTTCGAGCCTTCCTCAATGGAGAATTACATGCCGGATTACCACAGTTTGCACATATGAACAAACCTGACTCGGTAATGAATGATGAGGAACATTTAGCACCACCATCTGACCTAGCGGGACATGAATCTGTAATTGAAGTACCCGTTAACAAGTTGGGGCAATACTTTGAAGGTGATGAATCTAATGCTACTCTACCAATCACTACTAAAGGATTAACTGTAAAGGGAGTCCTTGACGGTGGTGCGGGAGTCAGCATGGTGACAAAGAGTTGTTGGGAGTCTATGGGGCGACCTCACCTTGAAGCCACAAGCGTAGTGGTAAAAATGGCTAATGGATCTATTGTTACGCCTATTGGAATGCTTAAGGATCTCAGGATCAAGGTCTTGGGACACAAGGTAAGGCAGACTTTCATTGTTATGGATTTTTCCAAGCATCCTATGTCATTTGAGATGATCTTAGGGCGTCCATTCATGAGGGAAGCAAAAATGGTGCATGACTGGTCCAAAAACCACGTCTACTTACAGTTCCAAGACTCTGTCATTCGAGTTGATCTTTTAAGTGGTCGAACGCATCCTCTAGGAAATAAATTTATCATTGATAATCGATCAGACACAACAATTCACTCAGCTGCATTACAGTATTGTTACACGTGTAACGAAGACACGGATATTGGGGAGAACTCTCCTTATATGGGTATCCTACCCGGAATGGCTGAGTCAGACAATGTCGATTGGGTACACCTAGCGGCAACTATAGATACATGGGGAGCTAGAGGAACAACCTGGGTAACACCAGATGGGGAAGAGATACCACACACTGCACCAGTAAACATGTTAGGTGTAGCGCATGTAACATCCGATGATAAGAACTAGACACACCTACCTGAGAGTGAAACCGATGATTCCTCAAAGGCTTCAGGCCAATACACATCAGAAACAGAATCTCAGGGAGAAATGGATTCAGAACCTAAGGAAACATCGAGTGAGCCAAGTATAGAAACTGAACACTCAAGGTCTAGTACGACCATCTATGGTAATTTATATGAGAGTGAAGAAGATACAAGCGAAGACCTATCAAGCGAGTCGAGGTCAAACATTTACCAAAATCAAAACCTTAACAAGAAACAAAGGTCATATAAGAGACGACGATATCGAGCGAATGTGAGAGCTAGGATAAACAAGGAAAGATCTACTGCAGAATGGCTTAGCTATCTAGGGGCATGTGATGCTCATCGAAAGCTAGTAGACAATTGGGGTGAACATCTCCAGAGTGTCATGTGGTGCAGCCCGCAACCCATTGACCTCGCTCAATTGGAGGTTACAGAGCCGAAATTGAGTCGAACTATAAGAAGACGTCAAAACCGAGAGTTAGCACAACAACAAAAGGAGGCAGAACTAAAAGAAAGGTCTCCGTCAGGACAAGAGCCTGCTGACTTACATACGGCTCCTGAACATTTTAAATCTTATACCACGGGGGAGCGAAAGGTTGTGTATGCCAAAGCCCAACGAATACCTACCAATGGAAGCAGTGGAGTCTATGATGGTCCAGCAGTAGTTAAAGAGATAGAATTAGCAGAACCAGGTGAGGAGTCTAAACCAGTCTCTATTGCTCAAGACCTTACCGAAACTGAAGAGGCTGTACTTAAGGAGCTCCTCAAGGAATACAAGGATATTGCTTGGACATATCATGACATGAAGGGCATTCCACCTTCTGTGGTACAACATACAATTCCCATGATCAACACTGCTAAACCCGTCCAGCAACGACCCTATCCAATGAATCCTAAGTACGCCAAAATTGTACAAGAGGAGATTGAAAAACTTATCCAATGTGGATTCATATACCCTATTGAGCACTCAGAATGGGTTTCTCCAATAGTCATCGTGCCATAAAAGAATGGGAAACTAAGAGTGTGCGTGGACCTCAAGAAAGTTAATGCAGCTACTAGGAGAGATCATTATCCCTTGCCATATTCAGAACACGTGCTTGAAAGAGTTGCGGGCAAGGAAGCTTATAGCTTTTTAGATGGGTACTCTGGTTACAATCAAATCACAATTGCATTAGAGGACCAAGCTAAAACTGCTTTTATCACAGAGTTTGGAGTGTTTGCATTTCGTGTTATGGCTTTTGGCTTAACGAATGCACCTGCTACATTCCAACGATTAATAAACACTGCGTTTAAAGAATTTCTAAGGGAGTTTTGTGAAGCTTTCCTAGACGACCTTTGTGTTTATTCTTCTTGGGAGAAGCATTTGTTATATCTACGAAAAATATTTGAAAGGTGCAGATTTTATCGCATCTCATTGAACCCTTTCAAATGCCAATTTTGGGTTAAGCATGGAGTCATTCTAGGGCATATAGTGTCCAAGAACGGGATATCCACCGATGAGAGTAAGATTAAAGCCATTGCCGATTTGCCACCACCTACGAACTATAAAGGAGTTCAAAGATTTATGGGCCATGTTGGTTATTATCGAAGATTTATTTTAAACTTTGCCGAGATAGCGCGTCCATTGTACAAGCTTCTTATCGAGTTTCACTGGATGGAAGAATGTCATCAATCTTATGAGTTATTAAAGAAGGCCCTAACAAGTGCTCCAATCCTGCGAACACCCGATTGGAATGTACCTTTTCATGTGCATATTGATGCATCAAATTTTGCTATTGGGTGTGTTCTAACTCAACTAGGAGAACATAAATTGGACTACCCTATTAGCTTTGCAAGTCGCCAATTAAATGATGCCGAGATGAACTACACTACTACAGAGCGCGAAGGTCTAGCTATGATTTACACAGTAAAGAAATTTCGCTATTACCTTCTTGCTACCAAGTTTGTGTTTTATGTTGATCATCAAGCATTGCTATATTTGGTAAACAAGCCGTGTTCCACAGGTCGAATTACACGATGGTTGTTAATTCTTCTTGAGTTTGACTTCACCGTTGTTGTGAGGCCTGGGAGGAAACATGTCATGGCGGATCATTTATCTCGTATCCCTAATGGCGAAGCTCCTACGGGGGTTGATGATGAATTGCCTGATACTCCTTTGTTCATTGTTGAGACAATGCCTGAATGGAGTGAAAAGATTGTTAACTTCTTAGTTAATGGTTTTCCACCCAAGGAACTGCGAAAAGATATAGCTCGAAAATTAATCAAGGAATGCGAACCCTATTGCTTACTGGCTGGAACTCTCTATAAGAGAGGAAAAGATGATGTTCTTAGACGTTGTGCCCGCGAGGATGAGTATTTATATATTCTACAAGAGGCACACATGGGTGTAGCTGGTGGTCACTTTTTAGGAAACTTGACTGCCCGAAAGATCTTACAGTCAGGCTATTGGTGGCCCACTCTGTTTAAGGATGCATCACTTTTTGCAAAGGGATGTGATGAATGCCAACGCTTCAACAAGCCACAAAGAAGGGATAGGATGCCTCTACATCCCATCAAGGTAACCCAACCATTTGAAAAGTGGGGCTTAGACTTTGTAGGACCGATTAGTCCGGCTGCACGTAACCCGCAATCACGATATATCATTGTGGCTACCGACTATGTAACCAAATGGGCTGAAGCAAAAGCAACACGAAAGGCGGATGCAAAAACAACAGCTAAGTTCCTCTTTGAGAACATTATCACACGTTTTGGATGCCCCTTTGAACTTGTGAGTGACAATGGAACTCATGTTATAAATGAAGTAATAAAAGAACTCACATCAAACTTCATGATATCTCACCACAAGTCTACACCCTATTATCCCCAAGCAAATGGCCAAGCTGAGAGTACCAACAAAACTCTCATCTCCATTTTGACAAAGCTGAGAGTACCAACAAAACTCTCATCTCCATTTTGACAAAGACAGTTGAGGCTCATCGCACTGATTGGGACCTAAAGCTTACATCAGCTTTATGGGCTTATCGTACTGCGTATAAAGTTGCTATTAATTGCACACCGTTTAAGATGGTGTATGGCCAAGAAGCAGTTATGCCATGGGAGTTTGTCATTCCTAGTCTTCGAGTAGCTTCTCAAGAAGGTTGGGATGGTAACCCCTTAGTGGAGCGATTATATATCCTGGAAAGGCTAGATGAAGAGAGGCAATTAGCTGTGCGAAATGCTCTAGTGGAGAAGGATAGGAGAAAGAAGTGGTTTGATAGCCATTTAAAGGATAAAGACATCAAGGTTGGTGATAAAGTTCTTATGTACGGGGTACGTAATGAAAAGAAGAAATTGAAATACGCTGGTAAGGGACCATATCGAGTGTGTGAAATTACCCCGCAAGGTACCATTCGTGTAGAGACTCTAGATGGAGTTGAAACCATTGGATTCCTTAATGGGAGTAAATTCAAAAGATATTATGATCCTCTAAGCCAGGAAGAGTTGCAAGCCATCCATCAAAAGAAGGCTGCCAAGGAACAAGCAGAGCTTTAAAAAATCCAAGCAAGAGTTGAGGCTCAAGAACGACAACAACGTCTTAGACGCCAATGAGAGGCTAATCTGGGAATCACGCAAGCATTTTTCGAGGACACAGATGACGACTCATTAGAATCTGAGCCACCCCTACGATACCCAATTGAGCTAAATAGCCCCTATGGGAAAGTGCTATACAATGCCTTATTAGATACGGGAGCTAAACACAATTTGTTATCCTATGGAGTTTGGTGTCAATTAGGGAAACCGACCCTATCCCCGAGTACGATGCAAGTCAAGGGCATTAATAAAAAGAAAACTGCTATTCTTGGAGTCCTTCAGACCCCTGTTGTCTATGACAATGGAAGCCACGTAAACTTGGGACGCACGTGGATGTTGGCAACCAAATGCACTATTGATTGGGATACTGTTAGTGTCACGACGCGACCACCGACTCTTACCCCTATCATTCAAGCAAAGTCACCTACGTTGCAAACTCTAGCAAAGTTGAAGGATAGCCAACATTCACAAGCCAAGGTGGTTAACTTGTCTTTGCCGGCTACCCATGAATCTAGCACTTCAACACTTGTAGTTGCAGCAAGCAGTAATATTGCACGTACTCAACCTGCACGACCTAAGAGTACATATCAATGGGTCCCCAAGGCCTTACTTCCAACTACCTCAACCCTCCCATCCATTCCAAGAAAAAATTTCCTGGGAAAACCAAGAGCGCGCCCTAAGAGA
Organism: Adiantum capillus-veneris; assembly: GCF_014529385.1. Lineage (NCBI taxonomy): Eukaryota > Viridiplantae > Streptophyta > Polypodiopsida > Polypodiales > Pteridaceae > Adiantum > Adiantum capillus-veneris. Next base: position 88,431,468 of record NC_140943.1, on the reverse strand, counting down.
GTCAAGACCAAATCACGATGGATTCCAAAACAACTATTAGAAGCCCAAGGCTACTATGATGGAAATGAGCAAATTTGGGTACCTAAACGTAAAATGTGTCCTTCCCTATCGACAACAAACCCATATGAGTCAAACAGTGTAACGCTAAAGCCAATGGCAGACCGTGGGAAGGGAAAGATCACAGAATGCTACACACCTAGTCCAGAGCTAGTTTGGGCTCCAAGGCAAAACCAATTTATTCCACCTAGCTCAAGAAGGGGGGAATTCCATGAAGCTTCTAGCTCCTCATGTAATACATCCATAGAGGTAAAAGCTTCTACACAGCCTCCATCTATAGTAATGGACCTCCATGAAGCTACAAAAGAGTCCACATCTCCCAGTGTGCAAGAATCACCTGATGAACCATTTCAAGTTCGATCCTGGGAGAGTACCTTACCACCCTTGCAACTTGACGAGGCACCTAGGGTAATAGAAAACTACTGGCAAAAATCCTCACCTATTACCAACTGGAACAATTGGTTTCAAAGGGTGACAAGCTCATTTCAAACGATATGATCTACCCAACAAAGGGGGGAGTGTTTGTGGACATCCATCATTCACTTGCTTCCCTCTCAACCTTTCTCCCTGACCTCTTAATCTCCGATCTTAGGGAATGTATATATAAAGCCTTATACTCACAAAAACAAGATAAAAAAGTAAAAGAGCAAGAGCCATAACACAAATCATAAAAACAAATTATGCACAAGAACACGACCCTTGTAATATTTGCACTCTAACCATCATCTATTTGCGTGTACAGATATGGCTAGTACGCTAGAGTCATCCACTCCTGCCTTGGGTGAGAGGTACCCTCGTTACTTTTCACAAATATTTCACATGGTCTTTCCAGTGCTTGCATGTGAATGGGATTTGATAGGTACGCTAGCATGTGAGAGGAATTTTGAGGAGTTAGAATGGCTGATACGTCTCTTGACCACGTCTGATCCATACTTAGAAGAGAGCGTTTCTCCCATTGCACAAGCCTACCCTTTTGACCAAGATGATAGGCGTCTAGTGACCTTCTTAGTAAACATGGGCACCTATGATGAAGAAGAAAATTTACACGACTACACGGATGGCACATATGGTCTCATGGATGATGACTTTGTTTATCTCGACGACGAGGATAGGGGTTTAGCCTTAGGGTTTCCCCCCAACCTCTACAATATCCTATTCCCTTGACTCTCTAGGGGGAGTGCAAATAATTAGGTTAGGGTTCCTTATGTTTTTTGTTGTGTTCAATAAGTGTTGGTACCTTTTTCCACTAATATGCCTCCTGGAGGTATTCCTTTTGTTTCCTAGTGTGTACAGGAGCGTGTTGCTATTGGTAGAATTTGGACCTTCATGGAATCTTTATCTCGACTCACTCTTCAAATCAAGAGCGACCATCGACACAAACAGGTGTTTCTTGTCCATTAGCATTGCCCCTTATCTTTTTGCATCCATGTTTGTCTGCTTTGATTGTGATTGGTAGCATAATATTCACCGCATTTGCTTAGTATCAAACATTTAATTCAATGTAATTTTTTGTCATAATCACTTGTCTAGGTTTAAAAATCAAGCAGTCCGACAAACTAGTTTAACCAAATTAGGTGTTAGAAATCTTCTCTTAATACCATGGGGAATGCCTTCCTAATAATCAACGGTTACTTAGGTTCTTAATCCGATTTAGGCAGCATTGTGTGAAATGTACTAGGGCTTTCTAGTGGGCTTGACCCTATTGACCTTTAGCTTAAGTATTATAAAGGGAGTTTACTAGTGTGATGAGCCTGGGAGGTGTATCAGTGTTATATGACCCCCCAAAGTTACAAAATTAAAATGCTGAAAATGAACAAACAAAAAATCAAAGTGCCACACTGTAAAATCTTAAGCTGGAAGAGAAATCTCAGCTTGATTTGGTACTTCACTCACATGTATTGCCTATGGTACTAGAGCCCTAGAGGTTCCCAGTGTGGGCGCTTTTCCTTGAAAAGCAAAAAACCCAAGGCATACAAAATAAGCACACACATCAAATTGAATCACTGTGAAAAGACTTTGGGGGTCAAAGAAAAAGTAATAAGTCAGGCGATGATTTCATGAGAAATTCCTTTTATGGTAGCTTAACTACAAGGTCTTCTAGATATAGCCTCTAGTCAGCCCTCGAACATGAATACTTGGCTCTCGCGATTAAACAACTTAATTGACCACTGAAAATTAAGAAGCTTACCCATGGTGTTAATATTCGATCTCTAGTGCCTTTCGACCGTCAAATTAGCGACCCCATACTTGTTTCATTTTTTACCTTTACATCTGTTTATGCATTTGATTACATTGCAATTTAATGTTCATTGCTGACAAATTGTTTGAAATTCTTTTACCAATCAATGTGTCTACCTAAAACTGCATATGCTTTTTAATCACTTATGAGAATGCAATTACTGTGCCAATGTTGTTTGATTTTGCAGTGACTGAAGAAGGCTAAGGACATTCATCTCAAATGCTCTTCCACCTCGACGAACGAGATTCAACTGAATAGCTTCCGAGGATGGAATCTACATCAGGAAGGGGGGCATGTTAACCCTCACTGCTCACGGACACCGCATCACCTACGACGGACGCGTATTATGTATTTGGTAGAGTCAGGTACCGGGCTTGTCGGACAAATAGGAAAAGGGTAAGAGTGATCGCCGATGAGAGGCGCACTCTAACTGGGACATTCAAGGGATTAGTTGGCTAAGCATGGGCGCCCAAGTGTGAATGGGGTGAGCTCATATAAAAGCCAACTAAACCTAAAATTCACTCATTCTCTCATTTGTGCAATAGAAGAGTGCTCTTGCTCCATTTCCATCTCCATCTTCTTCTTCTTCACCTCCTTGTGTGTGTGTGTATGTGTGTGAGAGAGAGAGAGGGAGAGTGTGTGTGCGATCGAGCATTACGAAGGCACGACGGCGGCGAAGCGGTTGAGCGCGGCACGACTGCAGCTTCTTCTTCATCGCGGCGAGGAATCCACCACGAAGGCGAGCGTAGAACAGTGAGTGACACACCCTTTGCTCTCTTGAGCTTGCTAGTTTAGGCTTGTTGTGTGCTTGGAGCCATTTGTGGCTCGCACACGGTGTATCGGCAAGTCCTTTGCTTCGATAGTGTGGCAAGGAGCGCACAGTCAATCACCTCTTCATCCTCCACAATACTATAAAAGGTTGACACTCCAAGCATGAGTACTAAAATTTTGTTGTATGTTCTACTTTGAAGCCATGTGATTTCCATTTTTTGCCAGTTTGACACCATGAAAAGTACTCCAATGAATCCTCTCTACAGCCTTTGAGATTATCCGAGATGGTTGAAATCAATAGGACGCGGCTCACCCCTCAAACTCAAGTGGATATGCAAGCCTTTAAGCAAAGAAGTGTGTAGAAGAGTTAATGAGATGCTAAGGCTATTGTTGACGACCATCTCTTTTGCAATGAGTAACTCCATATGACTGTCATACTCAATTGTTACATTGCCTTTAGTTGCCTCCTAGCAAAGGTTAGTCTATTGTAGAGGGAGAGAAAGAGAGTTACTGGTTGATTGAGATCCGCGAGAGGGAGTCAAGGCTGCGCCAGCGTGCTTCAAGATCCTGCACCGCCCCTTGCTCCCCCAAACGCCGGCGTACACCGACGCTCACCGTCACCTTGGCCTGCTTCTTTTAGGGCGTCAACGCTGCAACGAAGGAGCAAATGACCTCCATGGTGTCAATGAAGCGCAGGATGAAGGAGGAGTCTCGAGTTCACAGGCAAAGCAGGCATGGAGAGCACGATCAGGATATGGGGTAGCATAAAGGTGAGGAGGGATCTAGGGAGGGTTGTTCGCCACAACACGAGAGAGAGGGTTGATAGAGTGGGTAGCCGCCCTCTGCATGGTGTGGGCTACAGACAAGAGAAGGAGAGAGAGAGAGAGAGAGAGAGAGAGAGAGAGAGAGAGATGACACTTTTGGTAGGTGCCAATGGCAGCCGCTCCTCTTTTTTTTTTTCTTTTTCTGTGGTGGTGTGCATCGTGTCCTGCGAGGGATGGGGGGTGCGTCCTACAACCCTGTTTTTGTGGTTGTTGGCAGTGGGTGGTCATGCAAGCCTTGTAGAATGTGGGATGCAGCGAGGAGACAACTTATTGGCCTGCAAAAACTATGAGCGCGAGCGGCACTACTTCAGATACTTGGATGGCAGTTGGTGAGTTGTGCAGTGGAGGACAACTGGTTGCAAGCCAACTCCTTTTGCAAGTGGTCGAGAGCTGGGAGATAACGAGGGGCTGCATCTCGATAATGAGTGGTCGAGAGCTGGGAGATAACGAGGGGCTGCATCTCGATAATGAGTGGTTTGGGCTTCACGAGGTGAGAGAGTGGTGGTGGGCACCACGAGATGGGTGCCACTGATTGCTGGGTGGGTGGGTGACGCCATGCAGACAACAAAGAGAGAGAGAGAGAGAGAGAGAGAGAGAGAGAGAGAGAGAGAGAGAGAGAGAGAGAGAGAGAGAGAGAGAGAGAGAGAGATTTACTGCCGCACGTCAGTGACGAGGGCCTGCATGGTGAGCAACTGGCTGTCGAAGAAGGAGATCAGGGGGTAGGAAGAAAGAGAGAATGAGAGGGTGATTGGGACTTCAAAGAGAGCTGGAGTCGCTCGTTAAGGGAGAGTAGAGGGGGAAAGTGAGAAAAAGAGGGACTTTGCTGGCGGTTCACGATAGCATGCGAGAGAGAGAGAGAGAGAGAGAGAGAGAGAGAGAGAGAGAGAGAGAGAGAGAGAGAGAGAGAGAGAGAGAGAGAGAGAGAGAGAGAGAGAGAGAGAGAGAGAGAGAGAGAGAGAGAGAGAAAGTGAAAGATGGTCGCGTGAATGGTGGTTGGCGCTGGGAAACTGCAGCATGTCAAAGGGAATGGTGGGCAGGCATGAGTGGTGATTGCATGCGCCAACCCTTCTGGAGTGGCTGTTGTTGATGAGATCTGTAGAGCGGTGGCCCTCTGTGTGGGATGTTGACATAACGTGCTGAGCTAGTGGTTAATTTGATGACGATCATGCACTCTGTATTGCTGAGAAATGCTCACTTACATGTTATTCATGGATGATGTTGCTTTGTTACCGCGATTCATGCCATTGCTAACCGCCAGGAATATGAGCGACAATGTTGATTACTCTTATTGGCTTCGTGTTCTTCATGACTCATATTCCTTCCATCCTCTTTAAGTGCAAAAGCGGTATTTCAGAGGTGTATTGAAATGGTTTTCTTTAAAGCTCGACTCACTGCTCTTCCTGTCTTTGCCTCCGTAGGGGTGCTTCCTATGAAGAGCACACCTGCTTCTTCTTATGCACAACACTACCCTTATTCTTCCTAATATTTCAGTCAAGCCCATCTTTTTTTTTTAATTTTTATAAAGATTATTCTAAGTAACGTAGATTACGTAAGGCGCTCTCTTCTCTATTGTCCTTGCACACAGAGCAAGTTTCACATAATCAATTATACATTTGATTAACGAAGTTACATGTAAAAAAAAAACAACTTAAAACGCATTGGCAATCCTATGAAATTGTTAATAATCTATGCACAATCCTAAAATATGTTTTAAAAAAAAGAAAGAAAAAAGAAGTGTGAGAGAGGTAAGACTTATCTTTGATCATGACAATCTTCATAGTTATGATTGTTGCAAACCCAAGAGGGTAACCAAAGCTCTGATACCACTGCTACAGACGGATGCGTGGCTGCCCTCCTAGAGCGAGAAAAACAATATAGTACAAACCATAAAACGGACTAATCTCCATACCTGGCGAATCCACGAGCACATAATCGACGATATACGCGAACAGAGAGAGATAGAGAGCGGGAGAGAGTGAAAGAACGCGTGTAGGCGCACCTCCTAGAGCGGAGTGCTACGCCGGCACGGTGAGAGCGAAGCGAGGAGAGAACAAGACACAAGCACTGGGTACAATCTCCCCCCGTGCAAGAGTGACCATTTCCCTCTTGCACGTATTTCATTTATAGATTTCTTGAATGGTCAAATTGAGTACAAACTGGCCGGCCGGTCATAAATGGCCAAAGCTCATAAAGAGCACTTGAATAATAAAATGTACATAAAATATGATATCCTTTTGCAATAGCTTAGCTCGGTCAAGCCTTTTCCACCTATCACAACTACAATAAATAATAAGATATCAATTCCATAACAGTTAGACTATGTGTTGCAATTCTTTGCTTGTACATATGAAAAAGGGCAAGGTTTTCCCCAAGTTTTCTATCACTTTTTTGATTTTTTTTGCAGAACTTTGTGGGTTTTCAAATTGGGCTTGATTTGGATGGGTTTTGGTCAAGCTATGTGTATATATGGGAGCATCTTTGGAGTCTCTACTAGGCACATGGAAGGGCATTTGAAAAGGAGTGAAGCCCTTAATCTTATAAAGAAAATTGCAAATATTTCCATTGTTTTTCATCACTTTTTTTCTTTGGTGTTTTTTTGGATTCCTTTGCTTCCTTTAGTGCATCCGAGTATAATGGGAGTTGTAGCGGTGTAGGCTGTCAAAATCTGCGAGCAAAGATTAGCCCACATTATCTTTAGAGATCTATTCTCTTCATCCTATTTTCTTTGTGTTGGTTTGAGGTGTTGTAGAGGCCAACCCCCCAATCCTCACATAAACTGGTGCCCCCATGGAGGAAGGGAGAGTATTGTTTGTTGTTTTTGATTTGCTAGGTTGGAGTCCACTTTAGAATCAACTCTAGGCCTTCCCTAATCTTGTTCAAGTATGATTTTGCAGGATTTTGATCACTTGTGGAAGTACTTGGAGGCATGTGACAATGTATTTGAGACATGTGGACAAAAAGATGACCATAAGCAGTGTTTCCTTTTTATGTTGGCTTGCCAATACAGGCAATTTGAGTTCTTGTAGGTACTTCAGAAGTATGTTATGGATGATGCTATGTATGATACATGTGGTAGTTGGACAAATGTAAAGGATGCGCTTGTGGATTTCAGCAAAGGCCTTTACATAGCAATGAAGAGTATGTTGACGAGTACGCATATTTGTGGGATAAAGAAGACCTTGTGTTTGATAGCACATGCAAATTGGACGAGGTTATGTAAATTGTGAATGTGAAATTTTGAGTATGAAGAAGCTCATTTGTGTAAGCCTATGGTAGATTATGCATTGTGAAAGCTTGAGATGGGGTTGCGAGGCTAGGGAGGATACCAGCGAGGGAGAATCACCATGGCATGCAGGTGTTGAGAACGAGAGAGAAAAGAGAGGGAGAGAGTAGCTTTGACACCAATAAAAACACACATGCTATTGTATTGTTATTTTTATGAAAAGCCTTACATGATATATATAGAGCAATTGGCCATGCAAACTGGAGTTGAACTGATCTTTCGTGCATGCCATGGGGCATGTTCCCACGGCTTGGCACTAGTTTAGGGCTTGAATCCTAACAATCCCCCCCCTCAAGCCCGAACCACTGAGAATGGACTTGGTGTAGACCATGGTAGAGTTCAATCACCTGAAATCATGAGTAAACCCCCCCCCCTGACAACAACATAGGTGTGTGTATGCACTTCCCTCAAACAACTATTAGAGTGATACAACAAGAGCTCGACCAAATAGAAATGGGAGGTCTTACCACTTTTGTTCATGGCAGTGTCTATAACCCATACGAAACTTGGCATGACAATTACTGACAATTGATAGGCTAAAACAAGGCTTTGACATGGATATTGACGGTAGACTAAATTAAAAATAAACCTATGACACTTAACAGGGAAAATACTTTTTGTACCTTGTGCTGTTGACGTACTGAGTGCTCGAAGCAAATCTTCTTTGAAAAGCAATCTGTAGTTGTATCTTGTAGACATAGTTGTCCCATATGTTCCAACAAATCGTACAATACTCCACAATTTGTTTTGCATCAAGTAGCACTTGATTTTCATCTACCACGGATATAAGCCGAGATGTCTAGAGGTGTGTGAATATCCCCTTCTTTACCTCCAACTGGTTGTGCAAGCACAATGAACTCGAACGTTTTGATAAGCTCCTTATCGAGAATGAATCACAGCAAAATGTGGATCGAGTTGGTGATATCAAACTTGAAAGATTAGAAAGATTTGAATTTGCTTAGGCCAAATAAACACTCTTGCTTTGTGTGATTTCCCACTTGTTTGAAGGCCAAGGTCAAATAAGGAGGCCACTAATTTCAAAACATTGTGAAATACACAAAAAACAAGCATGAAAAATTCTCTGCATCGACCTGTAACCTCCACATTTTGATTTGCTACTTGTTGAACTCATTGTATCTACGTACAAAATTTTGGAATGCTATTGGGATCACCCATAGCAAGCAGCGACCACACCGCCAAGGCCTTGAGAAGACTAGTAACGTTTCAATACGCCAACTTGCAGTGCCTCCTCACTTGAGCTAGCACTTCTAGCCAGCAACGGTTTGAGAAGTTGTTGCGATTACCTTCTGCTATGCCTACCAATGCCCAAGCCAACCACCTGTACTCTAGGAAGCATTTTGAGATGCACACGCGACTATCCTCAGCACTACCTGGGTCTGCGAGCTCTGTTCCCCTTGGCAACAACATCTTAGAACGCATTTCCCAATTTCCCTAGCCAACCTAGGTTCTAATACCACTTGATGGGGTTGCGAGGCTAGGGAGGATGCCAACCGGGAGAATCACCATGGCATGCAGGTGTAGAGAATGAGAGAGAGAAAAGAGAGAGAAGGGAGAGAGCAGCTTCGACATCAATCAAAACGCACACGCTATTGTATTGTTCTTTTATGAAAAGCCTTACATGATATATATAGAGCAATTGGCCATACAACCTGGAGTTTGAACTGATCTTTCCTGCATTCCATGGGGCATATTCCCATGGCTTGGCACTAGTTTAGGAGTTGAATCCTAACACTTTACAAAGGTGGTGTGTGCCAGTTGTCTCTATGAATGTGGGCCAATTGTGTGGGTACATAGTTTTGTTGTTTTTGTACATGGAAGTATCAAGACTTCAAAGAGAGAGTAAGTGATTCAAAAATATGAAGAAAAACTGAATTTTTATCAGCTTGGGATTGTGAGTGAGGAGGATTTTTCAGCTGTGAAGAGAGAAGGTCATGTTGCTGCAGCCTGCGGTGAAGGGTGGGGGTTTTGATGTAGGCGTGCCCCTCTTGCCTTGCAAAAGCCTAGTGTGGTGAGTTGAGAGTGTGTCTCCTAAATGGTTTGATGAAAGTGGGTGCTTTGATATGCATATTGACCTCTCTTCATCTTTGTTTCAGGTATGGCAGTTATGTTGTGTGCAGTTCCTTGTGGTGCAGCTAGTCGAGGGTAAAGTATGTGCATCAATTCCTTGCTTGTACATATGACAAAGGGAAAGGTCTTCCCCAAGTTTTCCATCACTTTATTTGAGTTTTTTTGCTGAACTTTGTGTTTTTTCAAATTGGGCTTGATTTGGATGGGTTTTGGTCAAGCTATGTGTATATATGGGAGCATCTTTGGAGTCCTACTAGCACATGGAAGGGCATTTGAAAAGGAGTGAAGACCTTGGTTTTATAAGGAAAATTGAAGATATTTCAATTGTTTTTCATCACTTTTTTTCTTTGGTTTTTTGGATCCCTTTGCTTCCTTTAGTGCATCCAAGTATAGTGGGAGTTGTAGCAGTGTACTCGTAGTGTGAGGGAAGCTAGTCGAGGTTGAGTGTGAATGAGGCTGCCAAAATCTGTGAACAAGGGTTAGGCCACATTATCATTAGAGAGATGTTCTCTTCATCCTCTTTTCTTCGTGTTGGTTTGAGGTGTTATAGAGGCCAACCCCCAAATCCTTCACAATGTGATGATAGATGAGCAAGCTTCAACTATCTTCACAAGGCCCTTGGAGCGATGCTTGGCATACAAGAGATGTTGTAGATCTTGAGGGAAAGTGTTGAGATGTCAAGCTCAAGATGTACTACTCCTAGATGACTATCATTGATAACAATCATCAAGCCATCATAATTGTGCCCCTTGGTAGATATATCTTTGCGAGTGATACTACAACTTGACCATGGGCTGCCTATCAGAGTGATGGCACACTTACCCATCCAGCTCACTCACTAGCGGTTCACACTAGACCGTTGTACTAGTTTTTCCTTTTTCTGTATTTTATCTTTTATGCATTGCAGACTTCTTATCTTGAGCTAGTGTTGAAGAGGAAGAAGAAGGTTTGCATCCATCTTTGTCTATGTGTGTGTGTGTGTGTGTGTGTGTGTGTGTGTGAGAGAGAGAGAGAGAGAGAGAGAGAGAGAGAGAAAGAGACACAAAGAGAGAGAGAGAGAGAAATAAAAATTAAAAAAACCACATCAATAAGACTAAAACTAGAGATACAAGAAAAATTAATGCTCCAATCAAAAGGCTTTTGGGTACAATATCTGTTGGGGTATAAAGCCCAATGTGGTCGCCCAGGTAAGTGGGCGGGCCGCCAGGTATGTATACATATTCTTTTGTAAAAACCTAATAAGAACTCACTATGCTCTACACATTACAGTAGAGAGAGTTCACCATATCTTTGTGCTCTTCTTCTCGCACTCTCTCTCGCGTCACACTTCCGCTCGTACTCCTTCAACTGGTATCAGAGCTCAGATCGAGGCTCGGGGCAGCACTGCAGGAGGCTAGAGTCACCAGCTCAGATTGGAGTGAAATTCGACAGGCAAAGACACGGCCCCAAATCCTGTGGGAAAGCCCAAAGGGCATGGTGTTCTCAGAATTTCATTCTGAGGTCATCTCGGCCACCGTTCGGCTTCGACAAAGTTCTGCGCAGGCCATTTTAGACTACGTGGTCTCGGCGGGTGCAGATCCGACTCTGCAAATTTGGGGTTTCGGCCTACGACTGCAAGTGCTAAGGATATCGGCACTCCCAGAGTGCTGATTTGTGGCTGTCTACACATCGAAGGACGGCTCACAGTTCTTGGAGGCGTGTCACATTCGACACGGGCGCATCTACACAGATTGTAGGCGACATCCACTAGTTCATCAGGTAGCTTGTGTCTGTTGCTTGATATTCCAGATTTCATCTTGACATTGCAGGTACTTCCACATGGGATGTATTGTCAGAGATGATGTATGTCTGTTGAGGGTTTGCTAGCTGTGAGTCATGCAGCAAACAACCGCTGCAGCGGTTACAACACATAGTGGGAAATTTGTGGATGTATGACTTTGTGGGAAGTCTATGTACTGTCAGATTTACTGCAGCCTTTGTTGAGGGTCGAGTGAGGTTTTATTGAGCTGGGGGATTCTCGAATGTTGAGATCCTTTCGGTGATACAGGTCTTGGAGCGATCCTTCGAGCACCCTTAGGTAGGCAGCTAGGATGTATTGACTGTGAGTTAGACAGTTGGGATTGCATCTTTGCTTTACTGCCGTTGAGGCATTGTCGCAGTCTATGCTTACAAGACAGTGAGAGACAATACAGGTGTAGGACAGGTTTACCCACAGCTTACAGTGTTAGAGAGACAATGATTTTTTGAGCTGTTTTTTGGTCTGTTTTTTGAGTACACCAGAGCCATTTTACAAAGGAGACTCTGCCAAAATTTATGCAGAATCTGAAGCTTTCTTGGTTCATTTGACAGGTTGATATTGCTTCAGAGGTCAGTTTACAAGGGAAACTCTGCCGAATTTTTCCCAGGAAAGTAAACTATTGTGAAGCGTAGCTATGGCTGGATCACAGGACACTGCTCTTTACAATATCAAGAAGCTGGATGGAACCAATTTCCCATTGTGGAAGAAGCAGATTTGGCACGTGTTGGTACAAAAGAAGCAGATAAAACCTATAAAGCTCAAGGGGATAAAACCAGAAGATATGGACGAAGATGAATGGAGCGAAATGGATGAATTGGCACTTTCTACCATTATGCTGACTTTGGCAGAAAGCGTTTACTTCAATGTTGCAGACAAGATGTCGGCTTATCAAGCATGGACAAAGCTGAGTGATCTTTATGAGAAGCAGAGTGCAGCTTCACAGGTATACTGGCTTAAGAAGCTTGTTGACTTGAAGATGAAAGAAGGGACCCCTATGTCCAATCATCTGAATGAATTCAACACCATCTACAGTCAGTTGTCAGCTCCAGGTGTCAAGTTTGATGAACCTGTTAGAGCTATGTTCCTGTTGATCACATTGCCTGAAAGTTGGGACACTTTTCGCACAGCTTTGAGTAATTCTACACCTCCAGATGGTTTGAACATAGCAGGTGTAGAAGGAAGTCTACTTACTGAAGAAACCAATAGAAAGACAATGGACAAAGGCAAAGGAACAACCTTAGTTGTCAGGGGAAGGACCAAAGAAAAGTACAAAGGTGGAAAGAGGAATCAGTCTCGTAGCAAGTCCCGCAGTGCTAAAGGCAAGAGTGACATAGAATGCTACCATTGTGGCAAGAAGGGTCACATGAAAAGAGACTGCAGAGAATGGAAAGCAGAAAAAGGCAAAGAGAAAACTGAAGACCCTGGTGAGAAGAACAAGTCCTCAATGAAGATTCAAGAAATAAATGTGACAAACACTATTGCAGAGGATGACAGTCTAGTGTCAGGAGACATCTACTTCTTGAAGAATACAATGGACTCAGCTCTTCTTACAGCATCTGATGGAAATGCACTGAGTGACTGGATTATAGACTCAGGGGCATCACTTCATGTGTCCCCAAACAAGGAGTGGTTTACCTCTTATGTGACCACTAAAGATCATGTTCGGCTAGGCAATGGGCAGACATGTGAGATCTTAGGTGTTGGAGATGTTCAATTGAAGTTTTAGAATGGCTCTTCTTTCACGCTGAAGAATGTGAGACATGTTCCCGCAATTACAAAGAGCTTGATCAGCACAGGTTTACTTGATGATGATGGCTACGTCACCACTTTTGGACAGAACATGTGGAAGATATCCAAGGGTTCTATGACAGTAGCACATGGAGTAAAGTCTGGAGGACTTTACATGATTTATGTATCAAATGTCTCTAAAAATGTAATCAATGTAACCGAGCAGCCGAACGTTTCTTTGTGGCATAGCCGGTTAGGACATATGTCCAAGAAGGGAATGGAAATCTTGTCTCGTTCTGGTTATTTACCTGGATTTCTATTTAATGATTTTGAATTCTGTGAGCATTGTCTGTATGGTAAGCAAACACAGCAGCCACATAAGCATAGAAGTAGTAGAAGAGATACACAGTTGGCACTTGTTCATAGTGATTTGTGTGGACCTATGCCTAACCTATCTCTAGGGGGAGCTTCTTACTTTATGACATTTATAGATGATTACTCGAGGAAAGTATGGGTTTACTTTCTCAAGCACAAGGATGAAGCGTTTAGTGTTTTCAAAACGTTTGTGACACTTGTGGAGAATCAGAGTGGCAAGAAGCTTAAGTGCTTACGCACTGACAATGGTAGAGAGTATGTTTCAAAGGCCTTTCAGGACTTTTGTGAGTCAAAAGGTATAAAATGTGAACTTACTGCTCCTTACAATCCTCCTCAAAATGGTGTTGCTGAGAGGATGAATAGGACCATACAAGAGAAGGTCAGAAGTATGTTTTCTAATGCACAACTGCCAAATGGGTTTTGGGCTGAAGCTGTATCAACAACTGTTCATCTTGTAAATAGATCTCCTAGCAAGGTTTTGCAGAAGGATTTAGTGCCAGAGATGGTATGGTCAAGCAAAATGCCCTCATACAAGCATCTCAGAGTCTTTGGTTGTGAGGCATATACTCACGTTCCAAAGGAATTTAGGAACAAACATGAGCCAAAGAGTAGAAAGTGCATCTTTCTAGGCTATGGTAATTCTGGTGAGATGGGGTACAGACTTTGGGATCCCGAATTCAAAAAGGTTATCCACAGAAATGATGTTCACTTTAATGAATCCAAATATCATTCTAAACCAGAGAGGGTTGACGAGATTAGAAGAGTTGTCTTCCAAGAAGATGGACCTGCACGTGCAAGACAAAATGTCAGGGCTCAAGAGGAGCAAAGACATGATAGATTGGAACCACAGGTTGTGGCTAAGCCTGAGCCACCTATTGTGCGTAGATCTGGACGTATCACGCGACCTCCTGATAGGTTTGTTCCATCTATGAACTATGTCATGTTGACTGATTGCAATGAGCCTTCATGTTACAAGGAAGCAGTGCAAATGAAGGACTCCGGGAATTGGCAATTGGCCATGCAGTTAGAGATGACAGCTCTGCATAAAAACAAGACATGGAAGCTAGTTAAATTACCACAGGGCAAAAAGGCTCTACCTTGTAAATGGGTTTACAAGTATAAGATCACCGCTCATGATAGTCAGCCAAAGTACAAAGCATGGCTTGTTGCCAAGGGCTTTAAGCAAGAACAAGGAATTGACTTTGATGAAGTCTTCTCTCCGATGGTCAAGATGACTACATTGAGATGCTTTCTTGCATTGGTTGCCATATTAGATTAGGTGTTGCACCAAATGGATGTCAAGACAACGTTCTTGCATGGTGATTTAAATGTGGAAATTTACATGCAGCAGCCAGAAGGGTTTGTTGAGAAAGGCAAGGAAGATTTGGTATGCCAGTTGTTAAAGAGTCTTTATGGCTTAAAACAATCACCGAGGGCATGGTACCATAAGTTCCACAAGTTTATGCTTTCTCAAGGCTACAAACGTAGTGAGTTCAATCACTGTCTATATACAAAGAAGGCTAAGGATGGCAGTTGGCTGATCCTTATTTTGTATGTGGATGACATGTTGATTGCTGGCAAGCACTTGGAAGAAATTTCAGCTTTGAAGTCAAAGATGGCAAAATCGTTTGACATGAAAGACATGGGTGAGGCAAGTCATATACTTGGTACGCACATTGAGAGAGACAGATCAAAGAAGTTGATTTGGTTATCTCAAACAGAGTACATTGACAAGGTTTTGCAACGTTTCAATATGGAGAAGGGAAAGGCATTGAGTGTTCCATTGCCACCATATGTGAAACTTAGCAAACAAGATTGTCCTGTGTCTGAGGAAGAACATGCTGAAATGGATAAGATTCCATATGCGTCTGCAGTGGGTAGTTTGATGTATGCAATGATTGCTACTCACCCAGACATTGCATTTGCAATGGTAGTAGTAAGTCGATACATGTCAAACCCAGGCAAGAAACATTGGGAGGCAGTGAAAGGAATATTGAGATACCTGAAAGCTACAAAGAGTATGCGTATATGCTATGGGAGTCAGGAGCTAAGTGTAAAGGGTTTTACAGACTCAGATTATGCAGGTGACTTAGACAACCGAAGGTCTACGTCAGGGTATGTCTTTACATTGGCTGGTGGAGCAGTATCATGGCGTTCTAGATTACAAGATTGTGTTACTCAGTCTACTACAGAGGCTGAATATGTTGCAGCATCAGAGGCATGCAAAGAATCAATTTGGCTTAATCGTCTAGTAACAGATTTGGGAATCAAAGAAGAGATGCCTGTGTTATATTGTGATAGTCAAAGTGCTATACAATTGGCTCGCAATCCAGTTTATCACTCAAAGACAAAGCATGTGGATGTGAAGTATCATTTCATCAGGGAAATGCTCGAGGATAAGCAACTTCAGCTTGTCAAAGTTCACACCACAGAAAATCCTGTTGATCTACTTACAAAAGGACTTCCCTCAGAGAGCTTTGCGCATTTTCGCAAGCAGTTAGGCGTAGGGTAGTACATCACTTCTCTACATCTCTTGTATAGTAGCTTCTCTCACACTTAAAGTACCACATTGGACTTTAAGTGGGAGGTTTTTGGGGTATAAAGCCCAATGTGGTCGCCCAAGTAAGTGGGCGGGCCGCCAAGTATGTACACATATTCTTTTGTAAAAACGTAATAAGAACTCACTATGCTCTACACATTACAGTAGAGCGAGTTCACCATATCGTCGTGCTCTTCTTCTCGCACTCTCTCTCGCGTCACACTTCCGCTCGTACTCCTTCAATATCTTCCTTATGGAAGTGTGAATCTAGCCCCTTCTAATCCATCATAATCAAATAACTATAATTAGCCATCAATTTACTGACTGCAGGTGTCATAAAAATAGTGCATGTGTTATAATAAGAGCTTGAGAATATTTGAGGACCTAATTGTCCATAGATTGGGAGCTTTTGTTGGTGGCTTAAAGACCAAGTAGGATACCTTCCCATCTAAGCCGCAGAGGGATTCCATGCACATGTCTTTTAATAGCATAGAGTGGTGGGTCCATGGTTTGCAGGCTTCAACAGAGATGGCGGTTTTCTTATGTTAGGGGAGAGTTGGGTGATAGGGTACACATATGGTATTTTCAACTGGTACCACTTAACCCGGATCCACATTTAGCCATGATGCTGTGCATTTTTTGGATTTAAACAAAGCTTTTACAAGTTCACTTAAAAATAATAAGTAGATGATCCCATGTACAAAATATTTTATGCTATTGTGCTTGCCCTCCATCATTCCCGCACTAGGTTTTAGATAGGAGGTCCCAGAGGGGGTACTAGACCTCCAGAGGGACCTAGTGCCCTCCATTGAGAATGTTTAATATAGATGGAATTCCATGAAAATCTGATTGGTAATTGAGTAAATATCCTTTTACCAGTCTCTAGAGTCTGATTATTTCAAAGCCATTGGTATAGAAGTCTTGTTCCAACCTTTTGATATCTAGGGTTGCATTTTGATATGAAGAGTTGGAAAGGAGGATAGGTGAGCCCACCTTGGTAGCCGGTTGCTACCTCTCTGAATGTACTTGAATATGTATGTTGTAATAGTGGTCTTTGTCAAGCTTGCTTCTTTTGATGCTGCCATCTTTGACTTCAAGTTGCATGTTAAGGAAATTTTGTTATTCCCTACTCCATCCTTGAATGATGTTGCACTAAGATCAATTGCTAAACAAGGGGAATAAATTGGGTATTGGTAAGAAAAGAAAAGAGTGGTCATTATTGCTGACTTATACCATCAAAATACCTGAAGGCTGTCTGAAGTAATGTTAGCTTATGTCTAGTTGTTGGATCTTGTAGTTTGACTAAGATGTACTCATACTCCAAGGAGTGTAGATAGAGATTGCACCATATTGGTCAGCAAGCCAACCCCATAGATATGCCATTTACCTGCCTATAGGTATTACCATTACATTGAACAATCATGTTGTCCATAAGACTCACATATAAAGTGTATTCTTTCCAAGGCTTTCACTTCGGATTCCCCATGAGGGACAAAGTCTGGGTCGGCTAGCCTTAGTCTTGCTTGTAATAGTATATATGCCTTGCAAACCAGAACATGATTATTGGGGGCTTTATCCACACAGGTAACAAAAATGGTTTTCTTGAGATTGTCCACATCTTGATGTATGTTTGGAATGTTTTGAGTAAACTTTTTCCTTGGCATGTTGATGCAACAAAAGTTCCAAAAAAGCTTCTAACTAGATCCATGGGCTAATCTATGGAATTCACCTTGTCTTTTATTAAGCTGAGGATAAAAGTCCATAATTATTCACTCGCCATGTGAATACATAAGGGTTGAGTAGGTATGTGGTATAACCCCTTATGCAAGACATTACAAATATATGGATCAAAAGTAGGAAGATCATAAGTTAGTACATGTTGGATTTTATAAAAAATCCCATTAGCCCTAGTCTACATAAGCATGTAAGATAGAGAGGACTAGACCATGCAACTCTCCACCCAACCATGCCATACATAGGCTCGTAGACATCTAAATATAGCACCCCTTGATTGCATGTCCGTCTTGGATCTTGGCATGACATTACTCCTCCCTTGGAGAAGCATTTTTGTCCTCAAAAATACAAGTGGTGATATCTACGTAAGAGCACTACTATTTTCTACAGTGGCGTCCCTTACTCGGGCCAACTGTTCATTTACATAGTGCAGTAGGAGGCTCAATGAAACCAAGAGAAACATCTTGATTTTCCACATTGTTGTCCCCTTGCAACCACCTATATCCAAAATTGGATGAATCAGATAGTGTGTAGACTCAATTTATAACTCACTTGAGAATTTGAAATGAGTTACCACAACTAGGAGATGTCTAATGAATGACCAAGTTTTATACTTTCTAAAGGTATTGGAACATGCAATAATAACTATTCTCAACTTTGCATGAAAATGACATACTGATATAACTCATCAGTACCGACCAAGTCCTTGACTTAATGTCATTTTTGCAGAGTACACAATCTCATCAAAACTCGTGATCAAGGTTGAAAATTAGACAATAACATGTAGGGACTAAAACTAGTCACAACATGCTTTGCTAACGTATGCTATTATCATATCCTTTAATGCTTCTCACTAATGTATGCTCTTAGCATATCCTTTAGCATTGGATTAATACTTACCAACCCATCCGTCTCTAAACGAGTGGTAGTATGTATTGTTATATCTCCCAAACCGTTTACAAACAATCCCCAAAAAAGGACTAGTAAACGTGTGGTGCAATATGCTTCATAAGCTATCATATCCATGAATTTTCATGTGGTTCCAAACAAGCTTGTGTTAAACACTAGGTTCCATAACACCTAGTGTGCATGCATTCAACACAAACTTATTTGAACTTGCATTTTCATGACTAGACTTTCCACATTATATACGTGAAAGCCTTGTTACAAAAGTTGGACCATATAGAATGTGAAAACTCAATCACATCTATGTACCAACAATGAAACATTTTCATTAATAAAACGTAGACTTGCTATAATATATGTAAACAACCATCCATCAATGCTATTTACCATACTTGTAACCTCAACAAGTCTGTACTTAGTACTCGACAATTTTTGGCCACTGAAATTCTTCCTGATATTGTGTGCTCAGAATGGTCTAACAAACGAATGTGACCAGCACCTAGGGACTCTATCATGACACATCAATAAGAAATATGCGCCATTGTCAGTCCCAACAACTCATATTCTCCACATGTGGAATATGTCTCAAAAATAATATCAAAAAGCGACATTTGCTAAGTACGAGATAAACTTGTGTGTGGAGATAATTGCAAACACTGAGCGACATGAGTGAGAGGGACCCTCATATACTTTCTCCACACTGGATAAATCAAAATCCACAAGTTCTTGGACCATGTTGTACACTATGTGACTAACAACATGTGCCAAACAGAACCTTACCATGTAGGTCTGTAATTATTTCTAAAGGGAACCAACATGTGATAGTATCCTGATGAATTGGTAAGAGAGAAAGGGACAGGTTGCCCAAATGGATGCTCTTACATGTCCTTATCATGTGACTAAAGAATAAATTGGATGAAAGACTTCTAGCTTATGTATCCCTCGAACTTAACAAAAATTATTTGGAAATGAAAATGAACCGAAAGCATATACTTACAATGAGGTAGAAAATACCTTATACTTACCCAGAGGTCAAGTACATATTTCAACCTGTAAGGATACATTATCAAATTCCCTTTGACCTACTGATAACTAAAAATAGAGATTAGTAAAGATAAAGAAATTTAAGTTTTTAACCCTGGGTGTTGCCTTGGCAATCTGAACCCCTTGGTTAGATTTGGGAAAGAACATATCGATTAACCCATGGTAGATGGATAATTTATTTCCTCGAAAACAAAAGTGTGAAAGTTTTTAGAATAGACCATCAACACTTATACAGTGATTTAATGACCACCACCGGGTCCTACCCCAAAAACGGTGCTCCTATAGACACTTCTAGTACTATAGAGGAAAGTTAATCTCAGGTCGGAAGCTTATTCATTATTGAATCTGCACGAGACTTGAAAGTCTGTAACCTTGGGTTCTTGTGGACAATCGTGTTGTTTGAAACATTGTGCTCAGCTATACACCATGGCATAGATAATCCTATATGAGTGTAAGGTCATCAAAACCCAAGTCGATCCTTGCATAAAAAATATGTAGTGTTAAAGTGACACCCAAAATACCATTAATGGCAAGGCTCTTGCTTGTCCATTAACGCCAATGGGTACTCCATTGGGGTAGATCTATTCGATCGTGATAACAATCACCCGTGGACTGAAAAGAGTTGGCTCTTAGCCCATTGAGTGACAGATGACCCTTAGCCTTTGTGGCTCTTAGTCCTTATGCCAAATTTAAGTAAATATTCAATCTACTGACCAATGAATACTAGATTTTTATGGCGTCATCACCAATTTCTTGTTGAGAGTCAGAGCACCCTGGCTCATGACAACCTACAACCAAAACATGCATCAAATACCTACTTAGAAGGTTTTCATTATTCCTTAAGAGAAAGAGGAAAGATAGAGAGAAAGAGCCTGGGATGAGGAAAATTTATTAGCATATTGTGGTGGATTCCTTTTGTGTATGCTACTGTGCATATTATGCCTAGCTTGCAGCTTATCCTATAAGCATACAACAGTTTGTTTGTACGACGCTCTCGCAGACAGAGGTAAAAAAAAAACATAAGTCACATCTTGTACCACCTACCTTGTATGTGGTCGTGACGGACTTAACTATAGCACTTTAACTGTGAAGCAAGTCCTTGTGATTTAGGTTCCTTTTAGTGTTGTTATGCATTGACATCAATAGAAGAAATAGAAATAAATTGGTTTAAACAACCAATAATGTACATCATCCTGAACAGAGTAGCTAGTGTTATAGCGGAAGGGTAAACAATGATGAGGTGAAATTCATTCTACCTAATTAGCATGCCGTACATGTAGAGGTGTAAGCCCTTGGCTACAGTGACGGCCTTGAGCATGAGAGCCAAAACCATAAGTTCCTTGCACAATATGTACTGGTAGGGATACATCACAATTCAATGTTTCCATACGTCAAATTCGAACTAATATCCCTATATTGCTGATTCCCCAAATTTGTGGGCAGGTGCCCTTGATTCGAAGTCAATGGGCAGTATCTTGGCATGAGTTAGAAGCTTGCCTCACGTGGAACTGTCAAAGAACTTTGCTTTGCACAACAAAAAATCTTTTCCAAGTTAAAGGTTTAAACATGGAAAAACAAACAAAACTTGAAATTGTCTAACCTAGTCGCCTTGATGTGGCCATTTGTCCTGAAATTCTGAAGGAAAATCTCATTTTGAGAGTGAATTTTAGGCTCAGTTTGTTGTCTGTGTTGGAATATGGCTCATTTAGCTTGTATGCCATCTTTGCTGGTGTTGTACTAACACTCTATAGACAATAAATGATGCTGCCAACATACAGCTATCATGGCAAAAGAGAATCGATCGTGTCGAACCCTTTCAGCTGAAATTGGCTAATAGTGCCACATGGTAAGTATTCTCCACCAGCTTCTAGAAGCAGTGACAAGTAGGCGGCCATGCCCATAAATTTTGTACCCTGCAACAAGTCTAGGAACGGGCTATGCCGATCTCCTTGAGATGCTAGAATATTACCAATTTGACATGCTTTGCATCAAAACTTACATGCCAATGGGTATTCGGGAGACACCATGCTTTTGATCGACACTATTTATACTCAAGCCATGCTTGAATCGGGTTCAAAAAATAATCATTGGTCCGTTGCCAACAATGTATGCAACAAAATTGTAATGCTTATGGTAACTGTCACAAGACGTGCTTGTGCTGGGAGTGCTTAAAGTGCACTCACCTCTGCTACATGACAGAGCTATGTAGCATGTTTTGAAATTTTTCCCAGACAAGTTGAAAATCCACGACTCAACTTGCCATGTTGTCTCTTGCATGTTGCATGAGCATGCATACCAAGCTTTTTGTATCCTTGCGAATGTGCCCTGCTGAATCTCGAGCCTTGCTCAAGTACATAAGATCTTGTTGTAGTCTTAACCATGGTCCCTACCATGGCGGTTTGTAGCCTTGCCAATTGCCTTGGTCCTATTTTTGGGCAAGGCTGAAGTGTCTCCTCAAAGAGAGCATCCTCACCTTCACAGGTCGTATGCTTGATCCTGGAACATCTTGGCAAGATACTTTGTCGTAGCCTTGATTCCCTTGCTGTCAACATCTGGCATGTATGTTGGCTAGTAGCCTTGCCAAAATCTAAATTTGTCGAGAGCGCTCCACGTTTGCCTAAGTCCTAAGCATGACACTACAATCAAAGCCTTGCTTTACCTTGTTTGATCACACTGTAGTCAAAATCGTTGCACTTATTGGCAATGTCACACTTGCTTCGCCTCAATATTTGCATCAGCAGCGGGCTCCGCGACAACGCGAAATCCAAAAACATGGCTTGAATTGCACAAATCCACTGCTTTGGCAACACTTGCCCAGTGAGCCATGCCGAGAAATCCTACCAAGCCCTTCTAAAATTGATGTGGCATTGCTGATTGGCTGTGGGTATCGTTGACCTGCTAGAAGTATTACCATATACATGTGGTAGTGATGTGTGTGAACACATTAAGACCGCCGGGGCATTTTTTCCCTCTTTAGGAGGTTTTTTCCCCCGTGCATTGTATATACACCCATCACTCTAGGGCTATCTATCTTTCCATTGTGCACTAAGTAACACACTCTCTATTGTGTGCCTTGAGCTTCCTTCATCTTCTCCAAGCTGTGTGCATTTCTCTACAACCCTAATTCCAACAATTGGTATCAGAGCAGGTCACGTCCTCCCGGGCTTAGTCGCCAGCTGCTCCAACACACGCCTGCTCACTTTCTCCGATTTCAGTGAGCTTTGGCGAGCGTTCGCAGGTCGACAAATATTTTGGGAGATCTCGTAGAGCTTGGTCTGCTCAGAATTTTGATTTGGGCTCATTTCGGCCTCCGTTTCCGCTACAGGCAGTACTACACAGGCTATTCCGTCATTTTGTGTAGAATTTCTGTCAGTGTCATTTTCTGCATAACAGGTGCCTTATAGTTTTCTATGGTTTGTGCTATATAGCACAGGTTGTTCCCGCTCCGTTTCTCCTATTTTCGGGAAGTTTTCACATCAGGTGCAACATTTACCATGGCTGACAACACCAACACAGATGTGTTCAAGATGTTTGCTGCTAAGGACAGGTTGGATGGGGACAACTACCCTATGTGGGCTTATATGATGCAACATGTTCTTGTGTCAAAGGGCGTCTGGAACATTGTGGAGGGCATTGATGTACGTCCTAGTTTTGAGGATGTAGGTGATGTTGAGGATGTTGCAGATGTTGCTGCAAGGATTGCTGCTGTTAGAGTTGTTTTGCCTGCAGCAGAACAACCTCGTTGGGATATTAAGGATGCGCAGGCTCATGCATTGATTGTGTTGTCTGTGAAGCGCATGATTGTTCCTCACATCCGTTCAGCAAAATCTGCAAAACAGGCTTGGGATATTTTAGCTGGTCTTTATGCAAGTCTCAATGAGGCTAAAATTGCTTTGCTGCGTAAAGGAGTCGAAGATTATGCATGAGGAAGATGATATGGACACTTTCCTTGCTAGTGTCAAGGATATCAATGAGCAACTTATTTCTGCAGGTGAAGTCATTTCAGACAGTTCCCTTGTGTAGACTGTTCTTGATGCCTTACCAGATTCTTACCAGACTTTTGCTAGTACTTGGAGACTTATGACCCAAGGAAATCCTGAAGTTGTCAAGTTTGATGCGTTATGCACATTGCTGTTGCAAGAGTCACTTTCCAAAAAAAAAAGGACTAGACAATGTGTAGTTGAATAGGCTTTTATTGCTTCTCAAAGAAAGGGTGGTAACAACAATGCAGCCACTTCTTATGGTTCTACTGCGAGTGGAAAAAATTATGTTCCTAATGCTTTTGCTGGCAGCAATCTGTCTGGAAATTCTGGTGATAAGGGCAAAAAGAAGATGCGTTGCCATTATTGTAAAGCCAATGATCACTTGATCAAGTCGTGTCCTAAGTTGAAGGCCAAAGAGGCTAAGAAGAAAGAGGGTAGTACCACTGCATATGCTGGTTCCACTACAAATGCATCCATTGTTGAGTCTTCTGTGATAGGAGACTCTGTTGCTGATGTTGATGCAGAATGGGCTTTTAGCGCAGAGTGAACTTACAATCCTACTGTCCATGATGCATGCTTGTCAATTGCTGCAGATTCACATGTGTGGTATTTCGATAGTGGTACTGCAAAGCACATTACCTCACATCGTGTTTACCTCTCTCGAGTCTGTACCTCATGGGAATTCAGTCACTTGTGCCAACAACGCCTCCTATCCAGTTCAGGGAGTTGGAAATATTGTGCTCACTGCTGCTAATGGCAGTTCCTTCACACTTGTTGACGCACTTTATGTACCTAGGATCAAGAAGAATCTCTTGTCTGTATCCGCACTTGCTAGACTTGGACTTGTAGTCAAATTTGTGGATGACAGATGTACAGTTCATGATCTCAGTTTTGGTGATGAAATTGTTGCATCTGGGATTTTGTGCCGTGGGCTGTATAATCTCACTTTGTATGACAAGTGTGGACAAATTTTGCAAATGCTGTTGCAGATTCAAGGGCTATTTCAGATGCAAAACTTTGGCATGCACGTTTTGGTCATCTGAATTTTGCTAGTTTGCTGCGTTTGCAGAAATCTGATATGGTTGCTTCTTTGCTGCCTCTTGAAGCACATGTCAAACATGTTTGTGAAGGCTCTATTTTGGGTAAGATGCAGCGTTCTAAATTTCCAAAGGATGGTTCAGTTCGGGCCACATGCAGGTTGCAGCTTGTGCATAGTGATGTTTGTGGGCCCATGCAAACTCTGTCCTTCGGCAATTACCTGTACTTCGTGACTTTCATTGATGATTACTCTAGGCATGCATGGGTATTTCCGCTTAAAGTGAAGTCCGAACTTTTTATGTGCTTCAAACAATTTCTGGCTATGGCTGAAAATGTCTCAAAATGTACTATGGGCACCCTCCGTTCCGATCGAGGGGGGGAGTATATGTCTCATGAATTTAATGCATTTCTGGCTAGTTGTGGGATAAAACACCAATGTACAGTGCCTTATACACCTCAGCAAAATGGTGTTGCTGAGAGGAAAAACAGGTCACTGACGGAAATGGCACGATGTATGGTCAAAAGTCAAGCTTTGCCGCATTATTTTTGGCTTGAGGCCATCATGTGTGTTACTTATGTACTTAACAGGTGTCCTACGAAAGCTTTGCAGTCTATTACTCCATATGAAGCATGGCATGATAGAAAGCCTTCTATTGAGCACATGCGTGTTTTTGGCTGTTTGGCATCTGCTTTGGTGCCACAAGTGCAGCGCAGAAAATTGGATGATAAGGCTGTCAAATGTATTTTTGTTGGTTATAGTGCTGAAAGCAAAGGTTACAGGTTGTATCATCCGCAAACAAAACATATTCTGGTTTCTCGGGATGTAGGTTTGTGGAAGATTCTGTTTAGCCCTTGCTATCATGTACTAGAGACAGTAATGTAAGCTCATAGGACATTTATGACACTTTGTTGCCTCTTTTCAGTGGTGGAAATACGAATGTATGTTCCAATGAAGCAAATGTACAGCCTATGGGGGTTTCTGAAAACGTTTAGATCAGCCTATTACTGATGCAGATGTACATGATGTACGTGATGAGGAAAGGGCTGAAAAAAAGCAGGCTAGAGGTATGCCAAAATGGTTGGTGCACACTTTGCGTGACAGTAAATTGGATGCACCTTTGTCTAGTCGTACTCGTTCAAGCTCTCGCCATGCATCTTATGCATCAGATTGTTATGCTTTGGTTGTGTCTAGCTTACATGATGTTGAGGAGCCTCTGTCTTTTGATGAGGCACAGAATTCAAAAAATTGGATGGCTACCATGCAATCAGAATATGATGCACTTATAAAAAATGACACATGGACTTTATGTGATCTGCCTCCTGGCAAGAAGGCCATTGGTTTGAAGTGGGTTTACAAGTTAAACGCAAGCCGAATGGTGAGATCGATTTCCATAAGACTCGACTTGTTGCAAAGGGTTATGCACAACAAAAAGCCTTGATTATGATGAGACTTTTGCTCCCACTTTTCGTATGACTACTGTGCGTTTTCTATGTGCATTGGTAGCTCATTTTGGTTGGGATGTACATCAATCATACATTGTTACTGCTTTCTTGAATGGTGACATATTTGAGGAAGTTTATGTAATGCAGCCTCGCGGTTTTGTCATAAAAGGACAAGAGGACAAAGTGTACAGATGTAAGAAGGCTTTGTATGGGTTGAAGCAATCTCCTCGTGCTTGGTATGAGAAAGCTGACACTTATTTGGTGAAACGAGGCTTTCGTAATAGTCCAATAGAAAGCACATTGTATGTAAAGCGTGAGGATGATGTACTTCTCATTGTGGTTCTTTATGTCGATGATTTGCTGATCACTGGACCAAATGAGAGACATATTGCTGAATTTAAGGCTGATTTGAATGCTACTTTCAAGATGAAAGATTTGGGGCTGTTGCATCATTACTTGGGTATACAGTTTAAGCAGTGTGATGGTGGTATTGCTTTGTGTCAAAAAAGTTACATAGAAACATTGCTATGTAAGTTTGGACTTGAGGATTGCAAACCTATTGCCACTCCCATGGAGCGAGATTTGAAGTTGAGTCTATATGATGTTGGCGATCCTGCTGATGTCACTGTTTACCAAACTGCTGTTGGCTGCCTCAATTATGTATGCAACACGAGGCCAGATATTCAGTTTGCAGTCTCACAGGTCAGCAGATTTATGAATAGCCCAGGGTCTAAGCATTGGCAGGCTGTCAAGAGGATTTTCCGCTACCTTAGTGGCACTTTACATCTTGGCTTGTTTTATCCCAAGGGGGGATCATTGCCGCCAGACTTACATGCTTTTTTGGACTCAGATTGGGCTGGTTGTTTTGACACGCGAGTGTCAACAAGTGGTTTTTGTTTCATTCTTGGCACTTCATGTATATCATGGTTGAGCAAGAAGCAACCTACTGTGGCCACTTCGAGTTGTGAGGCTGAGTACAGGACAGTCTTCACAACTACGGTTGAGTGTGTATGGCTCAAACGCCTTATGGCTAATTTGGGTGTTGGACAGGACACTCCCAACACTATCTACAGTGACAGTCAGAGCGCATTGGCAGTTGCGAGGAACCCAGTTTTTCATGCTCGCACAAAGCACATTGAGGTGCATTATCACTATGTCAGGGAGAGGCTCTTAGCAGGAGAGATCAGCTTGGCTTATGTGCCAACACAGGACAACCTTGCAGATCTTTTCACAAAGGCATTGTCTCATGAGAAGCTTGAAGCTTTCTGCAAAGCTTTGGGCTTACTCCCCTTTGTGGACTGATCATGTCCTCAGGGCATGGCACTTTCCCTTTACTCATGTGCCAGCTCTCGTTCACCGCATCACTCCAGGGGGAATTTGTTACCATATAAATGTGGTAGTGATGTGTGTGAACACATTAGGACCGCCGGGGCATTTTTTCCCTCTTTAGGAGGTTTTTTCCCCCGTGCATTGTATATACGCCCATCACTCTAGGGCTATCTATCTTTCCATTGCACACTAAGTAACACACTCTCTATTGTGTGCCTTGAGCTTCCTTCGTCTTCTCCAAGCTGTGTGCATTTCTCTACAACCCTAATTCCAATAAGAAGTAGTGCAACTTTTGTTGATTAGTGGAACCGTGGGCCAAAACCCTTAATTGGGGGGGGGGTGCCCAAATTAGGGTGCCCACCCTAAAAACTTGGGGGAAAAAAATCAACCTGTGGCAGTGACGCAGGGCATAGGTGAGGGGAAAAACATGGTGATTTCACACTCTGCAAACGTTATCGTCTCCAACTGTAGTGACAAGATTTACTCCCCCTGCTATTGCAAAACAGCAAGCCTGCCCATGATGTATTTCATGCAGGCCATCCTCGCCTTCTTTTGCATGCAAGGGGTCTTTCCCCCATGGCCTAGCCCTGTCAAACCCGCCATGGGAATCCTCACATGCAAGAGGCTGCTCCCACGTCCATGTCCTTTGCCGGTCTAGTTATGGGACTCTGAGAGAGAGAGAGAGAGAGAGAGAGAGAGAGAGAGAGAGAGAGAGAGAGAGAGAGAGAGAGAGAGAGAGAGAGAGAGAATTGAGAGCGAGGCTATGCCTCCACGCTTCTTCAAGAAGGAGAGATAGATTGAGAGAGAGAGCGAGGCCATGCCTCCGCGCTTCTCCATAGCCGCCCTTCTCCCCAAGCTCTGAGACCATTGTAAGATAGAGGGGACTATACCATGCAACTCTCCACCCAACCATGCCATATATAGGCTAGTAGCCATCTAAATATAGCACCCCTTGACCACATGTTCATCCTTGCCCTTGGCATGACAAAGCACATATGTTGTGATTCAAAACAAAAGACAAATTTGCATTGCATACTTTGTCCTTGATTGGCTCCAAAAAAGTACGCCCAAAACATATTTGATCAAGATTACATGCATTTTTGCTTCCCAGTTCCATAGACAAAAACACTAATGAAGCTCCTTATAGAGGTAATGTCTAAAAAGTCATTCAAGTATCTTAAATGATATATGAGAGGGTAGCTCTAGGCGGCATTGGGTCAACATCCTTTTCTCAACTTCGTCTTTGAAAATAAGTTCCTGCATTTAGAAATACAAAAAGTTTTTAGCTAATCGGGCACATCCTGGAGTGTAAGCAAGCCTTCTTCTAGCAGTAGGTAGAGTTCTAAGTCGCCACCTAGTGAGTTTGGTGGTGGTTGGTGAAAGGTAGCAACATGCTTTATGTATGTTTTGAGCTTTTCCCTACACATCAGATGGATCAGGAGGGCTTTAATAGCCTCTTGACCCTTTGTCGAAACCCATTTTAGAAATTTAAGAGTTGACTTTTTTAACGAGTCATCACTAAAAAAGGCTTAAACTTTATGTAACATGAGCCAAAATGCATGGTCTAACCATAAGACATTCCCGTCTTTACAGGATTCAACCATATAGTCACATCCACACTTGATAAAAGGTCTATGAATATTCCATAGCTGATTATTAAAATACTAATCTTGGCCGGTATGACCTTTGAACCCAAGCACACAATCTAAGTCCTATGAGCACCTTTGTGTCTCAAATGTGGACATAGTCAAAGGACATCCCATCAAGAAAGTTTCCGTAATATTAGATGAATTGGTCTTTAAGATTTAGTTTAACCCAAGCTTTGTTGTTGCTTTGCCTTTGTCATTCAACAAAGTAAGAAAAAAAGCCTTCATTGATAGGTGCCAATAAGGAAAATTTGCCAAAAGCCCATACGTTTTGATTTGTATCCTGAAGTGTGACCTCTAGTAGTCGGTCTTGTATGAAGGGGTATGTATAGGTATCCTTTGGTGGAGTAATCCTTTCCATAAAGGCTCCATTGACAAAGAATTCTTGCTTCATGACTTCTATCTCGCTCGCATCAAGCTATTCGGGGATTAGTCTGCTGGTAGGGTTCATGGGAGAAAAAAAGGGATACTCCGGGGCTCCTTGTAGCATAATTCTTTTCCTTTGACTCATCAAAGGGTCATTTCTTAGCCTCATGAAAGCATCATTTCTCAGCTTTCTTCCATGAAGTTCCATGGATCAGTGCATGACAGGAGATAGAGAATGTTCCCGCCATCCCTTCTGCTCCTTAGTGTCTTCATCAAGAACGGTGTTAATGTTAGCAATCAAGTCATGTAATCTAGCAGTGGTAGCATGCATATTTTCCTTAGCTACAACATATAGTCTTAGCCAAGTAGGGATGTCAAGTACAACTAATAACATGAGCTCACAATGTTCATCATTATCCGCATTCTATAGGTCATGTTGGATGATGATATTGTGAAATGTGGGGTCCTTAATGAATAAAATTAGCCCTTTTATAAGACTAGGGATAGCCGGTAGCTTATCTCCATACCCCAAGGGGTGTAATGTTGCAATCCCAAGATTGCACAATCTCCTGCATGTCATGAAGACTTATCAATGTAGCATGTTCAAAGGGTTAATGATGGTGATTTTGACACCACAAGAACCATTAGTGTGTGTATAAGAAATAAACATAAAAAAACCACACCAATATGACTAAAAGAAAAGATATAGGAAAAAGTAATGCTCCAATTAGAAGGCTTTTGGATACAATATCTTCCTTGTGAAAATGTGACTTTAACCTCTTTTGATTTAATCAAAAACTCCTCTGTGCAAGCATTGTTCCTGTTACTTGCATCCATCATAAGTCAAAAAACTATAATTAGCCTTCAATTTATGGACATCAGGTGTCATAGAAACAATGCATGTGTTATGAATGTCAACATAGTAAGATCTTGAATATCGGGGACCTGATTGGCCACAACTAAGGAGATTTTGCTTGCAATGTAAGGACCAAGGAGGATATCTTCCAATATTAGATGTTAACGTAGTAAGATCTTGAATATCGGGGACCTGATTGGCCATAGCTAAGGAGATTTTGCTTGCAATGTAAGGACCAAGGAGGATATCTTCCAATATTAGATGTAGAGGATTCCATGCACAGACTCTTAAATAGCATACCACTGGTGGGTCCATGGTTTAGTAAGATTCAATAGAGATGGTGGTTTTCTTCTTTAGGGGAGAGTGGGGTGATGAGGTTAAAAAGAGAGGAGGTGGTCGTGCTATGCAAGAAGTGGGTTTATTTTCACATATGGTACTATCAACTAGTACCACTTAACTCGGATCCACATTTACCCAGGAGGGTGTGCCTTTTTTGGATTTAAAACAAAGCTTGCATAAGTTCTCTTAAGAGTGATAAGTAGATGATCCTATGTACAAAATGTGTGTGCGCTTGCAAGAGCTCAAGCTCTCTCCTATTTTATCTCTTAACAACGCAAGCCTAACGAGAAGTCAGCTAAGAAAGTTTGTTTGTATGCGCCATTTGAAGACAAAGATACCTCTATGAAGGTGATCCCTATTTGCTATGATATCACAACAACCTTTGTGGATAATAAGATGGAGTTTAGACCTTATTTTTCTTGTGAAACATTCTTGGCTACATGTAATGGGATTGCTAGATTTTTCTCAATTTCAATGGAGTATGTGGAGAGCAACAAACATGGAGGAAATAAATTTAGAATTCTATAGTCATTGATGGCTTTACCAGCCCTAGCATTTTTCATGGTGCTGAGTTAGTATTTTGCATCTTTAATTTTTAACTGGCGAGAGATACGAAGTGCAACAAAGCACCATTGAAGCACATGCATATATAATTTGGAAGGTATGAGGGGAAGAGAATCATTATGTTATGAAGAAAGTGTAATTGTGTGAAAGATGTATATAGATTGAGTGGTACTTGGAGAACATTTCTTCTATTGATCAAGGTTGATTATATTGGAGACAAAGATTAATCTTGCTTGTGTGCTGTAGAGAAAGGTAAATCAAAAGCTTGGGCATATCTTTTTCCTCAAAATAATTTGTCAAATATTAGAGATAATGATAAATGCAAGTTTGACAAGAGTTCAATATTAGGACTAGGACTAGCTCACTATTCATCACAGATAGATTCTTGGAGAAAAACT
Source organism: Adiantum capillus-veneris (assembly GCF_014529385.1). Classification (NCBI taxonomy): domain Eukaryota; kingdom Viridiplantae; phylum Streptophyta; class Polypodiopsida; order Polypodiales; family Pteridaceae; genus Adiantum; species Adiantum capillus-veneris. The sequence continues at coordinate 88,400,120 of NC_140943.1, read as the reverse complement.
TTTGTCTAAAATTTGGGCCATATAGTAGAACAATAAAAAGGGGTAGTGAACAGGTTGAAGATGATGATGAGACACTTGCATTCAAAAGCAAAGTGCAAAAAATTGATGAGGAGATAGATATGAGCAAGGTGATAGAAGAGCTCATGGATGCAAGTTATTCAAAGGAAGATTCAATGAAAGCTTCTCTTAAACAAAAGGTTATGGTAGATCCTTTGTTTTTTCATAGCAAAGGGAACATGTGTAGCAAAGGTAGACGTTTCATCTCTAATTTCTACATAGCACAAAAGGGATCACGTTGAAATTTTCATGAGGCAAGTTAATTAATGTTTCATAGAAATCTACAATGTCACTAAAACTAGCAATATTAAAAATTTAGAGGAAAGGTTTGCTCAAGGAAGTGGCAATTGTTAGATGCAAAAATCTCATGGAAAATCATTGTTGATTTTCTATATAGCAACATGCAATCGATATTCGGAAAAGAGAGTCCAAAAAATTATGGAATACAAGATTTAGTTCTCAAAATTCAACTTGCTAAGGTGAGTTTTAAAGATGAGGAAATTGAGGAGTTGCTCGAAAAGCTAAGAGTGTTTCGAGAAGAGGTGCAGAAGAGGAGAAACAACAGCTTGAGCAACAAGAGCAAACCTTGAGGACAAAATAAACTAAGGATGATTCTTGTGGACTCGTTGACATAGATTAAAGTCATGTTCACTAGTAAGTGAGAGCAACTAATAAACCAAAATGCTAAATTGACATCAACGAATGCAATTGTTATTTAGAAAGTTAGTGCTTTGAAAAGGGTGTAGCAAGCACTCATAACAATGGTGGATGATGATGAACTTGATGTGGATGGTATATTATGTCCATCACAAATCTTGCAATAATGAGAAAGTAAATTGATGGGAACACAAAATCTGATTTAGAGTGGTATCAATTTACCAATCGAGTACAAGGCCTTGGGAGGATTTTGCAAATAAAATTCATCAAAACGATTCGAAGAATAAATAATAGATTATAAAGATTAGATTTAGATTCAAGGCAAAAGGACGGTGCTGGAAGAAAAATCTTGCTTATAAGGTTTGAAGGACGACAAGGATGAGACCAATTCGTTGATAAATAGAGTTTGTTTGATTTTCTTTTTGGCTTTGCAAAGAAAGATATTTTTCTTGTTGGGGTGTGTGCCACATCTGCACCACCAACTAATGGAAACCCCCTCTACTCTAGAAGCCTACATTTGACATCATCACTTGTGTCACTAAATGCTCTCTCTCCACTCCTATAAAAAAAACCCTATCTAAACACACTCTGTATCCAAGTATAACCTAATCACTACCCAAGCATTGCCCCATCACTTGAGCCTAGTTTGTAACCATCATTTGCATTTAGTTTTTTGTCAATCTATGTTATGATTTGCTACTCTTGTTAGTGTTAATCTCTCTCCCTAATCTCTTGTGATCAACATACTAAGTACACCATGAACGGTTCACTCTCATTTTCGCCATAGCCAATTCCTTTCATGTGGTATCAGAGCCAACGATTCATACATAGGGATATTAATATCTTTATTTGATCATCATTAAATTGGTTGCATTTTATCCTATTGCATTAGCATTCTAAGTTAATAATAATCCTACTCTCTAACCACCACTTGGTCATGAGCATGCTCCACTACCCATGATGGTTAGGTGAGGAGAATGTTAGATTTAATGAAGTTGATTTTTTAAAGAATCTCCTTAGCTCTATCTCTCCATAGACTCCCTTATATCTACATTTAGTACATGCAATCAAGAGGTTATTAATAATACCTCTACATTTACACTTCAAGCCTATTAAAAAAACCCCACCCCCCTCTACTGTATACATAGAATTATACATTTTGCATAATTAATAATCCTCTTTGATTCACGTGATATGATACACATTTTGAAAAGTTTCTGCCTTAGGCAACTACTCTGCATGGAGATTTGAATACAGAACAATGATGTCCAAGGGAAATTCCTTAACTGCCATGCCAGGTTCCTTTTGGTTGATCACAATGCACCAACGAATACTATAATGAAGCTAATGCTTGGTGGTATCCCCCATCCTCTTGGCCCACTTCCAAGAGATCCTTTCATTAGTCACGTGACCCAAGCTACATTCGACACTCTGCATCAACACCATTGTTGGTGCTCAATCTCTAATAAGCGTCCAGACCAAGTGGGCTTGTGTGCTACCCACAGTTACAAATTGTGGCATCATCAACCCAATTTCAATATTATTGAGCACTTGCAAGATATCTAATCTTTTCACCCAATCTTTCCTTACCCCAACTGCCTCAACATGTGCTGCTATAGCTACTCACCTGCTTCTTTTGCAACAACTCAATGCTCTCCTATTACTCATGGAATTTTCCCCATCTTGTGCTGCCTGTTGATCGCGTTAGCCCTCGCTTCATCAATCACTCCTTGCTCATCATCAAACTGTAGGCCTACTACTCACGTCTATGCTCGTTGCACCATCAAAGCTGAAAGCCTTCACTGTCAACTAAGCCCATAATCAACTACTAACTACTGGCCTTAGCTAAATGGGCCTTCCCACGGCTATAGAGGGCCCAAAGCTCCATTTCCCACAGCTTTGAAGGTAAGCTTTTCTAAAGCATATCCATCACCAAGATTTGCAAAAGCTTTGATTCGCAAATCTGTTTGGGATATGTTTTTGATTTGTGGAGAAGTTATATTTTGGGGATAATTTATCTACGCTTTAAGGAGGAAATTTTGAAGGTCACCATCATAACAAGCTTGCTTGTAGTAGATATCGGCATTTTGATTTGTATGCCATGCAACCATCGACATCCACTTTTATGATTTTGACCAAATTTTGAGGGAGGAGAAGCATCCAACACTTTGCAGCCGACGTCGACAAAACAACACAACGACAAAATGTTTGAGATTTGAAGTAGGTATTCATCTTTGACACTCCGACATTAGAGGAACTCTTTTGAAAGCACCATTTTGATTTTGACCTACCAGCTAGTTGACTACTACTACTCTCTAGGGGAGGTGTTTTATTTGGTCTACTCCTACTGTTAAATTATCTAGGAGAGACACATGATTCCTACACCCTATTGTTAAAATCTCTAGGGGAGGATACTTTGTACTTTTGGGTTCTACTTTGACACTACGGGGATGGTTGTTGGGGTGTGTGGCACATCCACACCACTACTATTAGAAACCGCCTCTATTCTAGAAGCCTGCATTTGACTTATCACTTATGTCACTAGATGCTCTCTCATTACTTCTATTAAAGAAGCCCTATCTACACACTTTGTATCCAAGAATAATCCAATCACTACCCAAGCTTTGCCCCATCACTTGAGCCCTGTTTGTAACCATCAATTTAGTTTGTTATCAATCTACTTTATGATTGTCTTCTCTTGTTACTGTCAATCCCTCTCCCTAAGCTCTTATGATTATACTAACTACACCATGAAGGCTTCACTCTCGTTTCTGGCATAGCCAATTCCTTTCATTTTCATGGAACCTAAAAGGTATGAAACAAAGGTTGGAAACAATACACAGAAAGTTGCAAAAAAAGTCATAGAAAATTGGAGAATAAGTGAACCTGAACCTTAAAGTCAATTATTAGTTTTGGTGGATCCTAAAAGTTCAAAAATTAATAACCAATCAAACCATTGGAGGGACTAATCATGTCAGTGACTGTCAAAGTCTACTTCAATCCGTGATAATGAAGCATAGTGGCAAAATGATTATGCTAGAAATGAAGGCTTTCCACTTCACATCAAGGCATGATGAGAGTTTTAAGTCCACTAATTTTTGAGCAAAACTTAGTCACCGGATGTGCTGATGGAAAACTTGGAGTTTTTCAAACACTTTTTTTTTTAGGACTTTTAACACTAGTTTGGTATCATAAGCGGACATTGACATTACAATGTCCTTTTTAGATCATTTTGTAGAAAATACAAAGGCAAAAACATAATGAATCTCTACCAAGTTAGATAGTGTATGATTTGCCCCATGGGTATATTACATAAGAAAAACACTACAAAGTTATTTTGAGAATCTCTATTTAATTAAAGAAAAGATTCTTTAACACCATGTATAGAAAAGTGTGTGTGTATTCTACTATGTGGTTCATAAATCATATTAAAAAAATGTGTTAGCTTTGAATAACATGAAAATGTGGTGTTTTTAAGTATATAGAACATAAAGTACAAACAAAATTCATTTGGCTTAGGAAAAAAAATATTCAATTTGAGTGGACATGACAAAAAACAAGGGACACTTATGTGTCCATTTAAATTGTAAAAACGTTTTCATGTATCTAAAATGGCTTGTTTTTGCATATTTAGACTTTCTCCATTGGTAGCTTTCTCAGAAAAATCCATCTAACATTGTTCAGAGCATACGAATGACCGATGATTTTTCCAACTTCAAAACATTATAATGTCCAGGTACCAAATTAGTGTTAAGGGTCTTGAGGTGTGAAAAGACATGACATAATTTTTTGGAGGATATAAATGAAATTTAGTGTGACATTGACAGCTTTGAAGCTATGTATCGTAGTTATTCACTTCAACAGGTTCCCATGACTTGATGAAGTGCATTATCGATCTGGAAGAGGACATATCCTCAAAAATAAAAAATGTCAGATTCTATATATTTGCTTGATTTGCAAATATGTTTTGCAAGGATTATGTTAGAATTTTTGAGTAATGTTGAGGATAGCGTGATCTAATTGTGTTGGAGAGGATGAAGCATGTTTCTTGATGTTAGATGATGAGTAGGGTGATAATAATTGTTTTGGGTGGTTAGTATGAGATTCTTCATTTGCACATTGAGGAACCTCATGACGTGTAGCGTCAAGAGAATGAAATTAGATGCAAAAAGTGGCACATTCGCATTTTCCTTCACCTGGGTCAACAATCTCCTCGCTGGGATGCCATTAATTTCTTATGCGCCTACTTGGTTTCTATTTTGCCCAAAATTTGTGCCTTTCTTTGTGGTCATTGATTATAGTCAATCTCCATTATAGTTGATCTCCTATTCAATATAAGCTTTGAATGCAACACAAACACATCAAGGCAAGCAAAGGTGTGTGTGTGTGTGTGAGAGAGAGAGAGAGAGAGAGAGAGAGAGAGAGAGAGAGCCTTCAAGTGCTTCCTTATTGTAGTCGAAGTCATGGTCATTGTCTATGTTGTAGTTGTGGTTATTGTTGATGTTGTTGTTTTGCGTGAGTGTTTTGGAAGATTATGATAAACTTGAACAACCAAATCTTTAGTTGGACAACTCTAAGCGAGACACTTCTCCAAAACATTAATAATGAGAGAGAGAGGTATTGATGTTGCCATCCCACTACACTATCTCCCACCCTAGGGTCTTAAATTAACCCAGGGTGGTGGGGTCAATGGTGGTAGAGATTCACATGAATCTCAAGCCGATCGGACGGCCCTCAAAGAGTTATCGACGTTGAAAACCCCCGCCCTCGTAGGCAGTCCGATGCTCTTACCACATGCTTGCATGGGTTTCATTGCTCCCCAAGCTATTTCACTTGCTCTTACAACAACTTGCCCTAAGGACTCAATGTGTTTGGTTTAGAGGCCTTTTGTGGGGTGAGATGGTGGCTTGCCTCAGATACATTCTCTCACGAGACTGTAGTTTCGATCGGATCACGAGCGTCGCATGAAATGTGCCCTAGTTTTTGCCGCCAATTCTACCACTCTAGGTTATTTCAAGGCCCCGGGGAATTTAGTGTTGAGGTCTACCTTCTTGCCGAGGATTGAAGGACAATCCGCAGTAAGAGATGATTCGCGCTTGGTGTAGCAGGGGTAAGAGATAAAAAGCAGACCTCTAATCACACCAACAAAGAAAGATAGTTTCAGCTCTGCAGAGGAGGAGAAATTATCGATGAAAAGCGAACACTATGATTGGGCAAATCCGGAGAGAGAAATGCTTGAGTCGCGCTCGGTGTAGCTAGGGTAAGAGAGAAAAAACAGACCTCTGGTCGCACCAACAGAGATAGATAGTTTCGGCTGCAAAGGAGGAGAAATTATCGATGCAAAGCGAACACTCTGACTGGGCAAATGTGGAGAGAAAAATGCTTTTGCATTTCTTTCCGGAATGATAGCTTAAACTTTTGAAAAACGTAGGGGTTTTCGGGGTTATCATTGCTATAGAGGGCTTCTATAATGGTGCATAGAAAATCGGATTTTCTAAAGATGGATTCCTTCCTCCCCCACTCCTGGGGGCGACCTAGCTCTAAAAGGACTTGCCTCAAGTCTTGCTAAGCAGCTTCTCAAGTGGGTTTTCGCGTTCAGTACGAGAAGCTACATAGGAAGTTTACTAACGCATTCCCGCCCATAAATGGTGATCGCATTCTACACATCTTCAATTTGAACGTCTCCCTCTCTCTTTTTCTCCGCCAAATAACGCGCGCACGCAGTTGCCCCTATCAAACACAAACCATTTCGTTCTGCGTTCCTCTCTAATCTATGTCGGTGCAAGATCAACTCCTCGACATTACAGGTATGCCTTGTTTTGCAGTTGTCTGGAGAGAGAGAGAGAGAGAGAGAGAGAGAGAGAGAGATATATATTTTTTTGTCGAGGAGCAGCCGCTTGGTACCAAATGCAGTGTGCTTGGCTCAGCCGCCTTGAGATCTTTGTACAATCCTTGAAAACCAGCTGCTTTTCAATGAAAAACTGTCAAGCAAATTTTATTAGCAGGAGTGCGTGACGTCCTTTGGACGAGAGAGAGAGAGAGAGAGAGAGAGAGAGAGAGAGAGAGAGAGGAAGTGAAATGAAATGTTATATTAACGTCTTCAAAAGGCCAAAATGACCTATGAGACCAATCTGTTACAAAATGGTGAATCTAAATACGTGTCTGGGTACAAAAGAACTAGACACTACTCCTCATCTGCACTCTAAATATCGAGAGAGTATGGCTCGAATCCTCTGCTGTAGTCTCCGTCGATGTTGTGTAGCCCCTCTCCTCAATCGTGGCAACTGGATCTTCGTAGCTCCAATGCTCAATCGATGAGAGTGCCGGTAGTGGTCGAATGAGTGTGGGCTGAGCTCTGCAATGATGATTGCTCCTCTAGCTGTCCCATATCTAGTGAAAAGAAATCTGTAATCTGTCTTTGGGACCGTCTCTCTCTATCTTTCCCCAGTAAAGTGTCTCTATATCTATGTAACTCGAGTAGATATAGCCCAAAACATCTCTGATCCTCATAACTCATGACCCTAGAGAAAGGACCGAAACCCTCTCTGAATAAGCAATGGAAACGGCCCCGTATCTCATAGTACACTGTGCAATGACATGTAATGTAGCTCTGTCTCTGGCTCTAACTGGCATAAGCGGCATATCCTGTTGTCTGCTGGTATCCCTCTAAATCTACCTGTCTCAATCTCCAGCTGATGTGAGGATGTGCGTATTTGACCAATGACACACCGCAAACCATGAGACATATGTGTGTCCATGTAGTTGGGTCAAATCACTAACCCATCTCCTGTGAGGTAGAGAAGATGCTCTCTATAGAAAGCCATCATCTAGAGAGAGAGAGAGAGAGGGAGGAGATATTTTTTTGTTGAGGAGCAGCTGCTTGGTACAAATTGCAGTCTGCTTGGCTCAGCCACGTTGAGATCTTTCTACAATAGTCTGTGGTTTCCTTGAAAACCAGCTGCTTTTTTTTTGAAAAACTGTTGAGCAAATTTTATTAGCTGGAGTGCATGACACGCCCAGAAGGGAGGGAGAGAGGGACACACAGCAGACAGTGAGCTCGGCAGCTCACTGCCATTTAGTATATAAAGAGATTTTATTGATTGTTTTCAAAAGTTCTTGAATTCGACTTTGAATTACGCACATGGTTTTCTTCATCTCCACCTTGTCTAGGTTTATGAACACTTATTTCCAAGCGTTCCACCTTCAAACTGAATGCTGTATGTTTTAATTGTGGAGCCTTGAATGAACTCTGGCGTATGCTTGAGGAAACTATTTTTATAAAATGCTTTTACCTTTCCTGTTTGGAACACTCTTGTCCTCTCGATGGGATACTTCAAAGTCATGAGAAGTTTTTCTGGTCCTTAAATTGGATGATGGAGATAAACCTTTAATATGCATGTGTTTATTTATGATCTGAGTGAGTAAAGATATTGTTTGATCATAGGTTTGACTTTATATCCTTCTTTCTAATGAAGATTAACTTCATTGATTAAGACACAAGACTAAGCTTTTCTTTAAAGTGCTTCTTTTGACACGCTTAACCCAACAGCGGCATTTATTTTTTTGGCAGTTATTGGATGTAGGAACTTGAAAGATACTGAATGGATTTCAAGGCAAGACCCTTATGTTATCCTTGAATATGCAGGTAACAAGTATCGGACCCAGACTGATACAGGTAACTTTTGTGTCATTAAGGCTGATGATTGTGCTTTCTTAATAAGGCAGCTGGAAACTAATCTTTGAGCTGTACTATACAGATGGTGGACGGAATCCTAACTTTAATGAGAAGTACATGCTTCCGCTTATTGAGGGCCTTCGAGAGATCAATGTTGCGGTTTGGAATAGTAACACTTTGAGTGCTGACGATTTTATAGGCTCTGGAAAGTAAGTGTTAACAAAGATCGCTAGATTTTATCCTTTTTTTTTCCCGAATCTTCTAATTATCAGATGTTAAGAATCCTTGTCTTTACAAGCATTTTTGTGCATTGCAGTGTGAGAAAGAGGACGTCATGTACTGGTTGATTTGCAAGTAATTACTTTGCATGGAAGATGTAAAATATAATGGTTTAGTCTTATATGTCTGTTCCATGATAATTGCAACTGTTATCGTCTGCTTTGGTTATGATGCTTCATATCTTGCTTACAATGAAAGGTCTACCAGTTTAGGGTCATTACCTTTGTACGGTTATGATTGAGTCTGATTTTAATTCAGACCAGTGTCAATCTTATTTGCAGTTCCAAACGGTTATGGATGCTTTTATTTTGTTTTTTGGGAGTTTATTATTATCATTTTTCTGTTCTTGTTTTTTTTCTTTTGGGTGGGTGGGTGGGTGGGTGGGGGGGCCGGGAGGATTGTCATTGTTTGCTTGTCCTGGATCTGTTGACAGTTTGATTCAAAATAGGTTCTTCAGGCTCAGGATCAGCATGTGGGTGTGCTTATTGGAGTTCTCAAGGATTTCACCAATTACACAGAGCTCCATAGAAACGTCTGGGAATCAAGGCAGTCTGTTGTATGTTGGGGTTGTTTCTATTTTGATTGCTATACCCTTGTTGCCTGGCTGGGTGATCCACATGATGTGACATTGGCTCTATTGATTTTGATTGATGCTTTCTTGGCTCTTAAGTTTGATCATTGGAACAACTACACACTGAAAGGCGCACAATTTTGAACTGTTGAGTGCTAAACAAATTGCATCATTCTATTTTACTTGAGATGATGCGATTTTTTTTACACAAGGTGGGTTATGAACTGTCGAGTGCTAAACAAATTGGATCATTTTATCTTACTTGAGATGATGCGATTTTTTACAAGGGGCATTTGCGAGCAATGATATGATGATGAGGGTGAACTAGTGTCAGAATTGATATTTTAGTTCCGATTTGGTGATCCGGGAATAGTGAGTCATAAAAATTTGCAGACTAATGACACTTTCATTCTGGAACAGGATAATCCTTCAGAAGGTTTTCACAGACGGATATCACGACAGTACTTGGCCTTTGACAACGAGGAGCGGCAGGTAAGGAGCTAGAACATCATTCATACCGTATGTTTCGTTGTGCCACATTGAAACCTGACCCAATTTGCACGCAACTTTACAGAAGGGCAGGCGAGATCAGAGTCATTTTGCATTATAAAAATCCTGTGAGTTTTTCTTCTAGTTTTTCAAGTGTGCTGGCCTCTATTTGAGCGTTTGATTAGTGAACAAGTCTATGCTGGTGTGTGTAGAAAGGAGCGCAAAAGGTGTCATCTGTACAGCAGGTGGCTCCTACACATCAATCACCCCCAGTGTATCCACCTGCAAACCTGGCATATTATCCACCACCTCCTTATGCAGCAGCTTCACCATACCCACCACCATCGCCATCAGATTGCTCCTGTTATCCCCCTATTTATGCACCCTCCTATCCCCCTCCCGCACAGGCTGTGTATCCTACTTATTCTGCAGGGGCATATACACCTCCAGCAGGTTTTGGAGCTCAGTCTCCTTACCCTCCACAGTCGTATCCTCCACCCACCTATCCTCCGCAAGGCTATGGTGCCCCTCCAGCAGCAGGACATTATCCTCCATATTGAGATGCCATCAACTTGAAGAGAAGACGAAAAGATTTAGCTATTTCAAATCAGCTTGCTTTTGGCCAACGCTAGGTGCGGCTCAACCAAATGGATATGCTATCATCCTTCTTGGCAATTACATATTCCTGTCGCCTGTTATCATATGGTAGAGGCCTTAAAGCCGTGTTCATTCTCTCCTGTAAACTACTACTTGTAAATAGGAACACTCGTACACTACTGGCAAAATAGAGACATCTCATTCTTGTACAAACAATATTGTGCAATGCTTGCAAATGCTGTTTGTCAGCCTGTTTTTGTAGTCATGATTGCATGGGCACGGGCATGAGCACGAGCACAAGCACTGTTTTTCAACACGTTGAGAGAACATGGCTATGAAAGTGCTTGTTAGTTTGATTGTTGGTTTCATCTCTGAGACTAAGATGTCTATTTGTGTTGGGATCTTCCAATGAGAACAAGATTGTGATGTATTTAATTTAGTACTATTAGACTAGCCCATATGTGACCGGGTTTAGGTGGTCTTGGCATTACAAATATCTAGTTTAGCATTGCAAGCATGGCAATTATAGCAAGAGTTTAATGGTGTACAAGTTGATGCTTTCATATTAATGCATCCTCCGGCGGCAAATGTCTTTCACCATTGAAACACATTTTTTGGGCCTACTAAAGAACAGGCCCTAGTGGGGAGAAGTGTGAGGCTTGCGTGCAAAAGGTGCCATTTATAGTAGTGAAAGCCATATATACCATGTAGAGGTGGTTTTATAAGGGCTTCCAAACTAAAAAGAATGTTCTCATAGTTCTCATAGACCTTCCACGTTGCATTAAATGTAATGCACATCTTAGAAGCACCTCCAATGTAGAGAGCTCTTGAACCACCCTCTAGATTTTAGAAGGCCCTTCAAAAGAAGAGTGACCTCCTAGTGCAAGTCAGCTAGCCAAGTTTCACATTGTCTCTTTTTGGAAAATAGTTGACCCACTCACCAACTTGCTAAAGGTTGGCCTATGGGACCGGCCTACTTTTGAAGAAAGGGCCTTCCAATTTAGATTGCTCTCCATTTTGGTATGTCTATGTGAAAGTCACCTTAGTCTACAGCCTGTTACCATCATAATCTAAGTGTGTAGTATGTTATATGAAGTTCCCAGCTCCATTGAAAATGTTTAGTTAATGCAACATCTAGATCTAGCCACAATAGTAAGTCCATTTGAAAATCCAAATTATATCCTCTCCCCATCGGAACTTAGGAATTGAAAAAATATGCTTATTTTGTTCTTCTACCACTTCTCCAAATGTAGCTCTTGTGATGAAACTTGTGCTCTATAACATCTCTTGTTGCACAACTTGTATCCCTCTTTTTTTTTTTGGGGAGGGAGGGGGGATAAAAAAATGAGGCAGTTTGTTGCACTTCTCAAATCTGGTTTTGCTACAATAGTCGATTTGCTATCAAGAGAAGTACGTAGTGCGGTTAGGAAAGCCTTGAGCCTCTGATTGTGAGGGTTTGAAGGAGGATCAAGCAAATGCAGATGATTTGAAGCAAAAGATACTTAAAATGAACAAAGCTCTAGCGATGAAAGATTCACTTCGAAAAAATACCCAGATCAACCCAAAAACGATCCATTCTGATTGTAAAAGCCCAAATAACCTTAAAAAGATTCTTAAATTTGTGAAAAAATTCACTTGAGCTCAAGTTTCATGTTGAACCTCATTAGGCACGTGCCACAATATGATATCCACCCCCTTTAAACCTGCACATCCTTCGACATGTGCCACACATGTCTCTCTGCCGCTTCAGTCTTCATCAAGTCAACATATAAGTCGATCTCATTTTCATCTTCAATAAAATCTAACACAACATGCTCTCTTCCTTCATTCTCACCCATACCATTTTCATCATGATTTTTATTTTGACCTTGTGAGTCAAAGTAATCTCTTTCATCTCTTCTTTTGAACAACTTGATCATTTTTCTTGCAAAGGGAATCTTCATTTTTGTCCCGTCCAACAAACTCATGCAAAGTGTAAGTTTCATTTCCATGCATTTGCTTAACAACAGAAGGACTAAACCATCTCTTTGAAAAAAATTTGATTGTTGAATGTTGGTTGTCAAGAGTATTGTCATACACCAATACCCAATTGAGCCTATGCCTCTTATCAAATCTATCCTTATTCTTTAACCTTGCATCTTTTAATTGTGCTTTTGCAATCTCAATATCTTGAGGCCTTCTTTGTAATTGTTGTATGCATACACCAAGGTCTTCCCTACTCATTCCATCCTCCCAAGGTAATGCATTTCATGTGGGAATTACATCCTCAATTGGCATTACAGGTTTCTGACCATACATCAACTCAAAAGGCATATAACTCTATTAATCGAGCTACGAGTTGTACAATTAGTCCATTTAAAGCATAAGAAAATAACCTAGGCCACTCTCCCAATTTACTTTTGCAAGCCTTAGCCAAAGCTTTATTGACAGGAGGATGCTCCCACTTTGATTTACCATTCCCTTCAGGATCGTACGCAATATTGAGAGCAAGTTTAACGTCCAACTTAGAGAAAAATTCCCTCACTTTTGTTGGCATTCAACTCACCCCTATCTGCTATTATTTTCCAACATAGCCATAGTAGCTAATCACATCTTCCAAGAGGAACTTACTTATATATTTCATGCTTTTTGTTCTTAGAGCACGACGTTCAACCTAGCTAGTTAAGTCTTCTCCTACAAGCACTATGTATCTCATTTTCCATAAGCCAAACAAGATTGTAATCAGATCTACTATCCATTTACAATGCATGGCTAATGAATAAGTAGAGTGAAACCCATCACAATGACACACTTTGAATACATTTGACAAGTTTAACAAGACTCTACAAAGTGAGATAAATCTTTATACATGTCTTTTCACTAATACCTCCCTTTGATTTTAGTAAATGTGGTCCATGCACCTTTGTGTCTAGAATAAAGACTCTCATGAAACTTTTCGATGCCCATATCGTTCTTTGTAACTCTCAATGGCATCCCCTTTCTTTGATTTAGATGCTTCCACAAGTACCCATCTTTCAAACAATATCCATAGGATTTTTTGCATACTCTTTTAAACTCTTGATCAGACCATCCTTCTTGCCTTGTCAAAAAGGTCAGATAGGATCCAATGAGCAACCAAACACCTTGATATATGTCCTCTGCAAGAGACTCAAGTGCATTTGATATGCAAACATGATCACCCTTAGCATGCGAGCTACTATAAAACCTCATGCCTACATCATCACCCTCAACAACCTTTTCTTCATTTTCATACCTTGCTCTAGAAATCATACCTTAAATGGGATTATATTTCTCCATTATATGTTTAAGTTTTGGATTCAAGGACTTTCTATAGGCAATCCATCTCAACATACCAATGTCATGATTTAAACAGCTTGTGATCATTCCAAGAAGGGGTAGAGAATTAGTCTCCACCATTATATTTGCTCATTTCAAATATTCTTTATGAGACTTTAGTGCTGTGATCGCTCCCCATAAGTCTCCTTTTACTTGTGGATAATTGCTTTGCCAAGACTTAGGACCTTGGCTCTAAATCTCACATATCCACAAATCGCTTACCATCTTCATCATCTTGCCCAATTGCCCATCCAATTCCTGTAGGGCTACTATCCATTGTCACAATCACATGTCTTTCACATTCATAGTTTACTTTTTTGAAAGTTGGAGACATAAGCATCAACTTCTTTAATTTTCTCATGGTATGTGTGTGATTTCTTACCACTGGAATTTTTGATTCTTTATCAAGAGTTGATACAAGCTTCTTCTACATGTACATAATGTGGAATCTAGAAAACATAAAACGCATCTACACCCAAGAACCTTCATACCTCATTCACAATTATACATGTCCTCGAGGGGCTCATCCTTAGACATGTAAGTTACCCACGTGAGTTCAAATTCAGGTTTTTTAATTGCTAGAATTTTAAAATTTTAGCAGGATTATATTAACAGAAGGGGTTTTTGAATTAATTTTAGAGAAAAACCTGTAAGTTTTTTTTAAAAAAGGGGTTATTTTATTCCCTTAAACATGTAAGTAAATGGTTTTTTTAAATTCTCTTTGATCACAAGTTATATGAATAGTTTCTTAAAGGTGTACCCCTCGAGTACATGTCTCTTTCATTATTTGAATTACATCAATCTTTGCTGCACAAGGTCTTCTACCATATGCCTTGCATATATGTCCTGCAATAGAAACTTCATTCACTCCAAACTTTGACTTTTTCCTAGGCAAGGTAAGGTTCACTTCTTCCAACCTTGAAAAGATCTTGTCACAATCATTGATATGATTTTCCACATACTTGCGGCACCCCTTGAGTCTAGATTTTAAGCCTAGGGTAAGACCGGGCAGGCCAAGGGCCATGACGGAGCCATGCGGGCAAGGGACCCTATTATTAGCAAGGCAAGGCCTATATAGGGCATGGTCGGGTGGAGAGTTGCATGCTCCAATCCCCTCAATCTCACATTGGTATCAACACTCAGGGGAGGAGAGATCTATGGAGGAAGGGAAAAGCAGGCTTTGAAGCTTGCACATGGTGATTCATGGAGCAAGCATGCATGCTCTCTCTCTCTCTCTCTCTCTCACTCACACACACACACACACACACACACACACACACACACACACACAAAGCTGCTGGTAGGTTATCATGGCCGGTTGAAGCCTTCATCAAGGCTTCTCCCTCTCTTGAGCTCGTCAAGGCAAAGCCATGGAGAGGGTTTTGGGTGCAGCAGTGTGGGAGCAGTTGCTTACCCATGGAGGGAAGGTAGGAAGCCGTCCCATGCTTGTCGGCAGGCCGTAAGACTACAGGAACAACCTCTTTACAGGAAGGGAAGCTGGGTTCAACCACTACAAAATTGCATGCAAGCCAGCTCGTTGGGATCGCCCTGCAACATGGGACCTTTTCGCTTCTTACATGCCCTGCTGAGCATTGTAGTGTGTGACGACAATATTTCTTTCATTTGTTGTGCTGCTCCCGTCGACTCCATAGCTGGAGCTTGGTGGTTACACACTAAGGTGCCCCAAAGCTTGGGCACCTAAAATTTCTAAAGGCTCAAGGACAGGTACACACCCGCCGCTGAGCATGACGATTGGAGTAGCAAGCTTGCGCTCTTTGGATGAGATGGAATAGGTATCATGAATGTACCAAGGTACACCTTCTGTGATTTCTGAGTTTTTTGGGCAAAGCCAAAAATTCCAGCAAGTATAGCCCAAGGGGTTGCCCCATCGGGTAGGCCGTGCGCAACAACATGTACAACCGTTGATGGTCAATGTTGGCCGAGGACAAGCAGGTGGGTGAATTTTGCAGTCAAGTAAGGTAGGAACCTTTAAATTGGCTTTGGAACTTTGCTCCACAAGGTATTTTGGCCAAGGATCAGTAAAGGAAGGCAACATGTTTTCAACCACTGTGTAAGACACCATCGGCATGACAAGTCATAATTTGGTCATAAGGCATGCGAAAAACTGCTCTATGACGGTGTTCGAATGCACGCAAGGTTCAGTGAAGGCCTATGGCATGCAAGTACATGCAAGGCCTTTGACATGTAAGTCAATGATGCTCGGCATGACTGACTGGTTGCTTTTGTTTATGAAGCTGGAATGTTGCATCCATGGTTAGCAAAGGACCAATGACTAATCTGGAGCGGATGCTAATGCAAAGGCCAGACCTCACAGATTTGTTCTTCTTTTGTTTGGAATTCATTTGAGTTTACAACAATAAGGCCAATGGGTACGAATCACTCATCAGGTATGCAATTGATTTTTATTTTTATTGCTAATCTATGACGGTAAGACCCGTCGGGCGTACTTAATGAGGTACACAATTGCTTCCTGTTTATTGAGCATATGCTTGATAGCTATGGTATGCAATGGACGTCTATGAATGATCAAGGATAACAGTCATCCAGACAAGCAAGTACAAGATGCATAACTTGCAAGTATTGTTCTGCTTATCCATAAGATCTGCAATTCAACATGGTTGACTCTCTGTGAATGCTCGACAAGGTCGACTTTCTTTTGCTATGACATCTGTCTGTGAGCTAGAGTATCTGTAGCTATGAGCAATGGTGGGATCCAAAGTGGGGCTACTAAGATGTATCATGCAAACAAAAGACTTCCCACGTTTGGAATATGCTAAGAGCATACAAACTTGGGGGGGGGGGGGGGGACTTGGCAAGTGTCTGCAGGTTATGTCATTATGTGCCGAGAGTGCTTATATGGTGCATACGACAGATTAAAGTGAGTTTTTATTTTGAAAATTGAAGACAACTAGCCAGAGCAGAGCAATCATGTTAGACAATTTAAAGTTTTCTTGTTTTTCTACATTTTAATATTTAAGTTGGCAAGGATTGCGTATTGTACAAAGCAAAGTGCTTTGACAACATTCATGAGAAGCAAGGCTTCTAACCCGTGCCAAAATAATGCCGTTGATTTGGATTCAACGATAGTGGCACACAATTGTCGCAATTTGGCAAAGTGAGGATATGAGCTCACAATTTACGTATGACAATGACAAATTGTGTGTGATGTATCCATGTCCACTTGTGCATGGCACTTCTAGTATCGACTCAATTTGTAGGGGCCATAAATGTTGCTAAGGGTTTATACCTCTGTGTGCACAACATGCTAGTGAGGTTGATATAATTCCATCTCATTACTGTTTAAGCTTTCGCTATAACATTAGCTACTCAATCAAGGACGAGGTAAGTTATGGATGTCTTCAAACATTTTTTATTTATGTTTATTCGTAGGCAAAGTGCCATATTTAAGTTACCCTAGTACAATCACGACCACAGACAAGGTAGGTGGATCAAGATGTGACTTTTGTTACCTCTCTCTATGAAAGTGTTGTACAAGCACATTGTTGTATGCTTATAGGGTAAGCTTTGAGACATACATTGTACACACAACGGCATATTTAGGGGACATAAAACACAGTAGAATAAGGTATTTTCCTCAACCTAACACACACACACACACACACACACATACTCTCTCTCTCTCTCTCTCTCTCTCTCTCTCTCTCTCTCTCTTTCCTAATTCTCTATGGAAAAATTGAAATTAGGCATGATTTTACTAAAATCTTTCTATATTGATATGGTAACAGGAAGGGCTAAGTGTTACCATATACATGTGGTAGTGATGTGTGTGAACACACTAGGATCGCCGGGACATTTTTTCCCTCCTTAGGAGGTTTTCTCCCCGAGAATTGTATATATGCCCATCACTCAAGGGCTATCTATCTTTCCATTGCACACTAAGTAACACACTTTTTATTGTGTGCCCTGAGCTTCCTTCGTCTTCTCCAAGCTGTGTGCGATTCTCTGCAACCCTAATTCCAAAAATTGGTATTAGAGCAGGTTACGTCCTCCCGGGCTTAGTCGCCAGCTGCTTCAGCACACGCCTGCTCACTTTCTCCGATTACAGTAAGGTATGGCAAGCGTTCGCATGTCGAAAAAACTCTGGGACATCTCGTAGAGCTTTGTCTGCTTAGATTTTTGATTCCGGCTCATTTCGGCCTCCGTTTCCACTACAGACAGGTATGCACAGGCTATTTCGTCATTTTGTGCAGAATTTCCGTCACTGCTATTTTTTGCATAACAGGTGCCTTACAGTCTTCTACGGTTTGTGCTATATAGCACGTGTTGTTCCCGCTTCGTTTATCCTCTTTTCGGGCAATTTTCACATCAGGTGCAACATTCACCATGCCTGACAACAACACAGATGTGTTCAAGACGTTTGCTGCTGAGGACAGGTTGGATGGGGACAATTACACTATGTGAGCTTACATGATGCAACATGTTCTTGTGTCAAAGGGCGTCTAGAATATTTTGCAGGGCATTGATGTATGTCCTGGTTCTGAGGATGCAGGCGATGTTGAGGATGTTGAAGGTCTTGCTGCAAGGATTGCTGCTATTAGAGTTGTTTTGCCTACGATAGAACAATCTCGTTGGGATGTAAAGGATGCGCAGGCTCATGCATTGATTGCGCTGTGTGAAGCGCACCACTGTTCCTCACATTCGTTCAACAAAATTTGCAAAACAGGCTTGGGATCTTTTGGCTAGTCTTTATGCAAGTCGCAATGAGGCTAAAATTGCTTTGCTGCGTAAAGAGTTGGAGTCGAAGATTATGCATGAGGAAGATGATATAGAAATTTTCCTTGCTGGTGTCAAGGATATCAATGAGCAACTTATTTTTGCAGGTGAAGTCATTTCAGACAGTTCCCTTGTGCAGACTGTTCTTGATGCCTTACCAGATTCCTACCAGACTTTTGCTAGTACTTGGAGACTCATGACCCAAGGAAATCCTGAAGTTGTCAAGTTTGATGCATTATGCACATTGCTGTTGCAAGAGTCACTTTCCAGAAAAAACAGGACTAGGCAGCGTGCTGTTGAACAGGCTTTTATTGCTTCTTAAAGAAAGGGTGGTAACAGTAATGCAGCCACTTCTTATGGTTCTACTGCGAGTGGCAAAACTTTTGTTCCTAATGCTTCTGTTGGCAGCAATTCGTCTGGAAATTCTGGTGATAAGGGAAAAAAGAAGATGCGTTGCCATTATTATAAAGCTAATGATCACTTGATCAAGCAGTGTCCTAAGTTGAAGGCCAAAGAGGCTAAGAAGAAAGAGGGTGGTTCCACTGCAAATGCTGGTTCTACTACAAATGTAGCCATTGTTGAGTCTTCTGTAAAAGGAGACTGTAATGCTGATGTTGATGCAGAATGGGCTTTTAGTGTAGAGTGCACTTACAATCCTGCTGTCCATGATGCATGCTTGTCAGTTGCTACAGATTCACATGTGTGGTATTTCAATAGTGGTGCTACAAAGCACATTACCTCACATTGTGAATTGTTCACCTCTCTCGAGTCTGTCCCTCATGGGAATTCAGTCACTTGTGCCAACAATGCCTCTTATCCGGTTTAGGGAGTTGGAAAGATTGTGCTTACTGCTGCAAATGGTAGTTCTTCACACTTGTTGATGCACTTTATGTACCTAGGATCAAGAAGAATCTTTTGTCTGTATCTGCACTTGCTAGACTTGGACTTGTAGTCAAACTTGTGGATGACAACTGTACAGTTCATGATCTCAGTTTTGGTGATGAAATTGTTGCATCTGGGCTTTTGTGCCATGGGATGTATAAGCTCACTTTGTATGACAAGTGTGGAAATTTTTTTGCAAATACTGTTGCAGATTCAAGGGCTATTTCAGATGCAAAACTTTGGCATGCACGTTTTGGTCATCTGAATTTTGCCAGTTTATTGCGTTTGCAAAAATCTGATATGGTTGCTTCTTTGCCGCCTCTTGAAGCATCTGTCAAACATGTTTGTGAAGGCTGTATTTTGGGTAAGATGCAGGGTTCTAAGTTTCCAAAGGATGGTTTAGTTCGGGCCACATGCAGGTTGCAGCTTGTGTATAGTGATGTTTGTGGGCCCATGCAAACTCCGTCCTTGGGCAATTACCTTTTCTTCGTCACTTTCATTGATGATTACTCCAGGCATGCATGGGTATTTCTGTCATGCCAAGGGTAGGACTAGACGGGCACGGCCCGGGCAATGTGCCGGACACACATGCAGTAAAGGGGTCTATATATGGAAGAGGGCCAGGGGCCTATATGTAGGATGGTTGGGAGGTTATTTGCATGTCTGTCTACCCGCTGGTCTAACATTGGTATCAGAGCAAGGTGGAGAGGAGGGGGTAGCAGGGAGCTATGGAGGAGGGAAGCATGGCATTCTCTCGGGAAGCATGGCGATCTCTCTCTCTCTCTCTCTCTCTCTCTCTCTCTCTCTCTCTTCATGGAGGAGACGAATTCGGTGAAGGAATCATGGAGAAAGGTCGTGGCCCTCATGCTTCTTTGCATGAGTTTGCATGCGGTGCCATGGAGAAGTGGAGGAGAAGCTGAAGCTATCGAGTGTGTGCAGGGAAGCTAAGCCAGGAAAGGGGCCGTGGTCGGACCTACGTCAAATCGGTCGAGGTTAGGCTCAGTTGGAGCGCCTTGGTGAGGAGGTGAAGTTCCGACCCTGCAACACGCCCAAATTCCGCCCACATCTCGAGCTATAGCAAGATTTTCCCCAGCGCAGGCAGCCGAAGTTGTCTGCAGACAGAGCTCTTTTTTAAAAAAAAAAAAAAAAAAAAAAAAGGGCTCTCTTTTTGGTCCGTCCACACTCGGCCAAATTTGGTGCCCTTCACAAGGTCCTGTGCATACGCAGCTAGTGCCGACACTCTTCGGAGGTTGTTCCGGTTTTCCTCTTCTATTCGGTACTCTTCATCAACACAACTTGCGGTTGATTGTGCCCATTTCCGCAGTCCGCCTCTGCTGCGACATAGCTTTTGAAAGTTTCGGCAAGACGACAAGCCATCGATTGGTCACCTTTCACCGGTTTTGTGATTGCATACGATGCCAATGCATCGGTCGACTCTGCAATTTGATTTGCATGTTTCAGCTTCGCGACGACTGCAGATTTTGAGGACACGTTTCAAAGATTTACTGGTGTTTTACATACGACGCAAACCAGCTTATCGGCCGCTCGAATTTGCTCGGTGACTTCAAGTGATTCATCGACTGCCGATTCGATTCTTCTTTTCAAGCTGTTCTTGGTTGATTCAACACCGGCGTTCTTACGAAGAACAAGGAAGCCAGGATTACGTGCAATAAGGTACGACTTGGTGTTTATTTTCCCTCTCTTTGCATTAACACGTGTTTACCAGGGCCGGTGAGAATGTACCACCTTCCCACACGTTTGATTTTGAGCAAGTCCCTCAAAATCCGGCAGCTACGAGCGTTGCCCATACTAGCATGCATGATACCGATGATCTAGGAGATCATGGTCTTGTTGATTTAGCCGCTTTCAAGACTTTGGAACAACGCCCAAGTGTACTTGAAAGTAACTTTAATGCCTTAAATGCAAATGTTACCACTCTCACAGAATTAATATGAGGAAATTGTTACAACCGTATGGTATGACCATTTTGTGGGGGTGCATAGGACAATTGGACAAGGTCCATTATCTGTGCATGAGCGACACAGTTGACTCTATTTGCTATGACATCTGTCGTCAATAGCGTTTATTGTCCATGAGGCCATACATAATTATTTGAAGCATGGCTTCTCCTGAGTACCTTGATAGCGCACGCTCGTCACAGGTTACATTTTCTTTCAAAGGCAAGGCCAAGGGCCAATTTTTCAGTATCTCAAGGAGATAGACATGGCCTATTACTGGACTTGTCGAAGGCAACAAGTTGCTTGGTATGGCCGACTCCTTGTCACTGTTTCTACAAACCGACATAGGATGCTTGCTACACAATACTGGTTAATTTCACTTAAAATTGCTCGACAAGGTCGATTCTTTTTGTCATGCTATTTCCAGCCACATCCGTTGGCTATTAGCAGTACCAGATTTAGGTGAAGCAAGGCTTCTATTTATGCATCTTCCATAGTGACTCACCACGTTTGGCATATGCTATGAGCATACACACTTGGGAAGGCTTTGGCAAACGGTTTGTAGATTATTTCATTCCGTATACGACAGATGTATATGATACAAGAGGGCATATATCCATATGTGAAAACTCTTTCTCGCACGGCCGATTTGGCTATGAGACACCTTTACGCGAGCTTTCCCTTTGGAATCTCATAACAACCGGTTGCAGCAACAACTACCAGGTTAGCCAAGTTTAAGTTTTTCTTGTTTTTTTCCCATGTTTACACTTTACTTGGCAATTACGGTCATTGTGCAAAGAAAAGTGCTTTGGCAATTTTACATGACGCACAGCTTCTCCCTTGTGCCGAGATACTGCCATTGATTTGGAATCAAGGGCTTTGGCACACAAGTTTGGGGATTTGGCAAAATAGGGAATGTCAGCTCACATACTCCCTACCAGTTTATTCTGTGCAAGGCACTTATGGTTTTGGTTCTCACACTTGAGACCGTTATAGTCGCCAAGGGCTTACGTTTTCGCATGCAAGGCATGCTAAGCAGGTGGCATGGATTCCACCACTTTATGCATTATGCTTTCGCTATCACACTCGCAACTCTGTCAAGGAAAGACTAAGTAATGGATTGTTGCACATGATGGTTGGTTGCTATCAACACCCAAAAGCCCTAAACGGAACCTAAATCTAGGACTTATTTCACAGGCAAAGTGCCAATGCTAAGTCATTTTCATACAATCACGACCCTGCAAGGCAGGTAGATCAAGATGTGGTTGTGTTTTTCTGTAACCTCTCTCAATGAGAGAGTCATAGCAGAAACTTGTTGCATGCTTATAAGATATGCTGCACGCTAGGCATAAGATGCACCCGAGCATGGCAATCAACTATACACGTCATAGTCGTTCAAGGAAAGTTCTGCAGCCCAGCATGCTCTTCTTCTCTCTCGTTCTCTCTCTTTAAGGGAAGAATGAAAATCTTCTACGAAGCTTTTGATACGTGTTTTTCTCGTGAGTCAGCCTGAGCCAAGGTACTCTAACTCTTAGCTAGCACGTGGCTAAGATGCTACTCATTTTAGTCTTCATCGGTTCGTCCATTGAACACTAATTTGCACAAGGGCTATGAGCCACACAGGCTAAGAGCCATTGTTAGGCCAAGGGTAAGACCCAACTATTGGCATTCTTTGGGTGATTGTTTTCAAGAGTGAACAGATCTACCCAGAGAAGTATACATCGACGTTAAGGGACAAGCAAGGGTCTTGTCATTCAGGATGTTTAAAGTGTCATTTTTGCACTACATGTTTTCAGTGCGACACTCAAGTTGAGTTTTTGATAAATCTTCAACTCACAGCAGTTGATCTCTACAAGGAAGTATATAGATGCAGCAATCAGTTGAGATAGCATGGTTGTCCACAAGAGCTAGGCAGTTCACTTGTGTGGATTTCTTGCTCTCTCTATAGCACTACGAAGTGTCTATGGCCATATTGTTTGGGGTACGACCCGGAGGGTGACTGCTAAATCACCCCATAGGCATTGAGGATCACAGTTTGATATCTCCCAGTTAAACTTTCAAGGAAAGAATTCCGCAATCTACCACACGGTAGCGGACGAATTCAACTTTTCGAGTTGATTCCAATCATTATGTACATGGTTAACTATGTTGGTTACCGTTGCCTGCTAGTTGAGCAGTTTCTATAGAGGGTCTTACCAAGGGGTTTGACTACGTAGATGTTAACCAAAGGGGTTGGATTGCGCATGCAACACCCACAGTTTCCAGTGCAAGTCTTATAAATACGCTTGAATGTTTCAAAGCCATGCCAAGGGCATGTTGGAACAGAGTATTTTGGACCGTAGTGTCCACTATACCTTATGCTGTTACGAACCTAGTTGTAGGGTTCGATTTGGCACATGTTATCACATGGGATACAACATGGTTTAGGAACTCAAGGAGTTCAGTTTAGCCAGTGTGGAGCATGATAATGAGGGTCCCTCTCACTCTTGTGACGGAGGGTTTGCAGTTACCTCCACACACAAGTACCAGGTCGTACTTGATGGATGTCGCTTTTCTTGATATCCTTGTTTGAGACATATTCCACATGTGGAGAATATGAGTCTCTTGGACTGACACTGACGCCAAATTTTTACCAATGTGTCGTGACGAAGTCCCTAGGTGCTGGTCGCATCCATTGGTTCGACCATTTTAAGCACACAGTATTGAGGCGGTCCGGGGCGGGCAACAAGAAGAGCAACCTCTAGACACCCTTCAAGGCTCCCGTGCTGCTCAATGGGGCTGGGGCACAACACAACACAAACCAAACAACAAACCCACAGCCAAATCCCAACTACACAAGGGGCACCACCTAGTTTAAGAGCGAACTAGGACGCAAAAGAGGAGAATCGTTAGAGCAACCCACAAACAAGCCACGCACGCCTATGTACAGTGAAATGGTAGGGATAGCCACAGTGTTTGGGTGATTTTGGTAGGGTGAGGTAACTCACTGTGGCAATTACGAAGAGCCGAAAAACGGCTATCAGTATCAAGAGCAATTTTAGTGTGGCCAGAAATTGTCGGGTACTAAGTACAAACTTGTTACAATTACAAGTGCTGTGAAACCCCCTTAACGGAGGGTTGTTTCTACATATAGCTAAGTATGCTATGTACATGAGAATGTCTCATGGTTGGTACCTAGGTGTGACTGGGTTGTCACATTCTGTTATGGTCCAACTTTTGTTGCAAAATATGCTATATACATGAGAATGTCTCATGGTTGGTACCTAGGTGTGACTGGGTTGTCACATTCTGTTATGGTCCAACTTTTGTTGTAAAATATGCTATATTCATGAGAATGTCTCATGGTTGGTTCCTAGGTGTGATCGGGT
Source organism: Adiantum capillus-veneris (assembly GCF_014529385.1). NCBI lineage: Eukaryota > Viridiplantae > Streptophyta > Polypodiopsida > Polypodiales > Pteridaceae > Adiantum > Adiantum capillus-veneris. Next base: position 88,375,496 of record NC_140943.1, on the reverse strand, counting down.
TGTCACATTCTATTATGCTCCCAATTTGTTGCAAGACTTTCACGTACGTATCGTGGAAAGTCTCGTCATGGAATTGCGGTTCGGATATGTTTGTGTTAAATGCATGCACACTAGGTGTTATGGGCACTAGTGTTTAACACAAATTTATTCGGAGCGGCATGCAAATTCATGGACATTATTGTTTCTGCAATATTTTGCACTGCCAGTGCAATCTCTCTTGCAGATTTAGTATGAGTTTACACCTTGCCATACAAGGTGATGGGGCTGAGTATGGGTGTTCGTGATTGGCTGCTTGAAAATTTGCTTTCAACCTACTTGGTTGTCTCCATTCCATATCGAGTATATGGCTGGATAATCAGTGATTGAGTCATAGTTTGTCGTCAGTCGTGGGCAACTGTCTGTAAGTGGTTGGGGGACAACACCTCACTCTTACTGTTGCTATTCATCCCGCGTAGGATGGGCAGCTTACAAGCATTCTATTTAGCACTAAAGGATATGCAAAGTGCATATGTTAGTAAAGCACGCTAAAGGATATGCTAAGTGCATACGTTAGCAAGAAGTGAAACAACTAGATTGGTTACCTTTCTAGTTTGGAGTTTGCTTCATATGATGAAAGGCATGTTACGGCTAGTTCTAGTCTCTGCCTGTTATTCTCAAGTTATCAACCTTAATCATCAGTTTGGATGAGGTTGACTATTGGCAAGAAACCACCGCAAGTCAAGGACTTAGTTGCTGCTGATGAGTATGTCAGCATAGTACTTTCATGGAAAGATGAGCCAAGGTTATATTGCACATTCTAGTACCTTCAGAAACTCTGAAACCTGGGTATGCATTTAAACACCTCTTAGTTGTGATAACTCGTTTAGCATTCTCAAGTGAGTTCTAAATGGAGCCTTCACGCTCTTTTGATTATGAGCCGGTTAACCAAGACGGTTGCACAGGGACAACAATGTAGAAAATCAAGATGTTACTATTGATTTCATTGAACCTCCCAATGAACCGGGTTCCGATTCAACGAACCGTTGGATCCATGAGGAATGCCACAGTGGAAAACATTAGTGTTCTTATGAAGATACTACCACTTGTGTTTTTGAGGACGAAAACGCTTCTCCAAGGGGGGAGTAATGTCATGCCAAGGGTAGGACTAGACGGGCACGGCCCGGGCAATGTGCCGGACACACATGCAGTAAAGGGGTCTATATATGGAAGAGGGCCAGGGGCCTATATATAGGATGTTTGGGAGGTTATTTGCATGTCTGTCTACCCGCTGGTCTAACAATTTTCGCTTAAAGTGAAGTCCAAAGTTTTTATGTGCTTCAAACAATTTTTGACTATGGCTGAAAATGTCTCGAAATGTGCTATGGGCACCCTCCGTTCCGATCGAGGGGGGGAGTATATGTCTCATGAATTCAATGCATTTCTGGCTAGTCGTGGGATAAAACACCAATGTACAGTGCGTTATACACCTCAACAAAATGGTGTTGCTGAGAGGAAAAACAGGTCACTTACGAAAATGGCACGATGTATGGTCAAAAGTCAAGCTTTGCCGCATTCTATTTGGCTTGAGGCCATCATGTGTGCCACTTATGTACTAAACAGGTGTCCTACAAAAGCTTTGCAGTCTATTACTCCATATGAAGCATGGCATGATAGAAAGCCTTCTATTGAGCACATGCGTGTTTTTGGCTGTTTGGCATATGCTTTGGTGCCACAAACACAACGCAAAAAATTGGATGATAAGGCTGTTAAATGTATTTTTGTTGGTTATAGTTCTGAAAGAAAAGGCTACAGGTTGTATCATCCGCAAACAAAGCATATTCTGGTTTCACGAGATGTAGTGTTGGTGGAAGATTCTATTCTGCCCTTGCTGTCATGTACTAGAGACAGTAATGTAAGATCACAGGACATTTAGGACACTTTGTTGCCTCTTTTCAGTGGTGGAAATACGAATGTAAGTTCCAATGAGGCAAATATACAGCCTATGGGGGTTTTTGTAAATGTTACAGATCATCCTATTACTGATGCAGATGTACATGATGTACTTGATGAGGAAAGGGATGAAAATGAGCAGGCTAGAGGTATGCCAAAAGGCTGGTGCACACTTTGCATGAAAGTAAATTGGATGCACCTTTGTCTAGTCGTACTCGTTCAGGCTCTCGCCATGCATCTTATGCATCAGATTATTATGCTTTGGCTGTGTCTAGCTTACATGATGTTGAGGAACCTCTCTCTTTTGATGAAGCACAGAATTCAGAAAATTGGATGGCTGCCATGCAATCAGAATATGATGCACTTATAAAAAATGACACATGGACTTTATGTGATTTGCCTCCTGGCAAAAAGGCCATTGGTACAAAGTGGGTTTACAAGTTGAAACGCAAGCCAGATGGTGAGATTGATCGCCATAAGGCTCGACTTGTTGCAAAGGGTTATGCACAGCAAAAAGGCATAGATTATGAAGAGACCTTTGCTCCCACTTGTCGTATGACTACTGTGTGTTTTCTATGTGCATTGGCAACTCATTTTGGGTTGGGATATACATCAATCAGACATTGTTACTGCTTTCTTGAATGGTGACATATTTGAGGAAGTTTATGTAACGCAGCCTCACGGTTTTGTCAAGAAAGGACAAGAGGACAAAGTGTGCAAATGTAAGAAGTCTTTGTATGGGTTGAAGCAATCTCCTCGTGCTTGGTATGAGAAAGCTGACACTCATTTGGTCAACCGAGGCTTTCATAACAGTCCAACAGAAAGCACATTGTATGTAAAGCGTGAGGGTGATGTACTTATCATTGTGGTTCTTTATGTCCATGATTTGCTGATCAATGGACCAAATGAGAGACATATTTCTGAACTTAAGGCTGATTTGAATGCTACTTTCAAGATGAAAGATTTGGGACTGTTGCATCATCACTTGGGTATTGGCAGTTTAAGCAATGTGATGGTGGTATTGCCTTGTGTCAGAAAAGTTACATAGAGACATAGCTATGTAAGTTTGGACTTGAGGATTGAAAACCTATTGCCACTCCCATGGAAACAGGTTTGAAGTTGAGTCTACATGATGCTGGCGATCCTATTGATGTTACTCTTTACCAAACTGCTGTTGGCTGCCTCATTTATGTATGCAACACGCGGCTGGATATTCAATTTGCAGTCTCACAAGTCAATAGATTTATGCATAGCCCAGGGTCTAAGCATTGGCAGGTTGTCAAGAGGATTTTCCGCTACCTTAGTGGCACTTTACATCTTGGCTTGTTTTATCCCAAGGGGGGATCATTACCACCAAACTTACATGCTTTTTCAGACTCAGATTGGGCTGGTTGTTTTGACATGCAAGTGTCCACAAGTGGTTTTTGTTTCATGCTTGGCAGTTCATGTATCTCATGGTTGAGCAAGAAGCAACCTCTTGTGGCTACTTCGAGTTGTGAGGCTGAGTACAGGGCAATCTTCACAGGTACGGTTGATTGTGTATTGCTCAGACGCCTTATGGCTGATTTGGGTGTTGGACAGGACACTGCCAACACTATCTACACTGACAGTGAGAGCACATTGACAGTTGCGAGGAACCCAGTTTTTCATTCTTAAAGGGATATGGGAACTTGCATGTACATTAGCACCAAGAAATCCAATTAGAAAGCATGTATCACTCTAGTTGGAGTTTACTTACCATAAGATAAAGCATGTTTGCGATTAGGTTTAGTCTCTTCATGTGTAAGTCAGGTTCTTAACCTTGAACACTAGTCATGGTGTCGTTGTTTATTGATGAAACTTGATAAGAAATGATTTATACTGTGCTGATGAGTTACGTTAGCCAATTACTTACATGAAAGGTGAAAAGAGGTACTCTTTGGGGTACATCATTGTTCTGATAACTCGTTTAGCGTACTCATGTGGATTTTTAATGGAGTTTACACACTGTGCTCATTATGGGCCGGTTACACAAGACGGTTGCAAAGGGACAACAATGTGGAAAATCAAGATGCTAGTCTTGGTTTCATTGAACCTCTTTCTGAACCGTGTTCTGGTGAAACGAATAGCTGGATCCATGAAGGATGCCACTGTGGAAAACATTAGTGTTCTTATGAAGATACAACCACTTTTGTTTTCAAGGGCGAAAACACTTCTCCAAGGGGGGAGTAATGCCAGGCCTAGGGTAAGATCGGGCAGGCCAAGGACCAGGATGGAGCCATGCGGTCAAGGGGGCCCTATTATTAGAAGGGCAAGGTGGGGCCTATATAGGGCATGGTCCGGTGGAGAGTTGCATGCTCCAATCCCCTAAGTCTCACACTAGAGCCACACCTATGTTGCTTACATCACACCTTTGATCGGTACATCGTCAAGAAAGGGCATTGTAATTTGAGGTATGAAGTCTTGCAAGACTTTCTTCATACCATTCATCATATGTGCAACTAAGTTAGTTTCTCTGTGAGGTAAAATGCTCATCCTTACCAAACCCAAAGGTGTCCTCACAATAGTCAAATCCTTGCTTTCCATTGTTAGTTGGAACTGAACATACCCTGAGTACAAATCTTCCATAGAATATATCACTCTTCTTGCAAATGCCTCAGCAAACTCATCTACAATTGGCCCTATATCCACATTCCTAATTGTAGCTTTGTTCACAGGTTGCACATCCTGAATGAAGCGTAAAGAACCATTTTTCTTGGGAACTGTGAACCATGTATTGAATATGGAGCACAAGAAATCTCCAAACGATCAATCATGATCTTTTCGTTAAGAAACTCAATGAGTTTTGGTAAATGAGCCTTTGGAACCGGAATAGGCTGCAAGTTCCAAGTTACATGAGGGATACTGAAGATTACCATAGGAGCAACAATGAAAGGGTCAACACACCCTATCTTATGTTGCTCAAATTCAAAAGCCTGTCCGTGTTTGGTAAGTATCTCTTCAAAACTTTCCTTTTCAGCCTCTATCCCAACCAACCTTCAACTCATTCAAAGAATCCTACGTAAACTTATGTCCAATCTTGCTCAGGTTACAAATACTAGGCTGCAAAGTAGCTTGCTCCATCTTATCCTTGCAGTCTTTTGGTTGAGGTAATGCCATTGTTTTCACTTTCTTTGTCACAATCCTATACTTGCTCTCGACTCGTACATCAATACCTTGAGCATTTTTGAAATTCTCAATGACTTTGTACATTTCTATGGAGTATACTTTCACAACCTCATTTTCCATGCACAAATTGCAATCACTGAAGCCTTCAAGTCTTGTATGGTATCCACAAATGAAAACTCATTGAACACACCTATAATGCATTCATCATCGTCTAGCAAACCATTGTTCCCCAAACCTTTTTGAACATTATTCACATGTTGCCTTTTGCCCTGCTTTCAATCCTTACACTTTGTAAAAGAGATAGATCAATAGTTTGCTAATCCTACAAAACTTATAGAAAACACCTCCTTTGCATATATATCATTCAAAAAAATTTCTCTTCTTGTACCACTACAATTCCACTCTAAAATGGTAGACGGCCAAAACCCCTCATATCCCTATAGTCATTGAATTATTTGTTTTTCTTTGGCAAGGGTTGCTCTCAAAGAGTTCCACCAGTCCTTTCATGGTCCATCCAAATAGTAAGGATTTGAACAACATGCTTCCCATCCCTACTCCTTATCCTAGCACAAGATGATCCATCACCCCTTTTTCCATACGAGTTGCAATTATATATGGCTACCCAAGGATAAGAGGATATATAGACATCTCCTGTACATTCATCTTTGACATTTTCAATGGTCACCTTGAAATTTGGAGACACCCTATAGAGATCTCCTTGATGAGTTGTTGGTAGCTATATTCATCCAACCATGGTCTATGTCTATCGACCACTTTCCCTTCATGTAGAGACTCTTGGTGGGCATAATATTAATTTCAGTGCCATGATATATCAATACAACATACATGTCCTCAAATTTTACCCACCTTGACAAAAGTTTCTACTGTAGCTCTTACCCAATGACTTTTAGAGTAGTGGATTTTATGTGAGGCTTCATATTCATCACCATCCACAAATCTAACATCCATGTCTCTTCTAGAACACTGCTAGCATCCTACCATACTGTCATCATATTCCTTGTCTTGTATATGTATCCCTTGTGCTTTCAATGGCTCTCCTCCACCTTGTGGTTGTGGAAGAATAGACTCAACAAGAATCTACCTCTTTCTTCTTATAATATCTATAATCTCCTCATGGAACTCACATTTGGCTATACCAAGAACTTCACCCAAAGTAAACTCAACTTTACTATTCAAAATACTTTCCACCATTACCTGCTTTAGGTATATAACATTAGGAAAAGTTTGGACTCAAATTTGGGCTTTTTGGTGCTAGAGAGAGAGAATGTTGTGCGCCCAATGGTGGATGGCGGGCTACCAGAATGGTAGTTCGGTCTTTCCTTATTTTTATGTCAAATTTTTGCATTTTCAAAGAACATTTTTTAATTTTTTCAATAATAACATACATTGCAATTTGCTCAAATCTCTTTGTTGTCAGCACCGAAGACAGGACAAATCTGACATAACTCACACTCAATGTAATGGTGCGTACTTTTTTGATATGAGAGATTTTGTGATTTTGTGAACAATTACAAAAGCAGGGTGAAAGAATTTTGCTTGTCAAAAACGAGCAAAGCATTCAAAGAGGTGCTCATTCAATACACATATATGCACTCAAAGCTGTGTTGGGGTATAAAGCCCAATGTGGTCGCCCAGGTAAGTGGGCGGGCCGCCAGGTATGTACACATATTCTTTTGTAAAAACCTAATAAGAACTCACTATGCTCTACATATTGGAGTAGAGCGAGTTCACCATATCGTCGTGCTCTTCTTCTCGCACTCTCTCTCTCATCGCACTTCCGCTCGTACTCCTTCAACTGGTATCAGAGCTCAAATCGAGGCTCGGGGCAGCATTGCAGGAGGCTAGAGTCACCAGCTCAGATTGGAGTGAAATTCGACAGGTGAAGACACAGCCCCAAATTCTGTGGGACAGCCCGATGGGCTTGGTGTTCTCAGAATTTCATTCTGAGGTCATCTCGGCCACCGTTCGGCTTCTACAAAGGTCTGCGCAGGCCATTTTCGATTACGTGGTCTCGACGGGTGCAGATCCGACTCTGCAAATTTGCGGTTTTTGGCCTACGACTGCAGGTGCTGAGGATATCGACACTCCCAAAGTGTTGATTTGTGGCTGTCTACACATCGAAGGACGGCTCACAGTTCTTGGAGGCGTGTCACATACGACACAGGCGCATCTACACACAGACTGTAGTCGACATCCACTAGTTCATCAGGTAGCTTTTGTTTGCTACTTGATATTCCAGATTTCATCCTGACATTGCAGGTATTTCCACATGGGATGTATTGTCAGAGATGATGTATATCTGTTGAGGGTTTGCTGGCTGTGAGTCACGCAGCAAAAAACCACCGCAGCGGTTACAGCATACAGTGGGAAATTTGTGGATGTATGACTTTGTGGAAAGTCTATGTATTGTTAGATTTACTGCAGCCTTTGTTGAGGGTCGAGTGAGGTTTTATTGAGCTGGGGGATTCTCGAATGTTGAGATCCTTTCGGTGATACAGGTCTTGGAGCGATTCCTCGAGCACCCTTAGATAGGCAGCTAGGATGTATTGATTGTGAGTAAGACATTTGGGATTGCATCTTTGCTTTACTGCCGTTGAGCCATTATCGCAGTCTATGCTTACAGGATAGTGACAGGACAATCAGAGACAGTACAGGTGCAGGATAGGTTTACCCACAGCTTACAGTGTTAGAGAGACAGTGGTTTTTTGAGCTGTTTTTGGTCTGTTTTTAGTACACCAGAGCCATTTTACAAAGGAGACTCTGCCAAAATTTCAGCAGAATCTGAAGCTTTCTTGGTTCATTTGACAGGTTGATATTGGTTTAGAGGTCAGTTTACAGGGGAAACTATGCCAAATTTTCCCCAGGAAAGTAAACTACTGTGAAGCGTAGCTATGGCTGGATCACAGGACACTGCTCTTTACAATATCAAGAAGTTAGATGGAACCAATTTCCCATTGTGGAAGAAGCAGATTAGGCACATGTTGGTACAAAAGAAGCAGATAAAACCTATAAAGCTCAAGGGGATAAAACCAGAAGATATGGACGAAGATGAATGGAGCGAAATGGATGAATTGGCACTTTCTACCATTATGTTGACTTTGGCAGAAAGCGTTTACTTCAATGTAGCAGATGAGATGTCGGCTTATCAAGCATGGTTAAAGCTGAGTGATCTTTATGAGAAGCAGAGTGCAGCTTCACAGGTATACTGGCTTAAGAAGCTTGTTGACTTGAAGATGAAACAAGGGACACCTATGTCCAATCATCTGAATGAATTCAACACAATCTACAGTCAGTTGTCAGCTCAAGGTGTCAAGTTTGATGAACCTGTTAGAGCTATGTTCCTGTTGATCAAATTGCCGGAAAGTTGGGACACTTTTCGCACAGCTTTGAGTAATTCTGCACCTCTAGATGGTTTGAACATAGCAGGTGTAGAAGGAAGTCTGCTTACTGAAGAAACCAATAGAAAGACAATCGACAAAGGCAAAGGAACAGCCTTAGTTGTCAGGGGAAGGACCAAAGAAAAGTACAAAGGTGGAAAGAGGAATCAGTCTCGTAGCAAGTCCCGCAGTGCTAAAGGCAAGAGTGACATAGAATGCTACCATTGTGGCAAGAAGGGTCACATGAAAAGAGACTGCAGAGAATGGAAAGCAGAAAAAGGCAAAGAGAAAGCTGAAGTCCATGGTGAGAAGAACAAGTCCTCAGTGAAGATTCAAGAAATAAATGTGACAAACACTGTTGCAGAGGATGACAGTCTAGTGTCAGGAGACATCTACTTCTTGAAGAATACAATGGACTCAGCTCTTGTTACAGCATCTGATGGAAATGCACTGAGTGACTGGATTATAGATTCAGGGGCATCACTTCATGTGTCTCCAAACAAGGAGTGGTTTACTTCTTATGTGACCACTAAAGATCATGTTCGGCTAGGCAATGGGCAGACATGTGAGATCTTAGGTGTTGGAGATGTTCAATTGAAGTTTCAGAATGGCTCTTCTTTCACGCTGAAGAATGTGAGACATGTTCCCGCAATTACAAAGAGCTTGATCAACACAGGTTTACTTGATGATGCTGGCTACGTCACCACTTTTGGATAGAACATGTGGAAGATATCCAAGGGTTCTATGACAGTAGCACATGGAGTAAAGTCTGGAGGACTTTACATGATTTATGTATCAAATGTCTCTAAAAATGTAATCAATGTAACCGAGCAGCCGAACGTTTCTTTGTGGCATAGCTGGTTAGGACATATGTCCAAGAAGGGAATGGAAATCTTGTCTCATTCTGGTTATTTGCCTGGCTTTTCATTTAATGATTTTGAATTCTGTGAACATTGTCTGTATGGTAAGCAAACATAACAGCCACATAAGCATAGAAGCAATAGAAGAGATACACAGTTGGCACTTGTTCATAGTGATTTGTGTGGACCTATGCCTAACCTATCTCTAGGGGGAGCTTCTTACTTTATGACATTTATAGATGATTACTCGAGGAAAGTATGGGTTTACTTTCTCAAGCACAAGGATGAAGCGTTTAGTGTTTTCAAAACGTTTGTGACACTTGTGGAGAATCAGAGTGGCAAGAAGCTTAAATGCTTACGCACTGACAATGGTGGAGAGTATGTTTCAAAGGCCTTTCAGGACTTTTGCGAGTCAAAAGGTATAAAACGCGAACTTACTGCTCCTTACAATCCTCCTCAAAATGGTGTTGCTGAGAGGATGAATAGGACCATACAAGAGAAGGTCAGAAGTATGTTGTCTAATGCACAGCTGCCAAATGGGTTTTGGGCTGAAGCTGTATAAAAATCTGTTCATCTTGTAAATAGATCTCCTAGCAAGGTTTTGCAGAAGGATTCAGTGCCAGAGATGGTATGGTCAGGCAAAATTCCCTCATACAATCATCTCAGAGTCTTTGGCTATGAGGCATATACTCACGTTCCAAAGGAATTCAGGAACAAACTTGAGCCAAAGAGTAGAAAGTGCATCTTTCTAGGCTATGGTAATTCTGGTGAGATGGGGTACAGACTTTGGGATCCCGAATCCAGAAAGGTTGTCCGCAGCAATGATGTTCACTTTAATGAATCCAAATATCATTCTAAACCAGAGAGGGTTGAGGAGATTAGAAGAGTTGTCTTCCAAGAAGATGGACCTGCATGTGCAAGACAAAATGTTAGGGCTCAAAAGGAGCAAGGACAGGATAGAGTGAAACCACAGGTTGTGGCTGAGCCTGAGCCACCTATTGTGCGTAGATCTGGACGTGTCACGCGACCTCCTGATAGGTTTTTTCCATCTATGAACTATGTCATGTTGACTGATTGCAATGAGCCTTCATGTTACAAGGAAGCAGTGCAAATGAAGGACTCCGGGAATTGGCAATTGGCCATGCAGTTAGAGATGACAGCTCTGCATAAAAACAAGACATGGAAGCTAGTTAAATTACCACAGGGCAAAAAGGCTCTACCTTGTAAATAGGTTTACAGGTATAAGATCACCGCTCATGATAGTCAGCCAAAGTACAAAGCAAGGCTTGTTGCCAAGGGCTTTAAGCAAGAACAAGGCATTGACTTTGATGAAGTCTTCTCTCTGGTGGTCAAGATGACTACATTGAGATGCTTTCTTGCATTGGTTGCCATATTAGATTTGGTGTTGCACCAAATGGATGTCAAGACAGCGTTCTTGCATGGTGATTTAGATGTGGAAATTTACATGCAGCAGCCAGAAGGGTTTGTTGAGAAAGGCAAGGAAGATTGGGTATGCCAGTTGTTAAAGAGTCTTTATGGCTTAAAACAATCACCGAGGGCATGGTACCATAAATTCCACAAGTTTATGCTTTCTCAAGGCTACAAACGTAGTGAGTTCGATCACTGTCTATATACAAAGAAGGCTAAGGATGGTAGTTGGCTGATCCTTATTTTGTATGTGGATGACATGTTGATTGCTGGCAAGCACTTGGAAGAAATTTCAGCTTTGAAGTCAAAGATGGCAAAATCGTTTGACATGAAAGACATGGGTGAGGCAAGTCATATACTTGGTATGCGCATTGAGAGAGACAGATCAAAGAAGTTGATTTGGTTATCTCAAACAGAGTATATTGACAAGGTTTTGCAACGTTTCAATATGGAGAAGGGAAAGTCACTGAGTGTTCCATTGCCACCATATGTGAAACTTAGCAAACAAGATTGTCCTGTGTCTGAGGAAGAACAGGCTGAAATGGATAAGATTCCATATGTGTGTGCAGTGGGTAGTTTGATGTATGCAATGATTGCTACTCACCCAGACATTGCATTTGCAGTGGGAGTAGTAAGTCGATACATGTCAAACCCAGGCAAGAAACATTGGGAGGCAGTGAAAGGAATATTGAGATACCTGAAAGCTACAGAGAGTATGCGTATATGCTATGGGAGTCAGGAGCTAAGTGTAAAGGGTTTTACAGACTCAGATTATGCAGGTGACTTAGACAATCGAAGGTCTACGTCAGGGTATGTCTTTACATTGGCTGGTGGAGCAGTATCATGGCGTTCTAGATTACAAGATTGTGTTACTCAGTCTACTACAGAGGCTGAATATGTTGCAGCATCAGAGGCATGCAAAGAATCAATTTGGCTTAATCGACTAGTAACAGATTTGGGAATCAAAGAAGAGATGCCTGTGTTATATTATGATAGTCAAAGTGCTATACAATTGGCTCGCAATCCAGTTTATCACTCAAAGACAAAGCATGTGGATGTGAAGTATCATTTCATCAGGGAAATGCTCGAGGATAAGCAACTTCAGCTTGTCAAAGTTCACACCACAGAAAATCCTGCTGATCTACTTACAAAAGGACTTCCCTCAGAGAGCTTTGCGCATTTTCGCAAGCAGTTAGGCGTAGGGTAGTACATCACTTCTCTACATCTCTTGTATAGTAGCTTCTCTCACACTTAAAGTACCACATTGGACTTTAAGTGGGAGGTTGTTGGGGTATAAAGCCCAATGTGGTCGCCCAGGTAAGTGGGCGGGCCGCCAGGTATGTACACATATTCTTTTGTAAAAACCTAATAAGAACTCACTATGATCTACATATTACAGTAGAGCGAGTTCACCATATCGTCGTGCTCTTCTTCTCGCACTCTCTCTCTCGTCGCACTTCCGCTCGTACTCCTTGAAGCTGCATCTAAGAGGAACACAGATAGGGTTTCCAGTCTGTCGACCAAACTATGCATTGACTAACCTCCACTAAAGATTTTTGTGTTCACTATTTAACTTATGTTTAAATTGTCTGTTGTAGATATCTATCCCTTGGACAAAGAAGACTAGCATTTGGTGGATTGCATAATAGGCATTTTTGATGCATTCCATGCATCGATGGACGAACTACTGTATAACACTAGTGCTAGAAGAGTGATGGCTGAGAGGAGGGTACTTTTCTTAGACCACTTTTACAATGCTCTGCATTCTGTGCTTGGCTTTGGCAACCTTCAATATCTCTCACTTCCTCCAAAGGAGAGTCCACAGTGGCCAATACCTGCCTCTAAACCTCAAAAGTGTTTCAAACTAAAGCTTCATCAAGAAATTCAGAAGTGCTTAAGACCAAATATTTTGGTAGCGTGGTACCTGTTTCAATATTCATGCCCATGCAGGTGTTCATCATGGAATTCTTCCATGATGAGGAGCTTAGGAAGATTGCAACTATGTTTATCTGCAAGTTTGAGAAATGCATCAATTTTTTGGATGAGTGTTGGGATATTCATGATTCTGATGGAATCTTGTGCAAAATAGATAAGCCGTTTTTTATGTGTAGATGCATGATAGATTCTCAAAACTTCATAGCTTCCTTCCACTACATAAGGTGGCATCAAGTGAATGGTCATTCGGTGATCAAGATTTGCATGATGACATGACTAATCCTTTGACGATGCTTGAGGTTGGTGTGGACCTGACGTGTTGACCATTCTTAGCATTTGAGGCAATGTGACACTACGATAGGTCACAAGGACTTGGAGAATGAGGTTGACTTCAACCTGCCTTCAAAATTTCCTTTTTAGTGCAACATGCAAAAGGTAGTCTATTTTGTAGATACTACATCTCTGTTTGTCATTGTCAAAAAAATTTGTCTTGATCTAATTGTTGGATTAACTGTCATACATTTCCCTCTAAGGAAGAAGAAGGAGATAATTTGTGCAAAGGTTAATGATGACTGATTGTTTCTGGTGCAATGCAACCCCTAATCAAAGAAGGTGTCCTAGTTCTATAATGAAGCATTAGAGCATGATTGTAATTGTTATTCACACAGAAATAACATACAAAGTTTCTTGCAAAAAAAGTCTAAGCATAAATGTTTTTTCGAGTCCGACTCAACTTGTCTTTTCATTTGTACACTAAATTGTCCAATTCAATACAATTGATTTATAACTCTCATTTACAATAGTGGGGGAGATCCTCCGATGCTTGATTATCATGACTAGAATATAAAGGCTTGCTCTAGTAAGGAATAGATTAAGAGTGAGGAGGAATATAAGGTGAGTGAGTAGGTGTCGGGTCATGCTTAGGATGATGGGCTGGGGGTTGAGGAGAGGATTGTGAAGTGGGCTCCTCAGCCTTTGCAAAATTGGGTATAATAACAAGGCTAGAGGTGGAATGATCAGAGAGACGAGGAGAGGAAATTTCAGGAGCTTGCTGTGAGGCTTGAGGCACTAGGTCATACCTCCGAGGTGGAGGCCGTGGTTGTGGTGGGAAAAATGTGTAGGGGGCTTCTTCAGGACATGTCTCCACAAGATTGATCATATTTTGGATCATCGCCATCCTGAATACCTTGACATGGACATCGAAATAATCTACCAGGTTTCTTGCTTGCAAATGAAACTCCTATCTTAAGTAAATGTATGTAGAAATTGTGAAACGATTGCAAAAGCAAAAGAGTGCACTTACACTTCTACGCTTCTAAATATAAATGTGCTCTAATAGAAGCTCTGCATTTGCAAGAACTCTCCATCCACAAGAATGCACGTCGTCTTGTTTGGGAACCTTGCAACTAAGAATCAACATGTTTTCCCATATATTGTCATGGGTCAACGCTTCCCATGCAGCTAGAAGTTTCTGAATAGACCTACATGACATAGCAGATGGTGATGACATGTTGCATATAATTTGCAACATTGATCAATAGACAACTATCTTTAGACATTTGCATGAAACTCGTGCATAGAGTTTGCAAGGTAGCATTGCTTGCGCTCGATGTTCAATCCGATAAGGCTCCAATGTGAACTATTTGCACATTATCAAGAATATGTTGCCATTCTTTGTAGGAAAAAAATTGAAACAATGATAAAATAGACAATTCTTACTGTTCATTGTAAGCTAGAAGTAGAACCTTGACTGCATCCATGTTGATTGATTGAAGCCAATCAACGACATCGATTAAGGAAGTGGCCTCCAAGGTCAGCACCACTGAAAGCTATTCGTCTAAGACAACTATCTCAAATTGGCGATTCCACGACAGATTAGAGACAAGCATGGTGCAAATTTTAAAAATTGTTATAATTACGAGAGAAACTCTGCTAAATAGAATTCACGTACCGAAGACCAAAATTTAAAATTTGGTATGCCAGTTCTCTCATACCATCTCACAATATGGTTATTTCCTGAGGGCCAAAGGCAAAATACATCATTCTTCCCATACAAGCAATACAACATTGAATCTAGGACCCAAGAAGAGCAAGGCTTTGTTTTTGGCTTCATCAATAGACACTATCATTGCCTAGTCATTTGACTCGGCCAAGACTGTTTCCCCTTCCTCCACCTGTTCTTGGACCCACTCCACATTGAGATGTGTGCTATATGTGTGCTGGGTGGAGCTAACATCCATCAACTTCACTTTGCTAATCAATGGGATTATCAAAATGGTATCCATTCTCTTGTTAGAAAGAGGGACTAACTCACTGTCCTATCGTACCTAAATCTATAGCAATCTAAGCTTGTTGATATCCCGGGGCATGATTGTCACTCTGTGGGCATGCATTGTAAGGACGTAGCTATCTTGGAATAGCTCAATCAAAAAGTCCTTGGTTGTCTTGTGAAGGAAATCCATTGAGCTTATGGTACACCAGAAATCCATGTTTGCTCTTTCACAGATCTTGCGCACAACCCTCTAGAAAGGTAGCTTAGGGATAGCTAGAGATATGTGTCTTTGCACCTTTTGAAGCTCAAGCAGTACGCTTTGGTTCTGCTCGTATATTCGAATCTACATTGTTGCCCATAAATTGGGCAAGGTTTTTCGTGCAACATGTGGAGATGATGGCTAGCCATCTTGCGGGTATACCTTCCTAGTTGTCTGCTTCATGCAAGCCATGCAAACCACAATTTTGCATGGAAAACGAAAGGTTGGTGGAAAAGGAGAAGAACGAGTAATCAGACAACAGAATTGGATACATTGGCTCTAAGAGGTGAGGACAGAGGTCAAACAACTGTGGGCTCTATGATAAATAGGAATGTTATATATCGGGATAAACATCATTATCATTACTAGTCGTATGATCTTTGTTAGGGCGACACTTGCAATTAATTTCTTGTCATTGGGAAGGGTCATGCACAGAGACATGGCAGGGTCATGCACAATTATGACACATGGCAGGGTCATGCATAGAGACTACAATGGACGTCCCTCCATATCACATTGTGGTGCAACACTGATAAAGAGTTGCACCACAGAGACATTGGGGGGTGACTACAATGGACATCCCTCCATATCGTACTGTGGTGCAACACCCACAAAGACTCGTGCCACAATGCAACATGGGGGGTGACTACAATGGATGTCCCTCCATATTGCATTGAGATGCGACACTAATAAAGTGTCGGGCCAGAACACGATATGGGAGGTGACTATGATGGACGTCCCTCCATATCGCATTTGTGGCATGATAGTGTCACGCCACAATGTGATATGGGGGGTGACAACGATGGATGTCCCTTCATATTGCATTGTGACATGACACTAATAAAGTGTCGCACCACAATACAATATGGGGGATGACTACAAAGTACGTGTTGAGTTTATATGTGAAGCTACTCTAAATATAGCTATGGGTCCCCTCTATATATATACCAATCATGTGTACATATTCTACACACTTTGGGGTTTCACTCTCTGCATATTGTCTCTGTGTTCTTTTCCTCCTCTATCTCCTTAACATGGTATCAGAGAGTGGTTGCTTTTTTTCACAAAATTATGCCTTTTTTGGCCTCCCCCGGCTTTACGTAGCGTGCACATAAAAAATTTGCAATTCAGTAAAACATAAAATCATCATCATTGGGAAGGGAATGGGGTTTAAGGGGACCTCTTTGTTTGCCATGGGATTAAAAAGGAGATTATGAAAGGGACAAATGGGTGGATGCCATGTGGACTAAAATGGTGGGTATGGCAGGGCCTAAAAGTAAGTGGTCAAACTTGTATTATAAAATATAAAGAGAAAATCTCTTATAGCTTCAAAAAACTATACTTTTCTCTAGATAGTTGGGTAAAAACCAATCCTTTCTCTCTCTAGTGGAATTTAGTTTCTCCCCCCTCTCTACAAAAGGGGGTCCCTCCAAAAACATGCTGATCATTTCCTCCCACTCTTTCTACTGTACCATCTCTCACTTCTCTTCACTTCACCTTGCAAGTTGCTTCTCTTTCCTTCCTTTCACTTTTCCCTCCCAAAAGCTCTACAATATAAGTTTGAACCTCCTTTCCCTACTCAAGCTTACTACATTCTCCTCAAGCTAAAGTTCTCCATTTCTCCATGAGCCTCACTAAATAACCCTACTAAAGTTGAAGATCTGTAGCATTTTCTTTTGTTAAATCTTCCCTCTTTCTTTCCTCAACAGGTTTCCTGCCCCCTTTCCATTAAGCTCTCTAGAGAGAATCTACCTTTCTCTTAATCTTTGCAACATTATCTTTCCCATTAAGCCAACAAGTAGGTGGAGAAGTATAGTAGTAAGTGGCATTAACCATCATTGTGTACCATCAAGAATCTTGCTCTTTATGCAACTGAGAACATGGATGTGCAGTGATTAATCATAAGTATTTGTCTGCAGGTTGTGACACTATTCCCCATGAAACCATCAGGTACTCGACGACCTAGGAGTGTCATTGACTCCGTTTCATGCAGCAATGTACACGACAACAGTGGATGTTGGGTGACGATGGAGTCCAAATGATTGATGTGGGTGACAATGTAGCCCAACTCAAGAGGATGGAGTAACATGTACTAGAGCTTGTTCATCCACCTATCCCTTAGGCAACATATACTTGACTGGTATAGCATTATTCCTTGGGAGTGGTGCACACAAGGTCTCAAGGAGATACATGTCTTCTTGAGCACACCATTGGAAGGAAAGAATCATGGAGTTCAAGAAAACACAAGACGACAAGCAACATATGAAGGTGCAACATGTGTATGTTGCTTCATAACTGAAGCTAGAGATAACTATGTCTCCATCGAGGTTTCCTGCAAACTATAATTTTATCCTTTGTCAAGTTTCTAAATTGTCTTTTTTTTTTCCCATGTACATTGCTTTTGATGACTATAAGATTTCCATTGCTTGTTTATGTTTGCAGATGTTTTTCCATCCGCTTTTGTAAAGTGGGAGCCAATAGAGTCCTTCACAGGAACTTTTGGGGCCATCCACGCTGGTCTTGGTAAGTTACTCTATGCTGGCTGTCCATCCTTTGAGCTTGTCTCACATGACATTTTTTTTCATAACCATACTTATGTCATGCCTAGGCAAAATGGGTATGGTAATATTTCTCTGGTTCACTTGCCAACCTTGCAAAGTCTGGAATGGCCTAAGCCACACAGTGCCTGCAACAACCAAAAGGAGAATCGAGGCGGATGTGCAAGGAGAAATGAAGTGCACCTATGGTTCCCACAAAGCCACAATAACATGGTTTATGTCTCTTCATGTGTTTGTGTTTATCTTTCAATTGCAGAGTGTTCACATGACACCAACAATGTGGACTTGCAAAGGGGGAGATGCAATCAACGGATTCGGTTTGGAGACTAAGGTGGTCAACCACCAGGGAGATAGAATCAAGTGCTCTGTAATTTTTGAGAATGTGGTGTTCAGATATCATATTGCAAAGCAAAGCTTATCAATGGTCTTTTCCTACAGAAGATGGAAGCTAAAGATGGGAGAATGGGAGGCACTAGACTTTGACATTGTTACTAGAGAATCAGTTGACTGCAAATATGCCTCCAAAATGATGCAGTGCATGACATTGCAGTGAATAATGATTGGCACCTCAGTCACCTTTGTGAGTATCTTAATTTCAAATATACCTTGCCCAAGCAATATCTCTTTGTAATCAATGAAAATGTTGTTCACTCTACAAAAGTGAAGAGCTTTCTGTTTGAGAACATTCCATTTTCACGATGTATTTTTGTAAAAGCTTGTAACTGACATGGATTTTGCTCCTATTAATACATATGGTGTTTTAAATCTCGTCTCTCGTCTCTATGCATACTTGTTCAATATCAACTTGTTCAAGTTTTCGATTGAAATGTGCAATTTCTTTGATTGGAGCACAAATGTTTTCAATGTTGGTGTCTTTCAATGCTTTGTCACGTGATTTTGTTTAAAATTATAGTTTTAAATTATTTGGACGTTAATTTTAAGTGCTTTTTAAAAAGTGACCTTGGGTATATAAGTGACTTTCTAGGTTTTAAATTCCATTTTTCACATTCACAAAACTCTAGCTCTAAGCTCTCTTCTCATCTTCTTCGCGAACGAACCCGTGGCAACGTCCTTTGATGCACTTCTCACACAACTAGAAAAGGTAGGACTTGTGGATCGAGCACATGAACTAGTTAGTGTGTTCAAGGGACAATCGACATGTAGTCCACTGCTTTATGCAGAGGCATTCAAAATATTTCTTGACTACATGGTGCAACATATGGAAGAATATTCCATAGTCTTTGAGGGATCCGATATGGTGTGGCTGCTAGTGGATTTTCTCAAACATCTCTATGCAGTCGACAACAACTTTTACTTTTGCTTTTTGAGGTTTATTAAAGGGCTCAGTGAAGGAACTACATGAAAACGAATGAGGGGGATCTCATAGACTTGGGCATGGGGTGCATAGGCACCCAATTCATATATTGGGATATGGTTCTGGCCTTACTTGTGCTTGAGGGCATGGATAAGGGAAAATAAAAGGAAAAGGCCAGTCAAAGATCTCCTATGACCATTGTGGAGGAATCAAATGAAGTTATCAAAGAGGTTGATGAGCAAACTAAAGCATTTATGGAACTCTTCCTCTTGCAAGAGCCTAACTCCACTGAGGATGTAGATCGGATGATAGAGGGAGATGAGGTGTTGGAGGAAGTCCCTGACCTCCAAATTCTCACTCTGCATGCAGCGGTGATGGATGATCGTCACTTTTTGTTCCTTGACAGCAAACACTAGGACTCAATGAAGACGAGTCGCTCTCAGTGCTTGTTATCTATGTGGGCATGAAGGATCCGAGTGAAAAAGAAGAGAAAGTCAAATTTCAAATTGACTTCGAAGACTAAGGTCTCCGAGCAAGCCTCTCTTTCTTCCTTAATGAAAACAAATAGAAGTTGGTGCAAACGATGGCAAGTACACTTGTGGAAATAAAATCATGTACCTCATTTTGTTAAAGCGTCCTGGAAAGCACTTTTCATCCACACAAATCGTTGATCGCTATGGGTGGAGATGATCTCTCTAGACCCAATCTTACAAGGACAAATCTTGAAGAGATGGATGAAGAAATTGAGGTAAACATTTCTTAACTTGGTCTATTGTCTATTGTTCCTTACAACAAGTGTTAAAGTCGTTTAAAATGCTTTGCGAACAACATACCATGTTGATAAGTTTGCAATGCGTACTGGAGGTTCATGGAACCTGCTCATGTGTAGAGATAGCTTGCTTTGGCACTACCTGAGCCACATGGGGCCATTGATTCTTTGGGTTGCTCACACACAGCTCTCTAAGGATAGTTTTGCGGAGCTGCTCAAGTGCAAAGCATTAAGTTCCATACTCCCTGAAGATTCCCTCACCCTAAATGCTCACAAATTTATATTGGTGGACCGGGGGGCGGCATTGTATACCTTTATAGGCAATCACCCTGGGTCAGTACTCTCCCACTGAGCCTTAAGCCTAGGTCAAGGGTGACAAACCCAGAGGAAATTGTAAAATCCCTTGGCGTCAAGTCAGCCATTTTCCCCATACCCATAGATGTAATTCGTAGAAAAACTAATCGGCCATGATGTAATATCCAAATCAATACATAATAAAATTTTTAAATCAATTTTTGTTAAATTTTGTACTTATTTTTTTTTGTTTCATATTGTCCAATAAATGTCATTTTTGCAACGTGTGCACAAAATTTCGACCATGCAAGCACCCACCGGTCGAGAGGGACTGCCCGGTGATTTTTTTACAAAATCCAGCGATGGGGTGGGGGGGGGAGGTACAAGAGGCAACAAGACAACCACGATACACGACGATGCCGATGGGGTTGGCGACACAAAAAATGCCCCATGGAATGGTAGAAATTTGACTTATTGATATTACAAGCACCCACCGGTCGAGAGGGACTGCCCGGTGATTTTTTTACAAAATCCAGCGATGGGGGGGGGGGGGGAGGTACAAGAGGCAACAAGACAACCACGATACACGACGATGCCGATGGGGTTGGCGACACAAAAAATGCCCCATGGAATGGTAGAAATTTGACTTATTGATATTATATGAAAAGGTTACAAATCTCATCAAGAGAGAGTACATGGGATAAACTTGTTCTTATAAAGGCACCCTTCATTTTGCAAATTGATTGCTGGAGCTAAATCTATATTTTTTAGGGTTACAGGCTTAGTATGCACCATATAGAAAACACCATCTTAAAACAACTACACCAAAATGTCCTTGGTGGCATCTTGTAGGGCCAGTAAAGCTGCGTGCTGTATGCGTGTAACGGAATCATTATATTCATCCATTATCTCTCTCACCACCCGAGAGAAGGCCTCTTGGGGTATGATTGGCTCAGTGCTCTTTCGCTACTTTTGGATCTCCCACAAAGTAACTGTCCCCGGCCTCCATCTCCATTTATTCTGTGCTATTGGCAATGGTGGAGGAGCCACCTGCCTGGCCCATTAAGGAGGATCATTTTTGTTCTTTTTCCTCCTCTCTTCCTGGGCCCATTGCTCTTCGGGCGTCACTTTATCCTTCTTTCTCTTTGCACATTGTTTGACTCTTTGATGAATTTTAGAAGGCCTTGGGCTCCTAGCCTTTGCTTGTTGGGTGGCTTGAGCACTATCCTCTACCACTTTACTCTTTGCCTTTTCTCGTGCTTGTAAATTAGCCAAGTGAGCTCTCTTGGCATCGGCTCTCTGCCATTCCTCTTGCTCCCTCTGTCTTCTTGCATTCTTTGTGCTTTCTTCTCAGCTGTCTGTTTCTATTCCATCTCTTTCATTTTCTTCCTTCTCTTGGCCTCTCGTGCTTCAAAAACCAGGTCTCCTGGTATTACTTTGATTACCTTTGTTTGTATCATGGTCCAAATTTTTGCGGCATAGTTTTTGCAGTTGCTTGAGTGCTAGGTGGTGCTGTGAGAGCAGGCAAGGGCTCCAAATTTGTAGTGGACCCCTGTATTTCTCTTTGGTTGCTCTTGTTTCTTGCATGGGACTATGTAGAGATGAAATTGGTGGGGGATCTGACAGAGGTGTGTGATTGGCATGATTTAGTGGTGCAAGATCACCAAAGATCTATTGCATGATGGTTTGATCATCTGGTATTACTTTAATTACCTTTTGTTTGTATCACGGTCCAAATTTTTGTGGCGTTGTTTTTGTGGTTGCTTGAGTGCCAGGTGCTATGACAACAGGGGAGGGCTCCAAGTTTTGCAGTAGACCCCAATATTCCTCTTTGGTTGCTCTTGCTTCTTGCATTGGAGTATGTAGAGATGAAATTGGTGGGGGATGTGGTAGAGGTGTGTGGTTGGCATGATTTAGTGGTGGGAGATCACCAAAGATCTAAATATCATCTACAAACTACCACACATGAGCATGTTTAATTTCTAGGGCTGCTTCATTACCTCTGTAGATGGAAATGTCACACACCTTTTTCCACAACTGAAACTCATTGGGACTTTGGGAGTCAGAATATTCTGAAAGCAAATGCCTAGCTTTACTACCACCCATACAAATTTTATTAGGACAATCTTGTGTACTTCCAGATACCTTCTTGTCCTTTGATAGCTCAACTGCACCCCCATGTAGACCAATACTTGATAGAATACATTCGAGTTTTCTTATAAAGTTTTTCCTTCTTTTTGTAGGCTCCATATTCCAAGTATAATTATTATGGAGCATAAGAATCTTGTCAAGAATTTGTAGACATGCATGAAGGGTACACACGTGCACATTTATCATTGGAATTGGTAGAATAGGATCCCAATTTGGATCGTCCATGTCTTGATTAGGGGGTACATTTTGGTTACAACCGAGGATACCTTGAAACCATTGTTGTAGTTCTTACCCACGGTTTGTGTAGTGGGCACACCTTTCCAAGAGTTGACTGTAGCTTTTCCACCCTTACCCTTACCACCCTCTGACTTGCTAGCCTTTGCACCCTTGCCCTCAATTCCCAATGAGACTTTATTGTGGAAATAATAAATGCATGGAAAGAGGGTCATTGCACCTTGCTTGCACCCTAACATACACTTGAGAGTTTTCAAGTTTCCTTCCAAATGCCACTCAACTTGAAACTTACCCAGACCTACAACTTGCAATCATTGTCCTTGATGTTGTTGCCGAATGCCATCAATGATTGGGGTGTGATTGAAATACCATTTTAGGGTCTCATGAGTCTCATGCAAGAGATGAAAAGCTGCCAACCACCAAATATTCTTCTTTGTTTGAACACATAAATAGGTGTTTCCCTTCTTGTTGGCATTTAGCTCAACATCAACGCGCACCAAGGACTTGTTCATAAGCATAATGCTTACCCTTTTGAGCCATTGACCTTGTTACCATATACATGTGGTAGTGATGTGTGTGAACACATTAGGACCGCCAGGGCATTTTTTCCCTCTTTAGGAGGTTTTTTCCCCCGTGCATTGTATATAAGCCCATCACTCTAGGGCTATCTATCTTTCCATTGCACACTAAGTTATACACTCTCTGTTGTGTGCCTTGAGCTTCCTTCATCTTCTCCAAGCTGTGTGTGTCTCTCTGCAACCCTAATTCCAACAATTGGTATCAGAGCAGGTCACGTCCTCCCGAGCTTAGTCGCCAGCTGCTCCAGCATACGCCTGCTCACTTTCTCCGATTTCAGTGAGCTTTGGTAAGCGTTTGCAGGTTGACAAATATTTTGGGTAGGCTCATAGAGCTCCATCTGCTCAGAATTTTTATTTGGGCTCATTTCGGCCTCCGTTTCCACTACAAGCAGTACTGCACAGGCTATTTCGTCATTTTGTGCAAAATTTATGTCAGTGCCGTTTTCTACATAACAGGTGCCTTATAGTTTTCTATGGTTTGTGCTATATAGCACAGGTTGTTCCCACTCCGTTTCTCCCATTTTCGGGCAGTTTTCACATCAGGTGCAACATTTACCATGGCTGACAACAACAACACAGATGTGTTCAAGATGTTTGCTGCTGAGGACAGGTTGGATGGAGACAACTACCCTATGTGGGCTTATATGATGCAACATGTTCTTGTGTCAAAGGGTGTCTGGAACATTGTGGGTGGTTCCACTGCAAATGTTGGTTCCATTACAAATGCAGCCATTGTTTAGTCTTCTGTGAAAGGAGACTCTAATGCTGATATTGATGCAGAATGGGCTTTTAGTGCATAATGCACTCACAATCCTGCTGTCCATGATGCATGCTTGTCAGTTGCTGCAGATTCACATGTGTGGTAATTTGACAATGGTGCTACAAAGCACATTACCTCACATCGTAAATTGTTTACCTCTCTCGAGTCTGTCCCTCATGGGAATTCTGTCACTTGTGCCAACAATGCCTCTTATCGAGTTCAAGGAGTTGGAAAGATTGTGCTTACTGCTGGTAATGGCAGTTCTTTCACACTTGTTGATGCACTTTATGTACCTGGGATCAAGAAGAATCTCTTGTATGTATCCGCACTTGCTAGACTTGGACTTGTAGTCAAATTTGTGGTGATGAAATTGTTGCATCTGGGCTTTTGTGCCGTGGCCTGTATAAGCTCACTTTGTATGACAAGTGTGGACAAAATTTTGCAAATACTGTTGCAGATTCAAGGGCTATTTCAGATGCAAAACTTTGGCATGCACGTTTTGGTCATCTGAATTTTTCCAGTTTGCTGCGTTTGCAGAAATCTGATATGGTTGCTTCTTTTCCGCCTCTTGAAGCATTTGTCAAACATGTTTGTGAAGGCTGTATTTTGGGTTAGATGCAGCGTTCTAAGTTTCCAAAGGATGGTTCAGTTCGGGCCACATGTAGGTTGCAGCTTGTGCACAGTGATGTTTGTGGGCCCATGCAAACTCCGTCCTTGGGCAATTACGTGTACTTCGTGACTTTCATTGATGATTACTCCAGGCATGCATGGGTATTTTCGCTTAAAGAAAAGTTCGAAGTTTTTATGTGCTTCAAAAAATTTCTGGCTATGGATGAAAATGTCTCGAAATGTACTATGGGCACCCTTCGTTCGGATCGAGGGGGGGAGTATATGTCTCATGAATTTAATGCATTTCTGGCTAGTCGTGGGATAAAACACCAATGTACAGTGCCTTATACACCTCAGCAACTTGGTGTTGCTGAGAGGAAAAACATGTCACTGACGGAAATGGCACGATGTATGGTCAAAAGTCAAGCTTTGCCGCATTCCTTTTGGCTTGAGGCCATCATGTGTGCCACTTATGTACTTAACAGGTGTCTCTACGAAAGCTTTGTAGTCTATTACTCCATATGAAGCATGGCATGATAGCAAGCGTTCTATTGAGCACATGCGTGTTTTTGGTTGTTTGGCATATGCTTTGGTGCCACAAGTGCAGTGCAGAAAATTGGATGATAAGGCTGTTAAATGTATTTTTGTTGGTTATAGTGCTGAAAGCAAAGGTTACAGGTTGTATCATCCGCAAAAAAAACGTATTTTGGTTTCACGGGATGTAGTGTTTGTGGAAGATTCTGTTCAGCCCTTGCTGTCATGTACTAGAGACAGTAATGTAAGCTCACATGACATTTATGACACTTTGTTGCCTCTTTTCAGTGGTGGAAATACAAATGTAAGTTCCAATGAGGCAAATGTACAGCCTATGGGGGTTTCTAAAAATGTTTTAGATCAGCCTTTTACTGATGCAGATGTACATGATGTACTTGATGAGGAAAGGGCTGAAAATGAGCAGGCTAGAGGTATGCCAAAATGGCTAGTGCACACTTTGCGTGAAAGTAAATTGGATGCACCTTTGTCTAGTCATAGTCGTTCAGGTTCTCGCCATGCATCTTATGCATCAGATTGTTATGCTTTGGCTATGTGTAGCTTACATGATGTTGAGGAGCCTCTGTCTTTTGATGAAGCACAGAATTCAGAAAATTGGATGGCTGCCATGCAATCAGAATATGATGCACTTATAGAAAATGACACATGGACTTTATGTGATTTGCCTCCTAGCAAAAAGGCCATTGGTACGAAGTGGGTTTACAAGTTGAAACGCAAACCGGATGGTGAGATCGATTGCCATAAGGCTCGCCTTGTTGCAAAAGGCTATGCACAACAAAAAGGAATAGATTATGAAGAGACCTTTGCTCCCACTTGTCGTATGACTACTGTGTGTTTTCTATGTGCATTGGCAACTCATTTTGGGTTGGGATATACATCAATCAGACATTGTTACTGCTTTCTTGAATGGTGACATATTTGAGGAAGTTTATGTAACGCAGCCTCACGGTTTTGTCAAGAAAGGACAAGAGGACAAAGTGTGCAAATGTAAGAAGTCTTTGTATGGGTTGAAGCAATCTCCTCGTGCTTGGTATGAGAAAGCTGACACTCATTTGGTCAACCGAGGCTTTCATAACAGTCCAACAGAAAGCACATTGTATGTAAAGCGTGAGGGTGATGTACTTATCATTGTGGTTCTTTATGTCCATGATTTGCTGATCAATGGACCAAATGAGAGACATATTTCTGAACTTAAGGCTGATTTGAATGCTACTTTCAAGATGAAAGATTTGGGACTGTTGCATCATCACTTGGGTATTGGCAGTTTAAGCAATGTGATGGTGGTATTGCCTTGTGTCAGAAAAGTTACATAGAGACATAGCTATGTAAGTTTGGACTTGAGGATTGAAAACCTATTGCCACTCCCATGGAAACAGGTTTGAAGTTGAGTCTACATGATGCTGGCGATCCTATTGATGTCACTCTTTACCAAACTGCTGTTGGCTGCCTCATTTATGTATGCAACACGCGGCTGGATATTCAATTTGCAGTCTCACAAGTGAATAGATTTATGCATAGCCCAGGGTCTAAGCATTGGCAGGTTGTCAAGAGGATTTTCCGCTACCTTAGTGGCACTTTACATCTTGGCTTGTTTTATCCCAAGGGGGGATCATTTCCGCCAGACTTACATGCTTTTTCGGACTCAGATTGGGCTGGTTGTTTTGACATGCGAGTCTCCACAAGTGGTTTTTGTTTCATGCTTGGCAGTTCATGTATATCATGGCTAAGCAAGAAGCAACCTACTGTGGCCACTTCGAGTTGTGAGGCTGAGTACAGGGCAGTCTTCATAGCTACGGTTGAGTGTGTATGGATCAGAGGCCTTATGGCTGCTTTGGTTGTTGGACAGGACACTGCCAACACTATCTACACTGACAGTCAGATCACGTTGGCAGTTGCGAGGAACTCAATTTTTCATGCTCACACAAAGCACATTGAGGTGCATTACCACTATGTCAGGGAGAGGCTCTCCGCAGGAGAGATCAGCTTGGCTTATGTGCCAAGACAGGACAACATTGCAGATCTTTTCACAAAGGCATTGTCTCATGAGAAGCGTGAAGCTTTCCGCAAAGCTTTGGGCTTACTCCCCTTTGTGGATTGATCATGTCCTCAGGGTATGGCACTTCCCTCTACTCATGTGCCAGGTCTCGTTCACCGCATCACTCCAAGGGGGATTTGTTACCATATACATGTGGTAGTGATGTGTGTGAACACATTAGGAATGCCAGCGCATTTTTTCCCTCTTTAGGAGGTTTTTTCCCCCGTGCATTGTATATACGCCCTTCACTCTAGGGCTATCTATCTTTCCATTGCACACTAAGTTATACACTCTCTGTTGTGTGCCTTGAGCTTCCTTCGTCTTCTCCAAGCTGTGTGTGTCTCTCTGCAATCCTAATTCCAACAGACCTTTGACAATCTGGCACTAATCAAACTTCATTACAAATATAACTTTTCCATCACACTCTTCTTGTGTCAACCCATAAATTATAATCATTGACTCCTGGAGCTGCAACAAGTCAAAATACACATTGTTGAATTGGTTGTAGCGGAAGGATTGATTGACTTCTAATGACATGGCATCCTCCACATATTGAAATCCATACAACAAGCTTGCAACATCATTATTGACACACTTTTTTGCAACGTTGACACTATAAGGTTTTGGCAACTAAACAAAACTTTTTTCTTGTGACCTAGTGTGATAATTCTGTACAAAGCTTCGTACGCCTTGAAACTTATTCTTGTGCTGTCACACAAATCCATCATATCCTAAGGCGAAACAATGCTCTTTAGCTCACTGAAATACTTTTGGCAGAAAACACTAGCAATGCCAACATTGGATGGATCATCCAATAGCTCCATCAACTCCTTTGGCTTCATGATATGAGTACGTCTAGTCGTTTGAGCATCGGAATCTTTCACAGAGTTGATTGTTTGCAGCTTCTGCTTCCGAGTGCTTTTTGCCAAGATTTTCCATAGATCTACTAACCACTCCCACTACAAAAGAAATTTCCAATCTCATGGCTACCATGGCATACATAAGACTACCAACACTACTCAAGAATATGGCACCTTGGTTATTTTTGCTTTCTCATCATCAAACTTGGGAGCATCATTTTTGCTCAGGTTTTCATATTCTTGCATTAGGGTACTCAGTGTAGCCTTCCCCCTGCGCACATTAAAATCATTGCAATACCTTGTGGATATATAATTCCTGGACAATTCTAGTATTCCACGTTTTCTATCCCTCTTGATACGCATACCAAGAAATTTATTTGCATCTCCCAAATTCATCATAGCAAACTGCATGCTAAAAGATTCCTTGCATTAGGAAGAGAATGGGGTCTAGGAGGGCCTCTTTATTTAGCAGTTTAAGGAAGTCAAACCTTTAGTATTAAGAAAGCAATCAAAGGATAGTTTTTGAATTCAAATAGGGCTAGTTTATTTGAATTCAAAGTTTCCCCCCAAAATGGAATTTAAAATCTAGTAGGTAAAACCATATCATGTAGCATATCTATGGATTGCAGATATATGATCTCTGGTCAAATCAAAGATCATATGTGAAAGTTATGGAAGGCCGAAAATCATAAAATTTTCCACCTTTTTTGGGGGAAAAGTGCATCCTTTGACCACTCTTACACATCTCTTACACACCCACCATTCTTGCACACATGGTGTACACCTATTTGTCAAAATGTTAATCACCTCCATAAGCTCATGAAAAATAAAGAGGCCCTCCTACACCCCATCCTCTTCCTAATGAGTAAATTAATCTCATCCTTGGATTTCTCAGTAATAAGCATATGATCAACATAGATTATCAAGATGATAAGTGAACCATCATTCAAGATGATAAGTGAACCATCACTTATCAAGATGATAAGTGAACCAGCATTCAACTTCTTGATATACAAGCAGTGATCTTCTAGGCTCCTTACATACCCTTGGGACTGCATGTACTTGTGGAACTTTATGTACCACTGCCTTGAGCCCTGCTTTAGTCCATACAATGCCTTATGCAATCAACAAACCAATTTTTCCCTAGTAGGCTTCTCAGGTTTGACTTCAAAACCCTCTGGTTGTTTCATGTCAGCATCCTCATCAAGATTCCCGTGAAGGAAATCCGTCTTTACGTCCATCTGAACAAGTTCCATGTTCTTAGTGGCTACTAGTCCAAACACAAATTGAAATGTATTCATTTTGACTATTTGAGAGACAATTTCATCAAAGTCTACACTTTTCTTTTTCTTGAAGCCCTTAGCAACCAATCTAGCCTTATACTTAGGGTCAGGATCATCTGCTATGTACTTCTTCTTATACACCCATTTACAAGGCAAGGCTTGTTTGCCCTATGGAAACTCTATCAATTCCCAAGTTTCATTTTCCATAATTGAGATATACTTAGATTGCATTGCCTACTCCCACTTCATGCTATCTTCCATCAATATCTCCCACTCAATATCCTCTTGGCAGCACGTAGGCTCTTTGTAGTCAGTTAATAATAAATAGTCTAACCCTGGTTGAAACTGCTCAAGGGTATGAGAGACACATGTAGATCTCCTCACTGTGCTTGGCTGCTGGACTCTGCTCTCCCAAGAGCATCACTAGCTCTCTCAGAGTATTACTAGTGGTAAGTACATCACTAGAAGAGTGAGCTGTTTGCATAACAAGACTTGAGGCTACGTCTTTGAATCTCACTTTGTGATAACCACTTTCAAAGGCTGTTTGTGCATCTTTGATTCATTAAGAATCACTTGTGAGTTGCAAATAATCTTTGAGGTTCTGGGTACTAGAGACAATAACCCATCTCTCCATCTGTACCATAGCCAATGAAGATGAATTTGTGTGACTTGGGGTCTAGTTTTTTCTAAGATTTGTAGGCACATGTGAGAATGCTTCACACCCAAATACATATAATCTATCATAATTGGGCTTCTTGCTTTTCCACACCTCCTATGGAATCTTGTATTTCAATGGTGTACTAGGCCCTATTGATTATATGCATTGTTGTCATAACAGACACTCCCCAAAACTCTTGAGGTAAATTTATCATAGATAGCATGGAATTGACTCTCTCCTAAATAGTTCTATTATGTGCTCAACAACTCCATTATGAACAGATGTGTATGGCATTGGTGTAACCAAAGCTAGTCAATGCTACAAAGAGTGCAAAACGGGGTTGTGCAGGATCTCAAGGGCTTGCCAAAGTGATGGAGCATCTAGAAAGGTCAAGAGTAGATAAGGAGCAATAATTATGTATACAATGTGTGATTTTTAGGGCTAGAATGATTTATTATGGTGTCTGTCAGAGGGGAAGGGTCAAAGTGTTTAAAGTGAAGAGATGAGAGTGCCAAAGGTGGCCCTCAATATGGTCTATAAGCGAGTCCAAATGGCACATCAAATGGAGCTACAGGGTGGAAGACATGGTTGGTCAAAGCTGAAGTGTATTACAGATTCTTGACGAATAGGGCACAAGGAGAGAGGTGGTTACAACTCGTTTTCATGGATAGATGTGAATAACTCATCATGTGGAGCATGTTAATTTTTCCAGATCGTCAATTGGAGTCGTGGATGCCAAGATATTGCCATTCAAAGTTTCACCAAGGCCAATTTTGTGCCAGTTTGGTCACCTTGATTGGTGTACCATGTAAGGTTTTTGGACCTTTTCCAGGGTTTGTATGTGAAGTATGTGGCATGTGAAGGCCACAAGAAGTGACACCACATTAATCAAACTCCAGAGTGTGAAGTTATAGCCTATTGAAATTCATATCAACTATTGAGCAGGAGAATCTGATGACTTTTGATCATTTTGATGCATATTGTTTGAGGCTCTCACGGTGTTGAAATGTGGAGCCAACCGAGGGGAGTGAAGTCTAATAAGCAAGTTTGGAGGAGGTTTTGACGGTTTGATCACTGGACCCATGGTCACCAAACTACAGCCTACAAGTAGTGGAAGTTGGGCGATTTTTTTTTTTTTTGATGATTTTTGTGGGGACTTTGAAGGCCCTTGGAGAGGAAGTGCCACGTGGTGACAATGAAATCCCACATGAGGAAGCTCAAGATAGGGCTTCGTGGTATATAATCTGGACGGTGCATTACGTTGGGTATCCATTTGGAGAGAGTTTAGAGATCCATGGCTATGGCCTCCATGTGTGGGTGCTGCACTTGCTGGCAGCTATGGGCACTATGCTTGGTGCATCCATCGGTCGTGGTGGTAGCGTTGCTAGACAATAGTGGTAGTCAGTCATTGGGTGGCTTTGCCCAACCAATGGTGTTTTGGCACTTTGGTTGGTGGTGTTGTCATGGCCCAAAAGGGCTCCCATGTTTTTGTTGAGAGATGAAAGGGTTCCTGCCCTTTGTCACGCCGCTGTGACAACCAAATGGGCGCCCTCCCACATTACATGGAGAGAAAGGCTTCCAAAAGTAGCAAGCAATGGTGCACACAAAATGGAAGCTCAAAAAAGGAATGTTGTCAACCCGAAATACAGTTGCTCACACACGCTAAAGGGTTGTTTTTTGGCAGTTTAGGGAGGAGGCTCAGAGGAGAGCTAGAGGAGCTTTGGAACAATTTTGGGGCCAGCCAAGGCACTAATAGGAGGAGTTTTTCTGCTTCGTGCTCTCAACGGAGGAGAGCTACACAAAGGTGAAGCCTAGGACTGCCAGAGTGTTTTTGCACTTGTTAAGGTTGTGTCGACGGAGCCTGATGTAGCAAATTTCATGATTGTTGTACATAAGGTATTTTTTGTCAAAATTGAAGCAAACCATAGCCAAATTGAAGAAAACCATAGCCAAATTGTGTGCCACTTCTTCCCCTTTCCCCCTTGTCTTTTCTCTGCTCCAATTGCTTGGTGCCAATGTGGGAGATGTGTGTGCCTCCCCAAGCCATTTGTGTGCGTGAGAGAGAAAGAGAGAGTGGTGTGTCGTGTGAAGGTTTTAAATGGGAAAAATTGGTGTGGTGTGCTATTAGTTGGTGGTGCTGAGTGTGTGTGCATATGGTTGTGTACAAATGGTGGTTTGTCTGTGGATTATGTTGAGTTCTGAAGGTGAACTCTGCTGGACTGTGGTGCAATGTATATCTTGGTCTATATAGAGGCAATTGTTTGTGTTCCGGGTGTGTTCCCCTTTCCCCCTCTCTATCTTCTCATGCCCCCATTGAGGAGCATCTGATTGCTCCTTTTTGAGGGTGAAGTTGTGGTTTTGGAGTTGATGAAGTGCAAGTTTTGAAGAGTAGGTGCAGTGAAAGATGTCTTGGATGGATTTTCCAATTTTCACTGGGGTTGAAGATGCGGAAACCTTGCTACAAGATTATGGCCTATTCATGTTGGAGAGAAGATTGTCAAGAGAAGAAGGTACGGTTCGAGTTTTTCCGCTCCTGATTTAGGGAAAAGCAAAGAGATGGTATGATGGATTGCATAATGAAGAAAAGGCGGACTAGATAGCTTTAAAAGGGGCTTTTTGATGCCAATACGTGCTGGATGTGTAGTTGCATGAAGTAAAGAGGAAGCTGGATGGTCTAAAGCAAAGCTAGAATAAAGATTTTCAAGATTTTGTGTGGGAATTTGAAGCCCTTTGGAGACAATTGATGGAGGTAACTACTGCACAAAGTATTGATTATTTGAAATTGAACAAATTTTTGTATTTTCTACATGAGGAGGTTAGAGATAAGGTTGGAGGGCCCATAATGTATGTGGAAGTGATAAATATGGCAAGAGTTCGAACCAAGAAGTTTTGTGGCAAGCTAGGCAAGGTTTGTCAAATGTGCCAAGGTTGGTGCAAAGGGATATGCCAATGCAAGAGGAACCAAGGGTTTTATGGTTGCAAAGAGGTGGGGTGGTTTCGATGCCGAAGATGTCATTTCCAGTTGTGAAGAAGAGCAAAGGAGTCTAGATTGGGTAGAAGATGCATAGGAAAACTCAGGTATGCCTATCCAAACTCCATTGGTGAGTGCTAGGTATCAAAGAGTGTGGTTTTTTCAAGTGAAGTTAAAGTGGTGAAGATAGAGGAAATCCTAGAGCTTGAGATAGAAGAAGAGGTGAAAACAGAGGATAGCAGTTCTAGGGGTGTTGATACGACATGGGAGAATGACTCGCGTCTTACTGAAGGTATGAGGAATTTGATCTCTTACATGTGTATAAACATGTGAAAAATGTGCTTGAGAAATAAGAGAAAGTGCAAACCAATTTTCTTGATGAAGTCTAGACGGAGGAATCCAAGCCTACAGAGGCAAACATACATGTAAAAATGCTATGCGGTGCTATGTTGTTGATTGTTCTTATGAATATTGCAGTGGAGTGTGCTACAATGGTGCAATAGGTACGGAGTTCTACCATGGAAGATAAAGAAAACTTGTCTATGGAACGAGACCAGGATGGTACGATAGAGGATGATTCTGTATCTTCTTTGGTTGAGGTTGAAGTGGAAGAGTAGGTGATTGAAGAGCCGATAGGTGAATGACAAGGTAGAGGTGTTGGTTGATCTTGAAGGGCTGATTGATGAAGAAGGGCTTGATGATGCTGGCATTGAGTTCAAAGACGAGGTGAAGGAGAGAGTTGAGCTTATAGTGGAAGAGATTCCAATGCAGGAGGCATGTTCTATGATAGATGATGAAAACTCCCAAGTTATGACCAGGCTTTTAAAAGAGGTATGCAAATCATGGTTGAAGGGTATGCTTGTAAGTACAACAATGGAATGTGTTATCCCCCAGATACATGATTCCCTTGAGAGGAGCTCCACTTTACATGGTTGGAAGGGAGGGTAAGACACTAGTTTTTGATCAAATGATGTGTTGGTAGAGGAAAGTATGTTGATGAGGCATGATGTTGCTTGAAGAAATGCAAGAGCGCTATGGGCTTTTTGTGTGCATGGATGGATATGTGCTTTGGTAAAGCACTATTGGAGGGTGATGAAGATGGATGGAAGAAAGAAAATCTAGGCGTTTGATCTAGGAGGATAGATTATGCAGGGGTTGGGGCAACCCACTTGAGGATTGAAGCAGGAATAAGACACTGTACATACAATAGTGTTTTTTTTTGGGTTTTCTCATGGTGTTGTCTAGTTTTGCAGTTTCTAGGCTTCAAAGAGTGCAAAGCAGGGTTGAGCAGGCTCTCAAGGGCTTGCCAAAGTGATGGAGCAACTAGAAAGGTCAAGAGCAGGCAAGGAGCAGCGGTTATGTATGCTATGTATGGTTTTCAAGGCCATAATTCTCTGTTATGGTTGTCTGTCAAAGGGGTAGGGTCAAAGTGTTGTAAGTGCATAGATGATAGTGACAAAGGTGGCCCTCAATATGGTCTATAAGAGGCTCTAGATGGCACATCAAATGAAGCTAATTGGTGGAAGGTATGGCTGGTCAAATTTGGAGTATATTGCAGATTCCCAATGGACAGGGTAGGAGAAGACATGTGATCCGAGCAGGTTTTAGTAGATAGATGTGAAGAGCTCATCATGTGGAGCATGTCGGTCTTTTTAGATCATCAATTAGAGTTTTGATTGCCAAGATATTGCCAGTCAAACTTTTATAGGGGTCAATTTTGCGCCGATTTGGCCACTTTGGTTAGTGTTCAATCTAAGGCTTTTGGAGCTTTTACAGGGTTTGTATGTGAAGTATACATCATGTGAAGGCCACAAGAAGTGATAGAACGTCAATCGAAGTCTAGAGCGTGAAGTTATAGCCTTTTGAAATTTGGATCAGTTATTGAGCAGGAGGCCTTGATGACTTTCAGTCATTCTAATGCGTATTGTTTGAGGCCCTTGGGGTGTTGAGATTGGAGTTGATTAAGGGGAAAAAAGTTCAATAAGAAGGTCTGGAGGGAGGAGGTTTTGACGGTTCGGTCACTGGACCCCTGATCACCAATTTGCAGGCAGTGGAATTTGGGGGAGAAAAACCTTTTTTTGATGCTTTTTGTGGGGACTTTGAAGGCCCTTGGAGGGGGGTTGATGAGGAAGCGCCACATGGTGGTAATGAAATCCCACATGGGGAAGCCCAAGATAGGGGTTCTTGGTATATAAGTTGGACGGTGCATTACATTCATTTGGAGAGAGTTTAGAGCTCCATGGCTATGGCCTCCATGTGTGGGCATTGCCTGCGGGTGGTTGTGCGTGCTGTGCTTGGCACATTCGTGCTACATCCAAATATTGTGGTGGCAGTGTTGTTGGAAAATAGTGGTAGTCCATCATTGAATGGCTTTGCAAAGTTGATGGTGAATTGGCACTTTGGTTGGTGGTGTTCTCGTAGCCCAAAAGGGCGGCCAGATTTATGTTAAGAGATGAGGGGGGTCCCACCCCTTGTCACATAGCCGTGACAACAACCAAAGGGGGACCCTCTCACATGACTTGGAAAGCAAGGCTGCCAAGAATAGCAAGCAACAATGCACATAAGAAGGAAGCTAAAAAAAGGAAAGTTTTCGACCCAAAATAGGGGTGCTCACATGCCCTAAGGGGCAATTTTTTGGCAGTTTAGGGAGGAGCTCATAGAGGAGCTTTGGGACGATTTTGGGTCAACATGAGGAGGTTTTTTGCTCATGCTCTCTACAAGGAAGCTACATGGAGGTGAAGCCAAGGACTGTCAGAGTGTTTTTGCGTTCGTCGAGGTTGTGCCGGCGGAGCCTATGGTAGCAGATTTCATGGTTGTTGTAGAAGGTGTTTTTTGTCAAAATTGAAGCAAACCATAGCCAAATTGTGTGCCATTTCTTCCCCTTTCCCCCCTTCTCGTCTTTGCTCTACTCCGATTGTCTGGTGCTGATGTGTGAGATGTATGTGCCTCCCCAAGCCATCTATGTGTGTGACAGAGAAAGAGAGAGTGGTGTTGTGTGAAGGTTGTAAACATGAAAAATTAGTGTGTTGTGCTATCAGTTGGAGGTACGGAGAATGTGTGTGTTGGGAGAAGAGGTGGACAGGTTGATGGTGATGTCTGTGAGCAAGGTTGAATGGTTTTGCAACCGATCTCCCCCTCTTATCCCAACAGTGGTATCAGAGCCTCGGGTTCAAGGAAATCGGCAACCAAATTCCAACTCCGAAGGGGAATTTTCAATTGGAAATATTAGATTTGCAAATTGAAGCTAATCGGTGATCAATGGCTAAATCGACAAATTAATCTGCTTCACAACAACAAGAATCGTTACGCTCAATTTAAATTCTAATTGATGGCTAATTCCAGTTGATTGTGAAGGCGAGGGAGAGAGCAAGAGTCGAAGAAACAAAAGGAGCTTGAAGATTCGGAAGAGTCTTGGTTTCAAAATAGTTGGCGATTGAGGTCGGAATTTTTTTTCAACGTCATCAACCTCGTAAGCTATGAAAAAATTGTGGGGGTTTGCAAAGAAGGAATTGAGAAGATTTTGCATTTTGAGGAGTTTGAGTTACGTCAGTGATTCGGCTTGACATTGGGAAGCGGCATCGGGAGTCGTAAATGAAGAGAAGGAAGAAGGAGAGATAATCCTGTGGGAACCCTTGCTTACACACAAAAAACCCTCTCTGTCGATCCTCACCAAAGCCTACACAGTTAAACTCAGTGGGGGTGCCTTGGTGTGAGGACCACTTCCTTCATCTGCCCTGAGCCCCGAATCGGCTCTTGCACAGCTCCATGTCAACATCTACTTGCTCGCACGCTGTCGACTGCTTACAGCACGCCATGCATTTGAATTCACACCCTTTTTTACAAAAGGTGAGGCTTTAGTTAAAAGTCTTGGCCGGCCGCCCACTGCAGCGTCAATTCCACCTTCACTTTAACCTTCTTATAACCTCAAAGAGGGTGGTCATCCCCCCACTGGTCGCCTGCCGAACGTTCAAAGAAACCAGCAGAAGACGAGGATATATATATAAATTATTCTTCGATTGGCCTCCAGCAGCACTTGATGTCACCCACTCGCCACAACCTACGGCCGACTTTTGGTCGCTTTTATTCCACCGTCTTCCAGGGCTCATATCGAAAGATTGGAGTACACGGTGATTAATATAAAAGAAAAAACCATCACAGGGCAAGCACCATTAACGACTCTCATCTACGGTGAAAGGGAGTTCAAAAGTAAAAAAAAATCCAATTTGATTTTACGATGAGCAGTAACTTAAATTGCCGATTGTATTGCGATTATTTTGGGATATGCGAGATCGGGCACTGCAAAACTCGACCGACTCGCAGACGAACCGTCTGACCGCTCACTTTTTCGGCAATTTCCTAACGCATCGCCATTTCGAACTTGACACCAACGCAACTTCTCAGCTATGTACATTTCATTTATGTTATTTATTTTACTCTCTTTTAGTTATTCCGCATATTGCATCTGTAAATATCGCCATATAGCCCTTTTAAGCATTATTATTTAGAAACACAAAAAAAGAGAAAAATATAAAAAGCACGCAATCATGGCACACCTCCCTCAGGCACCCACAATTGATGAACAACTTTCAAATCTGCCACAAATTCTCATGTATGAATGCATGCTAAGGCAAGAGCTTGAAGACAAATTACTGTATTCTGCACGCACTGAAACTGCACCTACTCCTAAGCAAAACAAAATTAGCAGAAAAGCCTTCACTTTCAAGGATTTTGATGGCACTAAAGATACTAGCACGGTTCTAGCATGGGTTAGTCAGCTAGATGACTATTTTCATGATGAAGACTTCCCCGAATGTGAAATGGTAAAATGTGCATCAAATCATCTCACTAGCAGCGCTTCATTGTGGTGAAACAGCACGAGAAAAGACCACGTACCTGGCATGCATTTAAAAAAGTGTTTTTACCTCAATTTTTGCCCACATAGTACAAAGCTAAAGCACGACGTCAATGGGATTTTATTCGAGGGTCGAAATGAAGATGTACAGGGTTACACTAATCGTTTTTGGAACTGTTTAATTCAATTGCAAGCTATTGAACATGTTAGTCGTAGAAAATGGAAGCGTAAGTACATATCAAGCTTGGCACTACAAATTGGTGCTGAGGTAGATATGTTTGAACCAGATTCTCTGTCAATGGCTATTAATTTGGCTCTCAATGCAAAGAAGAAAAAAGGTGGGCAACCCTCTCACACCGATCAAACTGCTAACACTAGCTGTAACAAGAGGCCCCCTTTCTCTACTACCTTTGACAGAAACAAACATCAAAGCCATACCTCAAAAATTTCCACTCCTCTCTCACACTCAATCCAAAAGAGAAATTCAAAAACATATCTAGTATTGGTAAATCAAAGTTCTGCTGAAACTGAAACTTCATGCAACTCTACACATGATGAATTTCTTTCACAATTTAAAGATTGTTTCATGCATGATCTGCCACCTTGAATTCCACCATCATGCTTAGAAGATCACAAGATAGATATCATATCGGGTAGTGAACCTCCTTGTAGAGCACCTTATCGTGTAAATCCAACCGCACAAACTCAAATCACTAATTTGCTTGACAGAGGCCTTTCTCTTGCAGATTCTCTTCTCTATACTCTTATGCTATGCTTAATTTCCTATGTAATCTCTAATCAAGTCTCTATCTCTTACAGTTCTCTTACACACTCTTACACTCTTGTCTATGTTAATTCCATGTTCTGTGTGTGTGTGTGTGTGTGTGTGTGCTTGGAAATTGGGAAAAGAGGTGGACAGGTTGATGGTGGTGTCTGTGAGTAAGGTTGAATGGTTTTAAGCAACCGGTCTCCCCCTCTTCTCCGAACAGTGTGTGTATGCTTGTGTGAAAACAGTGGTTTGTTTGTGGATTGTGTCAAGTTTCAAAGGTGAACTCTAGTGGATTGGGGTGCAGTGTATATCCCGGGCTATAGGTAATTGTTTGTGTTCTGGGTGTGTTCCCCTTCCCCCTTTCCAGTGTAGTAAACTAGCTTCTAATGCATTGCTTTCTACAAAAGTCCTTAAACTATGTGGAGATGTACTCTCCCACATTGTTAGTGAGCAACACCTTTAACTTCTTGCTTGCAACCATAGCTAGGAACTTCTAGAAGTCATTGAAGACTTCGTCTTTCCTCTTCAAGAGGTAGACCCATACCTTTTTGAGTAGAGGTATCTACAAATTTCAAGAACTATAATTCTCCCACTAGAGACTTATGTGGCATAGGCCCACATAGATCACTATGAACCAAATCTAGAGGATTCCCTAACTATCAATCCGATGGCAAAGTGATAAGCCTAGTCTATTTCTCGTGTATGCAATGCTCACACAAACTAAAACCAGAATAATTTAACACATGGATATAGCCAAAACGTTGCAATTGCCTCATTCCCTTTTGACTCATATGACCAAGCTGGCTATGCCACAACGTAGAAGGTAACTCGACTACATAAATAGAGTTCTCTTTCATAGAAGAGACATACAAGGAATACAATGAGCGAGACTTTTGGCCTTTGGGCATGACCAAGTTACCTTTCTTGATTATCCAAGAACCATCACCAAACACTATAGTGTATCTAAGATCATCAAGTCGTCCAGCTGAAACCAAGCTCTTAATTAGCTTTGGAACACATTTAACACCTTGTATCATGAACTCAGTACCATTATACATACACAACTTCACATCTCCAATCCCACATATATCAACCTAATGAGAATCACCCAACTTAACTGAACCATGTGTAGAAGTATAATTGGAGAACCACTCCTTGTGAGGAGTAACATGAAAATTGGCACTAAGTTAATGATCCAACTTTTCTCATAGCATTGATCAAGAGCTAACAACACCTATAGACTCAAATTGGAAGTGAAGACTGGTACCTTTGACAATTGCTAGATGCTAGGAACAACATCAACATGTGGAGACTCAACGACATTGAGCTCCTCTATCTTCACACTACTTTTAGGAGGTGTAGGACTTATGACAATGGATTTACTCTTATCTTTTTGTAGCAAACAACAATCTTTCTTCATGTATCTTTTCTTGTGACAATGGTAGCATTCAATTTTCCTCGTGTCACGTCCATGATATTTGCTACACGCATTCTTGCAATCATGAGAACGATTGCAATTGCAACCATGACCTCTTTGCCATTGATGGTTTTTCTGGCTACTTCCACTAGCCATGTTTGCATCACCATGCCCATTAGTCTGAAGAGATCGACATCAAATCTCTTTGGTGAGCAAAGCACTAGTAACATCACCAAAACAAGCTTTCCCTAAGGGGTAGAGTTAATGGCAGTGTTAAACATACCCTACTATTGAACTCATCTAAATGTGAAGTGATACTGCTAAAATGCATACACTTCTTCATCACAAACACTTTGTTGGATGCACTCTTACCATCCCAATATGAGCATAACGACTCCCATAATTCCATAATCGTAAAGAAAATAGACTCACTAAGGTGTAGGTGAATGGTCACCATAGCATGAGAATCAAGCTCCTCCTACTCATCATCTGTGTAAACACTCTCTTTACACACTTCAATGGCATTGCGAGGCTCTTATTGACCAAAATATCAAGTATACAATGCATCCATATCATGAAGTTTGTGCCATCAAACTTCTTGATATAATACTCTTCTTTCTCAAAAGTTCCAGCCATGACTGACAAAAAAGAGTGTGAGACTAGGAATTGATGGCAAAATTTTTGTGAAAATTTCCCAAGCGGATTCTCCTTTATAGAGAGATAAAAATCTCAACTTAAAATGCAGTAAAATCATTGCCATGTCAATGCAAAAGAGTTCTATAGGAAAACTGGAGGACTTGCAAGAAAAATTTGATAGAGTCTCCTTTGTATGTAGATTAAAATCTCAAGCCAAATCAAGACATAATCAACACATAATGTATCAAGTGTGCTCTTGGACATAAATTGACATGTACTACTCAAAAGAACTATCGATGAATGACTACAACCTTGGCATCAAAGCATCTATACCCATCTATACATATCCTATGGCGAGGCCATGAATGGGGATCTCCAACAACCTATTTAACCTCACACTCGGTAGCCCTGCCACTAGTGATTGGCTTCAAAAAACCTTACGCAATGACCCTCACAAAATGTTATACAGACACGACTAGCCACTCTCTTAGAAAGGCTCTTTAAGACCGAGTCTCATATTTGATGGGGGTTGCCAAAACAAGCCAAAATTGGCTCCACAACAACGTACAATAGTAGTATCTGCAACACAACGTACATCAAAAACATGAAATTGTCACTACAAAACAATGCTCAAACAAAAGCACAAAACTAGCTCCCTGTGGGGAGTAAAATGATCTTAAAAGAGCATAAGCACTCGCAGGTGCTAGTCACACATAAACCACATGCATCCAAAATTCCCGTTTGAACTTTGATGGCTGTCATTGCCAAAACATCTGATGAAAACCTGTAAAAGAAATTTCACTTGTAGTGCCAATGCGAACAACTGACAGCTTCCCCTCGTTCAAAAATGGGTAGCCATTGTCGGCCAAAACTACCTGCATCTTCTTTACCAAAATCTACCAAAAAACCTCACATTTTAGGCTTAGTGTAACATTTAATGGCCTAAAAACTTGTGTGTAGCGGAAATTAGCATGAACATAGTGGGCATTCTGTTAGAATAGATTCCTAATGAGAATTACAAGAGTGCTTGGGTGGAGAAAGCAACAAAAAGCATAACACCTAGTTAGATAGCATGAACAATACTTTCAAAACAGAGAGAAATTAAGCTATTGACAACAGTTGAGGACCGGATTTACATGGAGCCGGTCCCCCCTCCAAAAGGCTTTGTATTATGGTTTCTCCCATCAAGAGAGACATTGTACAATACAATTCTTTGTGTTCCTTCAAGACTAGCTAGTGCAATGAAGATGAAAGCTTCATGCACTAAGCAAAACACTTAGCAAACAAGACATCAATTATCTCCGGTCTCAGACCGAAGACCTCACACACCTTCAAAGATGGTTAGAGCTAGCAGGGTATGAGAATAGATTGAGAGGAAGAAGGAGTATTCTTACGAGAAAGATGTACATCTCCTCACATAATCACTCATATTAGCATAGATTAGCTTAGTAATTATCATGGTAGAGGAGATGAGCATGCATTGAAGCTTGTCTCTTGGTTGGATTTGCATCACAAAGCCAAGAGTTGTTGGTGTAGGCCTTCCTTATCACAAGCTTGGAGTAGGTGATAAGCTTTCCATTAAAGCTTGAGAAGGAGAGAGAGTCTTCTTTACTTCACACATGAGCTTGTGTGAGTGTGTGTGTGATAATGCCTTGCAAAAATCAGCCCCCTCTCTCTCTTGGTCGACCCCTGTTGCTATTTTCTCATGCTCTCCTCTCATTGGACCTCCCTAGGCCTAGCCAATGGTAATTAAGCAGTATAAGTGATAGCCTTCTGACATGTGTCCCCCTTTCCCCTTTTGTGAGAGCTTTAGGTAATTTAATAATTCAACTAAACTCTCATTGGACCCCTTTGCCTCATGGCCAATGGGAATCCGGCAAGATATTTAGGCTGCTGAATGCTCATTGGACCCCTTGGGAGACTGTCCAATAGTCTTCTAGAGGACTTAATTCTCATTGGTTCTTTTATTAAGTGTTTTTAAATTAATTAAACTAGATTTACTCTAGCCTAATTCTCATTGGTCCACCTCCAAGGCCATCCAATAGGAATTGGGTACACCTTGTGGCCATCTGGGCTAGGGAGCTGACATGTGTCCCTCATTCCCTTTGTGTAAAGGGAGCTTGTGTGTGTGTGTGTGACTTTCTCTCTCATCCCCTACAAGCTAGGCTTGCCCCCTCCTATGTAGGGATTTGAAAAGACTTTTGGGACACACACAAAGCATCCAATTCCCCCCATGGTTGACCTTTGGACACAACCTTTGAATTTTGGAACCTTAGCATTTTGGAAGTCTTAATGGGCTGAACCTTAGGGTGTTTTTAGTCCATTGTTTCACATGGATCTTTTGCAGATGGCCCCCCCCTTTGGATCCCTATTTTCCCTCCTTTGGATCCCTACTGTGGCCGGTCTGCTAGCTTAACCAATATTCTAGCTTTTTCTCCCTGGCACTTTCCCATATTAAATGATTAGTTTAACATGAGAAAATCATTTAGGAGAATTAGATATTGATTATTATGACATTACCTCTCTCTTGAAATCATAGTTGTCCTCGACTATGGTGTAGAGAAGATAAAGCATATTCATGAGTCCTTTTCTTAGTGGGTAGAAGATCCCTATGTTACCCTATGACATCATTCCACAATGGATGACTAGTTCATTTGGCTTTTGAGAGATTGAGGCTGCCGCAAGCATGTTTGCCCATTAGTCCTATCAATCTTCCATAGTAGAGTGACAAGCTCTACTTGGTGTTTGGGAGACGTCGTCTCCGCAAACTTGATCTAAGCATGCATACTACTTCATTTTGTGCACAATAAAGAAAAAGAGAGTCTTATAAGACAAAAACTTTGTTCATTTTTAACATTTTGTACATTTGCTTACTCTTGGGAAGCATTGTAAGCATTGACAAGGTTTAGGTTATCCTTTAATTGTATGCCTTGCATCCATCTAGCATCTTCAAAAGGATAATTCTTAAACTTAATAAGATATCGTCGGATAGTCTTACCGCCTCTTAGTACCTTGTCCTT
The DNA here is from genome assembly GCF_014529385.1 of Adiantum capillus-veneris. Taxonomy (NCBI): domain Eukaryota; kingdom Viridiplantae; phylum Streptophyta; class Polypodiopsida; order Polypodiales; family Pteridaceae; genus Adiantum; species Adiantum capillus-veneris. Next base: position 88,331,947 of record NC_140943.1, on the reverse strand, counting down.
ATGTCGGAGAATGGACTCGGGCTGCAGCACCTCCTCTTGGTCCTCGATCTCCGGTGGGTCTTCAGTAGTTGGTTCTTGAGGTGGCTCTCCTTTGTAAGGCTTTATAATCTCACATGGAAAGCATTGTGTATGAGCCAATGATTGGGCAACTTGAGTTGATAGGCCATCTTATTGATTGGCCTAAGAATCTGGAAGGGACCATAGTACCCTTTTGCTAGTTTAGCATAGTACTTTTGGTGTCCCGTAGGATTCTTTCCCGTCGTGTGCTTTAATCGAGCCTTGGGGAATTTTAATAAGACCCAATATTTTCTTTAAAGGCTTGGGCTCTTCTGTGCTTGTCAACAACAGCCTTTTGACTTTGTTGTCAGATAGAGATATCATCCTTAATCTTTTGAAAATATTCTTGTAGGTCTCCGCTATACTCATCTGCAGCGAAGATCTTCCCATGTACCTTAAGTAGCAAGGGACTTTTTGATCTTCCCTCCATTACCTCGAAAGGTGCTTTTCCCGTGGAAGTATGTAGAGTGTTATTGTAAGCATACTCCACTAAGGGTAAGTACTTCTCCCATTGGGATCTTTGATCTACTTTCGTTACATAGGCTTTTAGTAGATCGAGAATTGTTAGGTTAGCTATTTCACTTTGGCCATCTGTTTGTGGATGATAGGCCAAAGAGAAGTTTATCCTTGTCCCTAAATTCTCAAAGAGACCCTTCCAGAAATTACTGGTCATTCTAGGATCTCTATCCGACACTATGGACATTGGCAAGCCATGGAACTTGAAAATTTGTGAAATGAAGAGGGTTGCCAATTGATGGGCTTTGATAGTATTTTTGACAAGTATAAAATGAACTTGTTTACTGAACCTGTCTACTATCGTCTATATTCCCGTATTCCCATGGATAGACTTAGGAAATACAAAGATAAAATTTATGGATATGCTCTCCCATGGTGAATTAGGGATTGGCAAGGGTTGAAGCAATCCAAGTTGCTTCCCTCTATCAAATTTTGTCTTTTGGCATACCACACATTTAGAAACATACTCTTGTATGTTCACTTTCATGGTAGGCCAATAGAAATATGTTTCAATTCCCTTTAAGGTAGACTGAATCCCTCTATGCCCCGCATAAGGTGGAGCATGAGATTCATTCATTACTTTCTCACGTAGTGAGTTAGTAACACATAGTGTATTGCCGTAGAGAAGATAACCATCTTATAAAGTAAATGGTTCTTCTTTCTTCCCTAATGCAAGGGCTGAAATCACATCTCTAAAATTGGGATCAATAGCATACTCATCTATCATTGAAGATAGATCATTGTGAGTTGCTATGGAAACTGCATTCACTCTCGGCCATCTTGAGAGTGCATCAGCTACTTGATTATGCTTGCCAGCAATGTGAGCAATATGAAAATGAAATTGCGAAAGGAAATTTGCCCACCTCATTTGTTTGTCGGAGAGCTTGGTCTGCTTAATGAAGTACTTAAGACTTTGGTGATCCGTTCGCAGAATGAAAGGAGTCCCCAATAAATAGTGCTTCCATGAGTCTAAGGCATGTAGAACTGCAAGGAGTTCCTTTTCATATATGCCTAGAGCCTGCTCAATAGGGTCAAGCCTTCGACTTTCATAGCCTATGGCGTGCCATTCTTGGAGCAAAACAGCTCCAAGGCAATCACCACAAGGATCACATTGGACCTCAAATGGTTTTGAGAGATCCGGTAGTGTAAGCATAGGTTGAGAGATAAGCTTTTCAAAAGCATTGTTCTCCTTAGCAGACCATGTATACCTAACGCTTTTCATTGTTAGGTCATGTAATGGTCTCGCAATTTGTGAGAACTTTTCTATGAAGCGTCTATAGGATGCACACATACCTATAAAGCTTCTTAGTTTATGAAGATTCTTTGGTTTAGGCCATCCTTTTATTACCTCTAACTTTGATGGATCCATTTGGATGCCATCTTGAGAGATAATGTGACCTAAATACTAAATCTCTTGCAAGCAAAATTCACTTTTCTTTCGATTAACATAAAGTTTATTCTCTCTTAAAACTTGAAATATTACCTGGAGGTGTTGCTTGTGTTCGTCTAATGAATTAGAGTAGATGATAATATCATCAAAGAACAATCCAGTGAAGGTTCGATGAGGCCTGAACAGCTTCTCCATCAAGCGGTTGAATGTGGATGGTGCATTGGTCAAGCCAAAAGGCATGACAATGTATTCGTAAAGACCAAATGTGGTGCGAAATGCGGTCTTTACAATGTCTTGATCAACTATCCTTATTTGATGATAGCCACTTTTTAGGTCAATCCTAGTGAAGTAGGTCGATCCTTGTAGCTTATCAAATAGGTCTTCTACCTGTGGAATGGGAAACCTATTCTTGATAGTGATCCTATTTAGTGCTCTATAGTCGACACACATACGATATGTGCTGTCTTTCTTTCGCACTAATAGCACAGGTGAGCAAAATGGAGATGAGCTAGGCCTAGCCATGCCCTTCTCAACTAACTCATGCACTTGCCGCATAATCTCCTCTTGTTGAGCTTGAGAAACTCTATAAGGAGGTTTGTTAGGTGGTGAACTTCCTGGAAGAAGTTCAATTGCATGGTCATCCTTACCTCGTTTAGGAGGTATCTCACAAGGGATGTTGTCAATAAAAACATCTTGAAACCCCTTGAGAAAATTAGATAACTCTAATTCCTTTTGGTTGGTTTTATTTTCTTTTGCTAAAGCATTAGGTTCATTTTGAGAATCTTTGACAAAAATCATGTACATGGAAATAGAGCTCTTTATTGAGTTGTTGAAAGCTGGTGTATGTACAATGGGGATAGTGTTACCCATTTCCTTAGCATCTATATACATATCTTTTTCCCTGAACTTAAAGGAGATTCTCCTTTCAGGGAATTTAACATTGGCAGCTAGGTGATCAAACCATGGTGCCCCTAGGATTACATCCTCATGCTTGAGAGGAGAGATAAAGAATTCCTCTTTGTCCACATAGCTTTGGACATGAAGCCTCAATTTCCCGATTAAGGGAGTGACTGAAGCTTCTTGCCCCTTGAAAGCATTGTCTGCGGGGGGTAGAACATCTCCCATCTCATAGGCTTGTATGCCTAGCTTGGTGTCCAACTCTATATTTATAAAATTGTGAGTAGAACCAGGGTCAAAGAGAATAAAAGCATCATGTTCTCTTACCTTTCCCCAAGCATGGCATAGAGGAGATCCTTTGTGGTGAATTTGGTGGGTCTCCTCCTCTTGGATTTCAACCAAGGTAGCTCTAGGAGGATCTTGGCGGTTGTTCTTTTGGGGAGAAGCGTGGTACGCATACCCTTGTTCGCCGCACTTGAAAACACAGGTTATCCTTGCGATAACGCTCAAGCTCTTCAAGAGAGAGTTTGTTTTTACCTTTGTAAACTCCCTTCTCTTTAGCTTTGTTGGAGTTGCCCTTAGGAGAATTTTGGACATTGTCCTTCCCCTTAGGCTCGTTGGAACCCTTGTTTTCCGTGGGCTTATTATTTCTTTTAGCCCCCCTGCTTGGAAATTGATTCAAGAGGCCACCATAGTATGGTGTATTACCGCCGATATGGTACGTGGCCTTTGGGAGTTGACATACTCTGCCATTTCTTTGGATAACCCCACACAAAATTGTTGCTTTTGCTATCCAAAATCCAACTTTTTGAAGACAGTGGCTTTGAGTTGTAGGTCCCAAAACTTGTCTACATATATGTGGATGGATTCATAGGGAGAGAGCTTTAAGCTTTGCCATTCGGTGAGTACTTTGTCTTTGGCATCGGTGGCCAAAAACTGCTTCATAATGGAAGCTCTTAAAGCTTTCCATGTTCGCGGAGCTTCACTGTTGGCTCGTAGCCTAGACCACCATTGCCTGGCAGACTTTTGAAAGTGCATAGCTACATGGCGTAGCTTAGAGGACTCCGTGAAGCCCTCATCTCCAAACGCCGCATCAAACTATTGGATAAAGGCCAAGACTTTGTCCGTAGCACCAAAGGTGCCATCATAGGTAAGGAAATAGATGCTCTTCCCTCCCTCTTTGAACTTCTTCAGCTTGGACAACCTCTTCCATGCAGCATAGGATTTCCTATGCCCTCTTCTTTTGGATGGTTCAAAGGTTGCACCATCACTTTCTTTAGAAGGTGAAGAATTTGAAGAAGGTGGAGAAGAGGGTGACCTCTTTCTCGCCTTTTTCTTGTCTTGGTCTTCGTCATCTTCACCCATCACTTTCATAAGAGGAAGAGGATGAAGAAGATGGAGAAGAGGGTGTCCTCTTTCTCGCCTTTTTCTTCTCTTGATTTTTATCATCCCTCTTTGAATTATGGTGTGGAGAAGGGTGCGATGGTCTTCTCCGCTTTGGTGGTGATGGAGAGCGTTTATCCCGCCGTCCTTCGTATGGATTCTCTTCTTCTTCCCGAATCGGAGAGAGACCTCTTTTGGAAGTCTCACAAGGAGGCTTCCTAGGTGTTCTCTCGTCATGGTGGTGAGCTTGGAGAATCCCATGAGCACGGAGCTATCGTTGCACTTCACTTTGGAGAGATGGATTGACCATGGCTTGTTGAAGCCTATAAACAAGATAGTTAACAAGCATCGGAGCATCATTAGTAGCTTGCTCATTAGCAAAATCAAAGTTATCAACATTAATTTCACTCTCTTTACTATTGTCAGCCATTCTAACAACTTTTAGGTGTAAACGTTTTAGGTGTACTTTGGCACTTCAAGCTCTAGTTGCTACTCCTCTTTACCCCTTTAGAAAAAGCACTCAAGCTACTGTACCCATGGCTCGAATACCATTAATTATTGCAAGGAATAGAAGAGAGGGTCGTTCAACACCAAAACAGCACCGGCTCCTGTCAAGATTCTAATAGCTCAATAGTGGTTAAGCCATAGGCAAGCCCCGTAGGACTCCACTATTAAGACCATAGCTCTCGATGGTGATGCCCCGTTAGCTGCAAGAAGGAAGGCGCACTGCAAGGCTGAAAAATCCCTATTCTACTTACTCACAGGCAATTAATAATACCGACCATTTATAGCTAGCTTGAGGACCTCCCTTCTTGAGCAAGAAAAGAGAAACCTTGTGCTCTGATACCAATGTAATATTTAATGGCCTAAAAACTTGTGTGTAGCGGAAATTAGCATGAATGTAGTGGGCATTTCGTTAGAATAGATTCCTAATGAGAATTATAAGAGTGCTTGGGTGGAGAGAGCAACAAAAAGCATAACACCTAGTTAGATAGCATGAACAATACTTTCAAAAGAGAGAGAAATTAAGCTATTGACAATAGTTGAGGACCGAATTTACATGGAGCCGGTCCCCCCTCCAAAAGGCTTTGTATTATGGTTTCTCCCATCAAGAGAGACATTATACAATACAATTCTTTGTGTTCCTTCAAGACTAGCTAGTGCAATGAAGATGAAAGCTTCATGCACTAAGCAAAACACTTAGCAAACACTACATCAATTATCTCCGGTCTGAGACCGAAGACCTCACACACCTTCAAAGATGGTGAGAGCTAGTAGGGTATGAGAGTAGATTAAGAGGAAGAAGGAGTATTCTTACGAGAAAGATGTACATCTCCTCACATAATCACTCATATTAGCATAGCTTAGCTTAGTAATTAGCATGGTAGAGGAGATGAGCATGCATTGAAGCTTGGCTCTTGGTTGGATTTGCATCACAAAGCCAAGAGTTGTTGGTGTAGGCCTCCCTTCTCACAAACTTGGAGTAGGTGATAAGCTTTCCATTAAAGCTTGAGAAGGAGAGAGAGTCTTCTTTACTTCACACATGAGCTTGTGTGAGTGTGTGTGTGATAATGCCTTGCAGAAATCAGCCCCCTCTCCCTCTTGGTGGACCCCTCTTGCTATTTGCTCATGCTCTCCTCTCATTGGACCTCCCCAGGCCTAGCCAATGGTAATTAAGCAGTATAAGTGATAGCCTTCTGACATGTGTCCCCCTTTCCCCTTTTGTGAGAGCTTTAGGTAATTTAATAATTCAACTAAACTCTCATTGGACCCCTTTGCCTCCTGGCCAATGGGAATCAGGCAAGCCATTGGGCTGCTGAATGCTCATTGGACCCCTTGGGAGACTGTCCAATAGTCTTCTAGAGGACTTAATTCTCATTGGTTATTTTATTAAGTGTTTTTAAATTAATTAAACTAGATTTACTCTAGCCTAATTCTCATTGGTCCACCTCCAAGGCCATCCAATAGGAATTGGGTACACCTTGTGGGCATCTGGGCTAGGGAGCTGACATGTGTCCCTCATTCCCTTTGTGTAAAGGGAGCTTGTGTGTGTGTGTGTGTGTGACTTTCTCTCTCATCCCCTACAAGCTAGGCTTGCCCCCTCCTATGTAGGGATTTGAAAAGGCTTTTGGGACACACACAAAGCATCCAATTCCCTCCATGGTTGACCTTTGGAGACAACCTTTGAATTTTGGAACCTTAGCATTTTGGAAGTCTTAATGGGCTGAACCTTAGGGTCTTTTTAGCCCATTGTTGCACATGGCTCTTTTGCAGATGGCCCCCCCTTTGGATCCCTATTTTCCCTCCTTTGGATCCCTCAGTGTGGCCGGTCTGCTAGCTTAACCAATATTCTAGCTTTTTCTCCCCTGGCACTTCCCCATATTAAATGATCAGTTTAACATGAGAAAATCATTTAGGAGAATTAGATATTGATTATTATGAAACTTAGCACAAGCTGAAATTGCATCTTCAGCTCCGAATTTGTGCACTTAACTTTGAGCACCTATCATGCTTCCACAAGTGCATCAAACTTGCACACTGCGCAATTTGATGCATACAATCACTCTGAGTTGGGGATTTTTTTTGCAGGATTTCATTTTCGTTCGTTTACAATCATTTTGTTTTTTTGAAATTTTTATTGTAGTTTCCTAGCAAAGATTCCTACATGGTTCAGCTAGCCACATTAAGTTCTTGGGCCAGAAAGAGATTAGCCCATAAAGTAGAGTCGGAGATTAAAGGCATCGTCCAAACCAATTCATACCACAATTTACTACTGTGCATAGCAAAAGCTTACGAGAAATGCACTGAAATTTTTTTGTAGAGTCTACTTTGATGGTATTTTTTTCAATCCTTAAAGGGCATTGTCCTTACCAATTCATACCACAATTTACTACTATGCATAGAAAAAACTTGAGAGAAGCACATGAAACGCACTCAATTTTTTTCGTAGAGTCCACTTTGATGGTATTTTTTTTCAATCTTAAAAGGCATTGTCCAAACCAATTCATACCACAACATACTAGTCTGCATGGCAAAAGCTTACAAGAAGCACATAAGGCACACTCATTTCTTTTTCTGGACTCCACTTTGATGGTATTTTTTTCAATCCTTGAATTGGCCACACTAGCATGGATTCCCATATGGAAATTACAACAAATTTCCCACAACATGCTCATCACAACAACCCAAATCCCCCTCCTAACTTTGCTATGGTGGGTAGCCGTTCTCCTCTCCAAGACCCCTCAGCTTTGTAAATGTGAAAACATTTCCCACAACATGCTCATCTCAACAACGCAAATCCCCCTCCTAACTTTGCTATGGTGGCGAGTCGTCCTCCTCTCAAGACCCCTCAACTTTGCAAATGTGAAAGCATTTCCCACTATCTCATGTAACAAACTTCCCTTTAACTTTTTAGCTTCCAACATTTGGCACAATGTAGAGAAAATAAAGTTCAAACAGGGGAGTCGCAAATTAGACAAGGATAATTAGGTTCTTGAGGCTAGACAAGACACTCCCCTTTAGGACCCTTCTTACTTGATCCCCTTGATAATGAGCATATATCTCATCCCCCAAATACTACAGATGAACTAGATCATGCACACACTAGGGAAGGAGGAGTTAAAGCTAATATTATTGAAATCCACAAATTAGAAAAATTGGCACAAAAAATTGCATGATAGAGTTTTCATTGGTGTCTGCCATGGAGCAAGGCCATCAATTGAAGCCTTGAAATTATGGATAGCTCAATAAGAAAACAGAAACCCTTTTCACATATCATGTTCAATACCTCCTTAATGGCTCAGTTACTAGCTCTTTTTCTTTGATGGTGATGACAATGCTCTTTAAGCTATTATTAATGAATCATGGCCAATGGCTCTAAAGAAATACTCATATCTCCTTCTCTCAAATGGCATTTTGGATTCAATTGAAGTGGAGATAAGCCCTCCAGGGTGCCTATATGGGTAGACTTTCTTGATTTGCATGTAGACTTCTACCCTTGGTTTAAGCAATCAGTAGTCAAGTTGGCAACGTTCTAGGCCAAAAGTCAAGTGTGGTATCAATTCAAAATGGGATCCTCAGCTTCTCATAAAAGTGGACATCAAGCAGGAATTGAAACAATCAATTTCTAATAAAGATTCTCTCGATAACCTCCTCCATCTTCAAAAGGATATGTACAAAACATTTCCTACTACGTGTTCAAACAAGGACATCTAATCAAAGACTCTCTTGAAAGTATTTAGCCGAAGGCATTGGCGGATAAGAAGGTAGAAGAAAACAAACATTCCAGCAAGTACCAAGAAGAAGCTTAGTAGAAACCAAAAAGCACCAAATCAACTATGCTCTCACCCTCCTTGCCCCTTTGAATTATACCATTGTTTCAATTAGTTCTCCCAGCTCAGTCTTTGACAAGATTTTCAATGGATAGGAACTTAGTGTTCTATCTACCCTATCTTACTGACATTTGACTTTAACGTGGTAGAGAAAACAAGTGAGAAGTGGAATTCCTTAAAAAAGAATTCCTTAAGTCTAAAAAGTTGAGGTGAAATGAATTAACTAAAATGAGCAATTTAATTGACATTTTTGAAAACACTAGCACTAGGTCCAACGAGCAACAAAGCTCTTACTACGTAGTAACAAGACTAAAGCTCTTACTACGTAGTAGCAAGACTGAACAAAGTCTACATGATGGTGAGTCTTCTTAAAAAGTTCATGGTAGGTAAGGTGAAAAACTAATTTATCTTTACTATTATCTAATCATAAGTCTATTATTGCAAAAAGAAGAATTCTATTTAAAGAACTTTGGCCCCACCTTGATCAATCTCTTTTGAGCTCAGTCTACGTCAATGAGATTTTTGGGTATACTCCTTTTAAAGCTTGGGACAAAGTTGTGAAAGATAGTCAAAATCTCTCACAGAGTCCAAAATAAAACCTAGGAAAACGAGTTAAAAAGGAAGGATGATGATAAGGGAACATATTTGTGTCCAAAATAAAACCTAGGATAACGAGTTAAAAAAGAAGGATGACGATAAGGGAACATATTTGCTAGTTGGAGAATTTAGTTTCCTAGGCGGATCCTCCCCTCAAAGAGCTTATTGACATGAACACCTTCTACATGCTATCTAAAAGTGCCCTTTTTTGGACTAGAAATTTTTGGGCTAAGAAAATAGATGGACCCAACAATGTATGTATGCTCTTCTCAAAAATAAAATGATCAAATACTTGCTCTTTACCTTAGAAACAAAAATGGGACTTTTGCCAAGGATCACAAAGAAATCCTTGATCTTGCACATGACTTTTCACTAATGTTTTCTCTTGTCCCCCCAATAAATCAAGATCTCAAGTACATGATGCAAGCTACAATCAACATATCCTAGTTGGATAGATCTTTAAGCATTTAGGTGGCATGACCGAATGAGTTAAGCTTAATTTTTTAAAACTCAAGTGGCATGAATGAATGAGTTAAGCTTAATGGTTTGAGATTTGGCACATGTGGTGACAAAAGTTAAACTTAAGTGTCCATAAAGCTCTTTGCAATGAAGCTCTAATTTTTTTTTGACAAAAGTGGGGATGGAGATCCCAATCATTAGGGGGCTCTAGCTTAAATTTTCACATCTTGATTTGAATGGTTGGATGAGTTAAAATTACTTTTTTGAGCTGTCCCACGGGGTGGTGGTGGCATGGTCATGTCTTTTTTTTAAAATTCTCAAATCTTGAATTTTTTGGCCGTTTTTTGAAATTCTCTGTAGTGAAGGTTTGAAAGTAATAAAAAAAGAGGGGTGGCTGGAGTCCCCCCAATCATCCACACGCATGGATGATCGGAGGGCTCCATCCCCTCTTTTATTTTTCTTTTTAGACCTTCATTTTAATGGGTAAATATTGGGAAGAATTTGAAAATAGTCGATATTTGCAACACTTGAGTTGTGCGACGATTAGGCTTGCTCGTTGAGAGGGGATAGCAAGTTGCAAAATTTGATTTAGAAAGTCAACCGCTATTGAGAAAGTGTTCTCATCGTTGCTGCTGGTTGGTGTTGAGAGAAAGGAGTATTAAATGTTTTCTTAGCGCTCTTTGCATGGTTTCTTTGTAATTTCTACAAGCCTTGGTGTGATGGAGCTCTAAATACTTTAGAATTTTGGTGGTTATTTATGCTCTAAAAAATACGTTGGAAAAAAGAACAAGTGACTGCAATATTGACCTCAAGAGCATCATGCTCGTCCGCGTGCATGCGAACAAGTAGCAAGCTCAACAGTGGGTTGCTTCAGAATGACGTGCAAGGGGAATTACTTCAAAATCACGTGCATCGGGAATGACCAGCGATCATTGCTATAGTGCCCTCAACATGAACATGGTTGTCCCCGTGCGGTAAGCTTTTCCCACAAGGACAGCATGGTCCTCCACGTGCGTGTAGACGACCAGCGAGCTGTACCCTCAAGAGCAGCATGGTCATCCGTGCACACATGGACGACCAACGAGCTCCACAATAGTGGGTTACTTTAGTGAGGATGACTTTCTACATAAAGGCCAAATGTTGAGGTGGAAGAGAGAATGGATGCACCATGATGTTTGTGGATGGGTTTCCTAACTTCACTCTTATCTTAATGTAGACATAGCGAGAACCATGAACATAATTGTCAATCTATAGGACGAAGCTGATTCAACTAGTGCATAGAGGCTATAAGAGGGTGTCAATCTCTTGGAAAACAACAGACAACTTGCATCTAACATAAGCTACACTCAAATGACCTAAGTCATCAAAAGCTAGTCACTAATTGGCAAACAAAACATGACTATTAGAGCATCTAACTACATTCGAATGTTACAAAACTTCTAGGATAATTATATAAGACCTAAGCACACATGCTTATGGTCTCAATTCTCACTTTTGATGAAGTGCAAAAAACACGATTATTAATAGTAGTGAGATTTTGACCTAGCTGTTTTTGACCCTGAATGCATCTAAATGCTTGACAATGATACCCCAATACCCCGCCTATACTTACTTTGTGATTTCACAGATTAAATTCCTACTTATAATGAAATTAGGCCGCGGGTTGGCGATGCCATAAGCTAAAATTTACAATGATATGTTTACGTCAATGCGTAGAGCTCTTACCTGTGGTTGCAACGCAACAAACGGCACTACAATGTGACAATTGACAAGGGAGTAGGAAGCATGAGAAGGAGAGAAGTGAGTGCCATTAGCTCACATTGTGTATTTCTTATCCAAAACTTAAAATTAACTTTACAAAATTGGCTTTTATACCCTAGCCAAGGTTCTTTGGTAGAAAACTAATCATCTGGGAGCTCTAACTAAGGATAAATTGATACAATGTGGAAGCTTATAGCTTTGGCTGATCGATTGCAATATCCACTTGGAAAATAGGAGTTACAATATTCCCAATTTATCAAAAGAATAAGTGTTTTTACAATAAAAGCTCCCAAAAAATGTTACATGGGTTAGCTTGCTCCTAACGTTTCTCCCCTCCTCGACTGTGTCATCCCTTAACACAGTGTCATGGACTAAAATAGTCTTCGGGTTGATGGGCTGGCGAGGCAGTCTTTAAGTGCTTGTAGTGCTTTTTGATATTTTGATGTGGCATTTTTCTCAGGGACTTCAGAAATTGAATAGTGACTTTGTTTTTAAGTTCGATGGGGCTGAATATCCAACAATCTTGCTATCAGATTGCTGATCACTGGCCCAAAAATATTTGTACACAATGTGAAGAATCTTGTGTAAAAAACCTCTTTGAATGCCAAAATATTGCTTGATGGCAAGAACATAGTATAGGACTTCTTATGAGGTTGTCCACTCAAATTGTAGCACAAGCCTTTGTTACCTTCTTCTGAGAAGGACATCCATGGGGCTCCTGCTTGCTCAAGGTCATGAAAAACTTGGATGCATGTGAGAAGCATTTTGCAGATTTTATATAGCATTGCACATGAGAGGTTAGGGAGGCTCTTGAAGAAGTTCATGGTGCCTATTAGGGTTTTCACCATGTATTCTTCAGTTGTGGGTCCCTGCTCTAGAGCTGGTAGTTTTGGGTAATTGAGCCAGGTCGACCTCCTCTTCTTTAATACTTTGTGTGCCTGCCATGTCCATACCCTTGGTATAGGACATAATGTCGAGTCTTTCTATATTGTTGCAGGTGCTCTTGTAAACAAAATAAGGTACCTTGAGTTTTTGTTGAGCCAATTCTTTCTCCATTTGGGGTGGAGAGCATCTGGCCCCTCTTCTTGCATATCCTTGTAAAGTCTTTCTTTAACTTATAGTACCTCCACCTTTATCAAAGGGTAGGGAAGTGACTGTTGATGCCATTGAGAATTGATTTGGTTGGGAGTGAGCTGTGTTACATTGACTGAGTAAAGAACTCTCAACTCCCAATCCATTGCCGCTTTCCATTCAGCTCCAGCTTTATCAAAGGGTAGGGTAGCGAATGTTGATGCCATTGAGAATTGATTTGGTTAGGAGTGAGCTATGTTACATTGACTGAGTGATGAACTCTCAACTTGCAATCCATTGCCGCTTTCCATTCCACATCCACTTCATGGACAATCTGTTCTTTAAGTGCATCTTCTTCAGCTTTAGAAAGCTGGACCATTGGCACTTGTTCCTCTTCAGTGATGGGTACTTGGAATTTAGAATCTCATGTCTGTCCTTTTGTTGGCTGTGTTTCCATATCTGCAAAGGAGACTGATGGTATGCCTATATTTGGCTGTTCAGAGGTACCTACCTCCTCTTGAGCTTCCGTATGCCCTTCTCTCAACAACTGGTTGGCTCTCTTTAAATCCTCTATCTCCTTGAGCAATTGATCTTCTCTTTGTAGACACATTAGGGCGAAGTCTCTTCTTTGTGTTTGTTCCAGATTCACCTCAAGTTCCAGGTCTTTGTTCCTCTTTTCCAAGGTCTTGTAGACTTCATCTATCCCCTTGAGTGAAGCTACGGGGCTGGGTTTTCCCTGATCTGCTTTAGGAATGACGCTTGGTCATTGATTCTCTGCTCTAAGTAATGCAAAGAGGCATTGGCTACATTTAATTGTACTTGGAGCTTTTGGGATGACTGAGTAGTGATTGAAATTTTTTTGGTTACTTCCGACAGCTGTTGGTCCTTGCTTTCACATGCATCTGACAGCTTTCTGAGGAGCTCCCCTAAATCTTCCATCTCCTTTTGTTGCCTTTTCTTGACAATTTGGTGTTGCTCTGCTTCATTTTTTAGCTCTTTGATTGTCCTTGAAGATTCTCGATGATGTTAATCCTATCTTCAAGCTTGCCTTGGAGAGCATCAATTACTTGTTCCAACTCTTGAGCTTTTTAGCACTGCAGCTAAGAGCTAATGTTTGCATCTTTTTTGTCATTAGCTATATCTGCTTTGCATATTCATTAACCTAGATGATCACTTCATCCGTCATTTCCCATTCTTTAGATTCTATGTGAGTTTCCTTAGAAGTTCCAGCAGATTTGTCATGGGCTCTTTCGAGACGATGCAACGGATTTTGCTTGAGGCTTTGTAGATGGTTCAGCTGGTTCTGCTTGTGTTGTTGTAGAAGTTCTAGCTTCATCTTTGTCTGTTTCTTTGGGTTGTTCATAATTGGCTTCCTCCTCTTGTTTCTCTTTCCGTTTTGTCTGCTTGCCTTCATTGGATTTGGCAGTTGGTGAAGGGCTTGGACTCGGCATTGGATGGTCTTCTTGTTTAGTAGTGGGTGAAGTGGGACTTGGAGACATCTCTCCTTGTTCTTGTTGTGGTTCAGTTTGTTGTGAAGCTTTTGTTTGCCTTTATTGCTCTTCCCTTGCTTTCCTTTGTGCTTCTAGAGCTCCCTATATCTTCAAGGCTTTGGCCTCTGCATACATTCACTCAAACAGATCCTTCAAATCTTCTTGGATCTTCTTCTTGGGGTTCTTGGTCCTAGGACCTTTAATCTCCCTCGGGCTCCATGACTCTGTGTTCTCTCCTGCAGCTTGGCAACTTCTTTCATATGATTCTTTTTCTCTTTTGAACTTGCTTTTTTCTGCTGAGGTTCTTCCTGATGGGCTACCACTGCTTTCTTTTTCATTTCTTCTCTCCTTGCCCTCTTTTCTTCATTGTCAAAGCTTTCACTGCTGTGGGCTTCAGGCGAGCTTTCTGTTGATTCTTCATCTGATTTATATATTCTTTTCTTCTTTGATCTAGTGGTTTGTGGAGAGGGTTGACCTGAAACTATCCATGTATTCTGATCCGTGGCTAGCAGCAAGTTATTGGCCATTCCTATAGCATGGTATGCGATTCATGTTAGAAATTTTGGAGCTCTCAAATATGTTACCTTTCCTTCCTTTTTTCTGCTCTTGAGTGTTGTAAGCACATAATGAGCATGATCTAATGTTTGTCTTGTTTTTGACTTCCTTCAACACCTGCATGAAGGTAGTTGCAATGGCACGATTGGGAGTAGTAAATCTTGGTGGGCTCTTTGAGAGGAAGTGGAAGTGTTGGTGATAAAGAGGGGCTCGATCCTCCACGTGCTTTAGAATGAGGTCGGAGAAGGTGGCGGCAGCTGTATCCTTGGTGAATGTACCAGCTGTTTTCCTATCTATGGCCCTCATTGTCATAGCTTCAGTGGGCAATTTTAGTGTCTCGGCCACGATTTCTTTGTTAATGACCACTTTGACTTTCTGGCCTTGTTGATTCGTGATCTGAGCCGATCCATTCTCTTTGATTGTTGATAATAATTCATAATATCTCTAGAAATCTACTCCACATGGCTCTTGATCATAGAATTCTTGAAGTCCCAAACTACTGTTGGATTCTTTAGTTGCTGGCTTCATAGCTACATCATAAATTTCTTTGGGCAGCATCTGCAACTCCACCTGGTTTCCATCTTCACTCTTGAACCTGCCGGTGAAGACTGTGGTATTGTGTTCTTCAAGTTGTTCCTTTGATAGGTAGGTTACCTTTGCCGTTTTCAATGAACTCGGCTCCACTTGGTATGGTGGCAATTCTTGCAGCTTTTCTTTCTAAGTCATCCTCTTCTTTGCTTTCTCAGTTGCTTGCATTGCACCTATTAGGAGAATACAATTGGAAGTTAGAAAATTCCACAATTTCTGCTCTGAAATATCTCGTGTTTGAATTGCTGGAAAATGATGTCCATTTTGCTTCAAATCAAATTTGGAGCATGCATAGATGCATGAAAACATGTAAAGATCAAAACCATTCAATTGAGGCAAAATTTGCAACCAAAGCAAATAATCGCAATTATT
Organism: Adiantum capillus-veneris; assembly: GCF_014529385.1. Classification (NCBI taxonomy): domain Eukaryota; kingdom Viridiplantae; phylum Streptophyta; class Polypodiopsida; order Polypodiales; family Pteridaceae; genus Adiantum; species Adiantum capillus-veneris. Next base: position 88,316,480 of record NC_140943.1, on the reverse strand, counting down.
TACAGTGGGAAAAGTTTTTAGTCTTTTTGCATTTTGACATCATGAACTTGAAAAATATGTAATTTAGATACTCTGAGTGAAGTGTGGGCTCATTTGAGTGCACAGGGTGGAAAGGTGCCAGATTTAGGCTTCAAACTCTGAAACAATAGATATAAAGGGATTTTGGGTTTTTGTGATCCAAATGTGATCAAACTTGATTAGTGGGCTTGTCACATTATGTACTGTGGTCCCATAAGGTCAAAGTTGAAAATTGAACTCATTCTGGTGAAAAAGTAAATAACCACGATTATTATCTTTTTCATCAAATTGAACATTTTTTGTTGCAAGGTGGTTCAAACATGCTACAGAGCCTCTGTGTGATATATGTGATGATTTGGATAAAAAAATGTGACAATTAACTCAAAATTTGGATAGAAAAGCCTTTAGTGCGTTTTTTTGACAAAATCTGAGATTTTCTTGATCTTTTGGGCTCATAGTTGACATGTGGCATGAGATAGATGTGTACGAGTGATAGGTGAAGCAAAATGATGATTTTCAAACCAATTGTGCACAAAAAAATAATCGCGATTACAACTATATATGTGCATTTTTTGATTAGAAAGATAATTTTATGACCTACACATCTTCATTACATTTAAAAGAAGTCCTAAAAAAAATAATCGCCATTATAACTATACATGTGCATTTTTTGCTTAGAAAGATAATTTTATGACCTACACATCTTCATTACATCTAAAAGAAGTCCTAAAATGAATTTGGTAAGGTTTGGTCATGTCAGCATCACTTCGTGCTCTTGTCGACTCTAAAATCACCGGTTTTTGTTGCTACTTGGTGTGTAGAGTTATTTGGTCACTTTTGAAGCCATGGACTTGTCCGCTACATAGTTTTGATGCTACTCATCCACTTTGGGCTTATTCAGAGTCAGTTTGACTTCATATGTCAAATTTGACACTTTGTAGTCTTTGAGTTGTTTCCTGCTGTTTGAAAACTTTCCTTAACTATTTTCTTGAAACCATCTAGGTACATTGTGTATAGACCTTGTTTATAAGCTGCCCGTGGAGTCAAAATCCAATTCTGGCATGTGGCCAAAACCTAGATTACTTACTTGGGACCCCCTTGACCCCTGCCAAATGGTCATCTAATGATATGTAAGTGTTATATTATCTAGAGGCATACTATAGTTCAAGTCTTGTCCAATTTGGTTGAGCTGACAGGCTGCTATGGTTGTTTTTTTGTTGTAGAAATTTGTACACAGCTGAGATTCTAGGGTTTTTTCGTGGGCCTAGACTTGCTACCCAATTGTATAAAAAGGTTCTTTGATGAGTTTAGAACTTACCCCTCATGTTTTGTGTGAGACGGCGCCGAAAATGGACGACTGTGGACTCCGAAAATCGTGCGCGAAGAAGGTAGAGAGCTCTCTTCTCCAAGAGTGACTTTAACATAGTGTGTAGACTCTATTTAGAATGCATACAAGCATGCTAAATGAGTTATCACAATAAAGATGTACCCAAAATAGTACCTCTTTTCACTTTCCATGAAAGTAACTGGTGGCTGACATAACTTATCAACAAAATATAAGTCCTTGACTTGTTCTCAATTTTCATTAGTAAACAATCCCACCATAAGTAGTGTTCAAGGTTAAGAACATGAATTATACATGAAGAGACTAACCTAGTAGCAAGCATACTTTAACTTATGGTAAACAAACTCCAACTAGAGCAACAAATGCTTACTAATTGGATTGCTTGGTGTTATATCCATTAGCACAAGATTACACTTTGTAATCTGCCTATCCCCTATAACTAATAGTACTGAGGTGTTTTTTCCCATGGTTTACAGACAGTCTTCCCAGATGATGGGTAAACATGGATCACAATGTTGTACAATATTGCTGAGGAATCAACACTGACATGCATAACCATCTTGGTTAACTGGAAAGATCCACAGGCACCCAAATCGAGCCATGACCTCTAATGGTGATTGGTAGAATCAAAATTAATCTCAGAGAGATACTGCAAATAGAGTGCAAAATGCTTCATAGCACTAATGTGATGAATGCATGCCGCTCCAAATCAGCCTTTGCTAAACACTAGGGCCCATAAAACCTAGTGTGCATGTATTTAGCAAAAAAAAAATCCGAACCTGTATATCCATGATCATACTTGCCAATACTTATGGCAAATGTGATGCTCCTAGCACACATGAAAGAGAACTGTAAATAGTTCCAAAAAGAAACTAAATACTTTCTATTGCAATCATTTGCAAGCCTTGCTGAAACGTTTGAACCATAATAGAAGGTGAAACAAAAGTCACTTCTAGGTACAAATAATGAAACTTTTTCATTAACAACTCATAGCCTTGCTATATGTATAAAAACCATCTGTAATGTTGTTTAGAAGCACTTGTACCTTAACAAGTCATTGTTAGTATCTGATAATTTTTGGCCGCTAAAATTGCTCGTGATACTTTGTGAATGGTCTAGAAAACAGATGTGATTAACGCACATAATTGAAGTAGCGACACTAGTGTCTGTCCTAAAGACTCATATTCTCCACATGTGGAATATGTCTCAGGTAAGGATGTCTGAAAAGAAACGTCCTTCAAGTACGAGATGTACTTGGGTATGGAGGTAAATGTAAACATGCATGCGACGTGCGTGAGAGAGACCCTCCTTATCCATGCTCCACACTGGCTAAACCAAACGCCTTGAGTTCCTAGACCATGTTGTATCCATTGTGACAACATGTGCCAAATCAAGCCCTACAAGTGGGTCCACCCTAAGTCCATTACATGACCGTGTCATGAGTCTTTTAAGAGAAAAAATGGATGACAATAGAGTTTATGCATCCTATGTGGAAAAGCAAACAAAAAGAAACAAAACCAAATCAGATGCGTACCTGGAGGTTGAACATAGTGTTTACTTATCCGTAGTGAAAGGACCCTGCCTAAATTTCCCACCTGTAAAGGCCTCAAAGTGCTAACTTAAATTAATGAGGTGCAAGTAGGATTGCACATGTAACCTTGGGTGTTGCCTTTGCAATCCAAAACCCCTCGGTTAAAATCCACATTGTCAAACCACGTGGTTAGAATTTTGTAGGGAAACTGCTCGACTAGCAGCCCAATAATATCTGAAGTCAACTTTGGAAGTTGCAATTATCCACTACCCCATGGCAGCTTATGGACTTCTTTTCTTGAAAGTGCAAGTGTGATGGGTCCAAGAATTGACCATCAACACTTGAAGAAGTGAATGAGTAATTACAAGATGGGTCTTACCCCAAAATTGTATTCGTATAAACACTCTTAGTGCTATCGATAAAATTAAAAGATCCACTCAAGTTTGAATTGTATTCACCACTGGGTTTGTTCTAGACCCAAAAATCCATAATTTTGGGTTTTTGTGAACAACCGTGCTATCTAAAATGCTTGCTCCATCTATACACCGTAGTAGAGGGAAGCCTTTATTACGAGTTTAAGTCTTTCAAACACTCAATGTGATCTTCACACTGAAGATATAGAGTGCAAAAATAATACCCAAAAAATTAGTAATGGCAAGACTCTTGCTTGTCCATGAAAATCAATGGGTACTCAACTGAATATAGTTGGTCGATCTAGAAAGCAATCACCGAGGGATTACAAAAAGATGTCTCTTATCCATTCCAAAATAAGTGGCAATAGAGGACTCTTAGCCCTTCCTGCTACCGTATTGACATAGAAAGGTGTCAATAAAGGCACGTCTAGTTTCATTTCAGCTTTCTCGTAAAGAAGTTGGGAAAAGAGAGAAAGAGAGAGAATGCTGGGTTGAGAAAAAAACCCTTATGTGAATGTGGTGTATGCCCCTTGCATATGATCCTGTGCAGACCATGTATGTATCTTAGCTTATTCTAGAAGCGTACAACTACACGCCCTTGTAGAGAGAGGTACCATAAATCACATCTTGACTCAATTACTGTATATGTGATCGTGACTATATTAGGGTGTATATGTATGGCACTTTACTGGGAAATAAACATAAACAAAAAATGTCTTAAAATATCTATAACTGACCTTGTCCTTGATAGAGTAGCTAGTGTGATAGTGGAAGCTAAAATAATAATGATATAGTATTATGTCAATCTTGGTGGCATGCCATGTAGGCAGAGGTGTAAGCCCTTGGCAACATTGATGGTCTCTACCAATTGAGCCGATAGGTAAAGTGCCTTGCACTATTGGGCATGGATACATAAACAATTTGCCATTGTACGTACATGGAACGAGTTAGAAGCCTTGCTTCTTGTAAATTGTGTCAAAGCACTGTGCTTGGTACAATAGGTAAGCATTGCTAAAGTAAAAGAAAACTTAAAAGTGTGTATCCTGGTTTTACTAGCTGTGAAAATTTGTATTGAGTTTGGTGAAACATACATTTTTTGCAATTTGGCTCACAGTCATATCTGTTACGAAAGAGAATGTCGTTGCATGCACCATATATCGTCTCTTGTTACATAAAAACCTGCTGTTAATATATTCTAGACCTTTGGAAACCATTATGACCGATGTAAAAAAGGAAGCCATGATTCACATCAGTGCTCATGGAGTGCTTGTGCTCATAGCTAATAAATGCTCCCGTTCACACACATGTGTCCAAGTGGAGAGGAATCAATCGTGTTGAAATTGCTGATGACAAAAGAAATCATTATGTATTATATCTTGACTGAATATGCTATACTAAGAAAGTTATTGTATCATATACAACTAACTAAAAAGGGTTATCTGAAAGGGAAGATGACCACTAAAGAGCATGCAAGAAAATTGATTGGTTACTTATTGATTGACTATGTAGTCTCAAAATCCATCAAAAAGACCTAGGAATCCAGTACTTGGGGACAATGTTTTCATTGATGCTGTCCCATACAATTGAAACATAACTTTTGCAATTCGGCTTTCTAAAAGTCTACTGTGGAAAGTCTCCTCTTTGCCACCTTGGTGGAGACTGGTTCAATGACTGCCACAAGTGTAGATACTATAGCCTATGGGATGCAGAAGAGGATCAGCTCCGTAAGGTGATCCACGTGTAGCAAGCAATTGACGCGAACTGCCAATCTGCAAAACTGTTCTTCAAACATTTGAAAGTCACGTCTTGTGACCTATTCTTTGTCATCGGGTAAATTACTAGTGTCTGCCAAAATGTCAAGCACACTTTGAGGAGGAGGAGTAGATGCCCGAGAAGGAAGTTCAAAGTCAAAAAGATGATTCTCAAAAAGTTCCGTATCCAAAATATCAAACGAGGCATCCATGATAGGTCGGTGTTGTGCTAGCAAAGAAAGGGAAGAATAGCAGAAGAATACCTTGATTCCCAAAAGTATCGCAACCTTAGTACGCACCACAAAAGATGATAATTAGCCGTGCTAATTAGATTTGTAATCTTAATAGTAGATAAAATTTCCTTCAAAAGAAAGTCATTCTTGAACTGGGAAAGAATTGAGCTCGAATCCCTTGGATCCGTGGTTGTCCCGCTAGCAGGCCGTTACAATCGGGATGTGCTCTAACAAGCTTCTTATCGAACCCTTACCAAGTAGCAATGCTTGAAGACCTTGAAAATGGAAGCCAAAACTCTGCAACTGCAGAAAAGCAACTTGCCAACGATCCACCAAATATTTTCTAAACTTGGCTTGCCAAGGTTTTGCACCTTGCCGTGCTTTGTTGTTTGTTGCTTGTATGGGGTGTATGTCAGGGTGGGCATGCACCCTAGCTTGAGTAATTTGCCCAAGGCCAAAGGCCTTAGGGTGCTACAATATGAAAACGGGCTTTAAAGATGGCGATGGCGTTCAGGATAGAGCCAGCAAGAGAGAGGCATCTTCTCTGCGTTGCTCGACTGTGCCCGCCACAATGACGGGTTCCCTTCAGCTCCACCTCGAGCTCCTATGAAGCCCTAAAGGCATGCTTTGGAGCCAATCGACACACCACCTCCCCTCGCCTCAAGAGGCCCTAATATCCAATCTCTTATAGAGTACCCTTGGTATCTGGTATGTTCTACCATCTGAGGACTCATCATAATAAATTTATTGTTATAACAATTCCTAAATAGGTAAGATGGTAAATTTGCTGAACCCTTGTCTTTGATCTTGAAGATATAGATGATCTTGATGGGTGTTAACTACCTTGGTTTGGCATGAGAGGTCCATAGAAGATCCTTGACGTTCCTATCCTCCCAGCAATAGACTCCAATCCTAGGATTATCCGTGCTAAGCCGTTTCAAAGGTTTCAGATCAACTTGACCGTATCTCTTGAATTCTAAATTTGGTGGACCTTCTTTTGCTGATATATCCGGAATTATTGTATTCACTTCTAACCCCCATTCGTCTATCACACCAGGATTTTCAATCTTTACATATTGAGTCCATTTTTATCCATATACATTTTTCATTGTTTTTTTGCTCTGAGTTCCTCTTCAAACTCTATGTCATGGTTATCAATGCAAATGGCATACTCCTCATTAGGATCCAGGTAAACCTGAGCTCCATTAAAAGGTGAGTATGTGCTTATATCGCATTGTCGTTTTGGTTCTTGACTGAGTGGAATAGGAAGACATTCCAGATGCCAGTACACCGGAAAGGCCGGACTAGACAAGGGCAGGGCCGGGCTAGGCGGGGTGGAACGGGGAGTCCAACTAGGGAAAAGGGCCAAGGGCTTGCCTATATAATGGGTGGTTGGGTGGTGGACTCTCAGGCTCTAGCTTTCCTGGTCTTACATTGGTATCAGAGCTCAGGAGGGAGAGCTATGGAGGAAGGGGGCCTTGCATGGCTTGTGCATCTCTCTCCTTTTCTCTCTCTTGGTCGTTCATGGAGAATCGTGGAGAAGATCTATCTCTCTCTCGTTAGCAAAGAGGAAGGAAATCCCTCTCTTGCGAGCTATGGAGGGCATGGCTCTCAGGTTTGGGAAGCTTTTTGCATGTCTTGCATGCGAAGGAGCAAGGACGGGGCATGGCCGTGGGTACTGTCCCCTGCAGAGACGAAAGGAAAAGGCTACGGGAACGCTTTCTTGCAAGGAGGGATGCTCGAGGCCGATCGTGTGCAGGACCGTTTATACATGGAGGTGGTGAGTCCGACCTGCACAAAAATAGCCATGCCTCAGCTCAGTACGCGCGCTCTGCGACATGGGACAATTTTTGACACACGGGAAAATGCCCTCGCGGTCTGTAGACCCGCCATCGATCACGTTTCCTGCTTCCTTGCGCTGTAGCCCTCCATCTCCGTTTTCTCTTCTATTTTTAAAAAGTGGGTGCCCTAATTTTGGGCAACCCCCAATTAAGGGCTTTGGCCCGCGGCTTTAGTCGACAGAACTGCAAGCCATCGCTGTGCAGATTTCAGCCCCTTGATTATGCCAAGCTCGGAGAGCCGAGGTTGATGACCTGCCGAGTTTCATGACGACATCCCAACATTTGCAGAAGATTACACTCCTATGATGGAATTCATGCAAGGGCCGGTAGGTAAGCATACAATTTTCGGGAAGATCTGCTATCGGGAAGATCCATTAGGATTGGCAAAGCATGCAATCCTCTTGGTGCAACTCGAGCAAAGGCAAAGAGACTCTCTGATTTCAACAAACGATGTCAAGGCGAAGCGGATAAAGGTAATGTTAGCATTCACAATTGTGAATGCAATGGCAAGGCCATGTCTTCCAGCATGAGACTCTCTGATTTCAATGAACGATGTCAAGACGAAGAGGATAAAGGTAATGTTAGCATTCACAATTGTGAATGCAATGGCAAGGCCATGTCTTCCAGCATGGAACAAACCCGACAAGGAGAGTACGACAAGGAAAGTCGGATGTCAGCATTGAGGAGATAGATTTGTCTCAACTACCAACCACATTTGGGGTATCAATCTCTCACACCGTGACAAAAACCAAGACCACGGCAAATCAGCCTGACTATGAGTCAACATGGTAGGACCATAGCTCTAAAGAATCTTGCTACGAGAGGCTTGGCATGCAACAGGTCTTTGTAGCTACAAGCATCCATATACAATTCATGAGCAAGCGCGATATATTCATGCAAGCTCTCACCGCCCGCAATTGGTCGACAAGGTCGCATGTATGAAACTTTCTTTACAGCTTATTTGATTTTGAGTTTATTTTGTAGAACCATTCTACGAATTTGCGAAAGATAGTACGACTATCTTTTCCATGTCTCTCAAGAATGTTTATCATTGGGACAAAGGAGCAAGGCTCCGATCAAAGATGCGCTTGGACACAGTTTGTGTCACCCAACTAGCGCATCAAAGTGTTCACAAGATTCAATTTGTTGGTGAATTGGGCAAGGCCCTCAGCAACAGCCAGTAGAGCAGCTATTGCATCAAGCAACAGTATCTGGCAAAACATTTCTTGATTGCAACTCATTCAAGTATTACGCAGACAGGACCTGTCAGCAAGCGTACATAATGAGGTACGTAGTTGATTTTTGTTTATTGAGCCTGTGCTCGATAGCTATGCTATGCAATGAATGTGTGTGAATGATCAAGGATAACAGTCATCAAGCCAAGCAGGTACTAGATGCAAGGTCATTATTTTTTATTTCTTTGCGAATGACTCTATGAAGCAAGGATTCAATTTATACATCTTGCATTGAAGCTGGCCACGTTTGGCATATGCTATGGGCATACAACTTGGGACGGATATGGAAAAAAGTTTAGAGGTTATTTCATGCAGTACACACTGGATGTATATGACTAAGAAGGCATATATGGATATGCGACAACTCTCTCTTGCAGCAGATCTGGCTATGAGCAGTTTTGAGTGAGATTCTCTTTCCATATTTCATGACAACTCGGTGCAGCAACAACCACTAGGTTAGACAAGTTTAAGTTTTTCTTGTTTTTTCCATGTTTACACTTTACTTGGCAGTTATTTTCATGTGCAAAGCAAAGTGCTTCCGCAATTTTATATGAAGCAAGGCTTCTTCCTTGTGCCAAGGTAGTGCCCATTGATTTGGAATCAAGGGCATGGGAAAAATAGGGAATATCAGCTCCACAGAATCCCTACCTGTCTAAACTGTGCATGGCACTTATGTTTTGGCTCTCACGTTTGAGGCCATCACTCTCGCCAAGGGCTTAAAAAACTGTATGCAAGGCATACTAACCAGGTGGCATGAATTTCACCGCTTTAGAGATTACGCTTCCGCTATCACACCAGACACTCTGTCACACACAAACTAAGTTCTGGATCGTTTAAATTTTTGGTTTTGCTGTCAACACACAATACCTAAATCTAGGGGTTAATTCACAGGCAAAGTGCCATATTAAAGTCCTTTTTGGTCAAGTCACGACCCCATACGTGGTAAGTGGGTCAAGCTGTGGCTTGTGTTTTATGTTCCCTCTCTCGATGAGAGCATTATAGAGGCAAATTGTTGCATGCTCATAGGATAAGCTGCAAGTCAGGCATAAGATGCATTAGAGCACACGGATTGGGCACAACATATACAAAGTCGTCACTTAAGGAAAGTTCCTCAGCCCAGCATTCTCTCTCTCTTTCTTATTCATCTTCATGAATAATGAAACCTTTCTACGCAGTTTGTGATACATGTTTTATTTGGGAGTCAGCATGAGCCAAGGTGCTCTTACTCTCAGCTAGAAATTGGGCAAGATGCCCTCTACATTAGTCTTCATTGTCTCATCGATTGAACACTAATTGCCATAAGGACTATGAGCCACACACGCTAGTTAAGAGTCATTATTAGATCTTGGATATGACCCAACTGTTGGCATTCCTTGGGTGATTGTTCTTAAGATCGAACAAATCTACCCAGTGAAGTATACCACGACGTTACTAGACAAGCAAGAGTCTGGTCATTACAGATAGTTAGGGTGTCATTTTTGCACTACATGTTTTCAGTGCGACACTCAAGTTGAGTTTTTGATAATCTTCAAACAGCAGCTGATATCTACCAGAAAGTAATGATGCAGCAATCAGTTGAGACAACATGGCTGTCCATAAGAGCTAGGCATTTCACTTTTATTGTTTTCCAGCTCCTTCTATAGCACTACGAAGTGTCTATGGACATACTGTTTTGGGATACGACCCCGCGGATGCTTACTAAGTCACCCCATAGGCATTGAGGATCACAGTTTGATCTATTTCCATTGCATTTTCAAGGAAAGAAGTCCACAATCTACCAGGGGGTACTGGACAACTCCAACTTTTCAAGATGATTTTCATCATTCTGTACACGGTTAACTATGTTAGTTAACGTTACTTGCTAGTTGAGCAGTTTCTACAAAGGGTCTTACCAAGTCGTTGGACTACGTAGGTTCTACCCAATGGGTGGGTTTGGATTGCAAAGGCAACACCCAGGTTTTCCAACACAATGTTGCTTGGTTTTTTCACACATGGGAGATGTACTCCTCTGCATTTGAATACGGGTAAGTGAACATTCAGTTCAATATCCAGGTATGCATCTATTGATTTGGTGTTATTCCAGTTTTTAGTATGCATTGCTTGGGTATTTCAAGTCGGTTAAATACGCTTGAATATTTCAGATCCATGCCAAGGGCATGTCGAAACAAGTATTTTGGGCCGTAGTGTCCAATGTACATTATGCTGTTATGAATCCACTTGTAGGATTCACTTTGGTACATGTTGTCACATGGGATACAACATGGCTTAGGGACTCAAGGAGTTCGGTTTAGCCAGTGTGGAGCAAAGAATGAGGGTCCCTCTCACTCTTGTCACAGAGTATTTAGAGTTACCTCCACACACAAGTACATCTTGTACTTGAAGGAATTTCCTATTTTACACATCCTTACATGAGACATATTCCACATGTGGAGAATACGAGTCTCTGGACTGACAATGGCGCCATTATTTCAATTATGTGTCACAACAAAGTCCCTAGGTGCTGGTCACATCTGTTTTCTAGACCATTTTTAGCACGACGTATCAGGAGCAATTTCGTGGCCAGAAATTGTCGAATACTTAGAATGACTTGTCCAGGTACAAGTACTACTAAACAACATTACAGATGGTTGTTTATACATATAGCAAGGCTCTAAATTGTCAATGAAAAAGTTTCATTGTTTGTACCTAGAAGTGATCCATGTTCACCTTCTATTATGGTTCAAACGTTTCCGCAAGGCTTGCAAAAGATTGCAATTGAAAGTATTTACTTTCTTTTTAGAACTATTTACATTTTTTTTAAATGTGTGCTAGGCTCATCACATTTTGCCATAAGTATTGGCAAGAATGACCATGGATATACAGGTTTGGATCTGTTTTTTGCTCAATGCATGCACACTAGGTGTTATGGGCCCTAGTTTTTAGCAAAGACTGATTTGGAACGGCATGCGTATTCGTCAAGTTGTTTCTTATGAAGCATGTTTGCAATCTATATGCAGTATCTCTATGAGATTACTTTTGGATCTATTAATCACCAATAGAGGTCATGGCTGGGTTTGGGTGTTTGTGGCTTTTTCAAGTTAACCATGATGGTTATTCCGGACATTGTTGATTCCTCAACAATGTTACACGATCTTGTGATTCCCATTTACCAGTCATCTTGGAAGACTGTGTGTAAACCGTGAGGGAAAACACACCTCAGTACTGTTAGTTATCCAAGGGGATAGGCAGATTACAAAGTGTAATTTGATGCTGAAGGATATGCAAATTGCGTACGTTAGCACCAAGTGATCCAATCAATAAGCATTTATTGCTCTACTTCATTAGGAAAATTTTGAGCTCATTTTTGGGCCTTGTAAGAATTGTTGATGTGGCATAACTTTCAAAAAGTGGGGATCGGTAAAATTTTTGTAAATAAGATCCAAACTTGTTGGAGGTGGATCTTTAGAATCTACTCTTTAAATGCTATCTATTGATATATAGCATGCATGCATCGGACATTGCCTTCATATAGATCTAGAAAAAGGTGATTTTAAATTACCGTAACGGTAACAAAAATTCGTTGATTGAAAAAAAAAGGCATAACTTTCATAGAAGTCATCCAAACGTTTCGGACCTTATCTCTTTAGAATCCATTTTTTAAAAGCTTTCCAATGATAGGTCATATCATGGGGCTCTGAGAAATATTTAGAGGGGTCTACCGGGTTGCTTTCTTTTGTACAACTTTGATGATGTGGCACTCTTAAAAGGCCCAAAAATGAGTTCAAAACTTTCCTAATGTGGAGTTTGCTTACCATAAGTTAAAGCATCTTTGCGACTAGAAGTAGTCTCTTCATGTATAAATCAAGTTCTCAACCTCGACCACTAGTTATGGTGGGGTTGTTTACTGCTGAAATTAGAAAACAAGTCAAGGACTTAAACTTGACTGATGAGTATGTTAGCAAGTTAGAAAGTGAAAAGAGGTACTCTTTAGGGTACATCTTTGTGTAATAACTCGTTTTGAATACTCGTGTGTGTTCTAAATGAAGTCTACACACAATGATAGGATAGGAATTGGTAACACAAGTTGGTTGCAAATGGACAACAATGTGGAAAATCAAGATGTTACTCTTGGTTTCATTGAACCTCCTGCGGAACCGTGTTCCGGTCGACCAAACAGCGGGATCCATGAAGGATGCCACTTGGGAAAACATTAGTGTTCTTAAGAAGAAGTTTCCCACTTTTGTTTTTGAGGACAAAAACTCTTCTTTAAGGGGGGAGTAATGTCAGGACACCGGCAAAGCCGGACTAGACAAGGGCAGGGCTGGGCTAGGTGGTGTGGAATGGGGAGTTCAACTAGGGCAAAGGGCCAGGGACTTGCCTATATAATGGGTGGTTGGGTGATGGACTCTCAGGCTCTAGCTTCCTTGGTCTTACATCAGATGTTGAGTCTGAATAAGTATCTAAGACTTCTTCACAAAGATAGTGCATAAGTGATTACCTTGATTCACGCTCTCTTTGGTGGATACCCTACTAGCGGTCTCTGTAAATATGCCTTAATTTGCTAGTATACGGCTAGATCCAAGTTTCATATAGACTTGTTAAGCCCTAGATAGAGTACTTATCGTTGGATTGGATTGCTATCCATTTTTTCCACTTGACTTGAATTCAATTCCTGTCAAACTCTCAATTCTTTGCCAGCAACCTGCTTCCTGTGTTAGTTTTAACTAAGTTAGTTATTTTCTCTTAAAGAATGTACAATTTTTGCTAACTATTGTGATTGGCATGTGTATATCACTTCAATATGAGCTAAGTGAGTCAGCAAATGAGACTTTCAAATTCTACCCTTGCAAAGAGCTAAAGGACTAATTTGCAATAGGAAAACTGAGTTAACTTGTACTAACTTGGACCCGATGGAATCCAAACTTGACCAGTGGCCCTGTATTATGGTGTTCTAACCCCGTACAAGCTCAAGAGTCCAAATCTTGTCTCTGGGACTCAAAAATAAATAATCTGATTATTTACTTTTCTCATGTTTTAGGACAATTTTGCTTTTAAAACACCTTGTTGTAGTCTTTGGATAAGTTTCACCGAGTTTGAACAAGATTTGTCCAAGTTATCAACTGTTTAGTGTCCGTAGACTCATTTTTTGAGAATCTGGCTTACGTCTCACTTCTGTCATCCAAATTTCACCAAATTTGATATGTGAAGTCTACTTGATAGGCTTGACCTTGTGGTATACTTAGTTGTGCAAAAATTCTCAATTCTAGAGTAGATGTAAATAATCGTGATTATTTACTTATGGGATTTTTTAGCAACTTTTTGACAAATGTTGATATAAACATGTAAAGCAACTCAACTTAAGCTCCCTAGCATAGTTTCACCAAGTTTGGATAAACTCTGCTCAATTTGTCAACATTTTTGTATCTGCATATTGACTTTATAAATTTGGCCACAATTTCCACTTTATAGATCCAAATCTTATCAAATTTGATGTGAGTGCTCAATACAACATGATAGAACTTGTGGTATGCTTGGTTGGCCAAAAGACTTAGAAAATTGGACAAAAGTGAATAATCATGATTATTTACTTTTGGTAAATTTTAGCATAATTTTGGTCATCTGACCATACACACATGCTAAACACTTTATACTAAGCCTCTGAGTCAAGTTTCACCAATTTTGAGCAAGATTTATCAAGTCAAACTCAATTTCTCGACAATCAGTACAGATTTTAGATTTTATCAAGTTTTTGGTCTGTTTTGTAATCCAAATTCTAAGAGCCTTCACAACAGATGTTTGTAATCATGCATAGAGTCTCTGGTAGCAACCTCGGTCAATTTTGAGCTAAAAGTAAATAATCGTGATTATTTACTTTTGGCCTAAAATGAACACTTTTTGCAATTTTTTCAATGGTCAGTCTTTTTGTGATAAGTTTTAAGCCTCTCAGTCAAGTCAAAACTTAATTTGGCTTAAATTCTCAAGAAAATGTAAATAATTTGAGTTGTTATGAACTCTTTAAAATTTACCTCAAATGCGTCCTTAAGCTTACCCACTGGTTCATACAACTTTTATGAGCATAATTTTCAGTTGGATTTGGTGGTGGACAGTCTTTTGATACTGTTTCAAGTCGTAGACCTAAAATTTTGCAACTTCACATAAACAATTCACAAATGATTCCTTTGGAGTGAGCAATGTTTTGAGATCCCACCTCGGATTCTCCTTACCCTACTCCTAGGTTATACTGCAATTGGGTTGTGGAAAGTGTCCACAAACACTTGTTTTCTTGTTTTTTATGGTTTCTTGAATGTTGATATGAAGACTTGTCTCATCCATCAATCATTCTCAAAATCCTAACCTAATACTACAATTCTACAAGGTATATAGCAAGTAGAATCTACTTCCAAGCTACCTCTACACAACAAAAGACGACAATCTTAAGCTATGCGATTTTAAAGAGAAAGTTTTACAAGGAAAACTACGCAAGACGCTCTTGTTTTTCCCTAGTTTAGGTCTATTCGTCCTCGGCAACGACGCCAAATGTGGATGGGTTTCCTAACCTCACTCTTATCTTATTGCAGACATAGCGAGAACAACAAACGTAATTGTCAATTCATGGGATGAAGCTGACTCAACTAGTGCATAGAGGCTACAAGAGGGTGTTAATCTCTTGGAAAACAACAGACAACTCACATCTAGCACAAGCTACACTCAAATGACCTAAGTCTCAAAAGCTAGTCACTAATTGACAAACAAACATGACCGTTACAACATCAAACAACATCCAAATGTTACGAAACTTCTAGGACAAGTATATAAAACCTAAGCACACATGCTTATGGTCTCAATTCTCACTTTTGATGAAGTGCAAAAAAAAACGATTATTAACAGTAGTAGTGAGATTTTGACATAGCCGGTTTTGACCCCAAATGCATCTAAATGCTTAGCAATGATGCCCTAGTATCCCCCTATACTTACTTTGTGTTTTTTTAGCTTAAATTATGACTTATGATGAAAAAAGGCCGCGGGTTGGCGCCGCCATAAGCTACAATTTACCATGATATGTTTATGTCAATGCGCAGAGCTCTTACTTGTGGTTGCAATGCAACAGAAGTCACTGCAATGTGACAATA
The DNA here is from genome assembly GCF_014529385.1 of Adiantum capillus-veneris. Taxonomy (NCBI): domain Eukaryota; kingdom Viridiplantae; phylum Streptophyta; class Polypodiopsida; order Polypodiales; family Pteridaceae; genus Adiantum; species Adiantum capillus-veneris. Next base: position 88,301,004 of record NC_140943.1, on the reverse strand, counting down.
GACAAGGGAGTAGGGAGCATGAGAAGGAGAGAAGTGAGTGCGGTTAGCTCACGTTGTGTATTTTTTATCCAAAACTTAAAATTAACTTTACAAAATTGGCCTTTATACCTTAGCCAAGGTTCTTTGGTAAAAAAACTAATCATCTAGGAGCTCTAACTAAGGATAAATTGATACAATATGGAAGCTTATAGATTTGGCTCATTGATTACAATATCCACTTGGAGAATAGGAGTTAAAATATTCCCAATTTATCAAAAGAATAAGTGTTTTTACAATAAAAGCTCCCAAAAAATGTTACATGGGTTAGCTTGCTGCTAACAATGTTCAATGCACGTATTTTGCATTTGTTGTGCACCGTTATGCTTTCTCAAGAGCAACATGGTTGTACACATGCACGTGGACGACTAACAAGCTCCAGACTAGCAATAAGTACTTTAGAAAGAGGCAACATTACAATAACTTCACCGTGAGTGTTTGTGAGATTATCATCATTGTTGATACCCACCAAACTTTCTAGCTGTTGATGCCCTATGATTGTCATGACAATTGTTGTGCTAGCCGCCTGTCATCAGTTGCTTTGCCATCAAATTGTTGATAACTGTTCATGCTCCTCACAATATTTGACTAACTTGTTGGCCACACTTGGAGGAATATGTTGTGCTTGGTAGTGTTTTGGTTGATATGTATATCAAATTGAGTGCCCTTGCAAAAACACATAAAGATCTTGATGAGTGTTCTATCCAAAATGTCATCTCTTGGACCACAATGATGGCCGGATATGCCCAACATGGCTATGGTAGGGACGCTCTGGGTTGTTTTAAACAGATGCAAAGAAGGATTTTCTCCAAATGTAATCACCAATTCTAGCACCTTGAGGGACTATAAGAGAAACATGTTGAGCGTGGCAGTGCTTTGGCTGCGGCAATGAAGCTCTAGGCTATCTTATCCAGATTCCAAGAGGTGGCCTTTCTCCAAATGCAATCACGTAAACCTGGATCATGGAGGCATGTGGCCTTATGCTAGACCTTCACATGGGTTAGACTTCATGATGTCAGGGTATATTGGAGAAACATGTCATGCTTGGTGATGCTTTGATTGATACGTATGCCAAATGTGATGCCCTCACAAAAGCATAAAAAAATCTTGATGAACATCCACTCTGGTATGTCATCTCTCTTGGAGCTTGTTTATTGCAGGACATGCCCAACATGGGTGTGGCCCATTGGAGGAACATGTTGTACTTGGTAGTGCTTTGGTTGATATCTATATCAAATGTAGCACCCTTGAAAAAGCACATAAAGATCTTGATGACTTTTCTATCCAAAATGTCATCTCTTGGACCACAATGATGGTGACTGGATATGTCCAAGATGGCTGTGGTAGGGAAGCTCTGGGCTGTTTTAACTAGATGCAAAAAAGGCCTTTCTCAAGATGCAAATATCAATGCTATCACCTCAAGGGATTGTCGAAAGAGAAACATGTTGAGTATGGCAATGCTTTGGCTGTGGCAGCTCTAGGCTACCTTACCTAGCTGTGAAGAGAGGGTCTTTCTCCAAATGACCATAAAGGCCTACGGCCTTATGCAAGACCTTCACGTGGGTGAGAGAGTTCACGATGTGAAGGTCTATTGGAGAAAGATGTCATGCTTGGTGATTCCTTGATCGATATGTATGCCACATGTGATAGTTTCTTGCTAGTCAAGTCTCTTGGATTCTTCTTATAGGAGGATATGACCAACAAGGGATTTCCAAGGAGGAAGCCATGAATTGTTTTTGCTGGATGCAATGGTAGGGTACCTTCCCAACTGTGATCACTTTTCTTAGTGTGTTCAATGCATGTAGATACTAAGGGCTACTAGATGAGAGCCGAATGATTTTTGATAGCAAGAGCACTACACTTGCATGGTTGTCCTTTTTGAAAGGGCACTGCATTTTGACAAAGTTATGATAGTAGTCAAGCTGATGACATCATTTAAATATCCTCTAGTTTGGTTGGCTCTTCTAGGTTCTTGTCGAGAATTGATAAATGTGGAGCTTGGACAACTGGCCTTTGAGTGTGCAATTGAATTTGAGAAATATAATGTCACAACATGTGAGTAATATTCTTTGGAGTTTTCTCTAGCCTTATTTCAAGTTGGAATTTTGTTTTGACCCTTGTTTTTAGGGAAGGAAAAGTGGTGGAGTAGGAAAAATTGCAACACCTTACACAGTTCTTACTAGGGATTGGTTGCTCCATGTTTTTGGTCAGAAGATTATACAAGGACAAGATAATTGCACAATGGTTGTTGCCCTACAATCATGCTATTGCACACACAGAGCAGATAAAGAAGTCACATTTTCCACTTGATCATTGGATTATTACAAAAGGGGATATACATCACATAAGAGGATTTGAATGCTATTTTACAAGTTGGCTTTTAGTTTAGATCTAATACTACACTAGAATTTGAACCTTTAAATACTGCCACTTTGAGTGAAATGGATGGTGGAATTATTTAACAAGGTGCAAAATGGGGAGGCATAGAATTTCTAAGGATTCTAAAAAAAAAGGTTGGAAGTAGCTGAGACTATGATATCTACGTTTCTAAATGGACTAATTAAGTTTCTTAGAGAGCACATGGTACACATTAAACTAGAGAAGTTTCTCACATCCAAACTCTTAGAAGAGGGAAACAATTATTAAGTCTTTTGCTGCATGTAAGCACATATATTGAATTAATTTGCACAACCCAAATGATGCATGACAATCCATCGGCCTACTTTATCTCCCAAGATATTCTATTCATTTTGAGACAACCATATAAGATTAACCCACCTTCACATTTGTATTCAAATTGATTACATTATTATGAAGTTAAGTTGTGTGCTACGTTTTTTTTTTCCCTTAAAAATAATGTTTTGTTGCCAACTTGATATTCTGATGTTACAAAAAGTTTGAACAATTTAGAGACTTGAATTAAGTTGTAAGCTGTGGAAAAGGTGAGATAGAGCCATTATAACACATTAGGATACTACTTTGCATTAAAATGATGGCAAAAAGCTCAAAAAAAGTGAAACAATTACAAAAGGACAAAACTAGAAGCTTGCAAATAAAATGCACTCCTCTGAGTTGAATATCAGCAAAGCGGTGAGGAATTTGCAAAAAACTTCTACTGCAAAGTTGTAGACCACATCAAAATGAATAGGTTTACTAGGCATAATTTTCAGATCTACATTCTATAGGGAGATTTTTTTTTTGAAAATAGAACTACTGCGCACACAGTGTTTAGGAAACACCTTCACTTACACACTATCTTTCACATTCTCTTTTGAGCTTTCACAAGAGTACAACCCCCTCAGTTGAGCTCACAAGATCCCATTGCATTTTCACAAAGCTTCCAAGCTTTCTTGATCTCTCCACCACTGATAGTAGCAAGAAAGCTATTGCCACAAAGCTCTCAACACCATCATGCTCTCCAGGATTGCCATGCATTGTGATATCACTTGAAGAGTGCATGAACGCGGTGTGTGTACGGAGAGGGAGAAGGAAAGAAAGAGAACATGAGAACAATGTGGGTGGAGCTCTCAATGAGGGTTTTGAAATTCACTTACTACTCCTTATTGTTCTATATGATCAAAAGAATAGGTAAGGTTAGTACAGTCAGTGTGATTGGAGTCCAACCAATTAGCCTGAACCCTAATGATAGTAGCTATCATTTACTAGAACCCACACACTTTTTGTTTGATGTAGGCATGCTTCTCTTGAAAGCAATTCCTTAAGATTACCTAAAAATGTGAGCTCTAAATTATGAAAAGAACAAAAAAAACTCTTTGATTTATTAATTAAAAAGTAAAAAGGATAGTTAAAAAGAAAGATTAATTAGTTAAATATAGTAATTTGAATTTAGCTTGGTTAAATTCCAAGTTAGTGAAATTTTGAATCTTGCTTTGTGTAAAGTTTATTTCACCCTTAGAAGTAACTTAGGTAGAGTAGATAGTAACTTGCCATGTGCTGAGCTATCATTGTTCACACCTAGAAGTCACTTAGGTTAGATTTATCTAGTGGTTGTCTACCATATGTAAAATATCTTAAGGTTTCACTAAAAAATATATAGAATAGCACATGAGTTTAACATAAGGGGTAAAGTTTTTGAACTTATAGAAAATATACATATAGAAGGGTGTTTGAAATTGAAAAAGTGACAATTTTGGTGCATAATGGGTCTTTTATTGAGAAAAGTGGTACATAAGGAATCTTTATATACCTCAAAATTTTTAGAATAGGGCGTTTTATAAATAACTCTTAAATGCATGTGCTATACAAGATCTCTCTACAATGAACCCCCGAGAGAATAATACTCACACTAGAGGCAATATAGGTAGGTTGAATATTAATTTCTTGCCTTGTGTAGAGGTATTTTCAAACCAAAAGAGTTTTAGGCAGGATAAGTAGTGATTACCTACCATGTGTAAAGTTGGATTCACACTTAGAGGTCATCTAGGTAGGTTATTTAAAGATAACTTGCTATGTGTAGAGTTTACTCACACTTGGAGGTTATCAATGTAGGCTAGGTATTTCTTGTCATGTGTAGAGGGGAGAGAGGGAGCAAGGGAGAGAGAGAAAGAGAAGGGGAGAGAGAGAGAGAGAGAGAGAGAGAGAGAGAGAGAGAGAGAGAATGACATGGTGCCTATGATCGATGCTGAAGATGAGACATAATGTTTATTTTTGAATTGACAATCAAATTTTTAATGCTTATTGTAAATGGAATGGGCCAAATTGTAAAGTGATCTCTTTCTCTCTCCCCCCTCTCTCCTCCTGAAGGAGAGAGAGAGAGAGAGAGAGAGAGAGAGAGAGAGAGAGAGAGAGAGAGAGAGAGGGAGATAGGGAAAGATAGACACATTGATTGTTTAATTTAGATCATTGGTTGAACCTCTCATAAAATCAGACAGGTGAGTCTCATATGTGCCCCATGATTTGCTTGGACCAACATTGCCCATCTCTTCTTTGTTTGCAGGACCATAATGTGCCTTGTACCATGCCAACTTCCTTTCTAGCTCCCTTATACAAGTGTGTAACATAGCTAGGGGTCTCTCCTTGGCTTTCAAGGTCCACTCCTTTAGGGAGATATGTAAATCCTTTTTTACGAGGATGTTCTTCTTGGTTTGCCTCCCGAGCATGAACTTTCTCTATCGGACATCTTTATCGATGCCATCTATAGTAGGACGATCATTCCAATCTACTTTGATTTGCAACATGCAGTAATAATAGCGCTGTTGCACAAAGTAGATTTCCACCTAAATGTTGTTTGTTGGAGGTGACCTATATACCTGTATGAATCTAGAGAGCATATGTTTTATGAGAACAATTTTTTGCAAGTTGGAAACCTTTAAGGGGAGAGATCCCTTAGCATTTTTGCTGACATTGAAAAGCTTATTGCACACAAATGGTTGGGACACAACTATCAACATTGCTTGTAGGTCAGTGGCTCTCCAACAAGCTCTAATTCATCCTCTTGAGACACAACCAAATCCCTAAGATTGCCACTTGTGACTCGTATTTCCTCATTGTTGTGCTAGTTTGTGGTTGAGTAATGGATTGAGAGGTGGATTTTGGTTAGGGGTAGGTATTTTCTCTTTAATCTGAGGTTGGTTCTTGTTATTTGGGACAATATCCTCTATATCTACATTGCAACATGATAGGAGTTAATATCCACATCTTCTTGCAAAAAGACACCACTTACTAAGTTAGTTGATTTTAAAGACCCAACTTGAAATAGTTTAAAGGACCAACTTGAAATAAGTTAAAGACCCAACTTGAAATAGTTTAAAGACCCAACTTGAAATAACATTACACACTACTAAAGGCACAAAATACTATTTCTTTATTTAATCATCAGCAAACTGCAAGCCAAAATCAAGTACAATAGCATAGCCTACATTATGGGCTCCATTTTATAAAAAAAGGCTCAAATCCCATATTTTAGCTCTATCTAAGGGATTTTTGGATTTTTCATGGATAAGGTGCTTGTTTGCATTGCAAAATCCTCTCGCTTGGGGGCCTCAAAAGGTTCAGGCATAGACACTTGCAAAAGGGTGGGTAAAAAAACCCAGAGATGGGGAATCTATTAAGACTAGCACCTCCCTATAGTGCAATGCAGTGGTCACTAGTAGCCAAGGGTGACTACTCTAGTTGTATTCCTCAAGCCACTCTTTGTAGTGCTACACAAATCTTGGTAACAAATATGGATGAGGAATCTATTACATCTAACACAGATCTTAGTGCGACACGTTGTCAACAACAACTAGGGACACATAATCTATTACATCCAACCCCTCACTATAGTGCGACACGTTTTAAACAATAAACAAAGATGGGAAATGTGTTAAGCCTAAGCCCCTTGCAACACAGCCCAGTGGTCAGCAATAGCTAGAGGCGAGCAATCTATAGTGTGATGCAAAGGTTAGCATCAACTTGGGATAAGCATCTAAACCCCTTGGAGTGTGACCCGAAGGTCGACACATCCAAGGGTAGCGGGTGTCTATTCCCTAGCCCCCCTAGAGTGTGATGCAAAGGCCAACCCTGCCAAGGATGGAATCAAACTTGTAAACTGACCTTGAGGTGTGAGCAATGATCTACAACAAAAGAGTCCTATAAAATTGCTAGATTAAATACATACTTGAAACTTGAGAGAGAATGAAAATTACTTGCTACTTGAAGAAGAGCCGGTTTTGCAGAAGAAGGTACTACAAGGGAGATGAGAGCTAATAGGAAAAATGTAGCAAGTAGGACGCAAGTGGTAGGTGTAGGTGACAATTTACACAAATTTTTGCATGCGCTTCCACGTGTATATATTTATATAATATTTTGATCAAAAAATAATTTGATCAAAACATAGCTTATGCACGTGTACACATATCATACATGTATACAACATATAAAGACATATTATACGAACAATTTTTGATATACAAGCCTCTAGATGCAACTTAGATTTTGTCTCGTCTCAATTTTTTCAAGTTCTTTTGATATCAATCAATTTTTTATTGTCTATGAACGTTTATAATTTCTTATAATGGCTAATTGGGTAGCAGTGCCTTTTGGTCCCACCACCCCTAAATTTTTTCACCTACCTATAGACATTGATATCTAGGTTGTATTTATGATTATGTAGCATCAATATCACAATCAATATAGGCATCAATATAACAACATAGATACGCAGATATTGATGCCTATATTGATTGTGATATTGATGATGCATAACCATAAATTTTGACTTGGATATCAATGCCTATATTGATTGTGATATTGATGCTACATAACCATAAATATCGACTTGGATATCAATGCCTATATCGGTAGTGATATTGATGCTGCATAACCATAAATATCGACTTGGATATTGATGCCTACAACATAAGCATGTAGATATAGATGCCTACATATATGCTTTGCTTGCGATGCTAGTATAGATGCCCGTATCAACACCCCAAGAATGGAAAACCAAGTTCAAATTCATTGATATAGGCATCACAAGTGTGAAGAGATCCTTATAGTGTTGGAAAGATGCCCACATTTAGCGAGCTATCATAAGCAAGTGATAAAGGAGTGCTTGGAAAAAACTTGTAAAACCTATATATTAAAAATATTAGAGATAACTTAGAAAGGGAGTTTGTTGTGGGGCCTTTGTAACGGGGAATAGTACAACCTACAAGATGCATGGATAGTGATTTGTGGTAGGGTGGGGCTACTAGTGATGAGAGCTAAGCCAGTGTGTGCTCTAAGGGAAGGGAAGACCCAAGGGGTTCGGATCGCCTCAGGAGGGAGGCCCTTACAACCCCACCCAAGGTGCCCTGTTGGTTCTTTTCCTCACTTTATTTTTTTATGTCGGGAGAGGCCTCTCCTCCTACCCCTCTTTTGGGAGGATGATTGGTGGCCATCTTTTGTTCGTGTGCTCTGATGTCCTAATTTTGGTGATGGTTCAATAGGTGGTGTGTGAGTGGAAGTTGCCTTCCATTTGGTGGTATCAATTATCGGGAGAGGGGGGCTCGGCTCCTCTGTTGCTTCTCATGATGGTATAAGAAGATTGCTAGTTGGTCCTTGCTAGTTTCTCTGCCGCCACTTGAGTTTGGCTCCTGGTGGGTGATGTTTTTGTTTTGGTTGGAGTCTCCTCTGGTGATGGATCTTGTGGCTCCCCCCATATGTGGCCTCTCCTGTTATTGTCACGGTTCTGTTATGTTATAGGTTGGCTCCCCTATTAGCCAAAGATCTGTGTACTATTGGAAATCTTTTTGAATTTTATGTATTGTGGTTATGGTCTTGGACAACGGTGATGGTTTGGCTCAAATTGAGCAAGGAATTCTATGTAATTCTTTGGTATTGAATACAATATCACTCACTCTATGAGTTTTGAATTTTTTTTTGCTAGAGATAATTTGACTATATTGGAAAGTTTTGAACCAAATTTCCTTAGTTTTTTGTAGGATTTCTCACCTTCAAATTTAAAACCTAGAGGTAAATCTCAAAACTTCTAGGTGATATTACGCCATTAAACCTAAGTTTTTGAGCACTAGATCTTCTACAATAACAGCAACAAAGACTTCTTTCCATTTATAAGCTGAGAAAAGTCTCCACTAGTAGTAGAGAGAAACCATGTACATGTTGCTTTGGTTTGTGTGCTTTTCTCTAGGCCTGCCCATCAGCATGTAGCAACCTTGCTTGGCCAGTTGGCTTGTGTGCACCACCTCTAGTCCATAAGGACTACAATGCTCACACTAACAACCATGCCTTGAGTATTTGATGTTTAGAGCAAGTATGAACCCTTCTTACGGGTGTTGTCACACATGAATAGCTCTACCACATGACATCATTTGTCCACCCGATATAGGCATAAGAAAGAAGACATAGCCTTCCACACAATGATGAAGGCAAGGCATTTTGTAAGTGCACCTTTCCACCAATCACCTTTCTCAAATAGACCTTAGACGGAAAATGTGGGCGAGCATTACCCCTCCCAAGGATGATCTCTTGCTGAGCATGGCCATTGCAGAGTCTGTGGTGTGTGCGTAGTGCAAGGGACAACAAGAGTAGACACACAGAGTGGGTGTAGCTTAGTGATCATAATACACATAGCTCCTTGTTTTATTAGGCATAAATAATAAGGTTAGATGGGTTAATAGTGGACATCCAACCAGTTGGCATGAACCCCAACAATCTCCCACTTGAGGCCAACATGGCCCAAGTGGCCTATGTATGTATAACCTATACAACTGTGAAGCATTCCTGTGGCTTCACCCTACACCCATCATCTCAATGCAATGTGCAAACCACTCTAAGATGAGGCTCTTCATGACATCATTTGCGAGGTTGTTATCCATATGAACCTTGACTATATTGATTTGCTTGCTAGCCAATATGTCCCATATCACATGATACTTGACCTCTATGTGTTTCAAATTGGAGTGAAACATGGGGTTCTTTGCTAATGCAAAAGCACTTTGACTATCACAATGGAGCATTGGAGTCTAATAGATGCCAAGGTCTTCCATAGTTTCCTTGTTAGCACCAAAAACTTCAATATACTCTACCACCATGGTGGAAGATGAAGAGAAATCTTGGAGACATGTTCTCCATGACACGACTGCTCTAGAAAATATGAATACATAGACAGATGTGGATCTTCAACTATCCACATAACTTGCATAGTTTTCATCCATGTAACTCACTATGGATGCATCACTATTCTCAAAGCATAAGCACTTGCTTGTTGTATGCTTAGGGTATTTGAGAATAAGCTTCATTGTCTCCTAGTGATTCTTGCAACAAGCTAGCCATATAGTTTCCTTGCTAGCACCAAAAAATGAAATATAATCTACCTTCATGGTGGAAGATGAAGTGTAATCTTGGAGACATGTTCTCCATGACATGAATGCTCTAGCAAATAGGAACTATCCACACAGCCTGCATAGTCCACATCCATGTAACTCACTATGGATGCATCACTATTTCCAAAGCATGAGCAATTGCTTGTTGTATGCTTAGGGTATCTGAGAATGTGCTTCACTGTCTCAAAGTGCTTCCTACCATGATTTTCTAAAAATATGCTAACCACTCCCACTACAAATGCAATGACTGGTGGCTAACATGGCGTACATAAAACTACCTACTACTGAAGAATATGACACCTTTGCCATTTTTGTTTTCTCAACATCAAAGTTGGGAGCATCATTCTTGCTAAGTTGTGCATATGCCTACATTTGTCTACTCAATGTTGTATCCTATCCTTCATATTAAAATGTTGCAAGACCTTGTGGATATATGTTTCTTGAGATAACTCCAGTATTTGATGTTTTCTATCCCGCTTGATACACACACCAAGAAAGTGACTTGCATCGCCCAAATCCTTCATAGCAAACTATGTGCTATGTGACTTATTCAAAATGGCAATCTCATCTTTAGACTTCTTGTTTGATAATGGGCATATCATCAACATAAAGTATCAAGATGATAAATGAACCATTGAACCATTGTCAACTTTTAGGTATACAAGTAATGATCTTGGGGCTGTATGTACTTGTGAATTTTTTGGTACCACCACCTTGAGCCTTGTTTTAGTCCATACAATGACTTACGTGGTCTACACACTAGTTTTGTCCTTGTAGGTTTGTCAGGTTCAACTTCAAAACCTTCTGGCTCTTTCATGTAGCCATCTTCTTCTAGATCCCCATGAAAGAAAGTCTTCTTCACATCCATTTGGACAAACGGCATAGTAAAATGCCATCTAATGCCTCTTTTGCTACATAAATTCTTGAACTCAGTGGAGACATACTCTCCCCTATCGCCAGCTTGCAAAGCCTTTAGATTCTTGCCTGATTTAGCAAAAACTTCATCTTTCCTCTTCACAAGGTAGACCCACACTTTTTGAGTAAAGTCATCTATGAATTTTAAGAAATATAATGTCCCCATGAAAGACGTGTATGACATAGGCCCACATAGATCACCATTTACGAAGTTTAGAGAATTTTCTAAGTCTCTGATAAATGGAAAAGTGGTAACCCAGTCTATTTTTCCATAAATGCAATGCTCACACAAACTAAAATTAGAATAATTTAAGATAGCCCAAATGTTGAAGTTGTTTCATTTCTTTTTGAGGTGACTATGCCACAACTCAGTAGAAGGCAACTCATCAACATAAATGGAGTTATCTTTCATAGAAGAGACGACATATGGAAGTACAATGAGCCAAACTTTTGTCCTTCCAAGATGAAAAAATTTCCCTTATTAATCATCCATGTTTCAATGTAGTATAACTCAAATCATCAAGCTGACCCACTAACACTAAGCTCTTAATCAAATTTTCCAAATGTCTGACACATTGAAGCATGAATTTAGTGCCTCTATGTCAGCTATGTATCTTCAATGTCTTATTGTGGTAAATTTTGATTTCCATTTCCTAAATTTTTGTCGATTCTCTTAGAGGGAAGAGAGTCTTAGACATAGGCATGCCTTGGAGCAGTTTTCTCTTCATGTGTTTAAGGGCTAATACTTAGGTGGATTAATTTTTTACAGTCTAGTACGGTGACTTTTCAAATCTTGAGAAGTTAGAAGGTCGTTTTGGTTTTTCATGTGAAGGAGATTATGCAGTTATGTAGTGTGATGGTGTTGGACATATTTACTGTGTAGCAATGGAAAATTTCTAGAGGAAGATGTAGTGTGTCAGACTATTTGCCTTGTTTTCCGTCTCATTCTCTCTATGTATTCCATGTTTCTGATTGCAATATCAATGCAGTAATGTTAAGAGGGAAGTGCCTATGCTATTTAAGTGTGTTTATGTAGTAGGAGAAATTATTACATTTTTCAGGGTAGAAGTATACACTGGAATTGTCAAAGTTTGTGTAGAAACAACTTGGTTGAGTACCATTATACATTGGCAATCACGATGCTTATGATTGGTGTTCATGGTTGAGTTTTCTCTCTTTTGTGAGAAGGATGGGTGCAAAGATTGATGTCAAGCAACAATTATGGTGGCAGTTACAACGGCGGTTGTGGGTCTTGGGAGTCATATGCTGAATGGTAGTAAGTTTTGGAGAATTTACAACAACCTTCACATGCATAAACAAAGGTTGGTAGCGAGGCTACAGGTATGCAACAACAAGAGAATGACTTCTGCATAGAAGGGCATGAAGGTAGTGAAGATAGTGGGATGCAAAAGAATGATTAGAATGTGAGTCAGAGCCAGGTAGAGAAGATCTAGAAGACATAGCGCATTATGGAGGAATCTTCAATGAGCCTGAGGATCATGGGAAATTAGATCTGGGTTTTGTAAGAGGAGTTGTATTGCAGCAGGCGTTTTTGGCAAGAAAACAATTGGAGTTTGACACTTTGGGCATTGGAGGAGGTGTACCAACACAACCAGTATCACCTGTATCATCATCATCATCATCCTTAGCAAGGAAGTTATCCCCAATTACGTTAAGGAATATGGTGGCAACGACTAGAGAAAACTTACACGTCAAGTTTGGGCCCTTTTCAGGAAAGTCTAAACAAGACCCCAATTGCCATGTAGCTCAATTTGAGACAAGGTCGCAGGCCAAAGGAGTTGACGGAGTGTATGACGCTGTGGGACGCATGTCTAACCTCACCATCCTATCTTATTGCACTATTAGCGAGAACCACAATTAATTTGTCAAACCATGGGACGAATCTGACTCGACTAGTGAATAAAGGCTACAAGAGGTTGCCAATCTCTTGGAAAACAACTAACAACTCGCATCTAACTCAAGCTACACCCAAGTGACTGAAATCACCAAAATCCAATCGCTCATTGGCAAGCAAATCACATCCGTTACAACATCAAATGACATCCAAACATAACAAAACTTCTAGGAAAGTTTATAAGACCTAAGCAGACATGTCTATGGACTCAAACCCCACTTTAGGTCAAGTTCCAAAATCGCGATTATTAACAGCAGCGGATTTTTGACCTAGTCGTTTTTGACCCAGAATGCATCTAGATGCTTAGCCATGATGCCCAAATACCCCACCTATGCTTAGTTTTCGATTTAAAAGTGTAAATTCTTAGTTATGATGAAATTAGGCCGCGGGTCGGCGACGCCAAAAGCTACAAAATACTGTGAATGGCTTACGTCAATGCGTAGAGCTCTTACCTGCGGTTGCAATGCAACAAACGCATTCGCAATGTGACACCAGAGAGGGAGTAGGAAGCACGAGAAGGAGAGAAGTGAGCGCCGTTAGCTCACGCTGTGTATTTCTTATCCAAAAACTTATAAAAAACTTACAAAAATTGGCTTTTATACCTTAGCCAAGGTTTTTGAGAGGTCAAAACTAATAATCTGGAGTTCTACCAAAGCTGGGAATTGACTGGCTGATACAATCTGGAAGCTTGTAGCCCCGACTCATTAGTTACCAAGAAAATAGGAGTTACAATATTCTCGATTTATCAAAATAATAATTGTTTTACAAGGAGAACTCCGAAAAATGGTGTCCACATTAGCTTGCTGCTAACATCCCCCCCCTCCTCGCCTGTGTCGTCTCTTGACACAATTTTATGGGTTGAAGTAGTCTTCGGGTTGACGGCGGGTGAGGCGGTCTTTCAGTGCTTCCAGTGCCTTTTGGTATCTGATTCTGCGTTCTTTGTCAGGCACTTGCAAAAATTGCATGGTGACTTGGTTTTTCAGTTCCACCACCGAGTAGCCTACAAATCTGGATGTGAGGTTGCTTATCACGGGTGCAAATATCTTCGTTCTCTAGGTGAAGAATCCAGTGTAGAATGCTTCTTCAAAAGCTAGAACATGCATCTGGCATAGAATCCATAAAGGATTTGTTTTGAAGGTTGCCCACTCAGATCGTAGCATAGGCCTTTGTTCCCTTCTAAAAATGAGAGCCATGGGGCTCCTGTGTGCTTAGGCTCATTGAAAACCTGTATGCATGTGAGTAGCCACCCTGCAGATCTTATATAGCATTGCATAGGAGACATCTATAATCTTGAAGAATGTCATGGCACCCGTTAGGGTTTTCACCATGTATTCCTCTGTCGCTTGGCCTCTCTTTGGAGCTGGCAGCCTGGGGAAATTGATCCATGTTGGCCTTTTCTTTTGCAGTGCTTCATGCGCTTGCCATATCCTTACTCTGGGTACAGGATCGAATATTGGATCTTTCTGTAAGGCTGCAGGTGCTCTTGTGAACAGAATTAAGTATCTTAGATTCTTGTTCAGCCAGCTTAACCTCCACTTTGGGTGGTCTTTATCTGCGCCATCTTCTTGCATGTCCTTGTACAGCCTTTCTTTTACCTGTAAGAGTTCTACCTTGATGAGAGGGTATGGCAGGGATAGCTAGTGCCATTGAGCATTGATTTGATTGGGAGTGAGTTGAGTGACGTTGACAGAGTGTAAAACTCTCAACTCCCAATCCATAGCGGCCTTCCACTGCTCATCCACTTCTAAGGTGATCTTTTCCTTTAGTGCATCTTCTTCAGCTTTTGACAGCTGGACCATGGGCACCGTATCTTCGTCAGTAATGTGGACCTGAAAGTCTTCATCACCACTCGGCTTTGTTGTAGACTGCATTGCAAATTCAGCAAACGAGACCGAGGGAATGTCAATTTGGGGCGGCTCTGAAGTGCGTGCCTCTTCCTGTGTGTCGAGCTTTCCATCTCTGAGGAGTTGATTCATACGCTTCAATTTTGCAATCTCCTTTAGGAGCTCCTCCTCTCTTTGGACCCGCATCAGTGCCAGGTCTCTGTGCTGTGACTGTTCAAGCTTCAATTCTAGTTCTAAATCTCTGTTTTTCTTTTCAAGTGCCTTGTACACTTCATCTATTCCCTTGATCGATGCCACGACTGGATTTTCTCTGATTTGACATAATAAAATGGCCTGATCATTGATTCTCTGTTCGGAATATTGCAGAGAAGCGTTGGCTACATCAAACTGCACTTGAATTTTCTGAGCTGATAGAGAGGTGGTAAGAAGTTCATTCGTCACTTCTGTCAGCTGCTCGTCTTTCACCTTGCAGGCATCAGATAACTTAGTGAGGAGGTCACCTAACTTCTCCATTTCTTTTTGTTGTTTTTGTTGGGTCCAAGCCCTTGTCGGTCATCCCGTGAGAACAAGTCTCAAGGCATGCAGCTATAGACCATCAATTAGTGGAGTTTGCATGAGCAAAAGGTGTGGTTGATATCACCTTTCACAAACTATGTAAGGACCTCTTTTTAATAGAATTGAAAGGAGTAGTGTGTTCTTTTTACTTCCAAAACTGTGTCAAATTCCTCTCTCTCTCTCTCTCTCTCTCTCTCTCTCGTCCCTCTTCTTGCTCTGCACCACCATGGCTTCCTAGCTAGAGCTCCAACAACTGGTATCAAAGCGTGTACTCGGTCTTTGGCTCAAACTTGGCGCTCGACACAAGAAACGCGGGATCGGACACTAGCAGAGGACAGAGAGGCGCAGTCGACTTGCTAAAAATTGGACAAGCGTGGCATCAACGAGGTCGCCCTGGCATGCTGACGCTTATTTGTCTCTTGCGCTCCTGCCAATTCGGCCTTCTAAAGCCCGCTTGAAGCATAATCGCCATGCCCGCCATCTGCCTGCGCTACACAGAGAATTGAAAAGCCAAAATTTAACTTTGGTTTCACACACAGGTTTTCTAATTTTACACATGGTCATTGGGATTATGTATTTAAGCAGTGTTTCCCACCCTTGCAAAATCCTTGAAAATTCTTTCGTGCTACAATTCTTGCAATATTTGCTCGTGTTTCGGTGTGCTAGGACTACAACATTTTACTAGTGTGCAGAATTTCCCGAAAATCAATTGTTATCAAAGTTGCTTCCCGGAAATTCAATTGTTGCAAATTGACTCTTGAGTTAAAGTCAATTGTTTCCGACTCTTGACGGACATTTTTTGCCAGCATAAAGCTATCCTTTGCATATCAAATATGGCATCAAAAGTCGACAAGTTCAATGGATCCGACTTTCATACTTGGCAGATCAAAGTTAAAGGCTATTTGATGCGCAAAAACTTATGGAACGTGGTCAAGCATCTCGCAGCCGACGAATCTGGAACATCCGCTGCAGTTACAAGGGCATTATCTGCTAAGCTACAAAGGAAAGACGAACAAGCTTTTGGTATCATCCTAACCTCCTTAGACGATGATTTTATTCATTATTTGGACGATGTTGATTCCTCAAGTGCTGCCTGGATAGAGTTAGAGAAGCTTTTTGGTGCCAAAGCTAAGTATTCAAAAATGAGTTTAAAAATGGAATTATATTCCATCCGCATGCGTGAAGATGAAAACATTGTAGCTTTAGCCAATAGACTGAAGAGTATTAAAACTCAACTTGTTTATGTCGAAGCTTCAGTACCAGAAGAAGATCTCATAGCCATTTTGTTAAAAATTTTGACTGACAAATTTCATCAAATTATTACTGTTTTAAAAGAGAAAGATCCGCTGCCCTCCTTGGATGGTATCATCAATTCATTGCAGGAAGAAGAACGTAGGGTACCTAGTACCAATTCTACTATTATTCCCATTGCATATACAGTCTCGAATGTCGTATCCCCCACCAATTCTTCTGATACTTCCAGTGCATATGCAATCACTAAATGTGCTGCTACAGCAACTTCATCTCGACCATTCAATGGAACCAGATCTTGTGCCATTTGTGGGCACAAAAATCATCAGACGAAAAACTATTTCAAGAAGAATCCTTGTGTTCACTGTGGTAAAACAAATCATCCGTCAAATAAGTGCTTTCAAAAGGGTAAAACTCAAACTCATGTGGTTGAGGGAGACACTGAATCTCCAATATATTCTGTTGACGAGGAAATTTATTAGATCAACTCTTTTCATGTTGCTTAGTCAAAATAAATTGTACGGGCTATAGACACTGCCACCCATGAGTGGTAAGACCTCCCAATTTATCATTTTTGTTCTCAAGTATTTTTTTTGTCCTACTTCTCATGAGGTTACTGGGTACACCATAAACCCAAGGTTTGGCAGTGAACCAAAAAATCCATTTTTGGTAGCTAACTTTTTTGACCTACACCCTATCTGTTCAAGGGGGGGTTACTCACCTAGCACCAGGTTATGGATACACCAGAAATCCTTGGTTGTGAGAGAACCTAAAACTCACGGTTGCCGAGTATACCAAAAACTCGAGGTATCATGAGAGGGTCTGTCCAGTTCGGTCTTGAGGGGGGGATTGTTGGGTCCAAGCCCTTGTCGGTCAGCCCATGAGAACAATTCTCAAGGCATGCAGTTATAGACCATCAATTAGTGGAGTTTGCATGAGCAAAAGGTGTGGTTGATATCACCTTTCACAAACTATGTAAGGACCTCTTTTTAATAGAATTGAAAGGAGTAGCATGTTCTTTTTACTTCCAAAACTGTGTCGACTTCCTCTCTCTCTCTCGTGCATCTTCTTGCTCTGCACCACCATGGCTTCCTAGCTAGAGCTTCAGCAGTTTCTCCCTGGAAATCTGATGCTCTTCCGATTCTGTCTTTAGCTCTTGCACTTGCCTCTGGAGATCAGTGATAGTAATCATCCTGTCATCAAGCTCTCCTTGAAGAGCATCGATGACCATTTTTAGTTCCTTGGCCTTTGTGCTACGATTTAAGTCTGTTGAGCGGAGTTTCTCCGTCATGTCTTGCATCTGCCTTGCGTACTCGTTTACTTGTAAAACAACTTCGTCATTGGACTGCCACTCCTCCTATCTTGCCAATTGGGATGTGCCTGCAGCCTCCTATGTTGCTTCTTGTTGTGTTGTAAGTGCTGGTGGAACTGTAGAGGTGGATGGTTGTTCTTTTCCTTGGCCATCCTAAGGCTTTGATGCCTCGGAAATTTTTGGCTCAGTGGAAATTGGTGTGGGCTCACCCTTACTGTCTCTTCAGGTGTTGGCCTTTTTGCTTCCTCTGAGTCGGGCTCTTTCTCATGTGTAGTGGTATGCTCTCTTTCTGTATCTACCTCCTTATCAGTTTCTTGTGTCGTCTTTTGAGTTTCTGTTGCTGCCTGCTCCGGTTCTGGCTCGACTTCTTTTTCCTTATGACGTTCGGTGTGGTCAGCTTTTTGTGTGGATTTTGTTTGGTGGGTGAATTCAGAATCTTTTTGTTTTTCGGTCTCGGCTTCTTCATTGGTATCTTGGCCTGGAGGTGATGGTGGTGGACTAGGCATGGGATGGTCCTGTTGTTCCAGCGGCGGTGAGGTGGGTCAGGGAGATGCTTGGCTTTGCTCTTGGGTAGCCGCTTCCTTAGCTTTCTTTGCCGCTTCTTCTGCCTCTTTTAGCTTTAGGGCTTCGGCCTCCTGGTACATTCTTTCTAAATAATCTTTTGGATCCTCGGCCTCTTTTCTTGTATGATGCTTTGTTCGAGGTCCTTTCAGGCTTGCGGGTACCCACTTTTCTAGGTCCTTTCCTTGTGCTTGCCTACTGCACTAGGAAGCCTGTTTTTCTCTTTCAAATCGTGCTTGTTTTTGAGCTGGCTCCTCTTGGTGGGCAGCCACAACTTTCCTCTTCATCTCCTCACTTCTAGCTCTCTTTTCTTCGTTGTCAGAGCTTTCACTGCTGTGTCGCTCTGATGAGCTATCATCTGATTCATCACCTGATTTAAAAGATCTTTTACCTGATCTTGTAGCTCTTGGAGAGGGTTGTGCTGCCAAGATCCATGTATTCTGATCCGAGGTAGGCGGTAGGTTGTCAACCATGCCGATGGCATGATAGGCTATTCTTGTCAACACTTCTGGAGCGCCCAAGTATGTGATTTTACCCTCCTTCTTGGTGTCCTTTAGTGTGGTCAAGACATACTACGCGTGGTCCACAGGTTGCCTTGTTGTTGACTTCAGAACTTGAGTAAAGGTGGTGGCCACGGCGTGATTTGGTGTCGTGTACCTTGGTGGCCTTTTTGCCAGGAAATGGAAGTGTTGATGGTACAGACGGGCTGGCTCTTCCACCTGTTTGTGGATGAGATCGGCGAATGTAGCCGCGACTGTCTCCTTGGTAAATGTGCCCGTGGTTTCCTGTCTCTTCCCCACATGGTCATTCCTTCAGTGGGCAGTCTGAGTGCCTCTGCCACTATTTCTTTTGTAATTACAACTTCGACCTTGTTCCCTTGGGTGTCTGATATATGGGTGGTTCCGTCTTCTTTAATGGTGGATAGAAGCTCGTAAGTTTTTTGAAAGTCCACTCCGCAAGGCTCTTGTTCGTAGAAATTTCGTAGCCCCAACGTGCGGTTAGATTCTTTGGTTTCTGGCTTTGCAGCTACATCGTAGACCTCTTTAGGCAAGAGTTGCAACTCCACCTGATGTCCTTCTTCACTCTTGAACCTGCCAGTGAAGACCGTGGTGTGGTGTTCTTCTAGTTGTTCTTTAGAAAGATATGATGCTTTTGCCCCCTTGACTGACTCGGGGTCCAGTTGATACGCAGACAATTCTTGTAGTTTCTCTTTTTGGTTTAGCTTCGTCTTGGCCTTCTCCGCGGCTTGCATTGCTCCTATTCACTAAATAGAGTGCAAAGTTAGCAGAGTTGTCGGATTTCTCTCTGGAATGTCCTTTTAGACTGAAATGCTGATAATCTGGTCCAAATTGCTTCAAATCAATTTTTGAACAAGCAAAGATGCATAAAATCATGCAAGGAACAAAACTGTATGGTCAAAACAAAAATTTGCAACCAAAGTAAATAATCGCGTTATTTACAGTTGAGGAAAATTTTCAACGTTTTTCAAACTTGGCTTTATAGGCTTGAAGTATATGCCAAATACATGCTCTGAGTGAAGTATGGGCTCATTTGGATGCACATGTTGAAAATGGTACCAGATTTTGACTTTAGGTCTCTGAGATAGTAGATATAAAGGAAATTTGAGATTTTGAACTCCAAATTGATTCAAAATTGGCTAATGGGCTTATCACAACATGTACTTTGGATGTATGATGACAAAATATCCAAATTCCCCAATTTTGACCAAAAAGTAAATAATCGCGATTATTAACTTTTCTTCCAAAATTGACATTTTTTGTCATAAATTGGTTCTAGGCATGGTATAGACCTTGGGTATGAGATATGAGGTGATTTGGATCAAGAAAAGTTGTTCATAACCCAGATTTTGGCTTGCAAGGACTTCTTTGCGGTTTTGGCAATTTTACAAGTAATGGGTGGTCATTTTGGCTCATACTTGATTTTTGGCATGTAATAGGTGTGTACACATGATGGGTGAGGTGATTTGACAATTTCCAAGCAAAAATCATGCAAAAGTAAATAATCGCGATTATTTACAACTGTGGAAAAAACTTTGCAAATCTCACAAATTTTGACCTAAACATGTTTCATACACCTAATACAAGTCCTAAATTGAATTTGGTCAAGTTTGTTCATGCCGGCATCACTTTGTGCTCTGTCGACTCTGAAATCACCATTTTTTTGTGATTACTTTGTATGTTGGGTTGGTCGGTCACCTTTGAGGCTTTGGACTTGTTCGTAACATAGTCGTGAAGCTACCTGTCCAATTCTGGCTCATTTGGAGTCAGTTTGGCCTCGTACGTCGAATTTGACATGTTGTAACCTTCGAGCCATTTTTTGATTTTCAAGGGCTTTGCTTGATGGATTTCACCAAACCAATCATATACATCGCATATGGACCTCATTAGCAAGCCATCTGTGGAGTCAGGTCGAAATTCTGGCATTTGCCAAAAACCCTAACTTTTCTACTGGGGACCCCCTTGACCCCAGTCAAATGGTCATCTAATGTTATAGAAAGGTTCTATTATGTTAGGTATGCTATGGTTCAAATCCCGTCCGATTTGGTCAAGTTGGCAGGCCGCTATGGTCAGTTTTAGGTCATAGGTATTCGTGCACTGCTCGATTTCTAGGGTTTTTTCTAAGGCTTTAGACTAGCTACCGACCGTACAAAATGGATCATTATTGAGTAAATAACTTACCCATCATGTCTCGTGTGAGACGGCGCTAAAAAAGGTCAACTGTGGGCTTCGGAAATGTCGCGCGAAAGAAGCCAAAAACTCTCTCTACAAAGGCTCCAAGTGGAAATGAGGTGGTTTTAGTCTACCCTGGATATCTATACCTGGACATCCTGAACCAAATTTTCCCAAATTTCCCCGTTAGTCATACTAGGCCATGAAATCTATGTTAGACTCAAAACTTTCCTTGATCGGATTCCTGTAGCTCATTCTGCAAGAATTTTGCAAAAGTAGGCCTGGTCGCCTAATTTAGGCTTCCCGCTTCCGCCTTCTGATTTCATTGAAAATTTTTGTGCTTGTCCGCCTTGTCCTTTTGATCACCATCGTGTCTTAATTTTTCCATCTGAGCTTTCTTGCTATTTATTATTAATTTTGACATGTTTATTTGAAAAAATCAAGAAAATAGCAAAATTCTCTAAAATAGTAAAGTAAAAAATCCGATAATTAAGAAAATCACTTGAAAAACATAGCTTATTGTTTTTTGTCGGATTTCTCCATTTTTAAGCCTCCTTATCAACAAAAATGATGAAAAATATCCAAAAAAGGACTATTTTTGATGATTTTCTGATAGTATATACACTATTTACACTCATCGGGAAGATATTATCAATGAATTTTCCCTTGTTGATGAATTATAAGGGCATTATTAGGTAATTTTGCAAAAAATCACACGTTAACATGGAACTTTTTCCTCCCTCTTCAAACATTGCCCTTAATTACTTAGTATGTCCTTCCACCCCTCCTAGATGGCGTTCTCCGGGACGACTGCCTGCATGGGTTGAACAATTGTGTCTATGCATAGCCGTGATTGGCTCTACCATGGTATGAAGATCAATGCAAGTCAAACCAATATGCTGTGCAAGAGCTGGGTCTTGAGTGAATAACTCAAGGGTTTCCGATGTCGAGGTTTGTTGTTGATGTCTTCCAAAGAGCAAATCTTGTAGCTTTTGTGCTCTTTGTTTGATTGTACCATCAGGGTATTTTAGCACGTTGATTGCTTGAGCTATTGGTATCACGGTTAGACTATTGTCGAGCTTTTTTGTGCCATTGGTAGCTCGGTCGGCTTGGTGCTGCATGGTGTGTTGGAGTCTGTTGAGACTTAACTCGCCACTACTTGATTGGTTTCGCGGGCTGTGGAGAAGATAAGTACTCCTTTTTCTTCCAAACCCTTTTCATGATAGGTTCCTTGCTCATAGATACTCAGTTTTGTGTTTGAATCCTTGGAACCGTCTTATGTTTCTACGGTGAAGTTTTAGGCACCCAGATTTGATTTGGTTTATCGTTAAGTTGTGCTTTGGGTGCCTGACTCCTTGCATGCTACTTGTAGCAATTGTTTATCGAGGAGATGGACAAGATTTGCTTCATGGATTGGTCTTCTGATTGCATATTTTCCATTCCTCCTTGCTTGGTGCAATTGGAACAATGAGTTGCCCTCCTTTAGCTTATAGCTTTAGCTGATTCGTATCCCAATCTGGTACTGCTTTGTATGTACGCATCCAAGGAATGCCAAGAATTATCATCTCGTTCATGTGTTCATCTGGAAAGCATACAAATTGATGCGAACATTATGTACACATCCAAGGAATGCCAAGAATTATCATCTCATTCATGTGTTCATCTGGCAAGCATACAAACTGATGCGGACATGAACATCCATGTACTACCACATTCAAGTTGACTACTCCCAATGTTGGAGTTGGATTCTTGTTGCATCCTTTGATTGTCGTTATTCCTGCAGTCAATGCTTGACTTGTTGCCTTCTTGTATGTGGAATAACTGACTGCATTCACTCTAGCTCTTGTGTCTACCAAAGCATTGGTGCTATGATTGTTGAGTTGTACTTTGATGCGCAGATCCATTCCATCTAACCAGTCGTCATCTGTTGAAACTATGTCTTTAGGTAATTCCCATTGTCGATCATCTATTTCCAAAGTGTTGATAGGAATCGGTATTTGTTGATTCTTGAGAGTAGCTTTACGCTTGAGTGCCCGGAGTCTAGCTTCCTCTTGGGCTTCATCAATAACCTGCTGTCGCTTCATCTTCCTTTGTTTGGCTGCATGCATTATCTCTAGGAATTCATTGGTTAGTGGCAAATTGTATTTTTTAAAATGACATCCACTAATCCAATTAGCCATTGGTTCACCATCTAGGGTGGACAATTTTACTGCTCCACTTGGAGATACATCTTCAATGATAAATAGTCCGTTCCCCTTTTTCTTAAGCTTGGGAATGTGTTGCTTAAGGGAATAGACTAGAACTAAGCTCCTTTCTTGAAATTTTTTGTGATTAAGTGGGAATCAAAAAACTATTTTTGTTTCTGCTTTTGTGTATAGATATGAGCTATAGCAGTTAGCCTTTGCTCGCCTAGCTTTTCCAAATCTTCAAGTCTTTTTGACAATTCATTTCCAGTCCACTCAAGATTCTGTGCTACCCTTAATGTCGACAATAGAAATTCTATTGGCAGTATGGCATCAAGACCATAAACAAGGTTAAAGGGTGTAGCATTTAGAGCTGTTTTGGATGAAACTTGATAAGCCCATAGAGTAGCATGGAGATTCATTTCCCAGTATGTCCTTCCTGAACTAACCACTTTGGTCAGTACCGAGCTAAGAATTTTGTTCGTATGCTCAACTTGTCCGTTTGCTTGTGGGTGATAGGGAGCTGCTTTGTTATGGATGACCATAAAATCATTAAGCAAATACTCTATTACCTCATTGAGGATATAAGTTCCCCAATCACTGACAATCTCTATTGGTAGTGCGTATCTTGTGAATACATACTCATATAAGAATGCAACGGTGGTTCTGGCATCATTCTTTTGAGTTGCTTAAGCCTCGGTCCACTTGGTCAAATAGTCTGTAGCTACAATGATATATTGAGCTTGGGTTCTATAAGCAGGTGGCTGTATCGGTCCAACAAAATCTATACCCCATTTTGTGAAGGCTCTAGCCCCCATCATTGGTCTTAAGGGTATGCTGTCTACTCGTGTTGGCATTTTTGCTCGTTGACAAGCATCACATCTCCGAACATATTCTTTGGCATCGTCAAAAAGTGTTGTCCACCATATACCTGCCATCAAGATTGCTCTCGCAGTGGTCTCACTAGAAAAGTGACCTCCAGCTAATCCAGCATGTGCTTGTTCCATAATCAGAATATACTCGTTTTCATTTTCACAAAGACGCAAATGCTGATCTTTACCTCTTCGATATAATTGGTTCCCAATAAGAGCATAGTCTCTTGCTTCAGTTTCAATTGCTCTTTGATGGATTTTACTCATATCCTCAGGAAATGTTCGGCTCGATAAGTAAGTAACCATATAATTACTCCACTTAGGAACATGTGACATTTGAACAATGTTACATGAGGAATGGGTGGTTGTTTTTGACATTGAGGGCAATCTTTTACAAAAGATCTAACATCTCTCCTCATAGTCGGCCAAATACTCCAAGTCTCAAGATTCGTTGCATAGTTTGGTCTGCCGCAAAGTGAAGTCCTACTATGGTAACATGTGCTTGACTTAGGTATTGATCCTTTTCTTCGGGGTTAATGCATAAAAGCAATATCCCGTCTCGATTTCTTTTATATAGCCTTCCAACTAGTAATTGATACATAGCCGATTGCTTGATTAAATCAATTGTGATAGGAAGTGGTGAATCCACTTGAGCTATTGTCATCAATGACACAATTTTTTCCGACCATCTAGGTATCATTTCCACGAAGAACAAATCGGCATCTGGTAGATCATCATCTACCCCTTTAGGTGATTCCCCTGAAACAATCCTTGACAAATGATCTGCTCGTTGGTGTGTAGTGCCTTTTTTTACAACCACAATGAAATCAAATTCAAGAAGAATGATGAACCATCTCACCATCCTCCCTGTGCTGCATGGCTTGTTGACCAAATACAACAAAGCTTGGTGGTCCACAAACAACACAAACTTGTTGGCTAATAGGTAATGTCTATACTTTTTAACGACATAGATCATTCCTAGTCCTTCTCTTTCA
The DNA here is from genome assembly GCF_014529385.1 of Adiantum capillus-veneris. Classification (NCBI taxonomy): domain Eukaryota; kingdom Viridiplantae; phylum Streptophyta; class Polypodiopsida; order Polypodiales; family Pteridaceae; genus Adiantum; species Adiantum capillus-veneris. The sequence goes on along the minus strand of NC_140943.1, from coordinate 88,276,048 downwards.
GTGGTGGTGTAATTCTTTTCTGCCATGTTCAATTGTCAGCTAGCATATGAAATAGGAAAGTCAGTTTTCCTATCTCCTGGTTGGGCTAGTATACAACCAATAGCAAAGTTTGAAGCATCTACATGTTTGTAGAATACCTTATCCCAATTGGGTGCTTTCAATATTGAAGTTGAGGTGAGAGCTTGCTTAAGCTTCACGAAGGATTCTTCACATGCCTTGGTCCATTCAAAGTGCGTAATCAAGCTATACATGGGTTTTGCAATTATAGCGTACATGTAGATGAACCGTCGGTAATATCCACAATGTCCCATGAAGGCTTGTATCCCCTTGACTGTTGTTGGTCTAGGAAAATCAGTAATGACATGAATCTTTTCAATATAAGTAGCTATGCCATTTTTAGACACTATATGTCCAATAATTTCCCTTGTCTTCCCATGAATGTGCACTTTTCAGGATTTAAGCAAATCCTATAAAGTCTACATTTCTCGAATACCTTTTTGAGGTGTTCAAAATGATCAGCCCGGATTGACGAATGTACGCATAGATTATCCATGTATACTTCCAAGAATTTTCGAAGATACTCTTTGAAAGCATGGCTCATCAATCTCTGAAATGTGGCTGGAGCATTAGTTAACCCAAATGGCATAACCCGATAGGCAAATATACCCCATTCTTTTGCAAAAGCAGTTTTATGCTGATCTTTTGGGTCAACCAAAAGTTGATTGTATCCCAAAAAACCATCTAAGAAGCTGTAGGCTTCTTTTCCTGCCACTCGTTCTAAAACATGGTCAGTTATCGAAAGGGAAAAGTTGTGTCTAATGGTACCTAAATTCACTTTTTTTAGATTAATACACACTTGTAATTTCCCATTCTTCTTAGGTATTACCACAATTGAAAATACCCAATTCATGTGTTCAATTTCGTAAATGAATTCGGCTTCCTTCAGTTTTTCAATCTCTTCTTTGATTTTTTTGGCAAATGTTTCGTTATAAGTGTATGGTCTCTGTCTACTTGGTTTCGCATCACTCTCATGGTATAGTATGTTGATAGATTTATGCATCAACACCCTTGAGATCCTTGTAAGACCAAGCAAAGATATCCCGGTATTCCTTTAACAAGCTCAACAAAAGCTTTTCTTCTTCTTCTGTTAGGTCATTTGCAATGTAAGCCGGTTTAAGCTCTTCTCCTGGTTCAACCAAGTCTACCCTTTTAGCGTTTTCAAGTCCTTCGTAAGACTGGCCTTGTTTCCGTAGTTGCCTAACATGTTGTTCGATTATGATTTTCTGATCTTGAAGAGTATACATTTTGTAATGGGATGGAACATGCATTACATCCTTACCATCCTCTTCCGTGGTTTCCATTTCGGTTGTGTATATCTCCTTTAGAGCTTTTTTCAACTCTTGATATTTCTTTTTCTGTTGGACTCTGGTCAGGAGTGGTGTTTTATGTTGAGATTTTTCATGAGTACCCTTCCTTGCTTTTCTCGATGTCTGAGACATTTTTGAGTTTTTGTTTGAAGGATACCTACCCGTTATTTTTTCCTAGACACAATCATTAGCATCCATCTGCATCAGGAATTGTGTTTTACTGGAGACTGATGGCATAGGTCGTGTTTTTATGATTTTGGTGTCGCTCTTTCTTCTATACCATTTTTGTCTTCTTGATTTCTAGTTTGGAAAGTCAAAAAACTTTTCCTCCCCTCTTTTTAAGAGTAATTGAGCTCTCGTATGCTCTTTTTTTGACCCCGAATCTTCTGAGGTAGCTGAGTGTTCATCTAACTCATCAGTTGCATCATAATAGAGGTCAGAAAAGACTTGTTGAGCTTTCATCAAGTCCTTTGTTTCCTTTTTTTTTTTTCAATGTTAAGGGCTGACATCATTTGGATGGGAATTATGTCGTAGCCATCCTCATTGCAAAATTGAGTAGGCATAGACGTATTCACACATACATCCATTGTCGCTAAAATTTGAGTCCACTTGAATGGTTCAAATAAATGCTCTGGAAAGGGTTCAGGTATGTAGGCTTCGTCTGTATAGTCCCTTTCTAGGGTACATTCCTCTCGTCTCAAACTTCCATTTTCTAAAGCTCCGCACATCCAAATAGGAGTGTCTTTGTTTAACCAAGATGGGAGTTTAGTTTCAACCGAAGAAACTGAATCAAACTCTTGGATGGGTGTTTTCAAGACATCTCTATAGGTGTGACCTTTTAGATTGACTCTTGTTATAGATCCCACCTGCTTCAAGTACAGATAGTCATTTCCCCAATCTTGGATAAGCTGTACCTGTCGCATAAAAGGTCTTCCCAATATGATTTCATAGTTGAGTTTTTTTCCAAAGTCTACTATGGAAAAAGTGTGTTGATATTCAATTCCACAGGAGTTGACTATCACTTTTTCTAGTAACCCTAGTGGTCTCTCAATGTGTCCGTCAGCCAACTGCAATTTCATTCGCATTTGTCTAATGGCTGGCTGGCCCCAGGATTCTCATACTGCTTTAGTGGCTATGGCTATGCCAGTCCCACTATCTAGTATTGCCATGGTTTTAGTATCATTATATTTCACTGGGAGGGTAGTGTTTCCTTCTTCCCCTTCCTAATATTCTCCGACCTTGTTCATAGGAATTGATCGAATCTCTTTGTTTTCCATTTCATTTTTCAAAATTTCCAAATTCTTAGAGATTAACCCCATTATCCCCACCTTCTCTAGGGTTTTCTGTAAATCATTCCATAAGTATGGCCCGAGTTTCAATAGTTCTCCCAAAGTAAGAGTGCATTGGATAGGTGTAGACATGATTGAATGAATGTTGTCTACTTCCAGGGTCTGTTTGGCTCTTTTTACTTGAGTGGTCTTGCAAATGATGGATTCATCTTCATTATCTCCCAAGTAAGAAGGTAATGTCTTTACTGTCAATGGTTTAGATATTCCTGAAGCCTCCGATCCGCAATCCCCATACAAGGATTGTAAATCCATGTTCATATCAGATGGTAGGTTATCTAACCAAACTTCCTCTATATGAGACGACCTTAAAGTTAGGCTCCCATCATTGATCTCTCTTACCTTTTCCCATAAGTGTCCTGGCCAATCTTCCTCTACGAATGGAATTCCGTCTAAGGATTCTTCGCCATCCGGCACTATGAGCTCTGGTTCATTTGTTTCAAGGTGGGGTTCTGCCACCACATTGGATTTTGCTTTCGTTTCTTCTACCGCAAGCTCTTCCAGTTTTGCAATACTTTGAAGCTTGGGTTTTTGTTTATCCAACATTTCTTGCGTGATTCTTACCAAGTTTTGATAAGCTTCCAGCTTTGCTGCTTCCGTATCTGGAGATGGATAGTTTTTCCATTTGTTTTCCATGTTTTGGCATGCTTTAAGTCCTGCTTGGTAAGCTTCCAAAGCATCATTAATAGGCTCAAAAAATTTTATCAACCAGCTCCAGATTTCATGGTTGTTTCCTTGAATTCACTACCAGTTTCTTTCAACTTGTCCTGGGCTAGCATTTTTGCTTTCTCTTCGTTTTCAACCCGTTGTTTTTTTTTTCTCATCTCATATCTTTTGCTTCTGCTCCTTTTGATTCTTTGAAACAAAACTTTCGTGTTCTCCGAATCATCAGAGGAATTGTGTTTCTTTTTCTTTTCCTGGGCTCTAGTGATTACCTTGATTGGAACAATCGGTTCACTCACTGATGAGCTACTAGGCATCACTTGGACTACGTTTACAACAATTTTTTCCTTGTTCAAAGGATTCTTAGGACAATCTTTCGAAAAGTGTCCTCCCTTTTTGCAACATTGTATGAAATAGGATTCAATTGGTTTGAGGTTTTTGTCAAGCTCTGGATATTCGTTCTTCCAATGGTCATCAACACCACATTTATGGTAGTTTCCTATTCTGGGCTTCATCATGGGTCTTCCCATGGGGGTCTGACACCTTGATTAGCTACATAATACATTGGCGCGAGCTCTGATGGAGCATAAGTCATGGTTTCCTCCATTGGTGGTGGATGTGGACTATACCAATCTCCCTCTACCATTACTGTAGATGGACTAGGCTCTGCATAGGGTGTAACAGGCACTAATGCTTGCTCATCTATGACTCCTTCTGAGTGCATGTACTTTACAGGCACCACATTATGTTCTGGATATGGAGGTCATTGTCCCAACACAGGTTGAGGTCTTTCCATACCCATTGGTGGTCTTTGAGCTTGGGCCATATTAGGATGATATCTGTACATGGGTTGTCCCTGCGGCCTCATGGGCACGTACTAAACATTCCCATCATACTTTGGTTTGAAGTAGCACTTGTGGGTCTCATGGTTGGTCTATTTACCCTCGATTGCACACCATTTTTGTGGCCTAATTGGTTGTCCTTGTGGAGGTATCCCTTGTCCTGGTCCTCTCATATGTGCTTTTTGCATATTGTTCATCATGTCATTCATCCTTTTTAGCATATCTTTGATAGCTGAGAGTGCTGCCGCAGCAGCCGTTCCCACCTGTGCTAGTTTTGTGGATGTTGTCTTCTCGCTTTGGTTATCCTTAGGAACATCCTCTTCATTGAAGATCTCACAATTGTCTCCTAGGTCAATAGCATCAGACACACACGCTTCTAGGGTTGTATGATTTTTACTATAGAGTATAGCATGAAGTTCTTTGTTTAGCAGTCCCTCCAGAAATAAGGATACAAGTCGTTCTTCTATAGGTATCTCCATCTTTGGGCATCTGGCAATGTATTGTTTCATTCAAGTTGCACAATCCTTAACAGACTCACCATGTTTCTGTTTAAAGCTGTAGATTTGAGCTACCGTATTATGTTTAATTCCCGTTTTAGAACAAGCAGCTACAAATCCTTCAGCTAATGTGTTCAAGTCCATGATCGACCTTGGTGGAATGTTTTGGAACCATGTCAAAGATTTTCCTTCTAATGTCATTCCAAACCCCTCGAATTGAGTATGGAAATCGAATATACGCTTTGCTCTTAGCACTTGCTTAAAGCTTGCTAAGTGGTCATATGGATCCCCTGATCCACTGTATTTTCTGACCCATTTTTAAAAATCATCTGGTCTAACACGTCTATTTGGTTCAACTCCAGGTCTTCTAGGAGTTGGTCCTATTCCAAGTACTTCAAACCAGTCTATTGGAAATAGTGACTCATGTAGCCCTGGACTAGCCTTAGTGTCACCCGGTTTTCTACGTGATGAGGTGGTTTCTAGTTTCTTCACATTACTCTTAGATGATCTCTCACGATGTTCGTCTCTTGGAGTGGTTTCTGGTCCTTGACCCAATATCCAATCCTGTATGGAATACCCCTGGTATTTGGTTTGTTGTTGTTATAACAATCCCTAAATAGGTAAGTTGGTAGGTCCGCAAATCCCTTATCTTTGATCTTGAAGATATAGATGATCTTCATGGCCGTTAATTGTCCTGGTCTAGCATGAGAAGTCTACAAAAGATCTTTTATGTTTCTATCTTCCGAACAATAGACTCCAATCCTAGGATTATCCGTACTAAGCCGTTTCAAAGGCTCTTGATCGTATCCCTCGAATTCCAAAGTTGGTGGTCCTTCTTTTGCTGACATATCTGGGATTATAGTGTTTACTTCTAATCCCCATTTGTCTACCGCATCAGGATTTTTGACTTGTACATATTGAGTTCCGTTTTGATCCATGTACATTTTTCCTTGCTAATTAGCATATATAAAATGTTAATAGGAAAAATTGTGTGTATGTTAATGGTATGCTTATTATTGATGGTGTGCTAATTAGCATACATTCTATGTTAATTAGCATAAATGGTATGCTAATTAGCATACAATGTATGCTAGCATAGATGGTATGCTAAGCTATGCTAATAAACATAACGTCTCTGCTAATTAGCATACAATGTATGCTAGCATAGATGGTATGCTAAGCTATGCTAATAAACATAACGTCTCTGCTAATTAGCATACCATTTTTTTTGGTTAGCATATTGTGCATGCTAACTAAAATACACATTACAATAACTAGCAAAGACATATGCTAACTAACATACAAATTATGCTAGCTAGCTCAAAATGTATGCTAACTAGCATAGAGGTATGCTAACAAGCATACACATTATGCTAGCTACCAAAGAAGGTATGCTAACTAAACTTTGAATGCTTGCTAGCATGCACCAAATGCTAGCAAGCATACAAGGTATGCTAGTTTGCATACTGAGTATGCTAATTATCATACCTTTTTTTATAGTTATCATACTTGCATGCTAGCCATCATACAAAATGTTCTAATTAGCATAAAAAGTATGCTAATTAGCATTTATAATATGATAATTACCATACTTTTTATGCTAATTAGAACATTGTGTGGTAATTAGCATATATAATATGCTAATTAGCATACTTTTTATGCTAATTAGAACATTGTGTATGATGGCTAGCATGCAAGTATGATAACTATAAGAAAATGTATGCTTATGCATGCTAATTAGCATACCTTTTTCCTAATTAGCATACTTGCATGCTAGCCATCATACAATGTTCTAATTAGCATAAAAAGTATGCTAATTAACATATTAAATATGCTAATTAGCATACCTTGTTTTCTAGTTAGCACATTGTGCACTAATTAGCTTATTTAACATGCTAATTAGCATACTTTGTGTCTAACTGGGAAACTCTCTATGCTAGTTAGCATGCATAGTTTGTTAACTAGCATAGAAGGTATGCTTATTATCATATACAATATGCTAACTAGCATACAAAAAATGCCAACTAGTATTCACAATATGTTAGCTAGGATAACTATCTGTGCTAGCTAGCATACACATTATGCTTACCACCATGACAATGTATGCTAGCTATATCTCATAGTCAGGTAACTAGCATAACTAGGTTTGACAACTACCATACACAATATGCTAGACACCATACCCACTAAGCTAACTAGCATACCTTCTATGCTAACTATCATACACAGGGCTAGTGTAGGAATCAAGGCTGGATAACTGCTCCTTAACATTATCTTACCAGAACTCTGTGTGATTGGAGGTCCTTGCCCTATGACCTTGTCACACCATTCAGCTGGTATCCTCTGCTGATAGGTGGAAGCTCTACATTCAATCCCCAGGGAGAATGCAACAACAAAGAAAATTAGGTGATAGGTATACTCACATGGCATTGATTTCATGTACTTCTAGTGGCATACCACAGCCAGTACACACGTTGCTTGTTGTCCCATGGCGTACCCCTCCTATACACTCTGTAAAAGTTCCCATAGCTATCTTGCATAGGGCAATGGGGATGAAGGAGCCTTGTATCATCCTACTTATCTGCATGAGCAGGTGCAATTGACTATCGCAGGCGTGCACTTTCGCTTCCTGCACCTCCACATTAATCTACAAACCAATCAAAACAAAGGCATGGTAAGTACATAGGATAGTTGTGCACATACTCAAAACATAAGGTTCAATCACAAAAACCATCGGCACTTACATGAAGACAGGTTATGTCAATATCAACAGCAGTGGGGGTGTCCTCATTGTGAGGAAACCCCAAACCATCCAGTGTCTCCTTCAATGTCTCGATCTTTACCTTGAGCTCTATTTCTCTCCTTGCATCCACACTATCAGTGAGGCCTAAATAATGAAATTCATTCTCAACATCATGAAGCTTATATCTCATAGCAAGTACTACAGGGCTGACCATATCATGGCTTGCTTTCAGAACCCTCATAGCTTCAAGCTCCTGACCCACATTCTTGAGGTGCTCTTTAGCATCCTGCAGTCGATTTCTGAGATGGTCATTTGCACTATGATGTGCTGCAAATCAGAGAGCCCGAAATATGACAGGCTTGCTATCACTTTGTGAGAGCTGTTAATAGAGAGGGGTGTTGCACTGGCAGCAGAAACAACGTTTGTAGCTACTTGGCCAGCACAATCGTCCTTTGTTTCCGTGGAGCCCTCCTCTATTTTTTGACTTGAGGGGTGGGTATTACGCACCCTCCACTTTTCAACATGGGCATCGTAGTATCCTTTTTCTCGAAGGTCTTGTAAACGTTGGACAGCAAACTAGGCCCAATTGAACTGCATGATTGAGCCACTTGCAATTGCCACTAGACTGAATTGTTTTGCAAAACCCTTTGCAAAAGCCGAATTAATTTCCATGTTGGTGGGGGGCTTCTGGTACACCCTGTAGTGCAGCTGAAGTACCTGGTCGTACATGTCGCTATGAATGCTACTGCATTTGAAGTGATATTTGTGTGATCCTATCCTTCGCCTCTTTGAATACACTGAACCACTCCAAATCTGTAATCTGCTCCCACTTCACCAATTTGGGGTCCTCACCGTCCATGGAGAGGCAATGGAAAACATTAAACTCTTTTGTTGTTACAAAAAAACTTTTCTTGCAGTGGGATGTTCAGCTTGGGAGCTTTCCATCGGCCTGCACACCACACAAGATTATAAGATTAAAACCTTAAAAAACCCCACTAGAATAGGGCTGTCAAGTAATTTCTACACAAGCAATTGCGCGGGCTCTCCTTAGATGCAATCATCTAAGGAGAGCCCTTAGATGATTGCATCTCCTTAGATGCAATCATCTAAGCACGCACCTTGAATGCCTAAGGCAATGCACAAGCACTTGATAAGTGTGAGAGAATCCACAACTAGCTTGCAGCCAGGGGCTACTGCAAAAACAAGCATATAAGCTGAATGCATAGTCCTCTGTGTTGTTTGCAGCATATGCTTAGCAACACAATTTTCTCATGGGTGAGAGGATTCACTAACTACCAGATTAGTAGTTGGGGCATGCTAGAGAAATGTGTTATGCTTTGCTTGAATTACAACTTCCAAATGTGGCCCCCTCATTGAAGAGAGAGAGAGAGAGAGAGAGAGAGAGAGAGAGAGAGAGAGAGAGAGAGAGAGAGAGAGAGTACCTGAGTCCTGCTTCCCCTTCCCTGCATGCATGTACTTTGATATTGGGGATCCTTGGGAATTAGAAGCATTCAATCTTTTGCAGGGCGGAGGAGAAGCAACAGAACTTTTGCCCCTCGACTTCCTTCTCGCTGGAAAACTATCAAGATTGCTGTCAAAGGTGGCTGGCTCCAATGGTGAGCTATCCTCCACTTGGGCTGATTGCTGGCCTCTGATTGCAAACCTACTTGCAGCTTGCAATCGCTTTCCTCCCTCTCTCTGACCTGTGGCCCCTGTGCTGTGCTTCCCTCCATGCTTCATGACTACACCACTACCTCAACGTAACAACTGAGCTTAATTCTTAGAGATTTTAAAAACATTACGATTCATTTTTTCAAAGTCCAAGTATTACACTTTGTATAGTTCATGATGGTGGCCCACACACTTGAAAAAACATGACTGTCCTATCCATGTGTTATGCTTACAAGATGTGCTTGTTGGCATATGTTAACTAGCACAAAAAGCGCGACACGTTAACATGCTTTCACCCTAGAGTGACAAGCTCTACTTGGTGTTTGGGAGACGTCGTCTCCACAAACTTGATCTAAGCATGCATACTACTTTATTTTTGTGCACAATAAAGAAAAAGAGAGTCTTATAAGACAAAAACTTTTTTCATTTTCAACATTTGTACGTTTGCTTACTTTTGGGAAGCATTGACAAGGTTTAGGTTATCCTTTAATTGTATGCCTTGCATCCATCTAGCATCTTCAAATGGATAATTATTAAACTTAATAAGATATTGTCGGATAGTCTTACCGCCTCTTACTACCTTGTCTTCATGTCGGAGGATGCACTCGGGCTACAACACCTCTTCTTGGTCCTCAATCTCCGATGGGTCTTCAATAGTTGGTTCTTGAGGTGGCTCTCCTTTGTAAGGATTTCGTAGGCTCACATGAAAAGCATTGTGTATGAGACAATGGCTGGGAAACTTGAGTTGATAGGCCATCTCATTGATTGGCCTAAGAATCTGGAAGGGACCATAGTACCTTTTTGCTAACTTAGCATAGTACTTTTGGTGTCCCGTACGATTCTTGCCCGTCGTGTGCCTTAATCGAGCCTTGGGAAATTTGAGTAAGACCCAATCATTTTCTTTAAAGGCTTGGGATCTTATGTGCTTGTCAGCAGCCTTTTGCCTTTGCTATGAGATAGAGATAGCATCTTTAATCTTTTGGAAAAATTCTTGTAGGTCTCGGCTATACTCATCTACAATGAAGATCTTCCCGTGTACCTTAAGTAGCAGGGGAATTTTTTATCTTCCCTCAATTACCTCAAAAGGAGCTTTTCCCGTGAAAGTAAGTACAGTGTTATTGTAGGCATACTCCACTAAGGGTAAGTAATTGGGATCTTTGATCTACTTCTGTTACATAGGCTTTTAGTAGATCAAGAATTGTTTGGTTAGCTATTTCATTTTGGCCATCCTTTGTGGGTGATAGGCTGAAGAGAAGTTTAGCCTTGTCCCTAAATTCTCAAAGAGACCCTTCCAAAAATTATTGGTCATTCTAGGAAAGGATCTCTATCCGACACTATGGACATTGACAAGCCATGGTACTTTAAGGTTTGTGCATGAAGAGGGTTGCCATTTGATGGGCTTCGGTAGTCTTTTTGACAGGTATAAAATGATCTTGTTTACTAAACCTGTCTATTATCGTCCATATTCTTGTATTCCCATGGATAGACTTAGGCAATCCAAAGATAAAATCCATGAATATGCTCTCCCATGGTGAATTAGGGATTCGCAAGGGTTGAAGCAATCCAGGTTGCTTCCCTCTATCAAACTTTGTCTTTTGGCATACCACACATTTAGAAACATACTCTTGTATGTTTGCTTTCATGGTAGGCCAATAGAAATATGTTTCAATCCCCTTTAGGGTAGACTAAATCCCTCTATGCCCCGCATAAGGAGGAGCACGAGATTCATACAATACTTTCTCATGTAGTGAGTGAGTAACACATAGTCTATTGCCATAGAGAAGATACCCATCTTGTAAAGTAAATGGTTCCTCTTTCTTCCCTAGTGCAAGGTTTCTAAATCACATCTCTAAAATTGGGATCAATAGCATACTCATCTATCATAGAAGATAGATCATTCTGAGTTGTTATGGAAACCGCATTCACTCTTGGCCATCTTGAGAGTGCATCGGCTACTTGATTATGCTTGCCAGCAATGTGAGCAAATACGAAAATGAAATTACAAAAGGAAATTTTCCCACCTCATTTGTTTATCGGAGAGCTTAGTCTCCATCGCAGAATGAAAGGAGTCCCCAATAAATAGTGCTTCCATGAGTCTAAGGCATGTAGAATTGCAAGGAGTTCGTTTTCATATATGCCTAGAGCTTGCTCAACAGGGCGAGCCTTCAACTTTCATAGGCTATGGCGTGCCCTTCTTGGAGAAAAACAGCTCCAAGGCAATCACCACAAGCATCACATTGGACCTCAAATGGCTTTGAGAGATCCGGCAGTCTAAGCACAGGTTGAGAGATAAGCTTTTCTTTAAGCTTTTCAAAAGCATTGTTCTCCTTGGCAGACCATGTATACCTAACATTTTTCTTTGTTAGATCATGCAATGGTCCTGCAATTTGTGAGAACTTTTTTATGAAGCATCTATAGTATGCACACATACCTATAAAGCTTCTTAGTTCATGAATATTTCTTGGTTTAGGCCATCCTTTTATTACCTCTAATTTTGATGGATCCATTTGGATGCCATCTTGAGAGATAATGTGACCTAAATACTAAATCTCTTGTAAGAAAAATTCACTTTTCTTTCGATTAACATAAAGTTTATTCTCTCTTAGAACTTGAAATATTACCTAGAGGTGTTTCTTGTGTTTATCTAATGAATTAGAGTAGATAATGATATCATCAAAGAACACCTGTGGAACCGGAAACCTGTGGAACCGGAAACCTATTCTTGATAGTGATCCTATTCTTCTACCTGTGGAACCAAAAACCTATTCTTGATAGTGATCCTATTTAGTGATCTATAGTCGGCACACATACGATATGTGCCGTCTTTCTTTTACACTAATAGCACAAGAGAACAAAATGGAGATGAGCTAGGCCTAACCATGCCCTTCTCAACTAACTCATGCACTTGCCGCATAATCTCCTTTGTTGAGCTTGAGAAACTCTATAAGGAGGTTTGTTAGGTGGTAAACTTCCTGGAAGAAGTTCAATTGCATGGTCATCATTGCCTCGTTTAGGAGGTAGCTCACAAGGGATGTTGTCAATAAAGACAACTTGAAACCCCTTGAGAAAATTGGATAAATCTAATTCCTTGTGAGTGTGTAAATTTTCTTCTGCTAAACATTAGGTTCATTTTGAGAATCTTTAACAAAAATCATGTACACGGAAATAGAGCTATTTTTTGACTTATTGAAAGCTTGCGTATGTACAATGCGTATGGTGTTACCCATTTGCTTAGCATCTACGTACATATCTTTTTCCCTGAACCTAAAGTAGATTCTTTTTTCAGGGAATTTAACATTGGCAGCCATGCGATCAAACCATGGTGCCCCTAGGATTACATCCTCGTGCTTGAGAGGAGAGATAAAGAATTCCTCTTTGTCCACATAGCTTTGGACATGGAGCCTCAATTTCCTGATTAAGGGAGTGACTGAAGCTTCTTGCCCCTTGAAAGCACCATCTGCGGGTAGGACATCTCCCATCTCATAAGCTTGTATGCCTAGCTTGGTGGCCAACTCTGTGGATATGAAATTGTCAGTAGAACTAGGGTCAAAGAGAATAAAAGCATCATGTTCTCTTACCTTTCCCCAAGCATGGCATAGAGGAGATCCTTTGTGGTGAGTTTCCTCCTCTTGGATTTCAACCAAGGTAGATCTACGAGGCTCATGGCGGGTGTTCTTTTGGGGACAAGCGCGGTACGCATGCCCTTGCTCGCCACTCAAGCTCTTCAGGAGAGAGTTTTTTTTAACCTTTGTAAACTCCCTTCTCCTTAGCTTTGTTGGAATTGCCCTTAGGAGACTTTTGTACATTGTCCTTCCCCTTAGGCTCATTGGAACCCTTGTTTTCTGTGGTCTTAGAATTTCTCTTAGCCCTTGTTTGGAAATTGATTCGAGAAGCCACCATAGTATGGTGTATAACCGTCGATATGGTGCGTGGCCTTTGGGAGTTGACATACTCCACCATTTCTTCAGTTAAGTCCGCACAAAATTGTTGCTTTTGCTCTCCAACATCCAACTTTTTGAAGACAGTGGCTTTGAGTTGTAAGTTCCAAAACTTTTCTACATATTTGTGAATGGATTTGTAGGGAGAGAGCTTCAAGCTTCGCCAATTGGTGAGTACTATTTCTTTGGCATCGGTAGCCAGAAACTGCTTCATAATGGAAGCTCTTAAAGCTTTCCATGTTCGTGGAGCTTCACCATTGGCCCGTAGGCTAGACCACCATTGTTTGACAGACTTTTGAAAGTGCATAGCTACATGGTGTAGCTTAGAGGACTCCGTGAAGCCCTCATCTCCAAATGCCACATCGAACTGTTGAATAAAGTCCAAGAATTTCTTCGTAGCAACCAAACGTGACATCGTAGGTAAGGAAAGAGATGCTCTTCCCTCCCTCTTTGAACTTCTTGAGCTTGGACAACCTCTTCCATGCGGCATAGGATTTCCTATGGCCTCTTCTTTTTAATGGTTCAAAAGTTGCACCATCACTTTATTCAAAATATGAAGGATTTGAGGAAGATGGAGAAGAGGGTGACCTCTTTCTTGCCTTTTCTTGCCTTGATCTTCTTTGTCTACACCATCCTTTCATAAGAGGAAGAGGATGAAGAAGATGGAGAAGAGGGTGTCCTCTTTCTCGTCTTTTTCTTCTCTTGCTTTTTGTCATCCCTCTTTGAAGTATGGTGTGGAGAAGTGTGCGATGGTCTTCTCTGTTTTGGAGGTGATGGAGAGCAAAACTCATTTATTTATCGTTCCTTTGGTGGAGGCTCTTGAGTTCTCCTTTGAGAAGGAGATGCATCATCAAGAAGCAAATTTTTGAGCCCTTTGCATGGATCCTCTTCTTCTTCCCGAATCAAAGAGAGGCCTCTTTTGGAAGTCTCGCAAGGAGGCTTCCTAGGTGCTCTCTCGTCATGGTGGGGAGCTTGGAGAATCCCATGAGCACGAAGCTGCCATTGCATTTCACTTTGGAGGGATGGGTCGCCCATAACTTATCGAAGCCTAGAAACAAGGTAGTTAACAAGCATAGGGGCATCATTAGTAGCCTGCTCATGAGAAAAATCAAAGTTATCAACATTAATTTCACTATCTTTACTATTGTCAGCCATTCTAACAACTTTTAGGTGTAAAATTTTTAGGTGTACTTTAGCACTTCAACCCCTAATTGCTACTCCTCTTTACCCCTTTAGAAAAAGCACTCAAGCTATTGTACCCATGGCTCGATTACCATTAAGTGCAAGGAATACAAGAGAGGGTCGTTCAACACCAGAATAACACTGGCTCCTGTCAAGCTTCTAATAGCTCAATAAGGGGGGTTAAACCGTAGGCATGCCCCATAGGACTCCACTATTAAGACCATAGCTCTCGATGATGATGCCCCGTTAACTGCACGAAGGCACGTGCACTGCAAGGCTGAAAAATCCCTATTCTACTTACTCACATGCAATTAATAATACCAACCATTTATAGCTAGCTTGAGGACCTCCCTCTTGAGCAAGAAAAGAGAAACCTTGTGCTCTGATACCAATGTAACATTTAATGGTCTAGTAACTTGTGTGTATCGAATAATAGCATGAACATAGTGAGAATTTCATTAGAATAGATTCCTAATGAGAATAACAAGAGTGCTTGGGTGGAGAGGGCAACAAAAAGTATAACACCTAGTTAGATAGCATGAACAATAATTCAAAAGAGAGAGAAATTAAGCTATTGACAACAATTGAGGACCGGATTTGCATGGAGCCGGTCCCCCCTCCAAAAGGCTTTGTATTATGGTTTCTCCCATCAAGAGAGTTACAATACAATACAATTCTTTGTGTTCCTTCAATACTAGATAGTGCAATGAAGATGGAAACTTCAAGCACTAAGAAAAACACTTATTAAACACAACATCAATTCCCTCACGGTCTTAGACCCAAGACCTCACACACCTTCGAAGATGGTGAGAGATAGCGGGGTATGAGAGTAGATTGAGAGGAAGAAGGAGTAGTCTTACGAGAAAGATGTACATCTCCTCACATAATCACTCATATTAGCATAGCTTAGCTTAGTAATTGGCATGGTAGAGGAGATGAGAATGCATTGAAGCTTGGCTCTTGGTTGGATTTGCATCACAAAGCCAAGAGTTATTGGTGTAGGCCTCCCTTCTCACAAGGTTTGAGTAGGTGATAAGCTTTCCTTTAAAGCTTGAGAAGGAGAGAGAGAGAGAGAGTCTTCTTGCTTCACACATGAGTTTTTGTGTGAGTGTGTGTGGATAATGCCTTGAGAAAATCAGCCCCCCCCCTCTCTCTCTCTCTCTTGGTCGACCCCTCTTGCTATTTGCTCATGCTACAACCCTATTGGCCCTTTCCAGGCTTAGCCAATGAGAGTAAGAAGCATAAGTGATAGCCTTCTGACATGTGTCCCTCTTTCCCCTTTTGTGAGAGATTTAGGTAATTCATAAATGCAACTAAACTCTCATTGGACCCCTTTGCCTGCTGGCCAATAGGAATCAAGCAAGCCATTGGGCTGTTGAATGCTCATTGGACCCCTTGGGAGACTGTCCAATAGTCTTCTAGAGAGCTTAATTATTATTCGTTCTTTTAATAAAATTTTTTAATTAATTAAACTAGATTTACTCTAGCTAATTCTCATTGGTCCACCTCCATGGCCATCCAATAGAATTTCAGTACACCTTGTGGGCATCTGGGCTAGGGAGCTGACATGTGTCGCTCATCCCTTTGTGTAAAGGGAGTGTGTGTTTGTGTGTGTGTTTCTCTCTCATCCCCTACTTGCAAGGCTCGCCCCCTCCTATGGAGGGATTATGAAGACGTTTTGGGACACACACAAAGCATTCAATTTCCCTAGTGTTTGACCTTTGGACACAACCTTTGAATTTTGGAACCTTAGCATTTTGGAAGCCTTAATGGGCTCAACCTTAGGTTCTTTTAAGCCCATTGTTGCACCTTGCTCTTTTGCAGATGGCCCCTCCTTTGGATCCCTACTATGGCTGGTCTGCCAGCTTAACCATATTATAGCTTTTTCTCCCCTGGCATTTCCCCATATTAAATGATCATTTTAACATGAGAAAATCTTTTAGGAGAATTAGATATCAATTATTATGACATGATAGGGCTATTTAGACCACATACGGGTGTGGGATAGAGAAGCATGGTGTATATAACCTGGAGTGGTGCCTTCACTTGGGAAGCTTGGTGAAGAGAGAGAGCTTTGAGCTCTTGGATATGGTGTGCCCTTGTGGACACTACACGAGAGGGCGCTGAAGTGGATGGTGGCACTCTCATTTTGGCATTGGTGTTGTATTTGTTGATAGTCGTCAGCCATTGGCATCATTTGATGATGTGGCAAGCCTTAGGGCCGGGTTTTTGTGACCAATTGAGCCCTAAATTTTTAATTAAGAACCCCCCCCCCCGCCCTCCCCCCCAGTAGTATTAGTGCCAGTGCTTGGGAGGGGATTGTCCCACAATGCAGTGAAGAGAGGGAGAGAAGTGAAGCCGAGGAGATAAGCATGCAAAATATCCATAGTAAATGAGGGACACATGTCCGATGAAAGTGTACCTACTAGAATTGTAAAATACCCTCCATAAAGGGAATTTTTCCAATATGTTGGAGGTTGTTGTTGGCTTTTTCGAGGAGAGGACATAGGGGATCATGAAATTTTTCTTTTTTTCCTTAATCTTTTTTTTCCCCAAAGGACCTTTCATAGAAATACCTTCATCCTAAGTGACCATTGTGTGAACCAAATGTTACCCACAATTTTCACCCATCATTATTCTGGCCATTGCTTGCCCCACTGCTTGCTCAAGGGGAAAAACCAATCTGCTGAGACCATCAAGATGTTGTACACGTCCTTGGTTTGCGGTTTAAGAAAATGTATGTTCGTGGGCCACTAACATGCTTTCCGCTCAAAATTGGAATCACGAGCAGGTAGCCCAATATCTGTTTAGTTGTCCTAAATCTCTATTGGCCAGTAGTCTTTTAGTCCCACTAAGGTGGAATTGCACGTGATTTGGCCTATTCCTTTTCATATTCTGCTGTTGCTATCCCAAAGTTGGCCCAGACATTGTAGTTCTTTGTTCTTGATCTTTCTAGCAACTTCTCTCTAGAATGGGCTCAAATGGATGCTTCCCACCTTAGAAATCCAAGGGGACCAATAAATTATAGAATTGCAAAAGTATCTAGTTTTCTCTCTCAATTCGAAGGCCTCTACTGCTCTGCTGCATTTCCAAACTAACTCACCCATTGTACACCACGTTTCAGGTAAGACCACCGAGGGGCAAGTAACTTGTCATGCATCTCAAGCCCTTTCCACTGGCCACCTTGTGAGCAGAGTTTGACATTCTCCATCAAGGACTTTGTCATAATAGCCCATACATGGTCTTGCTTTGTGATTGTTACCATTGTTTGGCAATTCTAGCATATGGATGTCCACCTACCTTGACACCACATTTTTGATATATTTGTACTCTATTATTTTTTCAAGCTAGTGTAACTATACCATATGTAAATTGTAATTCCAGAGTAGTAGATCTATTGTATGCATTGTAATTATTTAATAATATTTGTGAAATCCCATGTGAGCCATCCACTGGCCATTTAGAAAGACCTAAGTATAAACCAAGCCATTTCCTTGAGCACTGACATCATTATGTTAGTGCGAGATAGCTATGCTACAAACATCTATCGCGACCACCCGCTAACATTGGTGCCATTTCCGGGGAATAATCCTTAGATAGTGAGTGATCTACTATGTAATTTGAGTCTTTTTGTCCATAGATTAGTGTTTCCATTCCATTTATACTAGCAGCAAAGCAGCTAAATGGAGCTTTAGTACATGATAGAGTTTAGAAGTCGAGAACTTGCTAGATCTATTTTCGAGAGGTAAAGAGAGTTGTGAGTGAGAACCGAAATCATTTCTTTTTTATTTTCTCGTTACTTTTAGAGTGCTATTCTGTTTTTCATTACAAATAAAATTTGCATCATTTTGTTTGTTTTTGTTTCAAGTTTTTTTCTAGTATATAGGAGTAAAGTAAGTAGAAACTATCACCATCAAATTGAGTTAAAAAGATCATGGCAAAAAGGATTGGAAACCATTGTTGGGCAAAAAAGACCATGACTCTAAAATTTTGAAAATTTGATTGTGGAGAGTTAAAAGCTAGCCAAAACTCAAAAAGTTGGTGCTCAAGGGCTTCAATAAACTCTCCACGTGCAAATTGATAAGTTTTATTAGATTCTAGGGTGGAACATGGATCACGATCCATATCCCCTAGAGACATATTGGTGTAGAATTGAGACCATCAGACTGATATTGCTTTTAAACAACTAAAATCAAAGTTTGGGATCATCTTTGAAACAAAAACACGCTCAAATCAAATAAATTGTTAAAAATCGCCAAAAGCTAGTCCATCTAACCAACATTTAAAGAAATTCAACTTTTTGTGATTTAAATCCAAATAGATTTTGGGAATAGCTTCAAAATAGCATAGACTACAAGCTGACCAAGTTTCATGTCAAAAGGAGGTCAAACATGAATTGCGATCCATATACCTCATCAAAGATTTTGAATAGAAATTGAGTAGTGAGTAGCTGAGACTTAGAGAAGTACATTTTCCAAAAGAAACACTTGTAAAAAAGTTGAAAAAGGTGGTCAAAAGAGCCAAAATAAGAGGATAGCAAAACATAATCAAAGCAAAACCAAGGTTTCACATTTGGCTAATAAAAATTGATATAAATCCAAAACAATTGATATAAAAATTGATATAAATCCAAAACAATTTGTACGCCTAGACTACAAATATCATAAGCTATTAACTCACCAAGTTTCAAGTCCAAAAGTAATGAAACATGGACTACTATCCATGTCCCCCATCTGAGATTTTTTGAAAGAGACTTCTCCAGTCTGTAGTAGAGACCATTTGAAACAATATTTCCTAAATCAAGGTTGCAAACAGAATCCAAAAGCCTCATCAAAAGGGCCAAAAACACTTTAAGGTGTTAAGTCACAAATCAGACATAAGGTTTGACTTTCAACTGACTTAATCAATTCCAAATCAAACAAAAAACATAAAGCTGGTGTCAGAGTACCAAAGGCAAATTGTGTGTGATGTTTATCACATTCTTCCATTGAGGTACATGGATCGCGTTCCATGACCCTATGTCACAGAGTGAGACCAGAATTGTAGCATAGCTAGATCTAGTCATAAGAAGTTTAGCGGTCTTTTCACAAATTGAATTTGGACATCAAAACCCAAGTCAAAATCCCAAAATTGTCCAAGTACTCTAAGAAAGTGCAAAAATTGACCTAATTTCCAATCTAGAGGTCCAAACCCAAAAACTTTGATACCATAGCATCTAGTAATCATGTTGATCCTAATGGTACAAAAAAAACTCAATTTGGCCTACAAACATGGATCGCGACCTATATCCCCATAGTGATAACTTGACTTAAAAGTTTCCTAGACTATAGTACGTATATAAAGAAATATATCCCTAAGTCCAATGTTGGAAACAAATGAGCAAATTTGGGCCATTAGGCATCAAAGAAAAAGACAAATTCAATATCGGAGATCCACCTTATAGTTTGGTATTTGACCTATCAAAACACTTCCAAATTCAAAAAGTTTTGAGATACAGCTTGTAGATATAGAGTGAAACAAGCTCTCCAAAGTTCAAGTCTAGATGTGGTGGAACGTGTTTCATGATCCATGTCCCTCAATCTCAAAAATTTGTGAAAATTGGTACAAAGCCTATACATGACTTTGTCTAGATATTGTTAGAATTTGAAGTCAAAATTTTACGGGGGGTCATGTGAATCGCGATCCATCTACCTCTTCATAGTGGGATTATTTGACTTGATGAGCATGTATATGTACTTAAGTGCATCTTATATCTCAAGTTTGAGCTAAAAATACTCTCTGGGGACCAAGACACAAGAAAAAGTTCCTTTGTTCTAGTCTTGAAACTATTTTGAGTATTGTTTCAAGTGCGGTTCACCAAAATTGCTCTAACTTTTGCTACACAACTCCAAAATGAATCAGGCAAAGCCATGATAAAAGCTTGTGAGTGATAGAGACCAATTTTTTTAGGTTTCCTAAATCCAAACGTTAAGGGTACCCAAAATCAGTTTCCATAGACAAAGGGTCACAAAGAAGACTTTTGAGGGACTTGACCAAGGACAAAAACGGATAAGTTGCACTAAGCCAAGGTGGGCTTATCAAAGAATATCTTGAGAGTATTGAGCGAGCCTTAACCATGACAAATCATCCACCACTACGATTTTCTACTCAGTTCAAAGATATGCAAACCGCAAGAAATCTTACAACAACTTCGATAGTGGGATTGAGAGAAAACATGGAGATGTATGGACATAGATTTTCAAAAACGATGCTAGAGCATATATTAGAGAGGATTCCCCCAGGATTTTCTCTAAGATGAAGAAGAGAGAGTGAGATACATTCCTGGGGGATTCACTCTATATACAAAACGGGATGCCACCTGTGAGCGAACAACTTTGATAATACAACTCGTATAAGAAAAAATGACCCCTCCTTTCTACTCTTATAAGACAATCAACGAAGAAGACTAATGACACTCCTATCTTACATATCTGGCTACTTGTTCAATTCTAGCCCATCTAAATTACTTAAAAAACATAGTTATAAAGTTGTCTTACGTTCTCCGCGTAAATTTGCATATATAAAAACTCTTTTTAGCTTTCATCCCTCAAAAAATGAACTATAATCACAAAGCAAGCAATTGATACAAAGCAATGTTAGTTCTTGCATGTATCTTTGTAGCTATTGACTCACAAGTTCAAGGCAAACTCTTTTGGGAAGCCATGATTTTGAAACACAAAAATTTTCTCTCATTTTTCCCTTTTCTCACTTCTCCACACCCCCCCCCCCCCCCCAAAAAAAAAAAAAAAAAAAAAAAGATACCCCCCACCCTTATTATTAAGCCCCCTAACTTATACGCTTATGTAACTTGTTAAAAAACCCCCCTCCCCAGCAATTACGTGGTGCGGTAAGTTTTCCATGGTGAATCCCCGGGGGAGACGTTTTTGCAAGAGACCCCAAATTGGTGAGATTGTTGGCTTAACCACAAAAAATGAGACCATCTCAAGTGACCAAAAGTGTCAAGACAAAGTACAATGGGTCTAGATCCGTACGCACACGTGTCATTATTTAAACAAGTATTAAGGATTGAACAAGTATATAATTTTCCATACACAATACGAGGGGATTTGGCTTAACCTTGGAAGGACTAGTGTTGAATTGGTTCCATCCATTGAACATAGAGGTTGTTTAAAATGTTGAACAACTCTTGCAAAAATTTGCAAAACAGTTCTCTAAAAGAGGGATCAGGCACAACACAGTGTCACAAATCTATGCTTTCAAGAAAAAGGAAAATGAAAAGGTGAAGGAAGCATTGCTTTGATTCAAACAATACCTTGAGAGATGTCCCGTACAAGAGCTATCACAAGAGGAAAGATTGTTAGTTCTCTTTATAGAGAGCTTAAAAAAAGAAACTCTCAAAAAAGATCTACACTTAAGAGGATGTACCACCTTTGAGCAAGTCATAAGAGAAGCCTCGTACATTGTGGACAATAGTAAAGCTTATGGTGAGGTTAGAGAGAATGTGGAAACAACAACAAGCAATGTCTCCTCGTCTTCTAGTGAAGTCATGATACAAGTTTCTCAACCTCAACCAATACCCAATCTAGATGAGGTAGTAGAAGTAGCATGACAATAGAGCCTAGACTTTGGCTAGAACTATGCATGGGAGAGACCATATGGACCTCAAATAGGGAATCAATTGCCACCTCTGATATTCCCAATGGGTCAAAATAGGATTGTGCCATATATTGAGAGACTGCAACCATCCTATGTGCCACAACCCTCGAGAAGTGATTATTCCATGAATGAGAACACCTTGATGTTCATAGCCCATTAAGAATATGGATCAAAGACCATTCTTACTAGTAGGTAAGAACAAACATCAGCTACACCACTAGCTACACAAAAAGTAGGACCCTGCTACGAATGTGGAGGTGATCATTGGGCAAGGAATTCTCCACACAAGGGTGAATTTAAAGAGATTTTTGGATTATGTGATGAATGTGCAATCACTCTTGTTCTTCTGGACTGTCCCAAAAATCATGATAACAAGGGGAAAGCAACAATGAACATTGTAGGAGTGTTACCTTCTTCAAGCAGATCTAAGGCAGAACCCATGCTTTCTACGAATGCGGTCACTAGAGCTCAAGCTCAAGAAACTACCAAAAATAAACTTGTCCGAGGAGGACTTAAACTACCTATTCAAAAAAAAATTGGGAGCTTATCAACAAGGACTCAAAGAAAATCTTGGAAGTCTAAATGAGAAAAAATGAAAGTAGAAAGATTAAAAGAGAAAAAGGTCTTAGAAATCGAGCTATAGCAAACCAAAGAGCATCTGAAACAAGAAATGGAATATAGGAAACAAGTGGAGAAAGAAAAATCATCTAAGATGTCATCAAAAGGATTTGTGTTAGTAGACAAAGTCCTAGAGTTGTTAGATGCTATGTTCCAAGCATTTAAGGCTAGATTGAAGACCAACCAAACTCTAGAGCAGCAATGGATGACTTACTCTCCCCTTGAGTTAGAGAAGCCAAGGCTAGAGATGTGCAAAAAATTGATAGAGATTGCATGAGAATTAATTGAACCTACACTATCTAGCCCATCTCTTGAAACAAAACAACAAAGAGTTGAATTTGAAACTCCAAAGGCAAAGATTGTTGAAATGTCTCCTCAAACAAATATCAAACCAGCACATGAATTGCAACCACAAAAGGGTACGGAAGTAAAAATTGCACCACAAAGAACCGATAACTTGGGGACTCAATTAGAAGAACGAGTAGTGGCCAACACCATTGATGATGCAAGATCAAAATTTGTGGCACCTATCCATAGGTAGAGGAGCCATGGCTAAGTGAATCTATCTGAAGCAATTAGAAGTGCAAAGTATGATAGTGTGACATTCAAGTCTACACCTATCACTGAAATTAACATGGATGATGAGTCCTGCCCAGTTGGATCCGTGCCGTCCTCTAGACAGTTCCCAAATCAACCTCCAAAATGGGGAAAAAAGGGGCCTTTATAGGGTGAATTTTCTACTTTTGGAAACTTTCTGTCCTTTTGGGACACTTGTCCACACCATCTTTAGCATGTTTGCATGGAACTCACTTCTTTCAGTCAACATTGTAAGTTTAGCACCATGTGGGAGGCCTCCCTTCACTATCTAATAGTAGCGTCGGGTGCCACTAGGTTGGAGGGAGCCTTTTGCCTCACTTAAAAGGGGGGAGGCAATTGACCCCCCCCCCCCCCCCCCCCCCCCCCCCCATGTGAACACTACCAATACATGCACACAACAAGCTCCCAACGAACTGCCATCGACACCACCATGCCATCGAACCAGCTGTCACCCACCAAGCACCAACACATGTGCCCACAACCATTACCAAAGCATCACCCAAGAGTGAATGCCATGGAAAACTCTCTCTCTCTCTCTCTCTCTCTCTCTCTCTCTCTCTCTCTAACACCATTGAACTCCAATTTAGGAATTTCAAGTCCCATTTTTAAATTGGGGCTTGCATTCTTAGTTAAATCTGGTCTACTCTAATAAGAAGCATTTGACTAGTAATAACCTAATTATCTTTTTGTTAGCAATAAGCAGCATGCTTTAACAAAAAAGGTGTAAAATAGGTACTACAAGATAAGTAGAATCTTAGAAATTTGAAGAGTTTCAAGAGAATAAAACAAAATTGGTCCTACAAGAAGTTCAAGAATGAGACAAAGATGAGAAATTTCAAGAGAATGAAACACAATTTGCACGTAGATTTTGACAAAAATCATGAGACTATGATGGTATTTATTGTATATAATATGGTTTATTCTGTCTAGATAAAAGACTATAAGGATTTGATGACATATCATAGAGTGTATCTGAGTCTCATGACCTTAACTTAGATACAAATAATTTCAAAAAGTTGAAGAACTCCAAGAGAAAAAAATGAAATTGGTCTTAAAAGATGAAGGGAATTTGGAAAAAAATGAGAGACTTCAAAAGAATAAAAAACAATTTGCATCAATCTTTTGACAAATTTTTTGAGACTATGGTGTTATTGATTGTATGTAATATGGTGCACTTTGAAGACCATGACTTTTATAACATATCGTAGGGTGTATTTTAGTCTCATTCCCGAACAGTTTGGACTCTTCATCATAGTCAAGATAGGACATAATTCTAGGAAGCACCATGAATTGTGAGTTTTATAAAGGTAATGAAACCCTTCTCTCTATGTGTGCTGAAAAAAGACTGAGAGAAAGCTAAACCTTGAAGGATCACTTGAGTTGTAGAATATTGGTTCTCGACACCAAGCTGGTTGGAAGCTCTAGCTTAAGCTTGAGCCTAAACCCCATCTTAATACAAAATTGCAAAATGCGTGGAGAAAGAAGTGCGTGGACTTCCATCTGTGTAGGGTGGATTCTCAATCAAGATTGTACCCCACCCTAGTGGAAAATGACATGAGAAAGAAATGGGCTCATCCTTCACCTAGGTGGGGTGGAGGCTTGAACTTAAGCCCACCTAACTGGTGAAGGTTGAGCTCATTGTATCAATGTTGGAGGTAGGCTAGAACTTAAGTTCAAGCCTCCACTAGACTACCTACTCATGGTGTTACACACCAAGATGGGGTGGAGGCTCGAACTTAAGTTCGAGCCTGCAAGCCTCCACTAAGCTACATACTCATGGTGTTATGCACCAGTGGAGGAGTTCGAGCCTACACTAAGATGGTATTATGCGATGAGGTGGAGGCTCGAACTTAAGTTCACGAACTTAAGTTCGAGCCTACACCGCATCTTAGTGCAAAACACCATGAATAGAAAATAGAGTGGATTCCCCTTACGATCCTCTACGCATCCACTCCGCAATGGCAGTCTTGCCCACCCTGGCCTAACTATCCCACTAGGCATGGATTGTTCTTTCTTCTGTTGGGGTATAAAGCCCAATGTGGTCGCCCAGGTAAGTGGGCGGGCCGCCAGGTATGTACACATATTCTTTTGTAAAAACCTAATAAGAACTCACTATGCTCTACACATTATAGTAGAGCGAGTTCACCATATCGTCGTGCTCTTCTTCTCGCACTCTCTCTCGCGTCGCACTTCCGCTCGTACTCCTTCAATTGGTATCAGAGCTCAGATCGAGGCTCGGGGCAGCACTGCAGGAGGCTAGAGTCACCAACTCAGATTGGAGTGAAATTCGACAGGCGAAGACACGGCCCCAAATCTCGTGGGCAAGCCCAAAGGGCTTGGTGTTGTCAAAATTTCATTCTGAGGTCATCTCGGCCACCGTTCGGCTTCGACAAAGGTCTGCGCAGGCCATTTTCGACTACGTGGTCTCGGCGGGTGCAGATCCGACTCTGCAAATTTGGGGTTTTCGGCTTACGACTGCAGGTGCTGAGGATATCGACACTCCCAGAGTGTTGATTTGTGGCTGTCTACACATCAAAGGACGGCTCACAGTTCTTGGAGGCATGTCACATACGACACGGGCGCATCTACACACAGACTGTTGGCGACATCCACTAGTTCATCAGGTAGCTTGTGTTTGCTGCTTGATATTCCAGATTTCATCCTGACATTGCAGGTAATTCCTCATGGGATGTATTGTCAGAGATGATGTATGTTTGTTGAGGGTTTGCTGGCTGTGAATCACGCAGCAAACAACCGCCGCAGCGGTTACAGCACAGAGTGGGAAATTTGTGGATGTATGACTTTGTGGGAAGTCTATGTACTGTCAGATTTACTGCAGCCTTTGTTGAGGGTTGAGTGAGGTTTTATTGAGTTGGGGGATTCTCGAATGTTGAGATCCTTTCGGTGATACAGGTCTTGGAGCGATCCCTCGAGCACCCTTAGATAGGCAGCTAGGATGTATTGACTGAGATTTAGACAGTTGGGATTGCATCTTTGCTTTACTGTCGTTGAGGCATTGTCGCAGTCTATGCTTACAGGACAGTGACAGGACAGTCAGAGACAGTACAGGTGCAGGACAGGTTTACCCACAGCTTACAGTGTCAGAGAGACAATGTTTTTTGAGCTGTTTTTTGGTTTGTTTTTTAGTACACCAGAGCCATTTTACAAAGGAGACTCTGCCGAAATTTATGCAAAATCTGAAGCTTTCTTGGTTCATTTGACAAGTTGATATTGGTTCAGAGGTCAGTTTACAGGGGAAACTCTGCCGAATTTTTCCCAGGAAAGTAAACCATTGTGAAGCGTAGCTATGGTTGGATCACAGGACACTGCTCTTTACAATATCAAGAAGCTGGATGGAACCGATTTCCCATTGTGGAAGCAGCAGATTTGGCATGTGTTGGTACAAAAGAAGCAGCTAAAACCTATAAAGCTCAAGGGGATAAAACCAGAAGATATGGACGAAGATGAATGGAGAGAAATGGATGAATTGGCACTTTCTACCATTATGCTGACTTTGGCAGAAAGCGTTTACTTCAATGTAGCAGACGAGATGTCGGCTTATCAAGCATGGTTAAAGCTGAGTGATCTTTATGAGAAGCAGAGTGCAGCTTCACAGGTATATTGGCTTAAGAAGCTTGTTGACTTGAAGATGAAAGAAGGGACACCTATGTCCAATCATCTGAATGACTTCAACACAATCTATAGTCAGTTGTCAGCTCAAGGTGTCAAGTTCGATGAACCTGTTAGAGCTATGTTCCTGTTGATCACATTGCCGGAAAGTTGGGACACTTTTCGCACAGCTTTGAGTAATTCTGCACCTCCAGATGGTTTGAACATAGCAGGTGTAGAAGGAAGTCTGCTTATTGAAGAAACCAATAGAAAGACAATGGACAAAGGCAAAGGAACAGCCTTAGTTGTCAGGGGAAGGACCAAAGAAAAGTACAAAGGTGGAAACAAGAATCAGTCTCGTAGCAAGTCCCGCAGTGCTAAAGGCAAGAGTGACATAGAATGCTACCATTGTGGCAAGAAGGGTCACATGAAAAGAGACTACAGAGAATGGAAAGCAGAAAAAGGCAAAGAGAAAGCTGAAGACCATGGTGAGAAGAACAAGTCCTCAGTGAAGATTCAAGAAATAAATGTGACAAACACTGTTGCAGAGGATGACAGTCTAGTGTCAGGAGACATCTACTTCTTGAAGAATACAATGGACTCAGCTCTTCTTACAGCATCTGATGGAAATGCACTGAGTGACTGGATTATAGACTCAGGGGAATCACTTCATGTGTCTCCAAACAAGGAGTGGTTTACTTCTTATGTGACCACTAAAGATCATGTTCGGCTAGGCAATGGGCAGACATGTGAGATCTTAGGTGTTGGAGATGTTCAATTAAAGTTTCAGAATGGCTCTTCTTTCACGCTGAAGAATGTGAGACATGTTCCCGCAATTACAAAGAGCTTGATCAGCACAAGTTTACTTGATGATGCTGGCTACGTCACCACTTTTGGACAGAACATGTGGAAGATATCCAAGGGTTCTATGATAGTAGCACATGGAGTAAAGTATGGAGGACTTTACATGATTTATGTATCAAATGTCTCTAAAAATGTAATCAATGTAACCGAGCAGCCGAACGTTTCTTTGTGGCATAGCCGGTTAGGACATATGTCCAAGAAGGGAATGGAAATCTTGTCTCATTCTGGTTATTTGCCTGGCTTTTCATTTAATGATTTTGAATTCTGTGAACATTGTCTATATGGTAAGCAAACACAGCAGCCACATAAGCATAGAAGCAATAGAAGAGATACAAAGTTGGCACTTGTTCATAGTGATTTGTGTGGGCCTATGCCTAACCTATCTCTAGGGGGAGCTTCTTACTTTATGACATTTATAGATGATTACTCGAGGAAAGTATGGGTTTACTTTCTCAAGCACAAGGATGAAGCGTTGAGTGTTTTCGAAACGTTTGTGACACTTGTGGAGAATCAGAGTGGCAAGAAGCTTAAATGCTTACGCACTGACAATGGTGGAGAGTATGTTTCAAAGGCCTTTCAGGACTTTTGTGAGTCAAAAGGTATAAAACGTGAACTTACTGCTCCTTACAATCCTCCTCAAAATGGTGTTGCTGAGAGGATGAATAGGACCATACAAGAGAAGGTTAGAAGTATGTTGTCTAATGCACAGCTGCCAAATGGGTTTTGGGCTGAAGCTGTATCAACAGCCGGTCATCTTGTAAATAGATCTCCTAGCAAGGTTTTGCAGAAGGATTCAGTGCCAGAGATGGTATGGTCAGGCAAAATGCCCTCATACAAGCATCTCAGAGTCTTTGGCTCTGAGGCATATACTCATGTTCCAAAGGAATTTAGGAACAAACTTGAGCCAAAGAGTAGAAAGTGCATCTTTCTAGGCTATGGTAATTCTGGTGAGATGGGGTACAGACTTTGGGATCCCGAATCCAGAAAGGTTGTTCGTAGCAATGATGTTCACTTTAATGAATCCAAATATCATTCTAAACCAGAGAGGGTTGAGGAGATTAGAAGAGTTGTCTTCCAAGAAGATGCACCTGCACGTGCAAGACAAAATGTCAGGGCTCAAGAGGAGCAAGGACAGGATAGAGTGGAACCACAGGTTGTGGCTGAGCCTGAGCCACCTATTGTGCGTAGATCTGGACGTGTCACATGACCTCCTGATAGGTTTGTTCCATCTATGAACTATGTCATGTTGACTGATTGCAATGAGCCTTCATGTTATAAGGAAGCAGTGCAAATGAAGGACTTCGGGAATTGGCAATTGGCCATGCAGTCAAAGATGACAACTCTGCATAAAAACAAGACATGGAAGCTAGTTAAATTACCACAGGGCAAAAAGGATCTACCTTGTAAATGGGTTTACAGGTATAAGATCACCGCTCATGATAGTCAGCCAAAGTACAAAGCAAGGCTTGTTGCCAAGGGCTTTAAGCAAGAACAAGGCATTGACTTTGAGGAAGTCTTCTCTCCGGTGGTCAAGATGACTACATTGAGATGCTTTCTTGCATTGGTTGTCATATTAGATTTGGTGTTGCACCAAATGGATGTCAAGACAGCGTTCTTGCATGGTGATTTAGATGTGGAAATTTACATGCAGCAGCCAAAAGGGTTTGTTGAGAAAGGCAAGGAAGATTGGGTATGCCAGTTGTTAAAGAGTCTTTATGGCTTAAAACAATCACCGAGGGCATGGTACCATAAATTCCACAAGTTTATGCTTTCTCAAGGCTACAAATGTAGTGAGTTCGATCACTGTCTATATACAAATAAGGCTAAGGATGACAGTTGGCTGATCCTTATTTTGTATGTGGATGACATGTTGATTGCTGGCAAGCACTTGAAAGAAATTTCAGCTTTGAAGTCAAAGATGGCAAAATCGTTTGACATGAAAGACATGGGTGAGGCAAGTCATATACTTGGTATGCGCATTGAGAGAGACAGATCAAAGAAGTTGATTTGGTTATCTCAAACAGAGTATATTGACAAGGTTTTGCAACGTTTCAATATGGAGAAGGGAAAGGCATTGAGTGTTCCATTGCCACCATATGTGAAACTTAGCAAACAAGATTGTCATGTGTCTGAGGAAGAACAGGCTGAAATGGATAAGATTCCATATGCGTCTGTAGTGGGTAGTTTGATGTATGCAATGATTGCTACTCGCCTGGACATTGCATTTGCAGTGGGAGTAGTAAGTCGATACATTTCAAACCCAGGCAAGAAACATTGGGAGGCAGTGAAAGGAATATTGAGATACCTGAAAGCTACAAAGAGTATGCGTATATGCTATGGGAGTCAAGAACTAAGTGTAAAGGGTTTTACAGACTCAGATTATGCAGGTGACTTAGACAACCGAAGGTCTACGTCAGGGTATGTCTTTACATTGGCTGGTGGAGCAGTATCATGGCGTTCTAGATTACAAGATTGTGTTACTCAGTCTACTATAGAGGCTGAATATGTTGCAGCATCAGAGGCATGCAAAGAATCAATTTGGCTTAATCGACTAGTAACAGATTTGGGAATCAAAGAAGAGATGCCTATGTTATATTGTGATAGTCAAAGTGCTATACAATTGGCTCGCAATCCAGTTTATCACTCAAAGACAAAGCATGTGGATGTGAAGTATCATTTCATCAGGGAAATGCTCGAGGATAAGCAACTTCAGCTTGTCAAAGTTCACACCACAGAAAATCCTGCTGATCTACTTACAAAAGGACTTCCCTCAGAGAGCTTTGCGCATTTTCGCAAGCAGTTAGGTGTAGGGTAGTACATCACTTCTCTACATCTCTTGTATATTAGCTTGTATAGTAGCTTCTCTCACACTTAAAGTACCACATTGGACTTTAAGTTGGAGGTTGTTGGGGTATAAAGCCCAATGTGGTCGCCCAGGTAAGTGGGCGGGCCGCCAGGTATGTACACATATTCTTTTGTAAAAACCTAATAAGAACTCACTATGCTCTACGCATTATAGTAGAGCGAGTTCACCATATCGTCGTGCTCTTCTTCTCGCACTCTCTCTCGCGTCACACTTCCGCTCGTACTCCTTCAGCTTCAACAGTCCAGAATTTGGACTGCACGCTCAATCTGAGCTTCTCAACTGACAGGATCAAGATGCTCTCATTTTTCTAGCCTCGTCAAGTCAATCCCAAAGGCCATCAGAGTAGGCATGAGTATGCCTGTATCAGTGTTTCTAGGAAAGGTTTTGGAGTTGTGTCATCTTCCCTTCCTCCGAGTTGAATTAGCAGCTAGAAATGGTGGGACACCAGCTATACTGGCAGCACAAAAGCTCTGTGATATGCCCAACGTTGGAAGTTGATCTCCATATTATTTTGTTATGCTAATAAAATGCAAGCGCAATAGTTGAGAAATCAGCAAGAACGATTGTCATTGTGCGTCATATTCATGACCATCTCGCAGAGCAACCTCTTCACCTTCTCCCTCGATTGGTGCCCGACCTCCCTCTCCATATTCGCCTCTACTGCTGCCTTCTTCACCATCGCTGATAAGCTCAAAAGTATGGGCGAGGTACAGGAAGACATCGCAAAATCTAGCTTCTACATCTCCGCCTCTTTGACTGCCTGAACAAGGTCAACAAGCAGGGTTCTAAGCGTGACCTTGAGACAGTTTAGCCGCAGGTAGAATGCCCCCAAAGCAGGATCTCAACATCTCCGCCCTCTTTGGCTGCCTCGACAAGGTTGACGAGTAGGGTTTTGAGCTTAAGGGTTATTTCCTCCAGAGGTAGAATGCCCCCGGCGCATTCTCCCAATTACCAATTTTTCTTCTGTGGCAATGGTGTCTCTGCGCTACTCTTTCTCTCCCTCTTCACTTTGTTCTACGTCAACTTCCCCACAATGATTTGCACTTTTGGCTACCTCGTGAGCAAGCAGAAGGAGGCTCCACAGAGACGAAGAGGAAGGCTACTCAGAAACGAAGCAAGAAATGTGATGGCGGCAGCATTAACGATGAACTTGACGGATCGTCAAATGCAAACGCTTATTTTGAATTTCAAATTGGTAGGTTGACAACTATATGCATTAAATGTGATAGCTTTACAAAAAGTATATGGGCTCGTTTCTTGCAGGATACAACGTGGAATTTGGATCTTTTCTTCTAGGGGTGGAGCCTGAAGGCAATGTTGATTATTTTTAGTGAAAATGATCTAGCCTTGAACTCTTTTTTTTTTGGTTTGTACAATCTAGCCTCCAACTCAAGTTCGAGTTGGCTTTTTCTATTGGGGAAGTAACATCAAACTCAAGCCTAATGTTAGAGCATTGGTTGTATTGTTGGCCAACTGGTTGCCAGTGCATCCCATTCTACCCTTAGCTACGCTTCTGAACTCCTTGCCATATCTCTATCACCTCCCATTGCTATTGTGCTATGTCCAATGTCTAAAAAAACTACCCATGCTCAAACCACCCTTGCAGTTCTCCTTCTTCTTCCATGTAGAGGCGGCACACTTGACAGACCTCGACGTGACTTCTTGGCTTAAGAGCTCAACCCAAAGTTCGAATTTGTTTTAGCATGTGACTTCTTGGCTTTTGAGATCAACCTCAAGTTTGAGTTGCTCTCAACACTACGTCTTGGCATTGGAGATAAACTCACGTTCGAGTTGTTTTCAATGTACTTTCTTGGCTTTAGAGCTCAACATCAAGTTTGACTTGTTTTAGTGCAATGTCTTGGCTTTAGAGCTCAACGTCAAATTCGAGTTGTCTAGTTCTCTCTTGCCTAGTTCAAGCGCGACTACAAGTTCCTAGGCTTTCATCCAAAAAAATTATATGGCTCCATTTCAAGTGTGATAATTGGGTGCCTTATATCTTAGGTATATGGATTTTTTGGACTACTTTCCACTCCAAGATATTGTAAGTTGATCTCCATCAACTTGTTTGTTGATTTTCAAGTGTAAGAGTTGGGATATAAGAGTTTCCACTAAAAACAAATCTCTCCTCTAGCATGGTATCTATTTCATATGTTGAACCTTTTCCATGAAGTGGTCTAAGCAACTTGTCTCAAGTCCTTGATATTGAAACTCACCTTCTTGGCTTTTTGTAGGTTCAAATGTGAGCATCCATATTTGTTTTCTCACTTCCTTGTTGCATGAGCATCTTCTTGTGCCATCAAAATTGAAAATTGGGATGATGTAGCCTTAGGGTTTCACTATCTTGTTTAAAAGTAAAGAGTTTGTAAGATGCAACACGCATTTCTAGCCATCTCAACATCATTTTTTGCTAGAACATCTTCTTGTGCCATGGAAATTGCAGATTGGAATGTGTAGCTTTAGGATTGAGCTACCTGATTGTAAACAAGAGAACATCTAAGATGTAAGATGTAAGATGTAAGATGTGCATGTAGAAGTCCAAAACCCATCTCAAGATGCCCTCTCGTTTACATGAATGTATTATCTTGAAGATGCTAAGATTTCTAAGTGTCTTGACAAGACTTCAAAATTGTCCCAAAATTGTGAATTTTTCCTAAATTTCCTAAATTGATCTTATTTTAGATAATTTGGGAAAATCCCATTTCCCAAATTCTAAACGTGTATGCTAGGATTGTGTTATTTTATGATTTCTAAGCTCTAGTTGCCTTTAATTTAGATAAATTATCATGATTGTATGAGTCTATTTTAATTTCTCTACTATAAAATTTAAGAATAAACCTCCAATATAGGTCTTGGAAAGAGGATTTGTATGACATCAATGCTTTTCAAAATTCAACAAATGCTTCTAGAAGTAGCTTCTCAAAAAATGAGGTGTCAAAAAAACCAATTTTTATGATTTTAAAGCAGCATATAGATTGATTACAGTAATTAAAAAAGATAATATGTAAAGACAAATACTATTAAACACTCTTGTCATAAATTTGGTGACCTTAATCCATGTATAACAAAATACTTGGTCATGGTTTTGTAGCATGCTATCAAGTTTTAAATACACAATAATTTAAATAACATTCAAACTAATATTTCACACTTAAAAAGTCAAAACAATAATATAGAGCATCCTATGGCTATAAGACCATGAGATGCCATCTATTGCACCTATGGCCTTAAGGCCATATCGTGCTCTTTGTAGACATATCTATGACTTTAAGATAATCCAAAATTTGTCTCTTTATGACCTCAAGGCCATAGGGTTAGGATTGTCAGTTGGTCTCAACGTATAAAGAGATCCAGTGCTTCAAAGCCATATGGGACTTTATTTATATGCCACCCTATGTCCCTAAGGCTGTAGGTTGTCTTCGGGCCACAAGATGTTGTTTATGCCAATAAGAAACCCTTCTATGCTCTATGTTGGCACTCTATGTCCCTAGGCGCACAAGGTGTGCCTCGTATGCTAGTTAGAAACCCTTTATTCTATATGTTGTCACCATATGGCCTTAGACCATAGGGTGCCCTCTATGCTAGTAAGAAATCCTCTATACTCTGTGTTTGCACCCTTTGTACCTAGGGCCACAAGGTACCCTCTATGCATCACGAGAAATCCTCTACGCTCAATATTGAGACCATGTGGCCCCAAAGCCATAGGATATCCTCTATGGTAGTGAGAAAAACCCTCTATGCTCTATGTTCATAAACATTAAAAAAATCTAAACAATAATATAGAGTATCCTATGGCCCTAAGACCATAAGATGTCATCTATTGCACCTATAATTTCATTTGGTATTTTATTTAACTATACAAAGTTAAATGAGGCACTTACTTAGATAAACTATTATACTTCTAACTTTGAATTTGTTTCTTAACATAAAACTACAATATAAAAACTCTTAATATAAGTTTGTGCCAAAGAATCTATGTTAAGATTAAGATTTTTTACATCAAGTATATGCTTTAAAACTTCACTCAAAGGTTTTAGAGATGGTGTCTCAAAAAAAGGAGGTGTTTGAAAACACCATTTGATGTGAATAATACGAATTGTATACATTGATTATGTCAAAATAGTATAAAGTATAGACACAAAGATTACCACCAACTTGACAATTTCATAAAAATGATGGTCTTCATCGCATGTACAACAAAGTACTAACTAGAAAGAGTATGATATCTCCAAGATTGAGAGTGTTCAAAAAACACCGTTTTGTAACACTACCAAATGTCAAGAACATTCTGATTGTTTGGATCACTTAATAAAGACAATTACTAAGAAGAAAAAGTTAACAATACCATAGAAGCATCAACAATGAAACCAAAGAAATTGAATGAGAGAAGTCTCCTCACAATAGGATGCACTTCATTAAAATAATAGTTTAAAGATTTTTCAAGCTATCCCACAACATTCCATCAAGTTTAAAATTTGAAAAGTACACAATGCCAAATACTTGGTGGATGCTATTTAGAATACTTAACTAGTACACTTAAGGTGGCCTCCTTCTCTTGATATTTTGAGTCCTTTGAGACATATAACATTGCATTACATAGTGAGTCTCAGGATCAAGATGGAACATCACAAAATTTCTTATGGTATAGTCTCTCTTGTCATTGAGTAGGTTGGTTCCAAAACTTTGAAAAAATCATATAAGTTCCTTGCATATTCCACATCACTCGATATGGACTATCATCAAATATTATAGTGTTACCCCCATCTAAATAATCAAATAGCTTCCATATGGTCGAAAGTTTTCAGTGATAGGCTCTTTTGTAACCGATCATGAAAGCACGTGTTATCCATAATCATCTTGAACTTGTGACTTTGTGTAGGAAAACAGGTCTTGATTATGTGTTGAGCTTTTTGTAGAAGATGGAAGCTCCAAATCCAAACCTCAAAGAACTCAAAGCAAAATCTTAAGAAATACTCTGCATCTTGACGCACCACATATACCTCATTGTTATCTTCTACAATGCACATGTACTTGGTCTAGGTTGGCCTTGATTGAAGCTCAAATGTTGCAAGAAGCACACCCTCTAAATCCAAGATAAGCGTTCTTTTCTCCTGTTTGAAAGATGCTGGTAGATAATGAAACGATTGCTCTTGGTTTGAATGTGATATTTGATGTAATATAAAAGGGAGCTGCTCTATTTTGTGATAATCTAATAACAAAACATTTTTTCTTAGAAGCCTTGAAATGATTTTTAAAAAAAAGTTAATATAGAGATCTTAAGTGTGTTGAAGACCTTAGGGACATAGGGTGCTAATTTGTGGTTACACTTAGTAAGTCTTATGCAAGAACACATGCCAAACTATGACCCTATGACCTTAGAGTCATAGGGTGTTGACCATAAAGTGCAATTCCCCCAAGGTCATAGAGCAAGATTTGACCTTATGAGCATGTAGATTGTCCTTGATGGCACAATGAACTCAACTTTCAAAGCAAACAACTATAAAACCTTTTTAAAAAAAAGAGCATTTGGCACACGAAACTCAAAATTTACTTATAGTATTGAAAGACAAATTAAAAAACTATTAATCATTTACATCTTCATATATCTTGAAACCCCAAGCACTCTAACAAAGTCTCTGAGTACATAAACATCTTTGTATATGACAAAATGTTACAAAACATTTCCCCATCATTTCTTGATATAGGGCTATTTGAGATCATACTGAATTTTTAGATGCTTTATATAATTCCTGGCTTCATGTACTTTGATCACAGGCTCCTTGTATCCCAATTTTTGGGCAAACATGATTGCTTCTGTACCTTTCAAGGCTGATAACGAGTTGATATTCTTAAGACCCTTACTTTTTCTCGATCACGTGCTGAATGTTTCTTGTCTTGACTTCGAGTGGACATTCCACTAGTGCTAGATGTTGCAACTTTCTCATCGTGAAGAGGACGAGAAACTTCTGGTAGCCTTCCCGTGCAGTAGTTTTTTCCTAGAAAAATTAGATTTCTCTCCTCCCACTCAGCAACAACCTTGTGTATACAGTTATAAAGCTCATGACCTTGAGCAATGGATGCTTGTCCATATAAATGAGACCCTGTAACTGTGCGAATGTCATTAACATGATTGAGAACTTTGATATATGGTAGCAGCTCCCCAAGGAGGATATTATCCTCCTCATCATCAACATTAAATGATGGTGGAAAAATACAGTTCAATGCAGGATTCACGCATCCCTTTAATGGTTCATTATCTACAAGAAGCAATCTTCTTGCATCAAGCCCAAATTTTGATGATGCAATAGCCAACGGTTTGAAAAGTGCTTCTACTCCTGGATTATCTAAGCGAGTGATCCTTGATTCTACGCATGGTTGAAATTGGCTTTGCCCCCAGATTCTAAAGAATGGAAATTTTTCTTTAGCTTCCTTTTCTAAAATCTTGATGATGTCCACAACATGCATGTCATTAGCAGCTGACCATATCCCTACATTGAAATTGCTAAGTAGAGCCTTTAAAAACTCAATGCATCCTGGACAAGGAAAAATATGCTCATGTCTAAACTTTAAACTCTTCATTTTCTTGGACTTTTGCCAGCATCTCCTCAGGAACAATCCACACAAGCTCACTATTATAGTCACCATTGGTTTGTTGGTGGATGGAAGGTCTGACTCACCATTCACTTCGATTTCCAAATCCTGGGGTGCTAAAATATTGTGTTGGATTCTCCTTCTGGCGTTGCACATGTTCTGGAACTTGCATTGCCTTCTACTTCCATTGTAGTGTCATGCAACCAATTCCCAAATCTTGGGCTACTATAATATTTTCATTGGATTCTTCTTCTTGCCTTGCACATGTTCTGGAACTTTCACTGTCTTCTTCCATTGGATTACTCTTTAAATTTATCTCCAGTCGTTGTAGCAGTTGACCTTCAAAAACTTGTATATTCTTGTCATCTTCTTCAAAAACTCTTTGGTTGACATGGAGATTGATAGAATCTTTCTCAGTAGGGTCAATGGCATGAGCATCCTCTATACCAACGATCTTGAGTAAAACTTTGTCAGCCGCAATATCTTGTTGAAGGACTGCAAGTTTAAAGAACACCTAATTTTAGATTCCAAAGTATCTACATTTTGATAAATATTTTTTGTCACACTCTTAGAAAAAACTCATCGCAAATAGCAAATTTACTAACTGACAACACATCTACAATGAATTTATTTTTATGATCCTCATTGTCTAGAGATTCCTAATCTTTATCTAGCTACATTAGTTCTTTGTCCATGATGGTGGCGCCTAGAAGTATAATTGGAGAAACATTTATGCCTTTAAGCTCTAGAGCACAAGTCTCATTTTCTATTGCCATGATCTTCTTGCATTGGATGATTTCCTTGACTAAGTTTCCTATGGCCTTCAGGCCATAGGGTTAGGATTTTTAGGAGGTCTCAACATATAAATAGATATATGGCTTCAAATCCATATGGTAATTTACTTCTGTGTCACCCTATGGCCCTAAGGCCATGGGTTGTCATAGGGCCACAAGATGCCCTCTATGAGCACTAGTAAGAAACCATCTATGCTTTATGTTGGCACCCTATGGCTCGAGGGCCACAAGGTGTTCCTCTTATGCTAGTAAGAAACCATTTATGCTACATGTTGTCACTCTATGGCCCTTGGGCCATAGGGTGCCCTCTATGCTAGTAACAAATCCTCTATGCTCTATGTTTGCACCCTATGGACCTAGGGCCACAAGATACCCTCTATGATAGTAAGAAATCCTCTATTCTCTATGTTTGCACCCTATGGACATAGGGCCACAAGGTACCCTTTATGTTAGTAAGAAATCCTCTATGCTCAATATTGAAACCCTATGGCCCCAAGGCCATAGGATGTCCTCTATGGTAGTAAGAAAAACACTCTACGCTCTATGTTGGCACCCTATGGAGACTTGAGGGCCACAAGGTACCCTTTATAATGCTACTAAGAAACCTTGTACGCTCTAGGGGAGCACCAAATAGCCCCTACGCAACAAGGTTCCCTCTATGCTAGAAAGAAAACCTCTACGCTCTACATTGGCAACCTACAGCCCTCGGGCCATAGGGTGCATCAAATGGCTCCTAGGCCACAGGGTGGCCTCTATGCTAGAAAGAAACCATCTAAAGACCGTAGGCCACAAGATGCACTCTATGCTAGTAAGAAACCATCTAAACTCTATGTTGGTAACCTATGGCCTAAAGGCCATAGGGTGTCCAAGGAACCCTTTAGGAGCATTCCCCACAAAGACCACCTTATGGCCCCATGGTGATTTAGTGGCCTAGATGCCCTTCTTAAGACTCTTCTATTTTTATATCATATGGACCCAGGGAAATAAGCTATCCTCTATGCTATCAAAAAACCCTTTATGCTCTTTGTTAGAATTGTATGGCCCCAAGGCCATAGGGTGCTCTCAATTCTAGCAAGAAACCCTCCATGCTATATGTTTGCACCCTATGGCACCAAGGACACAGGGTGTCCTCCATGATAGTAAAAAACCCTCTATGCTCTATGTTTTCACCCCATTTGACTATGTTGACACCCTATGGCCCCAGGGCCGTAGGGTGCTCTCTATGCTAGTAAGAAACCCTATATTCTCTATGTTGGCACTCTATGGTCCCAAGGGCCCTAGGGTGGAAAATGTGACCTTTGAGAGTATTCCTTACCATGTTTGCAAAGACTATCTTAGCCTAGGTGCCATCTTAGAGACTCTATATTGGCACCCTATGACCTAGGGCCATAGGGTGCCCATTATCCTATAAAGAGACCCTCTATGTTAGCAATAAACCCGCTATTCTCTATGTTGGCACCCTATGGCCCTAGGGCCACAAGGTGCCCTTCATCCTAGGAAGAGACCCTTTATGCCCTAAATTGGTACTCTTTGGCCTCAGGGTCATAGGATGCCTTCTATGCTAGTAAGATACATTATATGTTCTAGGTTTCCACTCTATTGAGTAAGGCTAAAAGGTTTTGCTCTATGAAGAAACCATGTATACTATATGTTGGCAGTGTATGGCCCTAGGGCTAGAAGGAAACCCTAGGGCTATAGGGTGTCCTCTATGCTACTACCATATGGTCCAAGGGCCAGATGGTGACCAAGGTTTCATGTGTGAGAGAATTCTCTACTGCATATACAAAAACCACTTTATGGCACTATGGCATCCCAAGGGCAACAAGGTGCTAATAAAAATCCCTCTATGCTCTATGTTGGCACCCTATGGCCACAAGGCCATAGGGCGGCCTTTATGCTAGTAAAATTCCCTCTATGCACTATGCACTATGTTTATGTGTATACTTATAAGAAGCCATTTATGCACTATGTTGGCATCTTATGACCCTAGATCCATAAGACGTCCTCTATGGTAAAAGAGAAATCTTACATGGCTATGCTGGCATCCTATGATCCTAGGGCCATAGGGTGTCCTCTATGCTAGCAAACCCTCTATGCCTAATGCTAGCACCGTATAACCCCAGGGTCACAAGGTATCCCTCCATGCTCTATATAGGCACCCTATGGCCCCAGGGCCATAGGGTCATTCTATGATAATAAAAACCTCAATATTTTTTCTGTTGGCACCCTATGTCCCTAGGGCCACAAGGTGCCCTCAAGGCTAATACATACCCCTAATGTTTCATGTTTGCACCCTATGGTGCTAGTATCACAAGGTGTTGTCTATGCTAGGAAGAAACCTTGTGAGCTCTGTGTTCACACCCTATGGCCCTAGGGTGCCCTATATGCTACTAAGAAACAGCATATGCTCTATGTTGGAACCTTGTGGCCCTAGGGCCATAGGGTGCTATCATAAGAAACCATCTATTGTCTATGTTGAGACCCTATGTCCCTAAGTCCATAGGGGGGCCAAGGTGTCCTTGAAGAGAATTCCTTACTACATAGATATAGAATAATTTATGGACCCAAGACCATTGAGTGACCTAAGTGCCCCTTTAGAGACTCTATATTTGTACCCTATGGACATTGAGTGACTTACGTGCCTCTTCATAGACTCTATGTTAGAGCCCTATGGTACTAGGGTCATAGAGTGCTCTCTATGCTACTAAGAGACCCTATATGATCTTTGTTGACACTCTTGGAGCCATAGGGTACCTTTCATATTAGCAAGAAATTCTACATGCTTTATGTTAGCAGCCTATGGCCCTAGAGCCACAAGGTGCCCTCTATGTTTCTATGCTAAAAGGAAATCCTCCATGCTCTAAGTTGGCAGATGACCCAAGGGCCAAAGGGTGTCTTCAATGCTAGTAAGAAACACTATATGCTCTAAGTTTGTATCCTATGGCCCAAGGGACATAGGGTGGCCAAGGAATCCATGGTACATTCACAAATGGATCTTGATTACGATGTCATTAGAGCACATAGAATTCTTTCTAATATTAGTAATTTCAATAAAAAAAAGTCAAGTTGTTTTCTTAAATACCATTTATATAGGTGATATACTTTTTGACATAATTTTCAAGGATGAATACACATTAAAAGTTTTCATAATAAAATAGTCATGAAAAAATCAAAGTGTTAACTTTTTTATAAAATCTCAATGTATTTATGATCTTATTAAAATGTGTAAATTAATACTGCGGTAAATATGCAATCCAATATACAAATTTTCATCATTATCATTATCATACATCATACATCTGTTGCTTTGCCACACAATTGAAGGGGTCTTTGCCTTCAAATATCATCATAACATTCAAACATTTAAATCAAATTTGCAAGTACTTTAATTCACAAATGCATTGATCTGCTTGTGGATGGAAGGTCCGGCTCACCATGCACTTTGATTTTCAAATCCGGGGGAAAAAATATTTGTGTTGGATTCTCCTTATGGCATTGCACATGTTCTGGAACTTGCATTGCCTTCTACTTCCAATTTGCAAACTTAAACAATGGTTATACATTATACAATCATTTCTTTGCAATAAACCTTGATACAATGTTCTGATTGCTACATGACAAGCTTAAAAAATTGTACTAGTCCTAGCTTCCCTCTATTGTCAAGATATAAATTCCAATTCTCTGCATCATCTAGAAGAGAAACAAAATCATACT
The DNA here is from genome assembly GCF_014529385.1 of Adiantum capillus-veneris. Lineage (NCBI taxonomy): Eukaryota > Viridiplantae > Streptophyta > Polypodiopsida > Polypodiales > Pteridaceae > Adiantum > Adiantum capillus-veneris. The sequence continues at coordinate 88,234,493 of NC_140943.1, read as the reverse complement.
TTGAAACAAAATACTCGCACTTTATATCTTTGATTAAAATCTTGTTACAATTAAAGAACTAGATCTTCACATAATCCAAAGGACAAATACTTCAATAACCAATTGCACTTTGATACTCGATGTTTACAACAAATGTTGAATATATGTTTAATCTAGTTCGTTGCAATACAAAGATAATTATTTCAAACGCTTACACCATCAATTCACAATAGAAGAACTTACACCCAACAAAAAATGATCATAAATCAATTGTTCAAACTCTCATTTTGGAATTTTGAGGACTAAATACTTTTTAGTTTTTTCTATCTTATTTCATTCTCAATAGAATATTAAACCTTAATCACAAGATAAGAAATATATGTCCCTAATGTATATGGACACAAGATATAAGGCCAAAGAAAAATGTTTTTGAAACACTTAAAGAATCTTTAGGTGACCTAGAATAACCAACCTATGGTCTAAAGGCCATAGGGTGTCATGTGATATTTTATAAGATGTGTCCATAGAGAGCTAAGTGATTTGCATCCATGGGGTGGTTTAAGTGTCCCTGTGGAGATTCTATGTCACCACCCTATGGCCCTAAGGCCTTAGGGTATCCCAAATTCTCTTGGATAACTTATGTTTCCTTCTAGAATAGCCCAAATACTTATGTGCCCTTTTAGAGACTTTATGTAATCATCCTATATCCATAAGATTGTAGGGTAGCCCAAATGCTTTTGGGGGTTTTTGTGTTGACACCCTATGGCCTTAAGGCTGCAGACTAGCCCAAATGCTTATGTGCCCTTTTAAAGACTCTATGTAATCACCCTATATCCGTAAGATTGTAGGGTAGGCCAAATGCTTTTGGGGGATTCTATGTTGACACCCATGGACCTAAGGTTATAGAGTAACCCAGATGCTTATGTGCCCTTTTAGAGACTCGGTGTAATCACCCTACGTCCGTAAGTTTGTAGGGTATCCCATTTTCTTTTGGGGGATTCTATGGCCCTAGGGCCATAGGGTGTCATGTCTACAAAGAACTCTATGATCCTCAAGTCATAGGGTGTTCTTCCCAAACCTCATATGATCACTTAACTTTAAAGTATTACATAATATATCTTATGACTATATATAAATGTAGAATTCTATTTACCACAACATGTCCATATAATAGCATATACTTAAGTTTAATTCATTTATTGTGAAAAAACTCAAACTCACAAGTTCACATTTTTTCAAAGAAAATAAATTGAGAAAAATAACGAACCAAACATCAATGTTTTTAACATCATGGTGGGCAGATTGAGGTGGGACAAATAAAATAAAATGACAACAATAATAATCTAAATATCAGTAATGTAATATCATGGGTGGCTAGCTTAACCTGTTTCCTATAGAATTTCTAGAATGGCCTCAGCACTTGCATCCAATGGTTCTTCAATTTCTTCTTCCTCTGAATCCTTGGAATTGACTTTCTTTGTGTTATCCACACTTGCCCACCTTCTAAGATCAAGGTCTTCTTCCAGTATGGAATGGTAAAGAGATTCCAATTGCGTCATTTGATCACTACTACATGCAACTGATATCACCTTTCTCTGTTGTTGTAGTGCCTCTTTAGTCCCATAGCCTAATGAGAAGATGTCTATTACTTCATGATCTTCTTTGAGACATATGCATTTGATTGCACGACGTACAAAAAAGGCTTTGGCCATGGTCACAGCATCATACTCATCGTCGTTGATGCATCGTCGTTGATGCATAGAGTATGCATTGGCTCCAATAGTGACTCTTTAACACTAGAGTAGTTGGTGTACTGCTCTCCTTGACTAAAAAATGCCCAAACCCCAAAAATTACTTCGTGAAGATCACATGTTTGGATGGTCTCTGATCCCATTAAGGAGCTCAAAGGTAGAACGTGCATTTCATAGCATTTAGCTTTTTCAGAAATTGCCTTCTCTAGGGAAGCAGCATGCTGATACTTGACTAAGCCGGCAATTAAAAACTATGATGGTTGATGTGCTACCCCACATACTCCATCAATTACTTTACCAAATTGGGTATCACTCCAACCACTAGATGTAAGACTTTTGTGTGTTGTATCTATGATGCAAACACCAACAAGAATTTTTTGAGCTATTCTCACCTACAGAGAAACTCAATGTCTTCCAAATTCTTTCCAACACACTTGATTGTCCATGGTAAAATGAATTGCAAACTAGAAGTGCCATTCTTTTGTGCAATGATCCATTGCACATATCCCCTAGTGATCTCAGGAATTGGCTCTTTCTCCTTTCCTTTTTGGAGTAAGAGATTTAGCTATTGCATACAGCTCGTGAAGAGAGATTTGTAAATCTCATCTGTAATGTTATAATGAGACTTACATTCATCCCATGAAGTAACTTCTATTGCTAATGGATCTATCTCTTTAAATGCCATCAATATTTGAGGCTCAAAAACCTTGGTCTGCTTTAAGTTCGTTGCACGTGCAGTGAGGTCGAGCATGCCCGCTTGATGTGGTTGCTTCACTAAGCAAGTCTTCTCATCTGTCAGCTCCTGTTGTAGTAGATTGACATCATTATCTTCTAAACCATTTAGGAATCTAAAGGTTGTTATGCTTGGTTGTCACCCACGAGCAGTGGGGATGTCTCATGCTTCTCCAAGATGTTTATCCACTGATCATAGATTTCATCATTGTACATGACCACGTGTGCTCCTTTGTTGGCAAATGATTTATGGTTGAACACGATGTTCACCACATTTACAAAGGCCTTCAAAATAAAGAAATGAAAATTAACTTTATTTCAAGACATATTTGTAACAAAAACAAGCATAGGGAAGTGGAACTTACATCCCAAGGTGCTCGACTCGGATGACTGACAGGAACACCTGCCTTGGGTTTTGTTGGTTTAGAATATGCAAGCCATTGACTACAACCATGCTTCAAGACCTCCACATAAGGATTGTGTTTCATTGCTATTATTCTCTCCATGTTCTTCATTTTGGAAATGTGAACAGCAACCTCTTTCGAAGCATCTACCACTATCCTTGCACTTCTAAACTTGTAGAACTCTTTTCTCAAAGCATACTTAGTGTTGTTGTTACGCAAAAAAGCTCTAGCCGCTATGATGGAATGCTGACCAGCTAGAATCCAGTAGTGGTATGTTGATAGCTTGTCTCCATGCACTTCAGCTGTTTGTAAAGTCCTTTTTGTAATTGGGCTATACGACATCAGGTCTGCTGCACTGGAAACTGGCCTAGAGTGCCCTGCAAATTTCTTCAAGAGATATGTCACATACACATCTGACAATGGTCTGCATTTATAGCCATCTAGTGCAAGGTTGCATTGCTCAACTAGGATCAATTTGGTAAATTGTACACCAAATTTAAAATAGTGTGCAATTCCAACGTATCCATCTAGCCCACTCTTAGAAGTTTTGGCAACTTCTTTATCAAGATCGTTTTCTTTGGGCTGTATAATAGAGTCCAACATAGCTAAGGATGCTGAGTCCACAACCATTGCCACTGAAGGGGTTTCAACTGTTAGGGTTACAAGTCCACTAGAATTTCTTGCTTCTTGAGTCTGTAAAAAGGGTATAACTGAAATATTTTCTTCAGCCACATTTCCACTATTGTCTCCAAGTGAGGGAGTCTGACCCTCCTTGAGAGTCTTAGATTGATTTGCTTTACCTGTGTCTTCATTCTTTCGCTTCTTATTCTTCTTTGTGCTGCTCAATTTACCTAAATATTGATTGACTTTCTTAAAGCCCTCAATATATAAGTCTATAAGGTTCTCACTTGGAGTGTCTTCTTGAAGCTCCACCCACCCTGCTTTTGTCATTGTCACTCCGTCATCAACCTTCACCAATTTTTGAGCAAAGGCCATAGGCTCCAGGAAGTAGGAGTCACCATTGAGTAGTTTTACTCCAAGACATGGAGACATTTCAAGATCTGAACAATCTTTCTTTATCTCCTTGACAATACCACAGTCCTTGAAGGGCAATTGCTCTTTATCTTGAAAGAACAAGTGGAATTTCTCATCACTTCCACCATTTGGTAAGTGAAAATCTAGATACCAAGAACTTGGTGTTGAGCCTGTTGCATCAACTGACTTTGACTTTCTCTTTTGAGACATTTTTCGTAAAAAGAATGACATATATTTAGACAAGATGGATATTAATACATCCATATGGACCTAGGACCATAGAGTCCCCTCTATGTTAAACCATGTGTTCCTAGGTCCAAAGGGTGCCAACAAAATGGTTCTACAAGTGTACCTAGGCCACTCTATAGTAGTGTGATCACATGTTCTCTTATGACATTAGAGGAACCTCAAAGTAGTATCCCTTGAATGGCCTAAATACCCCTTTAGATCCTCTACACCAACACCATATGGCATCATGTGTCCTGAAGGCCATAGGGTCCCCTGCATGCTAGTAAGAACCACTCTATGCTCTACATTGGCATCCTATGGCCCCAAGGCCACAAGGTGGCCTCAATGTTTTGAATAAACGCTTCATGAGGGTTTTCTGGTAACCTATGGCCTGAGGGCCATATGGTGCTCTCCATGCAAGTAAAAACCACTATTTGCTCTATATTGAGGAGACCTTGTGAGATGAAGTCCATAGGGTCCCCTCTATGCTAGTAAGAACCTCTGTTTACTCTATAATGGCACCCTATGGCCTAAAGGCCATAAGGTTCCCTCTATACTACTAAGAATCTCTTTGTGCTCTATGATCTATCGTCTATTCTCTATGATCTATATTGACTTCCTATGGCCCCAAGGCCACAAGGTGCCCTCATTGTTTCCAAAAACCCCTCATTGTTTTGCTATGGCCCCAGGGCTATAGCTCTCTATGCCGGTATAAAGCACCATTTGCTCTATATTGGCTCCCTAAGGCCTGAAGGCCATAGGGTTGGCCTCAAGGGCCCCAAGGGTGCTCTGTGTGCCAATGAAAAATAATATTTTATCTATATTGCGAAGACCTTGAAGGCTAAAGGCCATAGGAACCCTTATATGATGGATTTTTGACAACCAATCACCCTAGGTCCATAGGATGTTCTATATGCCAATAATAACACTATTTTCTCTATATTGGCACCATGTGACTTGAAAGCCATATGGTCCCCTCTATTCTAGTAATAGCCTCTCCATGCTCTATATTGGCACCCTTTGGCCTGAAGGCCATAGGGTCCGATCTTTGATAGTAAGAACCGATCTATGCTCTATATTGGCACCCTATGGCCATAGGGTCCCCTGTATGCTAGTAAGAACCTCTCTATGCTCTACACATCCGATGAACCCAAGGCCACAAGTTGCCCTCTATGTTTTGAAGAAACTCTTTATGAGGGTTTTTTGGCAACCTATGGACCCAGGGCCATAGGGTGCTCTCGATGCCATTGAAAAACCCTCATTGTTTTGGCACCCTATGGCCCCAAGTATAAAGAACTATTTGGTCTCTCTATGCTAGTAAGAACTGATCTATGCTCTATATTGGCACCCTTTGGCTTGAAGGCCATAGGGTCCACTCTTTGCTAGTAAGAAAGAATCTATGCTCTATATTGGCACCCTATGGCCAGAAGGCCATAGGGTCCCCTGTATGCTAGTAAGAACCTCTCTATGCTCTACACATACTATGACCCCAAGGGCACAAGGTGCCCTCTATGTTTTGAAGAAACCTTTCATGAGGGTTTTTTTGCAACCTATGGACAGAGGGCCATAGGGTGCTCTCTATGCTAGTAAAAACACTATTTGCTCTATATCGATGAGACTTTGTGGGCTGAAGGCCATAGGATCCCCTCTATGCTAGTAAGAACCTCTGTTTTCTCTATGTTGACACCCTGTGGCCTAAAGGCCATAGGGTTCCCTGTATGCTAGTAAGAAGCTCTCTATGATCTATGCTCTATGCTCTATATTGACATCCTATGGACCCAAGGCCACAAGGTGCCCTCACTGTTTCGAAAAAACCCTCATTGTTTTGGCACCCTATGGCCCCAGGTATAAAGCACTATTTGGTCTCTATATGCTAGTAAGAACCGGTCTATGCTCTATATTGGCACCCTTTCGCCTGAACTTCCACTCGCCTGAAGGCCATAGGGTCCGCTCTTTGCTAGTAAGAACCAATCTATGCTCTATATTGGCACTCTATGGCCTGAAGGCCATAGGGTCCTCTGTATGCTAGTAAGAACCTCTCTATGCTCTACACATCCTACGACCCCAAGGGCACAAGGTGCCCTCTATGTTTTGAAGAAACCCTTCATGAGGGTTTTTTAGCAACCTATGGACCCAGGGCCATAGGGCGCTCTCTATGCCAGTAAAAACAATATTTGCTCTATATTTGACCTTATGGGCTGAAGGCCATAGGGTCCCCTCTATGCTAGTAAGAAACCGTGTTGACACCCTGTGGCCTGAAGGCCATAGGGTTCCCTCTATGGTAGTAAGAATCTCTTTGTGCTCTATGCTCTATCCTCTATATTGACATCTTATGTCTCCAAGGCCACAAGGTGCCCTCATTGTTTCAAAAAAACCCTCATTGTTTTGGCACCCTACAGCCTCAGGTATAAAGCACTATTTCGTCTCTCTATGCTAGTAAGAACCGATCTATGCTCTATATTGGCACCCTATGGCCTGAAGGCCATAGAGTCCCCTGTATGCTAGTATTAACTCTCTATGCTCTACACATCCTATGACCCCAAGGGCACAAGGTGCCCTCTATGTTTTGAAGGAACCCTTCATGAGGGTTTTTTGGCAACCTAAGGACCAAGGGCCATAGGGTGCTCTCTATGCCAGTAAAAAACACTATTTGCTCTATATTGAGGAGACCTTGTGGGCTGAAGTCCATAGGGTCCCCTCTATGCTAGTAAGAACCTCTGTTTTCTCTATATTGACACCCTGTGGTCTGAAGGCCATAGGGTTCCCTCTATGGTAGTAAAAAGCTCTCTATGCTCTATATTAAGATCCTATGGCCCGAAGGCCACAAGGTGCCCTCATTGTTTCGAAAAAACCCTCATTGTTTTGGGACCCTATGCCCACATGTATAAAGCACTATTTGGTGTCTCTATGCTAGTAAGAACCGATCTATCCTCTATATTGGCACCCTATGACCTGAAGGCCATAGGTTTCCCTGTATTCTAGTAAGTAACTCTCTATGCTCTACACATCCTATGACCCCAAGGCCACAAGTTTCCCTCTATGTTTTGAAGAAACCCTTCATGAGGGTTTTTTGGCAACCTATGGACCCAGGGCCATAGGGTTCTCTCTATGCCATTGAGGAGACCTTATGGGCTGAAGACCATAGGGTCCCCTCTATGCTAGTAAGAATCTCTCTTTTCTCTACGTTGACACCCTATGGCCTGAAGGCCAAAGGGTTCCCTCTATGATAGTAAGAAGCTATGTATGCTCTATATTTATATCCTATGGCCCAAAGGCCACAAGGTGCCCTCATTGTTTCAAAAAAACCCTCATTGTTTTGGCACCCTATGGCCACATGTATAAAGAACTATTTGGTGTCTCTATGCTAGTAAGAACCGATCTATCATCTATATTGGCACCCTATGACCTGAAGGCCATAGGGTCCCCTGTATGCTAGTAAGTAACTCTCTATGCTCTACACATCCTATGACCCCAAGGCCACAAGTTGCCCTCTTTCTTTTGAACAAACCCTTGATGAGGGTTTTTTGGCAACCTATGGACCCAGGGCCATAGTATTCTCTGTATTCCATTGAGTCAAGACTTCGTGGGCTGAAGGCCATAGGGTCCCCTCTATGCTAGTAAGAACCTCTATTTTCTCTACGTTGGCACCCTGTGGCGTGAAGGCCATAGGGTCCCCTGTATGCTAGTAAGAAGCTCTCTGTGCTCTATATTGACATCCTATGGCCCAAGTCCTATGGGTGCCCTCATTGTTTTGGCACCCTGTGGCCCCAGGTATAAAGCACTATTTGGTCTCTCTATGCTAGTAAGAACCGATCTATGCTCTATATTGGCACCCTTTGGCCTGAAGGCCATAGGATCCGCTCTTTGCTAGTAAGAACCAATCTATGCTCTATATTGGCACCCTATGACCTGAAGGCCATAGTGTCCCCTGTATGCTAGTAAGAACCTCTCTATGCTCTACACATCCTATGACCCCAAGGGAACAAGTTCCCCTCTCTGTCTTGAAAAAACCCTTCATGAGGGTTTTTTGGCAACCTATGGACCAAGGGCCATAAGGTGCTCTCTATGCCAGTAAAAAACACTATTTGCTGTATATTGAGGAGACCTTGTGGACTGGCGGTCATAGGGCCCCCTCTATGCTGCTTAGAACCTCTGTTTTCTCTATATTGACACCCTGTGGCCTGAAGGCCATAGGGTTCCCTCTATGGTAGTAAGAAGCTCTCTATGCTCTATGCTCTATGCTCTATATTGAGATCCTATGGCCCGAAGGCCACAAGGTGCCCTCATTGTTTCCAAAACCCCTCATTGTTTTGGCACCCTATGGCCACATGTATAAAGCACTATTTGGTGTCTCTATGCTAGTAAGAACCGATCTATCCTCTATATTGGCACCCTATGACCTGAAAGCCATAGGGTCCCCTGTGTGCTAGTAAGTAACTCTCTATGCTCTACACATCCTATGACCCCAAGGCCACAAGTTGCCGTCTATGTTTTGAAGAAACCCTTCATGAGGGTTTTTTTGCAACCTATGGACCCAGGGCCACAGGGTTCTCTCTATGCCATTGAGGAGACCTTGTGGGATGAAGGGCATAGGGTCCCCTCTATGCTAGTAAGAACCTCTATTTTCTCTACGTTGACACCCTATGGCCTGAAGGCCATTGGGTTCCCTCTATGATAGTAAGAAGCTCTCTATGCTCTATATTGAGATCCTATGGCCCGAAGGCCACAAGGTGACCTCATTGTTTTGAAAAACCCCTCATTGTTTTGGCACCCTATGGCCACATGTATAAAGCACTATTTAGTGTCTCTATGCTAGTAAGAACCGATCTTAGTAAGTAACTATCTATGCTCTACACATCCTATGACCCCAAGGCCACAAGTTGCCCTCTATGTTTTGAAGAAACCCTTGATGGGGTTTTTTGGCAACCTATGGACCAAGGGCCATAGGGTTCTCTCTATACCATTGAGGAGACCTTGTGGGATGAAGGCCATAGGGTCCCCTCTATGCTAGTAAGAACCTCTGTTTTCTCTACGTTGAGACCATGTGGCCTGAAGCCATAGGGCTCCCTCTATGATAGTAAGAAGCTCTCTATGCTCTATGCTCTATATTGAGATCCTATGGCCCGAAGGCCACAAGGTTCCCTCATGGTTTCAAAAAAACCCTCAAAATTTTAGCACCTTATGGCCCTAGGTATAAAGAAATATTTGGTCTCTCTATGCGAGTAAGAACCAATCTATGCTCTATATTGGGACCCTATGGCGTTCACGCCATAGGGTCCCCTGTATGCTAGTAAGTAACTCTCTATGCTCTACACATCCTATGACCCCAAGGCCACAAGTTGCCCTCTATGTTTTGAAGAAACCCTTGATGAGGGTATTTTGGCAACCTATGGACCCAGGGCCATAGTATTCTCTGTATTCCATTGAGGAGACTTTGTGGGCTGAAGGCAATAGGGTCCCCTCTATGCTAGTAAGAACCTCTATTTTCTCTACATTGGCACCCTTTGGCTTGAAGGCCATAGGGTTCCCTGTATGCCACTAAGAAGCTCTCTATACTCTATGCTCTATGCTCTATGCTCTATGCTCTATATTGACATCCTATGGCCCAAGGCCTATGGGTGCCCTCATTGTTTTGGCACCCTGTGGCCCCAGGTATAAAGCACTATTTGGTCTCTCTATGCTAATAAGAACCGATCTATGCTCTATATTTGCACCTTTTGGCCTGAAGGCCATAGGATCCGCTCTTTGCTAGTAAGAACCAATCTATGCTCTATATTGGCACCCTATGACCTGAAGGCCATAGTGTCCCCTGTATGCTAGTGAGAACCTCTCTATGCTCTACACATCCTATGACTCCAAGGGAACAAGTTCCCCTCTCTGTCTTGAAAAAACCCTTCATGAGGGTTTTTTGGCAACCTATGGACCAAGGGCCATAGGGTGCTCTCTATGCCATCGAGGAGACCTTGTGGGCTGAAGGGTATAGGGTCCCCTCTATGCTAGTAAGAACCTCTGTTTTCTCTATGTTGACACCCTATGGCTTGAAGGCCATAGGGTTCCCTCTATGATAGTAAGAAGCTCTCTATGCTCTATATTGAGATCCTATGGCCCGAAGGCCACAAGGTTCCCTCATTGTTTTGAAAAACCCCTCATTGTTTTGGCACCCGATGGCCACATGTATAAAACACTATTTGGTGTCTCTATGCTAGTAAGAACCGATCTATCTTCTATATTGGCACCTCATGACCTGAAGGTCATAGGGTCCCATGTATGCTAGTAAGTAACTATCTTTGCTCTACACATCCTATGACCCCAAGGCCACAAGTTTCCCTCTATGTTTTGAAGAAACCCTTGATGAGGGTTTTTTGGCAACCTATGGACCCAAGGCCATAGGGTTCTCTCTATGCCATTGAGGAGACCTTGTGGGCTGAAGGCCATAGGGTCCCCTCTATGCTAGTAAGAACCTCTGTTTTCTCTACGTTGAGACCCTCTGGCCTGAAGGCCATAGGGTTCCCTCTATGATAGTAAGAAGCTCTCTATGCTCTATGATCTATGCTCTATGCTCTATATTGAGATCCTATGGCCCGAAGGCCACAAGGTGCCCTCATGGTTTCAAAAAAACCCTCAAAATTTTGGCACCTTATGGCCCCAGGTATAAAGCAATATTTGGTCTCTCTATGCGAGTAAGAACCGATCTATGCTCTTTATTGGGACCCTATGGCGTGAAGGCCATAGGGTCCCCTATATGCTAGTAAGAGCCTCTCTCTGCTCTACACATCTTATGACCCTAAGGACACAAGGTGCCCTGTATGTTTTAAAGAAACCCTTCATGAGGATTTTTTGGCCTATGAACCCAGGGCCATAGCGTGCTCTCCATGCTAGTAAAAAACACTATTTGCTCTATATTGAGGAGACCTTGTGGGCTGGCAGCCATAGGGTCCCCTCTATGCTAGTAAGAACCTTTGTTTTCTCTATAATGCCACCCTGTGGGCTGAAAGGCCATAGGGTTCCCTCTATGCTAGTAAGAACCTCTCTATGCTCTATGCTCTATATTGACATCCTTTGGCCCTAAGGCCACATGGTGCCCTCATTGTTTCAAAAAAACCCTTATTGTTTTGGCAACCTATGGCCCCATGGCCATAGAGTGCTCTCTATGCCGCTATAAAGCACTATTTGGTCTATATTGACACCCTAAGGCTTGAAGACCATAGGGTCCCCTCTATGTTAGTAAGAAGCTCTCGATGCTCTTTAATGAAATCCTATGGCCCCAAGGGCCACAAGGTTCCCTCTATGTTTTCAATTTGAAGAAACCCTTCATGATGGATTTTTGACAACCAATGGCCCTAGGGCCATAGGGAGTTATATTTTTCAATAAAAAACACTATTTGCTCTATATTGGCACCATGTGGCTTGAAGGCCATAGGGTCCCCTCTATTCTAGTAAGAGCCTCTCCATGCTCTATATTGGCACCCTTTTGCCTAAAGTCCATACGGTCCGCTCTATGCTAGTAAGAACCGATCTATGCTCTATATGGCACCTTGTATGCTAGAAACCACTATGAGGGTTTTTCGGAAACCTATGGCCCCAAGGCCATAGGACATTAGGAAAATTTTGAGCTCATTTTGGGCCTTTTAAGGGTGCCACATCATCAAAGCTGCACAAAAGAGAGCAATCCAGTAAACCCTCTAAATATTACTCAGAACCCCATGATTTGACCTATTATTAGAAAGCTCTTGACAAATGAATTCTAAAGAGTCAATGTCTAAAAAGTTTGGATGAGTTTCATGAAAGTTATGGCATTTTTTTCCAATCAGCTAGTTTTTGTTACCGTTACGGTACTCTAAAATCACCCTTTTCCATATCTATATGAAGGAAATGTCTGATACATGCATGCTATATATCAATAGATAGCATTTGAAGAGTAGATTCTAAATATCCAACCTCCCACAAATTTGGATCTTATTTCCAAAAGAATTACCGGTCCCCACTTTTTAAAAGCTTGCCACATCAGCAATTTCTTACAAGGCCCAAAAATGAGCTCAAATTTTTCCTAATGTGCTCTCTTTATGGCCATAGGGTTTGTTGTATACTAAGGAAAACTCTCCATGCTCTATATCTTGGCATCTTATGGAGGTTGTTCCATATGCTAATAAGAAATTACCATTTCTCTAGGTTTGTCTCCTATTGCTTTACGGCAACAAGGTGTCATGCTACATGGAAATAATTTAAAAAAACCTAAATGCTCTACATTGACACCCTATGGCCCAGGGACTAGGTGTGATCTATGCTACCCTAAACCCCTCTATGCTCTACGTTGACACCCTACGGGCCCCAGGGCCACAAGGTGCCCTCTCTCTCTCTCTCTCTCTCTCTCTCTCTCTCTCTCTCTCATTTAAATTGTTAGGCCTTATTATCAGTCCTCCCTCTCTCTCATCTTCCTCTCCTCTATTTGTCTCTCTTAATCTCCTTTCTCTCTCACTCCAAATAACTTTTTTTCTCCCTCTTCTCATCTCTCCCTATTCACATAGCAGGCAGTCCCTTGTGAATTTTGGGCCTCAATATCTACCGGTATACCTCTGACATCGTCATTCAGGCACCCCCTACCACATCTCCTCTTTCTAGGACCTCTCTCACACCAACAAAAAGCGTACAATACAAAGGTTAGTTCTTTTCTGTTTTTTTGTTTTACAGTTTTACTGTTTTACTATTTTACTGTTTTTTTATAGAGATCAATAAATAAATTAAAAACAAAGATTGAGCTTACATGTGAGGCACTGTTGTGTTTGGGAGGGAGGCACACAGAGAGAGAGAGACAGAGAAGGAGAAACAAGGGGCACCACAGGATGCTGCACGTTTGAGAGTAAGGCGAAAGAGGCGTTACCACAGGATGCTGTCGTGAGATATTGCACGCTTGAGAGGCACACGGAGGGTGGCAAAGGGTGGCTATTCGTTCATCGAAGGGCAGCGTGAGGTGCTATTTGTTTGGGAGAAGAGACTTAGCAAGGGCGACAAAGGGGCGCTCTTTGTTCGAGGCATAGAGAGGGCACACAACAGAGGCGGCGCAAAAGAGGCATTTGGGAGAGGCGTAGGGAGCGCGCACGGAGGGTGTTTAGGAGAGGAGCAGGGAGCGCGCAGAGAGCTCTGTTCGAGAGAGTAGAGTAGGATTTCGAAAAGAAAGAGAGAGAGAAAGAAAGAGAGAGATAGAGATAAGGTTAATTAATCTTGTTAATTCAAAATTCAAAATTTGACTTTCAAATTTTAAACCTAAACTTCTCTCTCTCTTTTATTTTGAATTTTGAAGAGTTTAAAATCGTTTTCTTAGGGGGAGCGTCATACCAAAGGATTAGAAACTGAAAGAGCTTTCTGCCCAAAAAAAAAAAAGTATAGAATTTTTTCAAAAAATTTACGTAAGACTTTGTCAGTGCCCGTGTCATCTCGCTACGAGTGGAACGACACCCATGGTCGAAATCACCGTCCCGGGACCAAAAATCGCATACTGAAAAATACACTAAAAAACATTCAAAATTAGAGATTTTTTCATCGGAAAAAGTGCGATATTTTTTTGTGCAGTATTGATTGGGAGACTTGAAAACACATTTTGGAAAAATTTGGGGTAAGCAAAAAAAAAAAGGTTTTTTTCGCCACGTGCAATTGCGAACTAATTGCACGTGTTTTGAAAGTGTAAGTATACATGCAACACATATATTTATACAAATAGTATTTAAACGAGGAGGCCGTATACTAGAATGGGTTGCAAAGGTGTTGGTGCGCATTTGCGAAGAGGCTTGTAAAGGTGCGCAGACGCAATTTGATCACACATTTGATCATGCGATACGTGCACACCGTTTTTTTTTATGTCCCTTCAAAGACGTACACATATCATATGGATCTACATCCACGGGACTACTTGAGACACGGTCTCTAGATATAATCAATGGTTGTGGATACACCACATGGCATATGATCAATGAATTTGGTTGTGCCACGTGGCATATCGTGCGGATCAAACGTACCCTCTTATGTCCTGGCAGGCTCTAGCTTTTTGAAATCACTATATATAGCACCCTATGGCCCAAAGTCCATAGGATGCATATATAGCTCACCACAAAACACAAATTGAGGAGACCTTGTGGTCATAAATTCATAAGATCTATATATACTTAGCTAGAAACATCAACTATAGCATCCTATGGCCTTTTGTCTGTAGGATGTTCATATAGTCATCATAAAACACCTACATATAGGGCCCTATGGACCCAAGGCCATAGGATGTATATATATAATCATATCAATACACCTACATATAGCATCCTATGGACCTAAGTCCAAAGGATGTATACAAACTCATTGTGTCACTAAGGCCATATGATGCTATATATCCATCATGAGACAACTACATATAGCGCCCTATGGCCCTCAATACAAAACACCTTGATAAAACATCATATAGACTAAAGGCCATATGATCTATATGTACTCAACACAAAACACCTACATATTATGCCCTCTGACCCTAAGGCCATAGAATGTTATATACCCATCATGAGACAAATACATATAGTGCCCTATGCCCCTTAGACCATAGGATGTGTACATATGCATCGCGAAACACCTACATATATCATCCTATGGCCTTAGGGCCATAGGATGTTATATACCCATCATGACACAACTACATATAGTGCCATATGGCCCTTAGGCCATAGGATGTGAACAGTTGCATCACAAAACACCTACATATAGCTCTATATTGGCCATAAGGCCACAGAATGTTATATACCCATCGTGAGATAACTACATATAGTGCCCTATGGCCCTCAGGCCATAGGATGTGTACAGTTGCATCACGAAACACCTACATATAGCATCCTATGGCCCTAAGGCCACATGATGTTATATACCCATCGTGAGACAACTACATATAGTGCCCGATGGCCATAAGGCCATAGGATGTATATTTACTCAACACAAAACACCTGCATAAAACATCATATTGACTAAAGGCCATATGATTTATACATACTCAGTATGAACCACCTACATATATCATCCTATGGCCCTAAGTCCATAGGATTCTGTATACCCATCATGAAACAACCACATATAGTGCCCTCTATGTATATAATCATAATGAAACACCTACATATATACTCACAATACAATGACTTTGTGATGGTTTTCTTAACAAATATTTATTGAAACCTTCTTGCAGGTATGGATTTTAATCAAGGTGATAGAGTATGCATGTTTGTAGCCACACAAAAGGTTGCCCTTGGGAGTGTCTGTGAGACAAACCCAAATGCATATTGCTCAGGCATGCTTATTGGTGAAGGAAATGTATCGGTGTCAGTTGATTTTTGTTTTCAAAAGAAAGAACTTATTCCATTTCCAACAATGGATGCATTGACAATTGGAGATGCTTTTCACAGTATTGTGAAATGGAGTATTGGGTTGCTACAACATATGGATGAGATACACTACGAAGGGGTTTCTATGTCTGAGACTCACAAAGGAATGGGAGCATTCGAGGCACAGTCTGATGGAATGATCTATAGGGAGGTTTGGAAGGATAAGAGGGTTCAACTTTGGGATGAAAGCAAAACACATGTAGTAGCCGAAGGGGTTGTCATGTATGTGTGTCCATTTGATTCTGTGAACTTTGGTGTGCTAGGTGAAGATAACATCGGTATTGGTATTGAAACATCCTATGCTTGTGAGGCTACTATTTCTACACAATCTTATGTATGCAGCATAAACCTGGTTTGTTGTCCTATCAAGAGAGTGACAACTATGGATGGAAAAGCGTTGTTACAATATGAGGATTTACATGCTAGTGACACATTACAAGATACATGCATTGAATCAGCTTGTTTGGTAGAGCCTATTTCAAAAAAATGAAAATATTGCTTTATGAATAGGAAGCCAAAAATGTCTGTGAGACCTTCTAAGAGATCCAATCAAGCATTCCTATCATCTGTCTAGCTTGTTTCAACCATAGATTGTTTTTCTATGAGGTGTTGTCAATATGCCAATAGAGATAAGGTCATGGCTATGCGCAATAAATTTTGGGGACAAAGTTTGCAAAATAGAACCAACTATGTGTATGATAAAATGTTGGCTGATTGGCGTGAGAACAAAACAACTGCAAAGACTTGCTATGTATTTTCTTTTAATGGCAATGAGGTCTGTAGTAGAGCTTGGTACGAAATTCATGGCATTCCAAAAACTTCATGTTATCGTTATCGTGAACAGTTTGAAAATGGGGTTCGACGCTCAGTGCATGGTAATGATGGTGTCATAAGAAAAGGAAGAGACCATACAGAAATGGGAAGGGCATTGATGCGCTCATTGGTAGATGAAAACTCAGAGAAAATGCCACATAAGAGTAGAACTATGGAAGATGGTACCAGAGAAACCTTGCTTGCAATACCAAACACGTACAAGCAAATAGACATCTTACATGATGTCGATAAAACACTTGAGAGTATGTGTCTCAATCCAATGTCTAGCACTACATTCAATAGGGTTTGGAATACAGAGTTTGCTAATGTGACCTTGTCAAAAACAAGCGAGTTCTCAAAATGTGTTGTGTGTAGTCGGATAAAGTCTCAACTAGAGTCAACAAAGGATGATGAGCTGATTTCACGTTTGAAGGATGAACGTAAAATTCACATGATGCAACAACAAAGCTATAGAAATGTGTACTACACCTGGCGTAAGTTCTCGCAAATCCAAAAGGATAAGTACTTATGCATTATACATGATAAAATGGACCAAAAAAAAATAGCAATACCTAGATTGCGAGTGAACTCAAAAGACTATGCAAATGCATATCAATTGCAAGTATCATTAACAGGTATGATAACACATGGGCATGGGCATGGTATGTATGGTCATTTCTCGTTGAATGGTCTATGGCCTTCAGATCTAAATGCTACAATTGGTTCCCTTGCATTATGCTTACAGAATTTGGAAAGAATAGAAAACCATGGGCTAGGAGATTTATGTCATGATGGTATGCCACGCAGCAATGTAACATTGTTCAATGCATTGAATTCAAGGACAACTCTAGACCACCAAAACAGAATGATGAAAGAGCGTGAGAGGAATGCATCAGCAGCAGTAACACCACCGTTGTCTATTGAAGGATGTAATGCCGAGATTTCTAACTTGCAATCAGCCTCCTCTCAATGTGTTGTGGATACCATGTCCACTCCCATGTTTCAAAAATTGCCTGGGAATCTTTTGCTACAGCTAGATAATTGTGCAGGAGAGAATAAGAATCGATATTTATTTGCATACTTATCCTTCCTGGTAGAAAAAGGTGTTTTCAAAACCGTGCTTTTGGGATTCTTAATGGTGGGTCATACACATGAGGACATAAATGCAATGTTTAGCAGGTTCTCAGAGAGATTACGAACAGGAATGACCTACACTTTTCCACATTTTATGGAACATTTTCAAAAATGTGAAAGTTCAGCTCCAACACCATTTTTGATGACGCAAGTTCCCGACTTCATATCCTTTG
Organism: Adiantum capillus-veneris; assembly: GCF_014529385.1. Taxonomy (NCBI): domain Eukaryota; kingdom Viridiplantae; phylum Streptophyta; class Polypodiopsida; order Polypodiales; family Pteridaceae; genus Adiantum; species Adiantum capillus-veneris. The sequence goes on along the minus strand of NC_140943.1, from coordinate 88,216,839 downwards.
TTAAAAGGTACATGTGTGATGGACAAGATGCTCCTGTTGGACACTCTAAGCCACTTCAATTTCGTTTCTTTATGCAAGGTGAAATCCTAGTAATGCAGTACATAATTCACCCCAAATCACCTGATTGGATGCCGAGGGAGTCAGGAATTGAGTTGTGGAAAAAATATGATCAAGGGAAACCAAAATTGCCAGTAGGTTGTCCATATGTGGTTCCTATAGCAGACTATGTGAGGGATAGTCCGCTTGTTATTCAAGGGATTAAGACATATCTTCAATTTTGGAAAAGATGGACTCTACTAAAGGGAAAGGAGCACGATTCTACAAAATACATGGAGCCAGTTATTATTTATTGGCAAAAAATAATTAGTGAGCTTGAACAACCAACCAATAAACAAATTGGTGACTATACATCATTTTGGCCAAAGACTACAGGGAGTCATCCGCAAGCATTTCATTTTCATATATTGTTTTTCTTGCTCTCTGTGTCTATGTATGTTTTATAAAGTATCAATTAACACCAACATGAAAATAAACTTTTGGATGGAAAAAAAAAAGGTGTTTCTCAACACCACCATTCTCTTGAGAATCTATGTCTTTGTCTAATGTAACACAAGTCCTCAAGAAAAGTCCCAAATAAAATGAAATTTTCCCAAATCAAATGGGAAATAGAAATCCATAGGCATTGAAATCAGTCCCAAAGATGTGGAATTTTCTCATTTTATCTAAAAGAGTGTTCTCTCTCTCTCTCTCTCTCTCTCTCTCTCTCTCTCTCTCTCTCTCTCTCTCTCTCTCTCTCTCTCTCTCTCTCCCCCCTTTGATGCACAATAGGGAGGTTCCCTCCTAGAATATATAGTGTGAACCCTTTACTATCCACTCCCCATGTGGGTTAATCCCACCACTGTTGAGATGTCGAGCTCTACATCTTGAGCTGGCGTCCACTACGGGTCTTGGCCACTTACGGCATTTACTCACTGGCGCGTTAGGTGACCGACACGGAGGATCTCTGCCAGTGGTTCTACAGCTGGAATACACTTATAGTGCCAGCCTAGTACGCTTCTAGCGAGTTCACACTTAGTGACTGCATGTACATATGTGCTACTTTTCAGTTTTAGCACTAAGTCATTTTGTACTCTCTTTTCTGTGAGAAGAAGAAGAAGCTTTCCATCTCTGTGTGCTGTGTGCTTGTCTTGTGTAGCTCTCTTGCATCCTCTTTCTTTACATGGTATCAGAGCTTGGTGCAAGGAAGAGAGGCTAAGAGAGCAAGAGCATCACAATCCCTTCGTTTTTGAATAGGTCTCCAAAGTGCAGTATACAGAGATTTATTGTACAAGTACAGTGGTTGTATGTACGCTTGATTGTGGACACTCGTTGAGTGTAGAAAGCGTTACATGTACCATGATAGCAGGTTCAGCAGATTTGCAGGTTTTTGCAAATTGCAGCTATTTTGTCTTAGTGCTTCAAGATGTCTGACGCTTTCAGTCAGATTGTCACTGAGAAGCTTGAGAAAAATAACTACCCTGCATGGAAGTTCAGAATAACAAAATTCCTAAAAGGAAAAGGTTATTGGGACTATGTAGAAGGAGACAATGAAAAGGAACCCAGAGATTCCCGAGGCAAATGCTACAGCAGAACAAAGGAAATCCTTGAGGGACTGGCAACAAGGCCAAAGCAAAGTGATGTATTGGCTTTCTATGAGCATCACAGATGGCATGATGGGCTATCTACAGGATGCTGAAACCCCCGCCATTGCATGGAAAAACTTAGGCAGAGTGTTCGAGGTGAACACCAAGGCCAGGAAGCTTCAACTAAAGTCGGAGCTAAATCAGGTTAAGAGGAACAACCTCTCCATCAATGATTATGCTTTGAAGATCAAGAGTATCATTGAGGCTCTTGGATCTATTAAAGTCTCAGTGGAGGACGATGACATTGTCCGTGCATGCTTGGATGATCTAGGAGATGAGTATGTACATTTCAGGTCTTCCATGAATACAAGAGACGACATCCCCGTGTTCCAAGATTTGATTTCTATGCTTATTCTTGAGAAGAAGAACCTTGACACATCTTCTTCTCATGGCAGAAATAATTCTGAACAGGCCTTCTATTCTAACTCCAACAGAGGTAGAGGTAGAGGTCGTGGTCGAGGCCCAAGGGGTTGTAGGGGACAATTTCAAGAAGGTCCATCAAATCAAAACAATACAGGTGGCAGGGGAAACCGGTCTCAAGGCAGGGGGAGTCAAAGAGGTCGTGGTGCAGGATCAAGCAGGCAGCAACATACTAAAGATAGCAAAGAATGTTGGACTTGTGGTGAAAGAGGTCACATGTCACGTGACTGTCCAAAGGGAAAAGCACGTGGAAAGAGAGAGCAGGGCAACTATGCATCTACTAGCAGAGATGCAGATGACAGCAAAAACGAGCGCATGTTTGTTATGCATCATGTAATGAATACAATGACTGCAGAGAATTCCACCCAAGATGATGTTTGGTATGCGGATTCAAGTGCCTCTAATCACATGACGTCTCGTGGAGAGTGGTTTAGAGATATGCGCAAATCAGATGTGTCAGGCTATGTGCAAACAGCAGGTGACACAGCTCACCCCATTGCTCATGTAGGGGACATACCTCTAAATACGAAGAGTGGGAAATCAAAGTACTTAGCAGATGTACTTCATGTCCCAAACATTACAAAGAATCTTGTTTCTCTTGGACAAATGGTTGAGCAGGGTTTACAGGTTTGCTTCAATCCAAATGGTTGTTATGTAGAAGATTTCCAGAATGGCTGTAAGCTGATCACAGAGGGCAAATGTGTGCGCAGAATGTTTACGCTGAATGTAGACATGCCTGAGTTAAAAGCTGCATTATTTACACAGGGCACAGGTGTTGTGGCTGATGTTGACATTTGGCACAAATGCATTGGCCATGTCAATGAGCAGAGATTGCGCAGCATGCAATCAAAACAGATTGTAAAAGGTTTGCCCAAATTCAAGGTGGATAGTATGCATAAAGTGTGTGCAGCATGCCAGTTTGGAAAATAGTCAAAGGGCTCATTTCCACATGAGCGCAATGTATGTAAAAAGCCACTTGAGGTGGTGCACACAGATGTTTGGGGTCCAACCGATACTGCAAGTATACATGGTTGCAGGTATTATGTCTCTTTCATTGATGACCATACAAGGAAAGTATGGGTCTACTTCATGCGTAGCAAAAGTGAAGTGTTTGGTCACTTTCAGGACTTCAAAGTCATGATTGAGAAGGAGACAGATATGCAAATAAAGACATGGAGGTCAGATGGAGGGGGAGAGTACTTCTCCAATGATTTTTCAGATTTTCTGCGAATGCATGGTATACGCAGGCAATTTACATGCAGATATACTCCACAGCAGAATGGGATCACAGAAAGGAAAAACAGGCACATTGCAGAGGTTGCACGTGCATTGATGAATGAGAAGAACATGCCTCATCATTTCTGGGCTGAAGCTGTAAATACAGCTGTGTACATTATGAACAGGACACCTACAGCTGCGGTGCATGATGTAACACCTGAGGAAAAGTTTACAGGTACAAAGCCTGATTTGGCACACTTGAAAGTGTTTGGCTGCATAGCTTACGTGCATGTACCAGATGAGTTGTGTAGGAAATTGGATCCTAAAGCAGAGAAATGTATTCTTGTGGGATATTCCCTTGAACAAAAGGGGTACAGGTGCTACAATCCTACTACACGAGAATTACAAGTGAGCACAGATGTAGTCTCTGATGAGATGAGAAGCTGGTACAGTAATGCACATGGAACTATTGGGGCTGATGTAAAAGATGATGTGGTTGTAAAAAATGTGAGGCCACAGTCACAGGTTTTGAGTGGACCACAAGAGTCCTCTTCTCGTGGCTCTGTTGAGAAGCCATGGAATGGTAGACTACGTACACAGGTTACTCCACCAGCACGTACAGGGAACGTATCACGAAAAGTAAAGGAAAAGGTAGATGAACCTCCCTTTATGGCTGATGCATCATCACGGTTTTCACATGTAGACATGGATTCAGATGGTTTTGAACAAAGTCTTGATGAGGAATTTGGAATTCCGGTTTTCAGGACACCTGGTGTAAGGAAAGTACAAGAAGATGCTAGAGGGCAAAGGAGTGACCCAGGACCGCGCAGATCTAACAGATTCAGAAATCCAGTTCAAAAATTGACTTATGATGGGTATCTAGCGCATCACCAAGCCTACATGGCTAAGGTGATACAGGATGTGGAGCCCACATGTTTTGAGGATGCGGTTGGAAATGTGCATTGGGATGATGCAATGAATGAAGAGATGGTTGCATTGGAAGCAAACGACACATGGGAGTTGGTGCCATTGCCAAGTGGCAAGAAAGCTATTGGCTGAAAATGGGTGTATAAAACCAAGCATAAGGCTGATGGTAACATTGAGCGTCACAAGGCAAGGCTGGTCGCAAAGGGTTATGCACAGATGTATGGCATAGACTATGAGGAGACCTTTGCTCCAGTGGCAAAGATGACGACTGTGAGAGCTGTCATAGCAGTGGCTGCATCTAGAGGATGGATTATACATCAAATGGATGTAAAGAATGCCTTCTTGAATGGTGAGTTGCAAGAGGAAGTGTATATGGATCAGCCACCTAGTTATGTCGATCCAGGTTACCCAGATTATGTATGCAGACTTCTCAAAGCTTTGTATGGTTTGAAGCAGGGCTCTAGAGCATGGTATGACAGGATTGCCACGTATCTTGTCAGTATTGGGTTTAGGAGAGCTCATTCTGATCATTCACTCTATGTACGTGAGAGTGATGTGGGGATTGTGGTCATTACCATATATGTAGATGACCTTATTATTGTGGGTGACAATGCTATGGAGATTGACCATGTTAAGGGTCTTCTCAAACAGGAGTTTGAAATGAAAGATTTGGGCGAGTTGCGCTACTTTCTTGGCATTGAGGTGATCAGGACTCCAGAGGGTGTATGGCTATCACAGAGACAATATGCTTTGGACATGTTGTCAAAGTATGGTATGGCTGATTGTAAGCCAATTTCTATTCCCTTGGATGTGAATGCAAAGCTGAGTGCAGAGAAGGGTGATGTTGTTGAGGATGTCAATATGTATAGGAAGATTGTGGGTAGTCTAATCTACTTGACTATCACGAGGCCAGACTTGAGCTACACAGTAGGCTTGGAGATTCAGTTCATGCAGCTTTCGAGGAAGCCACATTTGGATGGAGTACGACGCACACTTCGGTATGTGCAAGGGACTCTTGACTACGCATTGTTCTATGCAGCAGATGCGCCATTAGCATTGTATGGGTATACAGATGCAGTTTGGGCAGGTAGCATTGTTGATAGGAGATCTACGAGTGGCTTCATGTTCTCTTTTGGGAGTGCTGCTGTTACTTGGAGCAGCAAAAAGCAGCCTACGGTTGCCTTATCGAGCACAGAGGCCGAGTACAGAGGTGTAGCAGTTGCGGCGTGCGAGGTAGCTTGGCTATGCACATTACTTGACGACTTGGGAGTGCAAGTGGACCAGCAGATTGTCATTCATTGTGACAACCTCAGCAGCATGCAGTTGGCTAGGAACCCAGTGTTCCATGCCAGGACCAAGCACATAGAGGTCCATTACCACTATGTTCAAGAGGGAGTGTTGGCGGACGACATCGACTTGGTCTACGTCAGCACAGAGGAGCAGATAGCGGATATCTTTACCAAGGCCCTCGGAGCTGAGAAGATTCGACGTTTTCGGACTATGCTTGGACTCTGCGACATGCAGAGCTCGAGGGGGAGTGTTGAGATGTCGAGCTCTACATCTTGAGTTGGCGTCCACTACGGGTCTTGGCCGCTTATGGCATTTACTCACTTGCGCGTTAGGTGACCGACACGGAGGATCTCTGCCAGTGGTTCTACAGCTGGACTACACTTATAGTGCCAGCCTAGTACGCTTCTAGCGAGTTCACACTTAGTGACCACATGTACATATGTGCTACTTTTCAGTTTTAGCACTAAGTCATTTTGTACTCTCTTTTCTTTGAGAAGAAGAAGAAGCTTTCCATCTCTGTGTGGTGTGTGCTTGTCTTGTGTAGCTCTCTTGCATCCTCTTTCTTTACAACCACCACATTGCATCCCACAAGAGCCTCCTCCTTTGAATTCAAAGATTTTCCCATAGCAAAGCTTCACAAAAACTTTTTTTTTCCCACTTTGGCAACCTCTAGTTCCCTGCTTGTTTATCAGATTGAAATTCTACTTGGTTATCAAATTGGAATTCTGTAAAACCACACTAAAATTCCATGGTTCTGACTTGATCCCCCAAAATATCATAGCTTCTCAACTTCTCTATGCCTTTGAAAGACGAGCCCAAAAGCAGCCAAAAGTCATCTGCCACTACCTCCTCAAAAATTGCTCCCAACTTTGACCCTCATTATCTTTGTACTCTAAGCTCCGATTGGCATTCCATAGCTTTGAGTGGACTTGACATGCCGCATAGTATCCATGAAAACCCTTGCAAGGCTAAATAAACACTTGATGATTTGTCTGCCGAGGAGGTCAAACTGGCACATAACTGGTCCTCGGCAAAACTTCAAATGCTCATAACTTGGCCATTTGAACTCCATTTGTCCAATGCCAATTTGAAAAGATTCACATGCATCGTAAATTGAGCACTTCAGTCCATGCACTCACATGCACTTTGACCAGCCATCTGCAACTATCCAATCCGGCAGGGATCTGCATACCTTTTTTATCTTCAAGCTCCCATAACTTGCACTCCGTAGATCCGATTGAGGATCCCTCTCGACCAGCTTGGAGAACACATTGAGGGACACCTCTAACACTTCATTTCAGCACATCAAACATTTGGACCTACCATCCTTGATAGGAACCATAGCATAGTATTGTAACTCAAAAAACCACATAAATCATACACACCCGCTGCCCTTCAATCTTTATATCTGCCTTACTGCTTTGGAATGCCCTTGTGAGTACACATAGCCATGATTTTTATTGCTCACAACATCAACCAACTTTAGCTACACCAGCATGTCTAATAATGATTGTGATCAACTTGTGAATTTGAACTTATCCACTACCCCTTGGCAGACTGAGAACTTGTTTCCTTGAGAGTACAACTATGAAGAGATCAATCAATGATCATCAACACTCATGGAGTGATTTGGGATTTTTTGGTTCATACCCCTAAAGAGGCCATTCCTATATGCATAATCATTGTGATAAATGAAACAACAGATCCTCATAAGTTGACATCTTATTCACAACTGGATCTTGAAATAATCATTTCTCCCCATGAAAAAAAGAGAAATATTCCCAATAGCCCAAAGAAGTTAGTCATACTAGATTTTCTTTGGTGTTCAAACAAGAGACTACCTGCATTGAGGCTCTTTTAGTCTATTCATGTCATATCATGAATTAGTTGCTTGATAGTGAGGACATGCCTACTTGTTACCCATACAAAACTCATCTGTATTGGTTGCACCTTGTGCATAGAGCCAACGATAAGAAGTGCCCACCATTGTAGTCATCATATACAACTATCACAAGAAACTATATTGTCATCAACATGAATTAGATGCTTGATATAGTGAGGACATGCCTACTTGTTACCCATAGAAAACTCATCTGTATTGGTTGCACCTTGTGCATAGAGCCAATGATAAGAAGTGCCCACCGTTGTAGTCATCATATACAACTATCACAAGAAACTATATTGTCCTCAACCTTAATTGAGTGAAACGTTACAACTAAGGGTAACCCCTACAACAACCTCAAGTGAATAATTTTTGAGAAAAAATCATCAAAAAAATAACTAAGGTCTTACCTCGTCTCAGAATTCATGTGAGTCCAATGCATCACAACAAGTGAAATCCATTGTGATGATGAGATAGATAAGGTTATCCTTGACAGAATAGTAGATGTTTTAGCAAAATGTTAAACAATGATTCAATGGAATAAATCTTGCTGTAATGGCACGCCATGCATGCATATCAAAAAAATAGAGTGATAAGCCCTTGGCTTCAATGACGGTCTCAATATTGCGAACTGATGCCATATGTGCCTTACACCATTTTTCCTGGCATGGATACATGACAATTTCATATTGCTAAATGTAACGGTGAGCTTATATCCATAAGTTTCCAAGTTGCCAAGCCTGTCTGCCATTACCCTTGATCCTTAATCAATGTGTAGCACTTTGGCATAGAGTAGAAGCCTTGCTTCTTGTTAAGCCTATCAAAGAACTTTGCTTTGCACACAATAGGGAAAATTTTTCACAAACAAAAGGTTAAAACATAGAACAATACAAAGAACTTGAACTTGTCTAGCCTTGTTGCCCCTTTGTGGCTAGTTATCCTCAAATTCAAAAGTAAACTTTTTCTTGAGAATGAAGTGTGGTTGGATTTTTTTGTGTTGGCTTGAATGTGGCTCATAGCAATGTATATTGAGAAATAGAGAGCTATCGTACGAACCATGGATGCCCCCTTGGCCCTCATTCATGCGGACCTCTAGTGAAAAAGAATTCAAACATGTTGTAGAGTTCCCCCAAGTTCGTATGCCGATAGCATACTCCAATCATTGGAAGCTTCTATGTAGAACACCTAAAATTGAAGCCGTGCTTCACATAAATATATGTGAAAGAAAAAACATCATAACACCTATGTACTCGTAGCCAAAAAGTATTGTTGCTGACATACAAATGTCAATGCAAAAGAAATTTGACCTTATTGAGTTTTCACAAAGAGTTGACCTTGTCAAATTGTATATCTTATTGAAAAGCATACATTATCTTAGATTGCCCAATGTGGGCAATAGATAGCTCAAAAAACTTACCTATTACATATTTTGATTGCACAAAATTTCTTGTCCAAAGCAACCTTTTCTTGTCAAGCAACTAGCACAAATCATCCTGTGGTGTGGTTGTGTGATGAAGTCAGCTCGTAGCCTTGGGTTTCCCAATACTCATTTGCATGCAATCATTTCTTGTCTTCATGAAGTGTAACAAATGGTCGCTCTTGCCAAATTCCTATGGCTTACATGCAACAGGCCTATCCTGAGCTTGCCTTACTGCTAGGCAACCTTGCTTAGACCCATCATCTATAATTAAAGAGCTGATAAAAAATAATAAGAAATCACCTTGTCCACAAAGAAATATGTTGAAAGCATACTAAAACCTCACTCTAGTCCGATCAATCTTCCCAATCTTAGAGCCCATATGGCCCGATTTAGGGAGAATTTTCCTTTTAGCAACGATATATAGAGCCTGCTCATTAATTGGGTACCTTTGCACATGTTGTCAACCCTACTTACACCTTGTCAGCTTGTCCTTGGCTTTCGGCACCTTGTTGAATCTGTATTCTACTTTCAGCGGCCTTTGCATGTGGCTTTGAGGGCCTAACATCATCTCATAGCCTTGGTTTTAGCCATTCTTAAGGACATCCTTGAAGGTGGTTGTTGTGGTATGAGCCCTTGTAGAAGCCAGTTATGATGTCGAACTCTAACCACCATCATCTTATATTTTGTAGAAGCGAATCTTTGCATGCATGATGCATGCGAACTTGCTCGACTTGCAAAAATCTAATGTTTTTTAATCATCTTACACATGGTGAATCCCCATCTTGCCCCTTGCATGCCACGACACCACCATGCCTTGCATGGATTCTTCAAATTATGATTTCTAGTTTGAATTTGGCAAGTTAAGAACTTTTCACTGGGTCAAAATCGGTTGCAATACAGCTACTTTAAATGCTACCAATTTTTGAGCATCCATGTGCTAAATCTTGGCTAACTTGAGAGCATGAAGATCCAAAATCAAAGCATAAAATTCAACTTGCACTCGTTTGCAGGGTGGGAATCATACTTTGTGTGTAAACCCTAGTATGAGCTCAAAAAAACTTCATGGAAGCAATGTTGGCCGTCTGCAAAAGCAGAGGAGCAAAGGTAACAAGACGAGCCAATGGCCTAACAGAGCCTCCTCACGAGCCTGTGTAGAAATGAGAATTGTTGAGGATGGCAACACACCCCTTCAAGCCAAGAAGATTTACAAATGGTTCTTTGAACCTTCATCCCATTGTGTATGCAAGGGGCAATTGTTGTTGCCCACGAGTCAAAGTTCCTCCCTGCTCTCCTCCCTACTCGACTTGTATCCCTTACGAATAGGAGCGATTTATTGCATGCTCACCATGGGCTTTGCAAAGCCAAAGAGAGAGAGAGAGAGAGAGAGAGAGAGAGAGAGAGAGAGAGAGAGAGAGAGAGAGAGAGAGAGAGAGAGAGAGATTTTATTATCGTCCTCGGATGTCACATATGACCCATGGGACCAAAAAGAGATTGTTACAATGGGGTTTTCAAAGAGATACATATCAATTAGGCACTAAGGGTCCATTGGAAGGGAAAAGAGGTAAAAGGAAAATAGAAGATCCTAAGGGGGTTCAAGAGATGGAGATGCCAGTTTAGGAGTTCAAAACTTCTGGATAATGGCTTTATCGCCTCGGTAGCCAACCCATTTACCTTGTTTACGAGCTTCGTGCATCTTCTTGAGCTCACTAGCTTTAAGCTTGGGTTGATGTAGAGTCAGTTCCTAGGCAATCCAAAACGTACTTCCCCTGAGGAGGCGAGATTGTTGTAGTAGTTTAATCCCTGCTTCTTTGTCCTTGAATGTAAGAATACATTGTTGGGGTGGAACTGCCTTGTTTGTATCATTGATCTTGGAGATGGAATCGGGCTTGATGTGGATTGGTTGGAGAATATCATTGAGCTTGGTGATGGCTTCCTTGAGTGTGTCTTCTTCGGTGGACCATGGGGAGTTGAGCCCTCCAATCTTGACCTTGAGACCAAGAGACTTTTTCCATCGGTTTTCCTGTAGCACTTTTTGTATTTGTGTATCGAGCTTCTTGTGCGTTACCTCATGCAGTTCTTTTTGTACCACCATGACAGTTTTGGTGAGGGAAGCTTCAACTTTGTGAGCTTTTGCAAGTAAAGCTTGACTCTTTGTTTCTTTTGCTTCCTCAAGAAAATGCAAGCATTGCTTAAGCGACGCGTTCTCCTTGATTAGCTCTTGATGTGCATCTCCAACATTGTAATCCGTGCATCTGTTAGAAAATAAGACGTAGCTAAATAGATTTTTGAGTAGATTACTTAATGGAGAGAGATAGATTTCACACACAAGAGATTATAGAGTAGAGAGAGAGAGAGTACACACGATATACGTGGTTCACCCAATGTGGGCTACGTCCACGGGAACGCAGCCACTCAATGGCTTTAGCACTTCAAAAGAAGAAGTAGTTTACAAAGGGATTAAACCCTTGATAGAGCTCCCGCCTTGCTTCACTCTCACCACCTCACACTCACCTTGTTGCATCAACTTCACACTATGAAATGTGTGTAGAAATGGCCTCCTTTTATAGGCCAAAAGGGTTGCCCTCTCTTATGAGAGACAGCCATGTGTAGCCGCCCTTGTGCGAATAAGTCCAAATCGGACCCTCCAATCCGCCCATGTGTGGCCGCCCTTGAGAAGACAAGTCCGCTTTTGAATTCGGCCACCGGCCATTGACTTCCGACCATCGGCCACCGGCCATTGACTTCTGACCATCGGCCATCGGCCATTGACTACCGGCCAACTGACCGGTTGATTTTCGACCACTTTCCGGCCGCCATCCGGCCATAATATTCCGGCGAAAAGGAATATCCCGGTGAAAAAAAAAAGTCTCAGGGGCCTCCGCCCCCGAGGCCTCTAAAGTTGCCCCTGATTCTTGTCCGTGAAAATTTTGGTTTCCGGTGAGTGATTTTCCTTCACGCATGATGCCTTCTCCTCATAATGGGGGCCTTACAAATGTGAGCTTTTACCACAGAAAATTACAAGGGTAAATCAGGCTCCATACTTAACAGCATCTTGACGGGCAAAAGGGTCCTTTTTTAGCGCGGCTGCCATCAAAAGAAAGCTCTTGCAGCTCTATGCTAGAGTACTAGGGGAAGACATGATCAAGGCCCCTGTGGGAGTGGTTAAGTCCATCAAAACAGAGTAGGAGGTTCAAATCGAGTTGCTTGTCTATATCTTGTCAAGAACCAGGTCGTGTTTCTTGATGGTTGGCATATTGTGGGCATGACACAATCATTACGGGTTTGCATACACAGAACATAGACCAGGTATTGCATGCATATGCTTGCAACTACGTCGGAACCAAGTCAATTTGCTGTCTTCTTGGCCTACAATGGATAGCCAGTGCTGTAGCCCATCAGACCAAGAGACAAGTCATGTCGGGTTTGCATAGGCAGAGTAGGTTTGCATAGGGAGAGCACAACTATGCCTGCACCAACACAGGAACCAGGTCAATGCTGGCTTCTTGGCCTACAATGGGCAGGCAATGTTGCAACATGTCAAACCAAGAAACCCTATGGTTGTAGCTTGAAAGGTTGGGACATGTTGAGAGACTAATGCCCCCCCCCCCCCCCCCCAGGGTTGCCCCTCGCCCTGGGGGGAGGCAGTGCAAGATGAACAAAATTAGACGAGACTTAGGGTAGAGAGAGAGAGAGAGAGAGAGGATTCAAGTCAATACTTCTCCGTCTCCATGGTTGTCCTTCTCCCCTATGTTGCTCTGATATTAGTCTAAGCGCCTAGGCACTAGCACATGCAACTCTCCACCCAAGCATGCCTAATATAGGCCCTTCGCATGCTAAATATAGGCTCCCTTGTACTACATGTGTGTCTTGGCCCTTGGCCTGGCCCATCTTATCGTAGGTTCGACATTCTTTAGCTCTGTATTCTAGCATGTCTCTTCAGTTGTGTTGGTCTTGCAGCAGTTTCCTAGAATTATTGCAAGGTATGTCAATGAGGCCTTAGAGAGTCTTTTATCCACACAGATAGCTTATGAAGTGAAAAAAAAAATGAATTTTTTTGGGCTATGGATTCCATTCCTAGAATTGTTTTTTATAAGTACTTTTAAACATAAACTGTGTCAAAAAGCATATGTTGGTTTTTTCATTTTTCATAAAATTGGCCATAGACCACCCTAAAATTCCTTTTAGTTAGTTCTAGGGTGATACATAAGTAGCCTTCATTATTATAAAGGTTTTCAAACGATTTTGATGCATGGATACTCTATGTATTTGAAGTTATGGCCTATTTATGAAAATCATGGCATATAGATTTATGGTCAAATTTTACACTTTGATCAATTTTTTTGGCAATGTATATGCAATAGAAGAAAGTTTGATTGTGCATATAGACTCATCACTATGTATTGCACCTTTCTTGAGTTTTGGGAAACCTAATACCCCCAATAAATAACAACACAAAGCCAAGGAAAAAAATCCATTTTACAAAAATCGGACTCATTTTGAGCTAGAAATGTATTATGCCCAATATTGCTCAATTTCTTCAATGAACATGATCAATTTTTAGCTTATATCCAAACCTAAGCATACAATACCAGGAGTCTTACCAAGCACCGAGCAAAGTTTATTGAACGAACACAAAAACCGAGCGAACTCCAAGTGAAACAGAGAGAGAGAGAGAGAGAGAGAGAGAGAGCTCACACACTCACACACATTATATTACCCTCTTATATTGGGCACCCATTATATCAATGGTCACATTATATATCCCACATAGTTCCAACTAGTAGCACATCTAGATTCATTTTAGTATCTCTTTCTTGTACTGAGACATGGTATCAGATTCACCAATTTGTAATGAATTTGCCTTTTGTGGAAGTTAATATTTCATTTTATTTCATCTCTCTCTCTCTCTCTCTCTCTCTGCGCAACAAATGATTAGGTTGCTCTCTCTCATAAGAGGCAGCTTGTAGCCGCCCTTGTGTAGACAAGTCCAAGTTGGACTCTTCAATGCATCCATATGTGACTGCCCTTGAGAAGACAAGTCCACCTTGCAATCGACCACCGGCCATTGACTTTCGACCACCGGCCATTGACCATTGACTATCAACCACCGGCCAATTGGCCAACCGATTAACTGTTTCTTGACCACTTTTCGATCATCGATCGCTCATAATATTCCGACGAAGAGAAATATTCCGCCAAAATTGACCGTGAATTTTTTGTTTTCCGATGAGTGATTTTCTTCATGCATGATGGCTTCTCCTCATAATGAGGGCTTTACAAATGTGCATTTTTAATACAAAAAAATTACGAGGGGTAAATGAGGCTCCATACTTAACAATATAATCATCATTCACTCTAATTGGAGTGAGTATTGCAAAAAAGAAAAAGATATACTTACCCAAGAAAAATCAAAGCAAAGAAAATGGATTGTTTATAGGTTGTGGTTTTTCTTTTAGCGTTTTTTTAGGCAATACTCTTTCAAAAAGAGAGATTATATCATCCCTACTCATAATTGCTAAAAACAACAAGGTGAGGGACCACGAGGGCCTGCCGATGGAAGGATTTGTGGAGGTGATTTTAGGAAGTAGGAAGAGGGGAGCATTGAAATGTGTTTTTGGAGTTTAGTGGGAGTAGTAAGTAAATAATGGAGTGGTCTGACCAGAACAAAAAGTTAGTGCCTGTTGTTATGTTAGTGAAGGAATTTGTAGTCCAAATGCGATCCAAAGTTGAATCGTAGATTGTTGTGGTTTTTGGTTATATGTTGTGTCATGTTGTGTGTGGAGAGAAGGTTAGAAAGTGCAAGGTATTTAGGTGTTTGCTATTTAGCATTGATGTTGAAGTCACCGAGTAAAATGGTAGGGGTGTGTTGGAGGTGAGGTGTGAGTAGTGTGGTTAATGTTTGCAGGAGCAAAGGAAGTGGAGTTGAGGGTCTGCGGTACAATGTTATTAGGGTTATTGGTGGGTTATGTGGTGTGATGAGGAGCGATGTAATGCATTCTATTTCATTCGTGGAAATGATGATGTGGTGTTGTAAATGTATGTTTTTCTTTGATGTGAAGAGGGATACTCCCATGGGGCCAGTTGTTTGAGTGTGTGTGTAACCTTTTATGGCCACTGTGTTAGGATGTCGTAGTTTTGTTTCTTGGAGACAAAGAATGTGGGAGGCCATTAAGCTATTATCATGAATAAGGTTTTTGTGGTGTTTCTTTATGGATACAATGTTAAGAGATTGTATTATCAAGTGATTGACGGGCAAAGAGTGGAGGTTAAGCTATGTAGGTTGCCAAGTGGCATGTGTTTTGAGGCGGTGTAACTCAGCTAGGACTGTTTGGTCTACTTTAATATGGTTGGAAGTTAATTCTCCCAGGAGGTAAAGGTTGTTGGGATCTCTTACGCGGGAGTGGGCAGTGTACACGAGGCCGTGACTTCAAATGTTGGTTGGATCGAAAGCCAAGGTGTCCAGTGTCAAGCCTTGTGCACGGTGTATGGTTCTAGCAACTGCAGGTTGAATTGGGAATTGTGTTCTAGTAATAGTGTTCAGGAAGTTCTTTCCTATTTGAAACTCACGTGTTATTTTTTGGATTGGTGTCCATTGCCTATCTATTGATGTAATGTATAGTTGTTGGTTTTCATACCTAGTTTTTTGGCCTACTTTAGTGGTTTGAAAGTGAATCCGGATGGTTTGTGTCGTGGAGTTTTGTGTTATTGCTTTGAATATACCGTCGGCTCCATTGACTAGGCTATCTAGAATGTCAATATTTCCAGCATAAAGTTCTACAATTAGGCCTGGTTTCAAGTGAAGTTTTTTGTGAAGACCTGCTGTCAATTTTGGATCTATTGGTATTTGAATAGTTTTGCTGCAATTTTTTGCCCTTGTGTCTTGTGCTTCACTAAATAGTGGTGTCCCTCTGGTAGTGTTGAAAATATGTTGGTTGTGTAGGTCTTTATCTTTGTTTGCATAATAAAGGTGGAAGACGATGGCTGGATGAGGTACTGTGCGCATGTAATATGTATTGAGGTATAAAATGTCTTCGTTGGTGTGCTTTGAAACGCGTATCCTATTGAGTATGTCGATGAATTTCTTGTTAGTTTGTCTCATGGTGGTTGTTAACTCATAAGACTTTATGTGGTCATGCCAGAAAGAGGGTGAGATATCTTCAAGCAGCTGATGTTTCCTGGAGAAAATCCAAGAGTTGCGCACAGGACTCGCTTGACAAAGATCGCCGCATAAGACAACATCAACACCACCAAATGGAAGGTCGTAGTTGTTTTTTATTGCACGCAAGCGAGAGTCTTCCATAGAGAAGACGTTGGTCCCAATCAAGGAGACTTCATCGAAAACGGCTAGCTGTAGGTCGTGATAAAGTAGTCGTAGCTCATTCAGTATCTCAGGTGATAGGGAAGTATTAGATGATGTGAGCAGTGGCAAGTGGAGGGCTGAGTGGATAGTGGTGCCACCAATGTTAAACGCAGCCTTTCCCGTGTATGCCATTAGCAAAGCTTTTGTTGTTGTTGGGTTGGAATGTGATCTGTGGTTATAGAAACGTAGAAGTCCTTAGACAATCAAAAGGAGGGTGAAAGTTTTTCCTGTGCCTGCGCCTCCAGTAAGGAAAATATGGATTGGTTTTGTAGGAAATATACGTTTTCTTAGCATAATATCATCGAATATTAGCCTTTGTTGTGTGTTAATTAGTAGAATGCTCTTGTAATAGATATTGTTTGGTTACATTAGTATTTTTATGGTTGGTATAGTGTGTGTATGGAGCTGGCGGTGTTGTATATTTAGGTATCAACACGAATATGGGAGGAAATATTAGATAGCGTTGTAGATGTCGAAGGTGTATTGGTGGCTAGTGAGTCGGTGTTAAGGTTGTCCTTTAGTATTGTGGTTTTGTTATATTTGGATTCGTTTGTATCGATGGTCGGTTTATTTTGATTGTATACATCTTTCCATGTGAGTCCATCTGCTAGATGTTGAGTTTCATTATTTATCCATGGTAGAAATAAAAGACATTGTTCTCTATAATAATTATCTGGATTTTTTACGGCATTGTATTTGACATATCGTATAATCTTTGGTTTGGTACGTTTTTTGTATGTGTTGCTTGTTGTATTGTATATGGAGGCAAATTCTGCCAATGATATGGTATTGAGCTGGGCAGGACGTGTACAGTATTTGTCTATGCTCGTTTCGTAAAAGATTTCTGTGCTAGTCGGGTCTATGTTTTGTAGGAGGTGTTTTCGCTTGAGAAGCATTGTTCTCTCGTGGGGAGGGTTTGTGTTTATGAACATAAATTCTCGAGTTGCGATGTAGAGAGGTAGGGAAAGTGCAATATATATTGCTTTTTGTGAGCTTATTTGCTGTGTGTTTAGTATTGTGTTTCCTATTTTTCGAAGTCTATCGTATGTAGTTGCATTGTTTTCAATGCAAGAGTCAAATTGTTCTTTGATTGCTTTAATGAGCATGTTATCAAATTTTGTTATATATGAGGTGCAATAGGTAGCTGCTCCGTGTGCATTTAAAATGTATTGTATATCTGAATTCGCATCCCATAGCTTTGAAATGGTTGGATTGAAGTTATTTGTGTAAATATCTTTGATATTTCTTTTCAACAAAAGTGTTGTGCATGAGATTGTGGATGATATAGCTTCGATGTAATCATGAAATCGAAGGTCCATAGATAGGAGCCACTGTTCGAATGTAATATTTGTTTTATAATCTAGTAGTAGCAGATTATCTTTGATTTTTTTGTGTTCTTTTTTTTGTATTGGATATTGTTATCTGGAGAATGGTAGGGTTCTAAAATCATAGTAAAAGGCATTGGGTAGCAAGGAAAGTCAAAGCGGCATTCCTTGCGTTTTCTGAAGCAAGTCTTCCTATGCTTGTGTGTTTGAATTTCTTGTAAGTCTAGAGGAAGGAGCATGGAGTCAGTTTTTATGCACTTATCAATGAATTCAACAACATCTTCGTTGGGATTTTTCCCATAGATAGGAGCATTTTCTATCCATAGGAGCCCATGATCATGCTGGCTACCTCGGCTCTGAAACTCGGTTAACAAAAAGTAATCTTTGAGTTTTCCCAATATGGTTATATCCTTGGTTAGCAATTTCTTCATCCCGTTAAATCGGTTCAAATAAAAGCAAGCTGTTGTTACAGGGTCGGCTCGGACCAAATCTCATACGTATGACGCTTCTGTCTGTGTGGTTGCACGCATGATGGGGTTGAGCTTAGTAAGTGCTCTACTCAAGGGCTTCCAACGTTTCTCAGCCGCAGAAAATGTGATGAAGAATGTTGGTGGTCCAAGTTGTCTAATCATAGCGAAAGCATTTTTTTTTAGTTTCTCTTTGTAGTCAGGTGATGTTCGCAATGCCTCAAAGTCACGATATCCAAGTTGGGAAGACAAGACCTTCTCAATGTTAGTATCTCCAACAACCTGTGCGGCCACTAGTGTATTGTGATTTAGCTTGCCTTTGCGCATACGGATCCAAATGGATCCCAGGATTTTTTGAGTCATGACTTTGACTGTTTTGAAAAAAAGGTTCTCTAAAATTTAGTGAGAACCTTCTATCACTATGCATAAGCTCCCATTGGGCTACGTGTTGATATTTATGCTTAGTAAGTGTATGGTATTTACGGGGCTCACCATAGAAAATAGTAGGGAAACTAAGTTCTTCACAGTATTCATCTTTGAAAATACTCAAAGGATTATTTTCCTCCGCAGGAGCTACAAAGAAGATTTTGTCGCTGTGATCTACTACTTGTTGTGATGACTCAATTCCATGGAGCATGAAATCTATAGCTAGACCATCTTCTTCTGATGGTTGATTGTCATCGGAAAAATCATCAGGCAAAGGACAATGAAGACTATGGAAATGGCTTACCCACTCGTTGTTTAGAGTAATATTTTCGTTCTTGTATAAAGATGTTTGTAATAGTTGAGCAGTGGCTTTCATTGTAAGCAATGGTCGAACAACCCCGAAAAGGTAGCAATGATTGTATTGTAGACGATGCTTAATACCCACTATTATCGAGGCTTCATCATGAATAAACCTTGGCAATATTTGTTGTGTTTTCCCCAAGGATGCCAAAACATTAACAAGGCTACCTCGCAACCCAAATTGACCATCGTATGTAAGCTCCCTAATTTTTGTGAAAGGTAGCCTAGGACTTACAGGGTGGCTTTCTAAATGATTTAGCTTCTCTACTGTATCCAAGGGGAGGTTAAATCCTATGGAATTCAATTGGTGAGCAGTGCAGCATGTTCTTGCCTTCTACGACCGCATGAAGTGCAAACATAGTTTTAGTGTATCTCATTGTTTCTAGATCTCCCAAGTGCCGACTTACGCCCTTTTTGAGCTAATTGTGAAAAAAACATTAAACGTCCACATTTATAACATCGATATATAGAAACATTGTTTGCTGTTTCTATGTACTGTTGTATAGCTTTTTTTGATGGGGAGTCTTGTTTAATGTTTATGTTCGATGGAGCTGTGGGGTGTTTTTTTTTTTAAAGTTTTTTAATTTTTGATGTTATTGCACCTATTTCTCGGATGGTTCTATCACTAAGCAAGCAAATTGTCTAGCGATGGAGATAGGGAGTTCATTCGGTTGCTGGAGAATCAGAGTTGTCAATGATTCGGTCTCATTTTTGTCCCAGGTACGAGGCTTGCATTTGTGTGAGGATTGGTTGTTCCTTAAGTTAAAAAATAGGTTACCATTTCTATCGACAATGATGATTTTTGGAAATGTCGTTGGGTCGGTTCCACTATTGAATGTTGTGTTTTTTACTGAAGTTATTGGCACACCGTAAATATAAACATCACATGCAATACTGAATCTAAAAGAGAACACATGGATAACATCAAGCGCAATACTAATAGATGATGTGTGGCTATTTAATACTTGGGTCAAAATGGAAGAATCATGTTTACTGGGAGCCAAATGTGCTAGAGAAGGTGTGATCATTGGTGTTTGCTCCAATGATACTCTCACTGCCTCTATCATGATGTTGGTGTTTTTTTGTAATGACGAGCGTGACTTTATTATTTTATTGAGCACGAGGAAAACATTATTATTCCATGGGTGATTAGCAAGGAAAGCACTATCAATATTATTTTGAATGAGTTGTTCAAAAGATGCATTACGGTTGGTTGAGGAAGCCATGTACATACAGTTTTTCACAGAGAGAGAGAGAGAGAGAGAGAGAGAGAGAGAGAGAAACAGAGATGGGAATCTACAAGATGAGCAATGGATGAAAGCAATATAATACAAAGGGTGTTCTTCAGCGTGGAGATGATGGACCTTCAATGTTGTAGAGGAACACTACTTTGTCTCTTCGACAAAAGATGTAATGAGGCCTAATTTGTTGACAGCGAATTTGCCAGTACGAACAAGGGAGGCTAGTAGCTCACGTGCATCTAGCACATCAAAAGTATATAAGTCAATAAATTTTGGCAAGGTGCAATATTTTGTCGACTATGTCACCCGCTAAGGAAACATCAATTGGGGAAGCTTTGTTGGCCAAAATCTTTCCTTCAGGCTTGGGCACCAAAACAATAGTTGTAGATTTTGAGTAAATAGAGAAAAAGTCTACCTCTTGTTGGTGGTGAATCTTAGTAGATTTGCATTGACCGCAAGAATGTTCCACCAAAATTGAGTTCACATTCACAAAGTGCAGTGTGCCAGTTATCTATGTATAGGCGCCTGGCGAGTTAGAGCTTTCTTGAGTTTTGGCGGCGGTAAAAAAGGAAAAGTTAGATCGAGACTTACTTTTTGATTGTGACCAACATCAAGAATATGGGCCTTATATGCTTCCTCCGAACGGTGCTTGAGACGAGGACTTTTGACGTGTGCTAGGATAGTAATATCCAAGACTAAGAGTGTATTTCTTCGACCTGTGAAGGAACCTATGTTTCGTGCAACAAACATAGGATGCACATTGGTCTCCAAAGCACAAAAAATAGCGTGGTAATCGTCTTTACATGTATTCACGAAGCTAAGTATTGTCAACTATGTCATCCGCCAAGGAGACATCAATTGGGGAAGCTTTGTTGGCCAAAATCTTTCCTTTAAGCTTGGGCACCAAAACAATAGTTGTAGATTTTTAGCAAATAGAGCAAAAGTCCACCTCTTGTTGGTGGTGAATCTTGGTAGATTTTCATTGACCACAAGAAAGTTCCACCAAAATTGAGTTCACATTCACAAAGTGCAGTGTGCTAGTTATCTATGTATAGGCAGTTGACGAGTTAGAGCTTTCTTGAGTTATTGTCGTGAAAAGGGAAAAGCAAGATCAATACTTACTTCTTGATTGTGACCAACATCAAGAATATGGGCCTTATATGCTTCCTCCAAACGGTGCTTGAGACGAGGATTTTTGACGTGTGCTAGGATAGTAATATCCAAGACTGAGAGTGTATTGCTTCAACCTGTGAAGGAACCTATGTTTTGTGAAACAAACATAGGATGCACATTGATCTCTAGAGCATGAAAAATAGCGTGGTAATCGTCTTTACGTGCATTCACGAAGCTAAGCTGTGATGGCAAGAGAGGGAAAATATTAGAAAGTTGCAAATCTATAGAAGGCCGAAGATAAGTAAGCCTTACAGTGGCACGGTCCTCAGCTGTTGGCCCATCTACAACAACAACATTACCTTGGCAAAGACTAGTTTTTGAAGTGCTAGCATGCCCCTGTATAACAACAAAAGTGTTGAGATGTCGAGCTCTACACCTTGAGCTGGCATCCACTACGGCTCTTGGCCGCTTACGGCATTTACTCACTGGCGCGTTAGGTGACCGACACGGAGGATCTCTGCCAGTGATTCTACAGCTGGACTACACTTATAGTGCCAGCCTAGTACGCTTCTAGTGAGTTCACACTTAGTGACCACATGTACATATGTGCTACTTTTCAGCTTTAGCACTTAGTCATTTTGTACTCTCTTTTCTGCGAAGAAGAAGAAGAAGCTTTCCATCTCTGTGTGCTTTGTGCTTGTCTTGTGTAGCTCTCTTGCATCCTCATTCTTTACATGGTATCAGAGCCTGGTGCACGCAAGAGAGGCTAAGAGAGCAAGAGCATCGCAATCCCTTCGTTCGCAATCCACGACCAGATGCCGAAGGCGCCTCGCGCAGCGAAAAAAATTTTAGGGGTTTTTCGCACAAGTTTCTGAACAGGTCTCCAAAGTGCAGTATACAGAGATTTACTGTACAAGTACAGTGGTTGTGAAACGCTTGATTGTGGACACTCGTTGAGTGTAAAAAGCGTTACAGGAACCACGATAGCAGGTTCAGCAGATTTGCAGGTTTTTGCAGATTGCAGCTATTTTGTCTTGGTGCTTCAAGATGTCTGACGGTTTCAGTCAGATTGTTACTGAGAAGCTTGAGAAAAATAACTACCCTGCATGGAAGTTCAGAATAACAAATTTCCTAAAAGGAAAAGGTTATTGGGACTATGTAGAAGGAGACAATGAAAAGGAACCAGAGATTCCCGAGGCAAATGCTACAGCAGAACATAGGAAAGCTTTGAGGGACTGGCAACAAGGCCAAAGCAAAGTGATGTATTGGCTTTCTATGAGCATCACGGATGGCATGATGGGCTATCTACAGGATGCTGAAACCCCCTCCATTGCATGGAAAAACTTAGGCAAAGTGTTCGAGGTGAACACCAAGGCCAGGAAGCTTCAACTAAAGTCGGAGCTAAATCAGGTTAAGAGGAACAACCTCTCCATCAATGATTATGCTTTGAAGATCAAGAGTATCATTGAGGCTCTTGGATCTATTAAAGTCTCAGTGGAAGACGATGACATTGTCCGTGCATGCTTGGATGGTCTGGGAGATGAGTATGTACATTTTAGGTCTTCCATGAATACAAGAGACGACATCCCCGTGTTCCAAGATTTGATTTCTATGCTTATTCTTGAGGAGAAGAACCTTGACACATCTTCTTCTCATGGCAGAAAAAATTCTGAACAGGCCTTCTATTCTAACTCCAACAGAGGTAGAGGTAGAGGTCGTGGTCGAGGCCCAAGGGGTTGCAGGGGCCAATTTTTGGAAGGTCAATCAAATCAAAACAATACAGGTGGCAGGGGAAACCATCTCAAGGCAGGGGGAGTCAAAGAGGTCGTGGTGCAGGATCAAGCAGGCAGCAACATACTCCAGATAGTAGAGAATGTTGGACTTGTGGTGAAAGAGGTCACATGTCACGTGACTGTCCAAAGGGAAAAGCAAGTAGAAAGAGAGAACAGGGCAACTATGCATCTACTAGCAGAGATGCAGATGACAGAAAAAACGAGCGCATGTTTGTTATGCAGCATGTAATGAATACAATGACTGCAGAGAATTCCACCCAAGATGATGTTTGGTATGTGGATTCAGGTGCCTCTAATCACATGACGTCTCGTGGAGAGTGGTTTAGAGATATGCGCAAACCAGATGTGTCAGGCTATGTGCAGACAGGAGATGACACAGCTCACCCCATTGCTCATGTAGGGGACATACCTCTAAATACGAAGAGTGGGAAATCAAAGTACTTAGCAGATGTACTTCATGTCCCAAACATTACAAAGAATCTTGTTTCTGTTGGACAAATGGTTGAGCAGGGTTTGCAGGTTCGCTTCAATCCAAATGGCTGTTATGTAGAAGATTTCCAGAATGGCTGTAAGCTGATCACAGAGGGCAAATGTGTGGGCAGAATGTTTACGCTGAATGTAGACATGCCTGAGGTAAAAGCTGCATTATTTGCACAGGGCACAGGTGTTGTGGCTGATGTTGACATTTGGCACAAACGCATTGGCCATGTCAATGAGCAGAGATTGCGCAGCATGCAATCAAAACAGATTGTAAAAGGTTTGCCCAAATTCAAGGTGGATAGTATGCATAAAGTGTGTGCAGCATGCCAGTTTGGAAAACAGTCAAAGGACTCATTTCCACATGAGCGCAATGTATGTAAAAAGCCACTTGAGGTGGTGCACACAGATGTTTGGGGTCCAACCGATACTGCAAGTATACATGGTTGCAGGTATTATGTCTCTTTCATTGATGACCATACAAGGAAAGTATGGGTCTACTTCATGCGTAACAAAAGTGAAGTATTTGGTCACTTTCAAGACTTCAAAGTCATGATTGAGAAGGAGACAGATATGCAAATCAAGACATTGAGGTCAGATGGAGGGGGAGAGTACTTCTCCAATGATTTTTCAGATTTTCTGCGAATGCATGGTATACACGGGCAGTTTACATGCAGATATACTCCACAGCAGAATGGGGTCGCAGAAAGGAAAAACAGGCACATTGCAGAGGTTGCACGTGCATTGATGAATGAGAAGAACATGCCTCATCATTTCTGGGCTGAAGCTGTAAATACAGCTGTGTACATTATGAACAGGACACCTACAGCTGCGGTGCATGATGTAACACCTGAGGAAAAGTTTACAGGTACAAAGCCTGATTTGGCACACTTGAAAGTGTTTGGCTGCATAGCTTACGTGCATGTACCAGATGAGTTGCGTAGGAAATTGGATCCTAAAGCAGAGAAATGCATTCTTGTGGGATATTCCCTTGAACAAAAGGGGTACAGGTGCTACAATCCTACTACACGAGAATTACGAGTGAGCAGAGATGTAGTCTTTGATGAGATGAGCAGCTGGTACAGTAATGCACATGGCACTATTGGGGCTGATGTAAAAGATGATGTGGTTGTATAAAATGTGAGGCCACAGTCACAGGTTTTGAGTGGACCACAAGAGTCCTCTTCTCGTGGCTCTGTTGAGAAACCATGGAATGGTAGACTACGTACGCAGGTTACTCCACCAACAGGTACAGGGAATGTATCACGAAAAGGAAAGGAAAAGGTTGATGAACCTCCCTTTATGGTTGATGCATCATCAGGTTTTTCACATGTAGACATGGATTCAGATGGTTCTGAACAAAGTCTTGATGAGGAATTTGGAATTCCGGCTGTCAGGACACCTGGTGTAAGGAAAGTACAAGAAGATGCTGAGGGCAAAGGAGTGACCCAGGACCGCGTAGATCTAATAGAGTCAAAAATCCAGTTCAGAAATTGACTTATGATGGGTATCTAGCGCATCACCAAGCCTACATGGCTAAGGTGATACAGGATGTGGAGCCCACATGTTTTGAGGATGCAGTTGGAAATGTGCATTGGGATGATGCAATGAATGAAGAGATGGCTGCATTGGAAGCAAATGACACATGGGAGTTGGTGCCATTGCCAAGTGGCAAGAAAGCTATTGGCTGTAAATGGGTGTATAAAACCAAGCATAAGGCTGATGGTAACATTGAGCTTCACAAGGCAAGGCTGGTCACAAAGGGTTATGCACAGATGTATGGCATAGACTATGAGGAGACCTTTGCTCCAATGGCAAAGATGACGACTGTGAGAGCTGTCATAGCAGTGGCTGCATCTAGAGGATGGATTATGCATCAAATGGATGTAAAGAATGCTTTCTTGAATGGTGAGTTGCAAGAGGAAGTGTATATGGATCAACCACCTGGTTATGTCGATCCAGGTTACCCAAATTATGTATGCAGACTTCTCAAAGCTTTGTATGGGTTGAAGCAGGGCTCTAGAGCATGGTATGACACGATTGCCAAGTATCTTGTCAGTATTGGTTTTAGGAGAGCTCATGCTGATCATTCACTCTATGTACGTGAGAGTGATGTGGGGATTGTGGTCATTACCATATATGTAGATGACCTTATTATTGTGGGTGACAATGCTATGGAGATTGACCATGTGAAGGGTCTTCTCAAACAGAAGTTTGAAATGAAAGATTTGGGCGAGTTGCGCTACTTTCTTGGCATTGAGGTGATCAGGACTCCAGAGGGTGTATAGCTGTCACAGAGACAATATGCTTTGGACATGTTGTCAAAGTATGGTATGGCTGATTGTAAGCCGATTTCCATTCCCTTGGATGTGAATACAAAGCTGAGTGCAGAGAAGGGTGATGTTGTTGAGGATGTCCATATGTACAGGAAGATGGTGGGTAGTCTAATCTACTTGACTATCACAAGGCCAAACTTGAGCTACACAGTAGGCTTGGAGAGTCAGTTCATGCAGCTTCCGAGGAAGCCACATTTGGATGGAGTACGACGCACACTTAGGTATGTGCAAGGGACTCTTGACTACGCATTGTTCTATGCAGCAGATGCACCATTAGCATTGTATGGGTATACAGATGCAGATTGGGCAGGTAGCATTGTTGATAGGAGATCTACGAGTGGCTTCATGTTCTCTTTTGGGAGTGCTGCTGTTACTTGGAGCAGCAAAAAGCAGCCTACGGTTGCTTTATCGAGCACAGAGGCCGAGTACAGAGGTGCAGCAGTTGCGGCGTGCGAGGTAGCTTGGCTACGCACATTACTTGAGGACTTGGGAGTGCAGGTGGACCAGCAGATTTTCATCCATTGTGACAACCTCAACAGCATGCAATTGGCTAGGAACCCAGTGTTCCATGCTAGGACCAAACACATAGAGGTCCATTACCACTACGTTCGAGAGCGAGTGTTGGCGGGCGACATCGACTTGGTCTACGTCAGCACAGAGGAGCAGATAGCGGATATCTTTACCAAGGCCCTCGGAGCTGAGAAGCTTCGACGTTTTCGGACTATGCTTGGACTCTGCGACATGCAGAGCTCGAACTACACTTATAGTGCCAGCCTAGTACGCTTCTAGCGAGTTCACACTTAGTGACCGCATGTACATATGTGCTACTTTTCAGCTTTAGCACTTAGTCATTTTGTACTCTCTTTTCTGCGAAGAAGAAGAAGAAGCTTTCCATCTCTGTGTGCTTTGTGTTTGTCTTGTGTAGCTCTCTTGCATCCTCATTCTTTACAAAAAGCTACATTTCCAAAGTGTGTACGGGGGCCTTGTGCATGCAAGGACTGTGCTTCATCCAAAAATTGATGCACTTTGCTCTCTAGGTAGAAACTAAGGCTAACTTCAAAAGGCTTTGTTTTTTCTACAACCGTGGAAGCATTGAAAAATAGTACATGAGGAGATGTGCAACCATCTGACTTAGTTTTTTTTTTTACAGTTACATTCTCAATGTGGACAAAGTCTCCTATAGTAAGGGTGTCAATGAATTGTTCAATAAATTGATCGCTAACAGCACAAGTGATGGTGTCAGTGTTGAGTGGATCAACTAGGTCTGCCTTAAGGTAACACATATACTTAGCGACTTCTGGGCTTTGTTTGTAGGTTCCATATCGGTTAAGTATGCACCCCTCGAATGCGAAACGAGGGCAAGTTTCAGTGATGTCAACAATGCGCAATAGAGGGATCTTAGTGGGAATATAAGGCACAAGAGAAGATGAACCAGTGGAAATTACATTCTCATGGCAAGACTCAGTAGCAATATGTGCTTCTAGTTTGGCACCCTCCGCAACGCTGTCTTTTTTTGCAACTATAGGTGGTGGTCCCCCCAGTAAAGGTTTCGCTGTCACAACAAAAAGAAAACTCGTAAGGGTTGGATACAACAGTAGAATATCTATGCGGTGTAAGCAAGTATTACTTAGTTCCGTTGTTGCCTCACACGTCTTGGACAGTGCTATTGCACTACTTTGTTCCACACGCTTGAGGGATTTGGGCCCAACGCCAAGAGAAGAAGAAACATCAATTTTAGGTAGCCTCGAAGCGCTCCTTGTGCGGAGTGGAGACACACGATCAAGAACGACGGCATTATCGAGTCCCAAAAACGATGCAGCTGTATCACGGTGCACTATCTTGTGTAACTCTTTTTTTAAAAAAAGGAAAGTCACATTATTGCCAAGCATATATCAAGCATTTTCTATAAGTTAGCAAGTTATTGAGTCACCATTTTGAAACTCCATCGAGCGAACATCACTAGATTCATCGCACATGGGTTCGATGTTGTCATCGTAGCCATCGTAATGTCCATCGAGTGCATTTCGCGAGGAAGAAGAGGCCGCCATATTAAGAGAGATGGTATATAATGTTCACACAATTATTACTTGATGTGTTTAAAAGAAGCAAAAGCTAAAGAACATCATTTGGCTAAAGGATAAATAAGTTCATAGAAATAATACTTGATGTGTTCAAAAGAAGCAAAAGCTAAAGAACATCATTTGGCTAAAGGATAAATAAGTTCATAAAAACGATGCAGCTCTATCATGGTGCACTATCTTGTGTAACTCTTTTTTTTTTTAAAGGAAAGTCACATTATTGCCAAGCATATATCGAGCATTTTCTATAAGTTAGCAAGTTATTGAGTCACCATTTTGAAACTCCATCGAGCGAACATCACTAGATTCATCGCACATGGGTTTGATGTTGTCATCGTAACCATCGTAATGTCCATCGAGTGTATTTCGCGAGGAAGAAGAGGCCGCCATATTAAGAGAGATGGTATATAATGTTCACACAATTATTACTTGATGTGTTCAAAAGAAGCAAAAGCTAAAGAACATCATTTGGTTAAAGGATAAATAAGTTCATAGAAATAATACTTCACACAGTCACAAGCATCTTAGATCACTAAGGGAAACGGAAACGGATGTTTTGAAACTAATTTTTGAAGCAGCAAGCCCACTTATATACTAGAAGCTCCCTTGCCTTTCTCAAGTGTTCACTATGTCTTAAAGCTAACCTACTATCACATTTATCAAATGGATTTGACACATTTAGACACATGCAAAAGGTGACATCAAATTCAAAGAGATTAATGAACTACTGGACAAGTGTGTGTTGGTGGTCTAGGGTTCCCACCATACTCATATGTTGAACACCATAGAAATAGCGAATGAAGGAGACTAAAATTTTCTCTTGACAAACTCAGCGAAAACAAATTTGCATGCTCAAGAAAATGATTTTTGTTGAGCACTTGGTGGAAAAAGGATTTCCGAAAACTAGTGGTCGTCGTAAATTGTTTGTCGCCTTAATAGTGTGCCGGTTTCAATTTTAAAAATGCCGCTCGAGGGCACAATAGTATTTGGGAAAAAGGAGAAACGCTGCGCTAGAATAGAAAAAAAATAGTGTTGAAACTTTGTAAAATAGCCTAATTTTTTGAAATTTCTCTCTAGTGTTTGGGGAAAATGTGTCTCGTCTTAATATCATGCCGTTTTCAATTTTAAAAGTGCTGATTGAGGGCATGAAAAAAGGAGAAATGCCGCCCCAAAATAGAAAAAATAGTGTAAAAATTTTAAAAAATAGCCTAATTTTTTTAAGTCTCCTCTTGAAATATTTTCGTACCATAGCGTCAACGTTACCAAGCAGTATTCGGGGAAAATGTGCTTCGGGTTAACACCATACCATTTCGAATGTCAAAAATGCCAAGAAATTTTAAAAACCAAGCTAATTTTTTGATGGGATTTTACACTGTTTTTCTCTCTTTTGGCGTTGAGAACATTTTTAAAATTGAAAACGGTATGGTATTAGGTAGAGACACATTTCTCCCTAACAAAATTTTTTGACAGGAAATTTTGGAAAATTAGGCACTATTTTTTGCGTTTTTACACTATTTTTCCCTCTTTTGAGATTCACAACATTTTCGAAATCGAAAACGGCATCGTATTCAGTTGAGACACATTTTTCCCTAACACTACCTGCAGCAAAACACTTTCTATCTTTTGAGGTTGACAGCATTTTCGAAATCAAAAACGACATGCACTGTTCGGGAAAAACAATTTTCCCAAACATACAAAATCCCTTTCCTTAGTTTTGCCAAGAGGAAAATTTAGAAAATTAGCTTAAAAGATTGACAAAATTTGAACGCAACCAGTGTTCGGGAAAGTGTGCCTCAGCTTAGCCTTGAGCCGGTTGCAAAATCCAAGTAGCCGGTTGAGGGGAGGGCAAGAAGGAAAAAATTCCGCTTAAGATACATGAAAAATAGTGTAATTCTGTAAAAATGATGGCTAGTATTGTAAAATTTCCGGTTCAAATTTGTCTTGGAGAGGTAAATTGACGCGACAGGTGCAGAGCTATGAAGAGTTCTCTTTGAGATGATCTCTCTCTCTCTCTCTCTCTCTCTCTCTCTCTCTCTCTCTCTCTCTCTCAGGCAACCGAGACCCAGTCAGTTTTGAGTGTCTAGTCATTGACTGCAGCTATTGGATCACGCGTCACATGTGGACAGCTGCAGAAAACCGAGCACGTGGAGCTCGCGAGTCGCAAGAGGTTGGACAGTCGCGACGTGCTCAAACTTGAAGCTTGAGCGCACGTGAAGGCTCGCATCTGAGGACAACTTCAACTGCAGGAGTTGCGTGCGAAATTTTAGAGCTTTAAAAGCTTGTACTTCACTGTGCTCCACGTGGAGGCCATACGCAATAGCACGCCCAAGCCAACCCAACACTAAGGCCATTGCTTTCGCAGGCCAAAAAGACAATAAAGTCAAGGCAAAGAGAATGGTAAATTTTGGTTTTTCTTCTTCAAGTAGTGCTTTGTGTAGCGCATCTACATACATACCTACATGAGAGCCTTGACTCCCAAGGTGGTTTTCATCTTGTTATTCATCATGTTTCCTTCTTAGGTTAATCCCATAGGAGCAAATATTGGAGGAGTTTTTTTTTGCTACCACAACCAATACTCCACAAATGCATATGAAAGCACACACAACTCCCTACCTGCACATGTAACAAATTTGTATAGCTGAGAGAGAGAGAGAGAGAGAGAGAGAGGGGGGGGGGGGGGGGGGGGGGGGGGGGGGGGGGGGGAGACATAGGAAGAGGAGAAGAAGAGAAGAGAAGGAAGATCACTATCCAAGATTGCGTCTATAAAAGGTGTGTTTTGAGTGACTCTACTTTTGCAATAATCTGAGGGAGTTGGATATATCTAAGGACAAGAAGGAGAAGAGCTACAATAATTTGCTAGAATAGCAAGGCGATATGGGTCAATGCAAGAGTTGCCAGCAAGGCAAGGGTCAGTTACATAAGGGAAGCCACTTTGCAAGTTTGTACATCTTCTTTGATATGCAAGGTAGCCACAACAACATGTGGCTTGTGTGGTTAAAGAGACCAGAGGGGTGTAACAAGGTAAGGGGTAAAGGGGACAAGAAACTCTAATGACAAAGGATAGTCTCAAACAACTAATGGACTCATAATAAGTATCTTCGCATGGATGAGGATGCGGTGGGTAAATAGTACCTTCATTTGACGGAGGAAAGTTGGGTGAGTTAGCATATGGTGAAGGAGGCCGATGTGGATATTGATTTGGTGCATAGCTATGTTGTGGTGCTTGGTTTGGACTAGATGAAATGCTTGAAGGAAGATGAGGTGAAGCTTGCTCGAGAGGAGGGTGAGATAAGCTTTCAATAGGTGAAGGTGGTTTGAGAATGGGAGATGGTGCGTATGGGCTCGGTGGTTTGCTTTTTTGTGGAGATTGATCAATCTTGGTGGGTGGTGGATATGGTGATGTAGGAAGGGTAGATCTTGATGGAGATGGTGCAAACCCAATTTGTGATGAAGGTTGAGGTAGAGATTCTTTAGATGTTGGAGGTGGTGGCCTAAACATTATTGGAATTGGTCGTCTTCTTCGTGGTGTAGGACTTGGTACAGACCCAAGAGAGGATGGTGTTGGCGAAGGCGATGAAACTACTTGTGTTCTTGGGTGTGCATGACTAAGAGAGGATGGTGTTGGTGAAAGAGAGGATGTTGGGAAAGAGTGGTTTGCAAGTGTGTGAGGTATAGAGTTATTATTCATTGGGGTTTGTGATGGTGCCTCATAAAGGTCTCCCCTTGCAAGATAAATTTGTGTACCCTTGTTCTCAACTTGAAAGTGAGGGAATGGCATCTTGGGATCTTGAGGGGAAGAAGTTAGTATTGGTGCATGAAAAGGCAAAGGAGATTTAGAAGCCCTGTGGATAGGCCTTGAAGTAGTTTTGCCATCACAATTGAGACAAGCTATGAAAAAAGACATTGTAAAGGACTTGATGAAAAATGCCAAAATGCTTGTCATCTTGATTCAAAGATGCCACCAAAAGCCTTCCCCTTGTGGTTAATATATTTGTGGCAAAGCTATGCATAGCCTAAGGCACAACTTTCATTGCAAGGTTCCCCACAAAGCCTTCTTCCTCATCGTGAAACTTTCCCACAATTTAGGGGACAAAAGGACATCATGTGCTATTTAGTCTTACAAAGTAGCAAAAAGGTCTCGTCATGAGATGTGTATGACGTGGCTTTTTGGATTTCACAACAGATTGCACAAGGGTTCTGAACTTCCTATTACTTTTGCGAAGTCTTGCAAAAGGAGCTTGACGGACAAATCACTATCCAAGGAATGTACGTGACAAAAGAATTGGTTTTCCTAAGTTCTAACCATATCCTTTTCTTTTCACATTTCACATTGTTTTTCTTAAGTGCATTCTTTCCTGCTCTCAACTAGCATTAATAAAATTTCAAGTGGCATGATTGTGCTTTATCACGTTACTCTAGCCAAGTGCACATGTAGATATGTAACCTCCTGTGAAGTTTGTTGTGATGCTTACTCATCTGAATGTCACGTAATGTAATAAAGAAATCATTGATCTCCCTTTGTGAGTGTCTCCTATTGTCTGGTCTCCTCGAGAGGCTCTCCCTATGTCTGTGCAGCTCCAATAAAAGTAACCCAAGGCATCTCTGATCCTATTATCTCATAACTTTGGCTAGTGGTTCAAAACCCTCTCTGAATAGACAGTGGAAGCAAGGGGTTTGAGGGTAAGCGGGACCATGCCGCCATCGAAAGCAACGTCGTTTTACTAGTGATTGTAAACCGAGACTCACTTTTCTTGAACAATGTTTTCTTTATATGTTTTAATTTTATCATTGAACAAACATGAAAAATTTGTCACGGATAAAGGATAAATATTTGCAAAGCTACCAGCAAAAAGTAATTGTTTACGCTAGTCTCTTGACAAACCAAAAGAGCTACTTTGCTTCACTTTATTATAGGGATCTACATTGAATCCATTAATTAATTTCTCGTTGAGATTCTGAAGGAATCTCTCGATTCAAAGGCAAAAGTTCTCGAGTTGTTGCCATCATCTTGTCTGCAGCATGTCGCGATCATTGTCTATGCCTCATCAAACCATACTCCTCTGTCTCTCACAGCCTTGCTCTACGCTAGTCCCCCCCCCCCCCCCCCAAAAAAAACACAAAATTGCACACTCCCCCACCTTGTAAAGTCCTTCCCTTGTCGATTGTTCTCCTATGCATCACCATGCAATGCCCGATACCCCCTTGTTGCCTCCTTGTCTATAGAATGGGTGAGTGCCACTGTGTTGTACAATAGGCCGCTCTCGCACCAACACTTCATTCCCCGCTCCCTGCTGCAATTGTGCTTGGGGAACCTTTGCTTGATTACCTTGCAACAATAACCTGCACCACATCTCCACCTTTGATTGCACTCACAATGGAGATAACCAAGGCATATTGCACACATGTTGTCGTACCCCACCTCTCCTTATCACCATCATGTCCAGCACTTTGCAGATGAACACGCGAGAATATGCAGCTACACTCGAGCCCTTCCCTGTAGATCACACACACACACACACAGAATCCATGTGTGCACAAGCATCGTCTGAGCCTTGCATGCCTTATGGACTACACACCGATATGACAGGCGCCCGCTCTGTGCTACACCAAGAAACGAGGAGACTCCCTTTGTGTCTCTCGCCTCGCACTCACATTGGCACTCACAAAAAAAGCCCTCCCTATCGTTGGGCCATTGCATTGACATAGACAGCTCTCTCTCTCTCTCTCTCTCTCTCTCTCTCTCTCTCTCTCTCTCTCTCTCTCTCTCTCTCTCTCTCTCCGTTTTTGGCCTCAAAAGCATGGAGGAATCTAGCTAGATTCGCCCTAATAAAACGCCTCAAAAAGATTTGAGAGACATACTTGGTACATAGAATATGCTTCTTTTCAATATAAATGCAAGGACAATCACACTTAAGTTATCCAAAATTGATGATATCCCAGCCCAAAATGATCGATCTAATTGATGGTTGAGTGTAGAGGCGTCTTCATATCCCCCCCCCAAAACAAACATCCACAATGACCTCGAAAAAAAATTCTCCATATCAAGCCCACGTTCTTAAATAGTGGTTTTGGTGGGGTTCTCTCTACTTCAAAGAAAGGAAAAGGTGGAATTTCTACTACCACACCCCCATCTACCATAATTAACTTGAGCTTGGAGGAGGAGAAAAAGAGGAAGACAAGAGCTCTTCATGTACATGTCAATGGTCTAAAAGACATTGTTAATGGTCTAAAAGACACTAACAATGTGAAAGAAGAAGTTAAGGAACTTTTGGAACGAATGAACATTCTTGAGCCTACTCACACATGGGCTTGGAGAGTGGGGAAGAAAGGGAAGGAAGGGAAAGTTGCTCCAAAGAAAGAGCGCTCATTATGTGCTTTCCTACCCTAGAGGCTAGGAAGGAGTTTTTGAAGAAAAGACCAGCACTCAAGAAGATCGGGATTTCCTTGGGGGGTGAACTCACCCTAGCACACATGCAAGAGAAGATGCCGGAGATCAAGGCAACTAGAGAGAAAGGAATACTTTATTTTTACAGAGGTGGGAGAGTAGTGATTCTAGAAAAAAGCACCGCATGACGGTGTGAGACCTATGGGACAAGCCTAAAACTAGCAGCATGGAATTGTAATGACTCACTGAAGCTAGATGTGGGCGCTTTTGAGGATAGCTTCAGAGGAAGCGACATTATTTTCTACTCAAAGACACACCAGACTCTGGGTGGCACTTTACCTAGAGTGTTGGGGTATCGTTTGGAGACTACTTGTAGATGGGAGGGAGGTGAGATCAGAGTATAGAGGACGAGGGTCAAGAGGTGTGGCAGTCTTATTCAGGGAGGAGTTGCAGTCCCTCATTTGTATTGTTCGTAGAGATGAGCATGCCAGGTATATGTGGGTCACGGTGAGAGCAGAGACTGGGAGGCCACTTTACATCGCAATATGCTATTTTCTACCAAGCACATCTCACTATGAAACCCCCAAGGGACAGTCACCTTATATGATTTTGGATGAGGATATATGGGAGCTCTCTAGAGATGGGGATGTTATCCTTCTGGGGGACTTCAATGCCAGGACAAGCCACTCTCATATAGTCTCCTATGATACCTCAAAGGAGATGTTGAGAGAATTGTTTGTCAGTGATATGGGTTTGACCAGGTGTTCGCAGGATGAGGAGAACACGGGTTAGGGGGGATATTTTATAGACATGGGGACTACACATGGACTGGCCATTTTGAATGGTCTACAAATATTTCCAGGATTGAGTGGGTTCACTTGTTTTCCTCACAGATATGGGGCTAGCACATGGATTATGTTTTGGCTCGGGCTTGGCTCGGGCCAGTTTTATACCCTCTATTCAAAATTTTATAGTCGGGCACAAGCCTATTGGTGTGGCAGTAGATCATGCCCATCTCAGGTTTACCATCTCTTTTCAATTTAGCAGAGCTCGATTGACACAAACATCCACATATACCTGATACTATTTCACGTCAGAGACTAATTATGTCTACATAGATGGTATATACAGACACTTAGCTACTGAGGAACCGAGACTTCCATTATAGGAGCTTATCCAGATACTGACAAAGACATTACATGATGCAGCAATAGAGGCATACCCACACAATCAGCCTGAGCATAAATGCCATTTTGGAAGCATGCCCCAAAAAGGTTGGTATGATGAGGAGTGTAGAGAAATGAGAGCCAGAATTCAGACAGAGGTGTCTTTGGGAGTCATTAGTCATAGACAATCACAAATTTCCTTTCGACGTCTTGTGCAACGAAAGAAGAGGGCTTATCTAGCTTAGCTAGAGAAGGACTTGTATAAGCTATTTTTGAGCCAGGACTCAGGTGAGGCATGAAGATTGTTTCATGAGCACTCCCCTCCATCGGCTATCACATCCACTGAGATTTGGGGTGAGTATGCATCATCTCTTTACACAGTTTCAAGACAACCGCCTCTACCAGACCCCCCAATGCAATGTCCAGAGACATGTTTTTTCTTTACCACTGAGATGGTGAAGAAAGCTATTAACAGGATGAGGACTAGGAGAGCATATGATCATAAGGGATTGGTAGCGGAGCACTTTATACATGCCCAAGATATGCTTGAAGAACTTCTTTCATTGATGTTCAACCGAGCCATGTGTGATGGTTTTCCTGATACTTGGAGTATGTCGACTGTTGTGCCTATTTTCAAGGAAAGAGATCCAATCATGCCTGGGAACTATCACACCATTATGATTGGGCACACATTAGCCAGATTATATGCTTCTAATTCTTGAGAAGCAATTGAGTAGATGGGCACAAAGAGCATGCATACGAGCATCAGGACAGGCAGGTTTTAGGAGAGGTTTTTCCACTCTTGATCACATATTGACACTCAGAGATATTATTGAGGAGGGTTGGTCTCATGGTAGGAGGATTTATAGTACTTTTGTAGACTTTTGCAAAGAATTTAACATAGTCCCTAGAGCTTGATTAATGATTTGTAGGTTACAAGAGATGGGTTTACCCCCATAGCTGATTTGGGGGATCATAGCCCTGTATATAGGTTAGTTGTGGGTCAGGTATGCACTCCCGAGGGGGTGTCTGAGCTTTTGTACTCCACTATTGGGGTGAAATAGGGTTGTCCACTCTCCCCTACTTTATTTGGTATTTATGTGGATGAGGTTTCTAACTACATTAAGAGGAGAGGCATCAGAGGATCACAGTTAGCAGGGACTTGGATCTCATTGCTTCTATTTGTTGATGATATTGTGTTATTCACTTGAGGGAATGCAGCGACATTTGGATACATTGCACACATTTGTTAGTGATAACAGCTTATTGGCAAACCTTGGCAAGACCAAGGTTATGGTGTTCAACACCACACCATAGTGGGTCAGGAGATATGCACCTACCTTTGCATATGGCCAGGAGACGGTGGAGTATACAAATGCATACACTTACCTTGGTGTGGTCTTTAGTGCCTAGTATTTTCTTTGAGGAGAGCAGCAGAGACTAGGGTGACGAGAGCATATGCGGCTCTAGGGAAGATAGAGAGGATGTGTTCGCAGGTTCCCTTTTAGGGACCTCGAACAAAACTATGGATTTTTGACACCTTGGTCACATCAACTATGCTTTAGGGGATCCAGATTTGGGGGTCATCAATGGACCACCATAGTCGGGCTGGTAGTACTGATGGATGGAAGTGCATGGAGAGGCCTCTTGTCTCTATGATTTCTTGGATGATTAGGGCCAAGCCCTCTGTACCACATGAGATTATTCGTATAGAGCTCACTGCTCCACCATTGGTCATTGCGGCACTCACCAAATCCATTTCTTTCATGCACAATATGTGGGATATCCCCAGAGACAGATATGCCCGTCTAGCTTTGGAGTCTTCTTAACAGCTTGCCTCATAGGGAGACACCTCTTGTTGGTATGCACAGATGACAACTTGGTTCAAGCTGCATGGTTTTGACATGGATAGACTACCCCCTTTCCAGCATTTTTTGGATGCACCCTCCTTGTCTCTCACACGGGCCGAGATCACTCAGCTCATCATATATGACTTGATTCAGTTAGACACTAGGAGGACATGAATACAGCTGATGTGTGTGCGTGGCACGAAGATGGATTTCTATAGAGAGCATCTCCTTGAGCTTACAAAGGATGGTTTTGTGATCATACTGGCCTACATGGACAGTCATTTATCCCATGGATTACAATGTGCTATTGGATAGATGTGCACATCGTCACATCAGTTAGAGATTGAGACTGGTATATTTACAGCAGTACCAGTAGAGGCTAGGATTAGTCACCTATGCTATATAGAGGCAGAGACAGAGTTACATCACATATGTCACTACCCAATCTACTATTATGAGATACGAGGCCATTTCCACTGCCTATTCATAAAGGGTTTTGGACCATTGACCAAAGTTATGAGATATCAAGATCAGAGATGCCTTGGGCTATTTTTATTGGAGCTACATCGACATAGGGAGAGCCTCTTAAGGAGACTAGACAGTAGGAGGCACTCACAGAGGAAGATTATTGATTTTTTTAGACTACATGCACGACATTCAGATGAGCAAGCATCACATAAGACTTCAGAGTCCACCTGTACCAAATTGACACGGCCACTGAACTTGGGAGGTCCAGATGCCCACGATTGCAAGGGTCATGGAGACATCGGTGAAAGTTGCATCAGAGGGTCCGGACTATTCTAGCCAAACATGGGAGATGCCCAGTCAGAGTACTCATTGAGGAGGACATTGATGAGCTCCGCCAAAGACCGATGCTAGATATCATAAGATAGGATCTTGATTCCAACATCTCAGCCTTTCATCCCATTCCTTTTTTTTCCATTTCACTTTTAGCTCGGTTCAGTTTCAATTTTTCAATTTTTAGTTTGTTAGTCTTTTACATAGACATTGTATCAGATTCACCATTTGTAAACTCTTTTGTCTCATAGGTCAATTTGGCTTTTTGAAGACATTAATATATCATTTCATTCTCTCTCTCTCTCTCTCTCTCTCTCTCTCTCTCTCTCTCTCTCTCTCTCTCTCTCTCTCTATCTATATATATATATATATATATATATATATATATATATATATATATATATATATATATATATATATATATATATATATATATATATATATATATATATATATATATATATATATATAACTAGATAATTATTTCAACGTAAAAGTAAATTTTAGAGTCTGCCTTTTGATCTTCTTGTTTCTTTTATGCTTTTCATGCCTTTTATGATCAAATGTCAATTCACATCTAGATAGTGTTAGATATTTCCACAAATTTAGCCGTATTCAAG
Source organism: Adiantum capillus-veneris (assembly GCF_014529385.1). NCBI lineage: Eukaryota > Viridiplantae > Streptophyta > Polypodiopsida > Polypodiales > Pteridaceae > Adiantum > Adiantum capillus-veneris. Next base: position 88,178,205 of record NC_140943.1, on the reverse strand, counting down.
TGCTTTTACAGAAAAATATTAGTGATAGATTTTGAAAGAAAATCAGAAAAAGAAACCTCTTTGGAAGCTTTTGTAGCCAAATCTTTTTATAACAACCTCTTTGGTAGTTGTTGCATGTGCATATTGTGAGTAGGCTGACCCTCAGCACCTCCTCTCACAATTGTCAAGGTCAATGAAGCCTCCAATCATGACTAGCATGCATTAGTCATTGTAAGTTGTGTTTTTAAATTTGGTTGGTTAGACACATTAATCCGAAGGACTTCAACATGATGAACATGGACTATCAAATTAATGCAAAGGGTGGCTAATGCATTTCTAAAACAAGGTGGTGATCATGAGGTAGCCATGCTGATCTGGATTGCCGAGACATGGCTGTTGAGTTTAGGCCAACTTGTCCGACGTCCACTACTAACCCATCTAACCTTATTCTTTATGTCTAATGGAATAGGATCTATGAGTATATTTCTCATTGAGCTCCACCCACTTTGTGTGTTTGCTCTTCTTCTCCCTCGCACTCCACATGCTTCGTGCACTCTACAAGTGGTATCCAAGATTTGACAAAGGTCTTGTGGAGAGCTTAGAGCAGACGAGAGAGAGAGAGAGAGAGAGAGAGAGAGAGAGAGAGAGAGAGAGAGAGAGATCCGGGGCATCCACTAGAAAATATGTAAGATAGCACGTGCGAACAAAATAAGGGATTTATAATTAGTTACATTTTTAGAAAAATGTACTTACATAAAGGGTTTTTTATTTGAGAAAGTGAAAATTTTCATACATAAGCGCTAGTTTTTGATAGAAAAATGCATACATAAGGGGTACATATAATGTTGAAAATATACAGGTAAGGGATTATTTAAATACCTCTTGTTTGCACGTGTTATATGCAATTTTTACTTAGTGGTCTCCCGGGGGGGGGGGGGAGAGAGAGAGTTGAAATTCATGTTTGTGCATGCACACAATTTCAAGCTGACTTTTGGTTCTAATTGTTGTTGCAGCCTCTTTGTCATGATGGGAGTATTTTCATGAAGTGTCTTGAAGTTTTACCCTCCTTTTGAAGTCGTTCATGCTCTCAAAATCCCCATTTGAGAAGCACAACAGAAGGTAGTTTTCAATCGACATTTTCGGCAATGGATTCGACTCTTGATGCTTCTCAACTTACAACGTCGCTTCAATTTTCTTGAAATTTGATCTTCTTGCATCCCATTGATCCTTGGCATCCCTCATGTCCTCACCTTTGAGTATCTACCTTTGATAATCATTAAATGACATCAGCATCACACTTGCAGGTATTTTTCATATCGACACCCCTACGCTCTATTCATACATATATACACACTCTTCGACATTGGTGAGAGAGTGTTGAGGTGTGTTTAAGGGCTACCACGGTGTAGTCTTGTAGTGGGAGTGACATTCATGCACAACAAACATGAGAGATGAGACACAATTCATAAAGCTTAATTATAAGTAGAGAGTGCCGAGCCCCATTGAAGCTTTAAGACTCATTGGGTGGGCAATTTCTACTGGACATGAAGAATTATTATCATTATGATTATTTCAAAGGAGTGTTATGATCCAAGTTCCATGATGAAAATAATTTCCATGTTAGTTTTTCCAAGAGTGTTATTAAAGTTTCAATGCTCTCAAGATAGAGGGTGAAGCTATTTCTCTAATGTTCCTACCAATTTTGGAGTGTAAGTGGAGTTATAATAATTGATGCACAAAGCTTTGGGAGATTAGGCACGCTTATGCTAGCACTCTAAGAGAATATGCAGAGTGTTGGTGGTTATTTACATGACATAATATCTTGAGAAGACTTTGGAGGTTAGATAGAGGGAATGCAAGCTTTTATGTACTTGATGATTGGATGAGGATGAGTAGTATTTATGTGTCCAAGAAAATTGAAGAGATTGAAGAAGGATTGTGAAAACACTTGATGCTACCTTATGATTTATGTGGGGATGAAGGCCATTTCATGCTCCAAAGATATTATATGCAGGTTGATAACCATCATATTGCAATAAAAAAGTTTGTAAAGAAATGGTTTGGGCCGTATGTGCATGAATATGGAATGCAACATATGCCAAATCATGTGAAGAAGAGGATGTACCTCACTATATACAAAGTGAGAAAGAAGATGTGGCGTTTGAGCAGGACTACTATTGTGGCACATGCCAAAGGATGTGTAGGTTTAGAGGGGGTGGATGTCGTGTTGTGGAAAATGTTCACCTCAATTTTTATGGCTTTTGGTATGTGGCACTGAATGCTACAATGTACAATGTCATAAATTTGAAACAGTTTCCGGGTTGCAATCATGTACATACCTTACTAGGGTGGCGACATCGTGTTGTGGCACGTTTACAATGTGAATGACAATGTTCACCTCACTTCTTATGAATTTTGTTATGTGGGACCAAGTGCTATAATGTATAAATATGCCTAATTTGCTTTAGAAATGCATAAATGTCAAGTGTTTTGAAGTGGCATGCTCGTTTTGTATCAAAATTTCAATGCGGCCAATCTTGCTCAAAAATAGTAGGTTCCATGCGTGGTCGTAAAAGTTGTGTCCAAAGTGCTTGCCAAGTGGAAAAATGAGAATCAACATGAAATTTGAGCTCAATGGGATTATTCACAAATTTAGGGATTTTCTCAACTCACTTGAGCTTTTTACATACAAAAAAGGGTATTTTTGGGATAAAATAGCCCAAAATTAGCATAAAATAGTTCAAAATGCCACATCAATGATGGTGCCATCCTTACTCAAGCTAAGAGTGAGTTTTTAGAGCCAAAAGTGAGATCTTTTGGACATCTAACTAAGGAGGTATGGTAGTTCCAAGTCAGAGTGCTAGTGCAGTCTTGTTCTATTTCCACTGCATGTTCGAGGTTGTGAAGCCACCAATTAGGATTTCCCCTCTTCAAACAACCATTTGGATTGTATAATGAAGTTTTAAAGCTCCCATGAAATGGTGTCAATGAGGAATTGAAGGGTAAAATCATGATTGTTAACACTGCGAAAGAGCATTGTATCTGCACAATTGGGAGTGAGGCTACACCAAATCATCAAAACACACAAGAGGTTTGAGTTGACCTTGATTGTTTCCTAGAGTGTTTCTTTCATGGATAGAGTTTTTTTCTTTTAGAGTGTGTCTTTTTCTTCAAAGGCTCTACTAACTCACTTGATTTTTCTCTGAGCCCTCATAACCAGAGGCCTGATGCTTTCCTAGCTGCAGTGCACACTACATGACACCATGAAGCACGTCAGCTTCACCCTTGTGAAAATCTGTCTACCCTACACCCATTAACTTGATGCAATGTGAAAATTTATTTGTATCTGAGCTCTTTGTAAGAGCATATGCTAGGTTGTCATCAGTGTGGACCTTGATAATCTCCAAGCACTTATCCGTCAATGCATCCCAAATGAGATCATACCTCACCTCAATGCGTTTCGATTTGGAGTGAAACACGAGATTCCTTACCAAGGAAATGGTATTGTAACTATCACAATGAAAAATTAGAACGTGTTGAATGTCTAAATCTCCCACTAAATATGCCAACCATATAGTTCCTTGCTAGCATTTGATGTTGCAACGTACTCAGCCTTTGTAGTGGAAGAAGACATATAATCTTGGAGAGATGATCTCCAAGAAATGGCTCCTCCTACAAATATAAAAATGTAGCCAAATGTAGATCAATACAAACCACATAATCTCCATCCATGTAACCAACAATACATGAATCACTATTACTGAAGCATAAATGCTTGCTTGTTGTACCCTTCAAGTATCTAAGGATATGTTTCACCGCTATCCAATGTTCTTGCCAAGATTAGCCATATACCAACTAACCACTCCCATTGTAAAAGCAATGTTTGGCCTTGTGGCTACCATAGCATACATAAGACTGCCTACAGATGATGAATATGACACACTTGCTATTCCTACTCTCTCAGTATCTGATTTGGAAGAATCTTCCTTGCTAAAGTTTCAAATATGATAGCCATGCATATTGAAACACCGCAAGGCCATGTGGATATAGGATTACTAAGACAACTCAATAATTCTCTTTTTCTTGTCTCTCTTGATACACATACCAAGAAAATAATTCTCTTTGCCCAAATCCTTCATAGCAAAGTTTTTGCTCAACATTTTCTTTGGAAATCTCCTGGACTTTCCTACAATGAGCATGTCATCTACATATAAAATGAGAGTGACTACAGAACCAACATTGAGTTTCTTTGTATAAAAGCAGTGATCCTCTTGACTCCTACCAAACCCTTGGAGCTACATAAAACCATCATACTTTTGATACCACTACCTTGAACCCTGCCTTAAGCCGTAAGGCACTTTTTTGAGTTTTCATACAAGCTCTTCCCTACTAGGCTATTCGAAACCTCCATGTTGCTTCATGTAAACATCCTCATCTAGATCCCCTTGAAGAAAGGTTGTCTTCACATCCATTTAAACAAGTTCCATGTCCTCAATGACTATACGCCAAGCACTGTGTGCAGTGTAGTCATATAGACTACGGCCGAGAAGACTTCGTCAAAATAAACTCCCTTTTGATGCTTGAATGGGGCAACCAATTTGGCCTCGTACTTAAGCTTAGGATCATCATATATAAACTTTTTCTTTGTAAACCCATTTGTAAGGGAATGCCTCCTTGCCTTCTAGAAATTCAACCAAGTCCCATGTCTCATTGTTGTTGACAATTGAGTTGTACTCAGATTGCATAGTCTGCTCCCACTTGACCTTGTCATCCATTTGCATGGCTTCTTTGTAACAAGATTTCTCGGCGTAGTCATTTAGCATGACATAGTCCATCCTGCCTGAAATTTCTCAAATGGATGTGAGGATCACGAAGATCGTCTCGAAACCTGACTAATGCTCACTATCATGTCAAGCGGAGTGCTGCTAGTAGACGGTACGTCACTAGGCTTCTGAGTTTTCATAGATTCTGAGGCAATTTCCTCAAATGTGACTTTTCTATACTCAATTGCTTTCTTGGTTGTGCATCTTTGATTTGTTGAAGACAACATGTGAAGTGCAAATTACTTTGCAAGATTTTGTGTGCCAACAGAGACGATATCACATCTCTCCATTTGCACCATAACCGAGGAAAATGCACTTGTGTGACTTTGGGTCTAGCTTTTTTTGAAACTCTTTGGGAGCATGTGCATATGCCTCGCATCCAAAGACACATAAATGATCATAATGTGGCTTCTTTTTGGACCACAGCTCCTCTAGAATCTGGTAATTCAATGGCATACTCGGTGATTCTTGATATGTACTATTGTCTCTATCTTGAGAGCGGATGGGTGGATGATGCCATCACTTTATAGTAGTGCTAATTTAAATTTTGATTCTCCACTAATTTACTTTGCATCGCATCTCTCTCTACTTTCCTTGGTACAAAATTCTATTTGTTCTACATTTTTTATGCAACAAATAGTGGGGGGCAAGTGGCAATCAGGTGGGAGCGGGCAAGTGGTGTTGAGAAGAGATACCTTTTTTTTTAATGAGTAAGGTGCACTATTATGCAATGATGGCTTCGAGGCGAGTTGGCCAGCACATGCGATTATGAGCATTGCACATAATGTCATGTGCTATTCCATGGTACTTTTGCTCACCATTGGAGAGCAAGGGAGGAGTGTGAAGAAATGTCTAGAGATTTCATATAATGGAAATGTGAAAGTTGAGCCAACAGGAAAGTGTAAGTAGTATGAAATGTAGCTTTGAAGCCTTTGGAGGCTAGCCTAGAAGGTTACTTTTTGCTTGTACCTTTACAAATGTTGATCCCCTCTCCATTGTTTGTGCTAAATAACCGAGGTTTAGTGTATTTTAAATCGGCTAAATTTGATAAGTCCCGCCTGGATTTTGAGCTTACACTTAAGAAAATTAGTAAAATTCTATAAGTTTCGGTGTAAGTATTGGCAAATGCTTCAAATTTTGACCTAGTCTTTTTTTTTTTTTAAAAGCGAAACTCACAGTTGTGAGTGAATTATATTGAGCAGCTGAAAAAATTACAAGGTTTTGTCATGCTCATGTTAAGCCATGACAACATCTAGGAATCATAATTACACCGGCTATTAGGGCAGCCACTCCTACCGATGGCCAAGGTTTGCCCCCGTCCCAGGTATTCCGTCTGCTGACAACAAGGCACAAGTAGTCCTAGACCAATCCTCCAAGTGATGCTTGTGCCCGAGTGCCCATATTAGCACTTTGCTTTCCTGTATAATTTCTGCGAAGCTTGCCACCTCAAATCCTCCTTCAAAAACATGGCGGTTCCTTGTTTGCCATACATTATGAAAGAAGAAGTATCTGGCAATCTGGGTGATGACGAGGAGTGCAGGACTACCTGAGTTTTTACCTCCAAAGCATAGGTCAGTCTTGAAAAATCTAATTTTCCATGTTCTCTGGACCCACTTGCATACTTTCCCTGCAAGGCCTTTTATAGATGGGCAGTCCATGAAAAGGTGGGCCAGATCCTCACTAGTCAACCTGCACCCCAAGCATCGATCTGGCCCAATCTCTCTCTCCTGAATCTTCACACCTGTCGGTAGAGCATCCCAAATAACCTTCCATAAGAAAACCTTCATGTACTGTGGAACCTTTGGCTTCCATATGTTCTCCATTACATGCTCCCACCTTTCCTCCATCCATTGCTTTTTCCATAGCTTATTAAGGGGGCTAGACCAATTCTTCTTTTGCATCATTGTCTGATAAATGATTTTGGTATGGGGTTTCCCCAAGAGACTGCTTTCGGGCGAGTCTTACCATACATCGAGCGATATTTTCCGAACGAACCAAATTTCGGGCGAATATTTATACGACCTCACACCCTCGACCAAGTTCTCTAAGCAACAACGAACTGCAAAAAGTGTACGCGAGAGTTTATTTTAGAGGCACCCTAGTGTGACAAAGGACTTAGAAACCATTCTAAAATAGGAAAGTGAATGGATCTTTTTGTCTGAAACTCTTAGATATGTATAAAAATTAAAAAGAAGTGAGACTCTCTCTCAATGTAAGAAAAAACTTGGGATCTAGTGTATTTTAATCGGCGAAAATTGTAAAATCTCAGCTAGCTTTTGAGCTTGGTTTTCTTAAGCTTTTGAGCTTGTCTTTAAGAAAACCAGGAAATTTACACAAGTTTCAGCGTAATTACTAGCAAAAGATTCAAATTTTTGCCTAAAAATTGGGAGAAATCCAAGTTTGCTCTCATTTTCATCGATTAAGAAAAATGTATTTTTTTAGCCCTGCTCTCTCTCTCTCTCTCTCTCTCTCTCTCAGTAAAAAAAACTCTTTCTCAAAGGGTGTGCGTCAACGCGTGCGTAGACCTTTTTAGGGAGATTGTTTTTGAAAAAACACATTGAAGAGCTTTAAAAAACGAGAGAGAGAGAGAGAGAGAGAGAGAGAGAGAGAGAAAAGAAGACTATATCCATCCTACCAATCTCTCTCAATCTACTAGGTAGAATCTCACAAGATCCCACCTCCTCGCTTTAGTTGGGAACGTCGTCTGTTGTCTGTCACCTAAAGCTCGAGCTCGAGACCTACAAGGAATGAAGCGTGCATTGAGCTATCTCCCGTAAAGTGAAAATACAAGAGACAGAACGAAAGAGATTTGGCCTCCTCCCCCATGCCTTGACTCTACATGTCCTACCTGCGTGGGTCTCACTATTGTAGGTTGGCAAGAGCTGCAGACGCAGTCTCTATCATCCTGTCTTATTCGCTCGTACTCATTCCCTGTCCATGCACTGCCCAGCCTAGCATCGCATTGCTTTGAGGCCTACAAGACCTTAATTACTTTTTATATTAAAAAATCCGTTGCTGACTTGCTTCTGCGCATGTGTTCCCTCCACGTCCGGGTGCCTACACATGTCTCCTCGTACGACACAACCCTCTTTCATTTTCTTTTGCTTTTTTACATTCAGTGGGACAACTTTCCCCTAGACTTTCCCATTTTCATTTAGATCAACTTGAGCATCTCCTGTTATTCCCATCAAAAGAAATGGAAAAAAGATTGTAGGGACTACCTCAAGGCCTAGTGGGTCCATTCTCTTCTCATTAATTAATTATCCCTTCAGATTCCCACCACCGAATCTACGAAATCTAAGAATTGCTAAGAAAAGTCTCTTGTCAGCATGATCACGTCACACCTGCCATGTGTGTTCTTGTCGCCATCATCAGCCCCATGCTTGCCATGGCTGGCTCTACACGCGGCTTGCCGCCATTTTCTTATGTTTGCTCCATTGCCTACACTTGCCTGTCTTTTAGTCCCTCACATCTCTCTCCCATTCACCTACGATATTCCCTTCTATTTCTTATAGAGATTGCAGGCATGCTCCATCGCCATGGAGTTCCCCATATATGATTCTCCATAGTCAGTTCTTGTTCTCTCTCCTCTTGCGTCCAACATGCTCTAGTCTCTGACCTGCAGACAAACGACACAAATACACACACACATACACCCATTCCAACGCAAACCATACTGAGCCGCTGGCGGGGGAGAGAGAGAGAGAGAATTGTCAAAAAGGAATAAAGATTAGGAAACCTCCAACCAAGTAAATAAGCACAAGGCTATTTTGAGAATTCTTGAAATTTGAAGGGAATTTCCCTTTAAAAATATCTCTCTCTCTCTCTCTCTCTCTCTCTCTCTCTCTCTCTCTCTCTCTCTTCCTTCGCTTTCCCACGTGTCATCTCTCTCTCTTTCTCTCTCTCTCTCCCTCTCCCCACACGTTGAGATCCTTGCCTTAATCAGCTTTTCTTTTGATTTCAAAGAGGGTATCTTTGAAGATACCCTCTAATTCAACCCAAAAGTAAAATTGGTTGGACCTATTTAGAGGGACATACCGGGTCAATTGTACACACATTAATTAATTAGACAAGCAGATTCGTTCTCAGAGTTTTGTAAAACTAAGTAGTCTTGCTCTGGCCTAGTTCCCGCGTGTCCTGGCTCCCTCCTGTGCCCCAGACACCTCGGATCCTGCACCCTCTTTTGGCCATGCTCACTTGCCCTTCCAAGTTCCCGCCCTCCGTCTCCTCGCCACTCTTGACAGCTCTGCCTCAGGCAATCCTCTCTCTCTTTTACATGCACCTTCGACCTCCTGCATGCTAGAAAAGGAAAGTGCGACACTCAGAAGCAAAATTGGTCTGCGCAGGCCTGTAGATAACCGTGCACCGCACCATCCTCCCTGACTTGCCATGTCCCCTGAGTGACATTCAGCTCTGGTCTACAGCACCAACCAGGTTTGCACACCATGCCCAAGAGAGGCATTGTCTCCCTTGCGCGAGCTTAATCCCTGGTCTACAGCACCATACAATGTCGCACGAGCTCATCGGGAGGCCTTTTTTGTTTTGCGATGCCTACCTCTAATATGTTGCATTGTGCGGCCTACAAACAAATCACATCGAGCTTCACGCTTCCACCGACAAATCTCTCTTCCTCCACGCGACAGCTCTGCCAAATTATCCCTCATATTTTTGTCTTAAATTCCCAAAATACCCTTCAAATTTTCCAAAATTCTCAGAACACACCCCTCATTAAATTTCTCCAAAGACATAAGAAGACTATTGTCTATCGAATACAAGATGCTAAACTTGGAACTTGAGTTGGTTATGTAGGCTTCGTCAATTTTGCAAGGTAATTAAGCACTCAAAAGCGAAAATTTTAAGGAATTTTTACAAATTAGAGGGGTATTTTAGCAAGGAAAAGTGAGACCATTGTCTGACGCGCCTTGTCCTCTTTTTCTTTTTTCTTTTTTCATTTTATTAAATTTTTCACTTGTTCAATCCTTAAAGGCATCACCCAAGATACCCTTTAAAACAAAGAAAGAAAAGATTATGGGGACATCCTAGAAAAAAAGAAACATTGAGTTTTTTTATAATATATATATTATTAAAAAAAAAGGCCTCCTAAAAGATCTGCGCCGACGCAGATCCTTTAGGGAGGCTATTTTTAATAAAACTTCATCTTTTAAAACTCAATCCTTCCTTTGGGGAGGTTTTTTTTTTTTAAAACTTCATCTTTTAAAACTCAATCCTTTAACTTCATCTTTTAAAACTCAATCCTTTAACATCGTATTCACTAAAACACTTTATATTCACTACAATCCTTGAGGGGAGTTAAGCACGTTGTATTCACGGAAGGGAGTTAAGCACTTTGTATTCACTAAAACTCAATCTTTAAGGAGTTAAACACTTTGTATTCACTACAAAAAACATAAAGCTTTTTTTTTTTAAGCCTCCCTAAAAGATATGAGACGGAGCAAAAAAGATCGATTTTTTAAATTAAAAACCCTCCCTAAAGTATCTGTGTCGGCTCATACCCTTTAGAGAGTGTTTTCTTAACCAAAAAAATAATCTTTTTTTTGTGAGACCGAAGCCTCCTACGTTGTGCAACCTACGAGGCCTTTGAGCTTGGAGGGATTTGAAGGGGGCATTGCTATAAGGTAGGGTGCAAGTGTGCCTCTGTTTGGAGGATGTTGCATGGAGATCTCATGCCATAAAGTCTCACGGGTGAGACGTCGGGTAGGCTTGTCTTCTTGTTGTTGCTTTTCCTTGTCTCCCCCATATTTTTTATCATACAAGAGGCATTGTCTCTCCCGCCTCCTCTTTGAAAGGGTAAATGGATGATATGGCTATTGTTTCTTCATGGGATGTTCTCGGTTTTTCACTTGAGGTGTTCCTTGCTAGGGCAAGGCTCCCTTCTAATAGCCTGTGGTTTCGGCTTCAAGGTGAGTGCCGGCTCTGATCTTGGAGGATGTTGGTGCTTTTGATTGGCTAGCTTGTGATTCCAGCCTTGGTTGTGGGTTCGGCTCGGTTATTCATGGTGGTCTCGACAGACTTTAAGTTCGGGGTGGTCTGCTTTTCTTTGCGGCGATGTAGGTGCTCTTGTCTAGATCTTGTTTAGTTGTTGCCCACCGTTTGTCGGTCAAGCTATTACGTCGGCTCTATTTGGAGGTTCCCTCTAGGCGAGCAGTTTGTCGATTGTGACAGGGCGTCGTCCCGGTGTGTGGCAACTATAGATGCCTCTACTGGTGATGGAATTTGTGGGCCCTGTCCTCTCGACATGCTATGTGCATTAGTATTTTGTTTGTTCCGGGTTGGCCTCTCGTGTTCTAGATAGTTTGTTAAGGGTCATCTATGGTCAAATGGTGGTTATCATAGTTGTTTGTATTTGTCGGTTAGGCCTCCATGTAAAAGGTCATGATCTTATTGTTGTTCCGTTGTGCTACTACGATGCCATGGCTCATTTTGAGCATCGCTTTTTATGTTATTCTTTTTGCTACTTAATATTTATACTAGTCACTATTGTGAGTATTGGAAAAAAAAAGTGAATAGTCTCCTCTATACACTCTCTCTCTCTCTCTCTCTCTCTCTCTCTCTCTCTCTTTTTGTACTAAATGTAAAAGTGAATACACATTTCTTTTCTAAAGCTCTTGTGCTATAATAAAAAAAATCCCTCAAAGGGTCTCCATCTGTGCAAGGAGATTTTTTTAACTATACAATGAGAGAGAGCGAAAGCTAGATTGAACGACTACATCTGTTGTTAATGAAAATTTGTGATGATTAGCAATTTTGAATCTCACCTTGTCTTTCATCAATAGTAGCCCACAACTAGCAAGGCCTCGTTGTGCTACGCACACATCAACACTCTTGTCCTACCTCTCCAGTAAGGCCACACACCGTTAAGAGTTGGATGGAAACATGTCCTGCCACCTAGTCATCACAGGTTTTCCAGAAGCACGCAGGGAGGGAGAGAGAGAGAGACAGAGTTGCCTCTCAAAAAAAAAAATCGCTCTAGCCCTTGCCCCCAACAATCTTTGCACTTGAGGATGGTGGTGGCACTACTAGATGTGGATGTGGTGGCGAACACACAACCTTGCTGAGAAGGAGCGGGGTCTTTTTGTGTGGAGGCTACATCACATGAATTTCCATAGTCATCAAAGATGTACTGCACATTTTGTGTGTGTGTGTGTGTGTGTGTGTGTGTGTGAGAGAGAGAGAGAGAGAGAGAGAGATTTTTCACATATAAACAAAGGGTGTGGATTCTGGAGTCTTTTTTATTGCATGCACGATGAGAGAGAGAGAGAGGGGGGAGGGGATTCAAAAAAGTGGGGAACAAAATCTTAATGGATTTTTAAAAGATTCTCCCTTTCAAGAAACACGCGGAGACAAGCATGCAGTAGTTGACGCAACACTAACTTCTTGCTTGCAGAGGACCTTCAATTTTATCTTTTGGGATCTTGGTAGATTCCTCCTAAAATCTAAATAAAACTTAACGAGGATACTTATATTGGTCAACAAATAGACGATGGTCTCAATTCACAACACCCTAAAATATTCACGATAGTCGGCTACTAATAAGGTTGGCGCATGAGCAAAGAGTTGAAAAATACTAAGTTCTGCTATAATTAAGCAAAGAGGTGAAAAATAGTCAAATACATTGCAAAAGTAGGGGGGGAAGGGGGGGTTTTCCTGAAAGGTCAAGCATAATGCATAGGAAGGCCTGCAGACATCATATCAGCAATGTGATTTTCACAAACTTACAAAATTCCTCTGGGGAATAGAAAATCTACGAGGTTTCTTTTATTTTATAGAAAAATACACAAGAAAGAACAAGCTCAAATGTCGGTCGTGCTAGCACATACCTCTTGCTTAGCATACCCATTCTTAAATTTAACCGCCATCTTTAGGAGGTCCAGGGAAATATATTTAGTATCTCAAGTGAAGAAATGAATGACTCGCATAAATGAGTCACTTATAAGAACTCTTGGCTATGTGTGTTTTGATAAAGTGCCTCTCATTAACTCGCTCGGTTTTATCATTGCTCGAAAAAGTTCGCTCGGAGTTTGGGATTTCTCCTTCCGGGCCATTTCCAGGCTTTCCAGTCCAACTCCGAGTCACAGATTGGCATCACTAGATTGTCAAGTTCTTTCATCACTTTGTGGACAAGCAAGACCTCCAAGATATTGAGTTGGTACTGGGAAATCATAAGGTCAATGGTTTTCCAACTCTTGTTGACACTGTAGCAGAAGTGCTCAAGTCGGATCAGACCCTTATTATTCATCTTCCTCGCTGTCTCAATCCAATAGGGAGTTTGTGGCGGATCTACAACTTTGGAGAGCCAGGGGGACCAATGTAGGATGGAGTTCTTGAAGTATCTGGCTTCTTCCCCCCACTTTAAGACTCCTGCTACTCTATTGTATTTTCTTACCAATTCTCCTGAGCTGCCCCCCAGTCTTAATGTAGACCACGACGGGGCAAGCAGCTTGTCATGAACCTCCACCCCTCTCCACTTTCCTCCCTTCGAGCCAAGTTTAGCTGCTTCTATCATATCTCTGATCATAACTGCGCAAACTTGATCCTGTTTAGCCAAGGAAACAACAAATTTGGCGCAACAAGCTTCTGCATGGGTCACAGGGTTAAGAATCCCGAAGCCTCCTTGATTCCACGGCCAAGCAACCGATTCCCAACTTGCCCATTGCCATGGCCTGGAAGATTTCGTGTTATTTTTCCATAAAAATGTTTTTACTGGTTTTAAGAACTCTTTCGAGTGACACTTAGCCATCTTGAGAAGCGGGCTAGTGAAGGCAATATAAGGAATCATGAAGGCATTCATCACTTTTATCCGACTTGGGAATGGGAGAAGAGCATACTCCCACCTTCTCATTTTTGTTTTGATTTTTTCAAGTACCCCCACGGGAGGCTCCCAGATGTCTAAGTATGTCCTTGTTTTCTTAGAGTAGGTAAAATAATTTAGCAAGCCAGGGGTGCCATTTTTGATGGGTGATACCCTTAAAGAAGACAAAGCAAATTAAAGGATAGATGACAGTTTTTCGTCTTGTGGTCGTTGTGATTTTGACGAGACCTTTTTGCTAACTACTTTAGCAGATGACGTCCTTCGTCCCCTAGGACGTGGGTAAGTTTTACAATGACGTAGAAGCTTTTGTGGGGAAAACTTGCAATGAAAGTTGCGCCTTATGCAAAGCATTTGCAAATATATTAACCACGAGGAGAAGGCTTTGGTGGCATCTTTCAATCAAGATGACACATATTTTGGCATTCCTCATCGAGTCCTTTATAATGTCATTCTTCATAGGCCTAGCTTGTATCAATTGTGATGGCAAAATTACTTCAAGGCCCACCAACACGACTTCTAAACCTCTTTTGCCTTTTGATGCACCAATCCTAACTTCTTCCACTCATGCTCCCATCATGCCATTCCCCCACAAGGGTACACAAATTTATTTTGCAAGGAGAAACATTTATGAGGCACCATCACCAACCCCTACAAATGACAACTCTCCACCTTCCACACTTGCAAACCATACTTTCCCAACATCCTCTCCCCCACCAACATCAGCCTCTCCTAGCCATGCACCACCAAGAACACCACCAGTCTCATCACCTTCGCCACCACTATTGTCTATTGGGTCAATACCAAGCCTGTCTATTGAGCCAGCACCAAGCCCTACACAACCAAGAAGCCGACCAATCCCAATAATCTTTAGACCACCAGGTAACCCAAGCCCATCTATTGGGTCTCCACCAAGAAGCCGACCAATCCCAAGAATATTTAGTCCACCAACATCATTCTCTCCAAGCCTTGCACCGACAGGAACACAATCAGTGTCAGCACTTTCGCCAACATCATCCCCTGTTGGGTCGATACCAAGCCCTGCACCACCAAGGAGGCGACCAATTCCAATAATCTTTAGGCCACCACCTCCACCATCTAAAGAGTCTCTAGCTAAGCCACCATCATCACCTACACTCCAAACTAGGTTATCACCATCTCCATCAAAATCCACCCCTCCTACATCATCACATCCACCATCAACCAAGATTGATCAATCTCCACCAAAAAGCAAGCCACCAAGCCCGTACACGCCATATCCAGTCTCACACAAATCTACATTATCACCATCCATTTTCAAACCACTTACACCTATTGAAAGTTTTCATCACCCTCCTCTCAACCAAACTTCACCTCATCTTCCTTCAAGCATTTCATCTAGTCCAAAGCAAGCACCACAGCCTAGCTATGCACCAAATCAATATCCACATCAACCTCCTTCACCAAACTTCCCCCCATCAAATGAAGGTATTGTCTACTCGCCACATTCATACCCACCACCTCTTCATCCAAGCGAAGATACTTACTGTGAGTTTATTAGTTGTCTGAGACTAGCCTTTGTCATTAGTGTGTTTTGTCCCCTTTGCCCCTTCCCTTTTTATACCCCTCCTTACTCTTCTAGCTCACAAGCCACATGTTGTCATGGCTACCATGCATATCGAAGAAGATGTACACAATCACAAAGTAGCTTCCACTATGTATTTGGCCCTTGTCTTGGTTTCAACTCTTGCATTGACCCATATCGCCTTGCTCTTCTGGAAAATTATTGTAGCTCTTCTCCTTCTTGGCCTTAGAAATATCCGGTAACTCTTTCAAAGATAGAATGCTTCAAAACACCTAAACTTTTATATCTTGGATAGTGATAAATCTCTTCCTTCTCTTCTCTCTCTCTCTCTCTCTCTCTCTCTCTCTCTCTCTCTCTCTCCCCCCCCCCCCCCCCCCGGCCCCGATTGCGGGCCACTTTAGCCTTGGGATAGTTCTTGCGGTCTCCTAGGGTTCAACTTCTTGTTAGTGTCTGCCTTTGCTACATGAGAAATGTAAGATCTACATCGTGTGCTCATGTCAATCCATTGCACCTCATGACATCTTTTGTTGTTGATGCCCCCACTCAAGAGCTTCTGATTGTACCCTCTCTGGCTCGAAATGGCAAAGGAAAGCTCCCATAGTGCCTACCTCAATTTCATGATCTCTATACAGGCTCCTCCACCCTAAGCCTTTGAAGAGTGAGATCTTTGAAAAGCTTGGTTGCCTTCTTAATATATTCAAAAAGACGAGCATATCTAGCCATTAATATTACAAGTTTTCTAACAGGTAGGGTGGCACAATTTTGGAAGCGTTTAATTAGACAGAATCCACGAAGATTCCTTTGGATGGCTTCTGAATGAAACGAAAAAGAACTTTGTTGTTGGGGGGGGGGGGGGGGGGGGGGGGGTAAGGGAAAAATCTCTTTGTGCTTGCCCAGGGAACATGACACTTGTTGCAAGCCGATGCCAGTAGCGACCTCTTTGTACAAGTGCACAAGTAGCGTGGGAGCCACTGCAAGGTATGCAGTTGGGGAGACAATAGCTAGGTGCATAGGTGATGTGAGATATGCAGATATGGACTCTAGGGTGGGAGATGTGCGAGCAGAGGAGACAAGTAGGTGCTCAAATAGCACGTGAGGTGATGGCGAGGGGTTTTGCGGGGGAACAACTCCCTAAGGTGAGGTGGAATACTCTGAGATTCACATAATTTTCCCACTAGCTCTCTCATAGTTGGACAATTGTGGAACAAATCAAGGGGATTCTCACCACTCGCTTTGCACCCTGATCATCTATCATAGCCTATCCCTCTGGTTAGTATCTTTATCTTGGTAGGAATAGCCTCACATAGCACATTCCATAGGAAGATCTTCATAGCTTGTGGCCACTGAGGGTCCCATAAGTTGCTTGCTATTGACGCCCATCTACATTTTGGCCAATGTTTCCACCACTATTTATTGAATGGAGAGAACTAGCCTGTTTTACACATGAGTTTGCCACAGATTTCCTTAGTTTGTGATTTTGTGAAGTTTATGTTCTCATGCCAATGCCAAGCTTTCCAATCAAATTCAGCCTCACAACTAGACAAAAGTATAAAGATGAGACTTGTCATAATAACTAATATCTAATTCTCCTAAATCATTTTCTCATGTTAAACTGATCATTTAATATGGGGAAGTACCAAGGGAGAAAAAGCTAGAATAATTGTTAAGCTGGCAGACCGGTCACAGTAGGGATCCAAAGCAGGGAAAATAGGGATCGAAAGGGGGGGCCATCTGCAAAAGAGCAATGTGCAACAATGGGCTTCAAAGACCCTAAGGTTCAACCCATTAAGACTTTTAAAATGCTAAGGTTCCAAAATTAAATAAAATGTTCAATGGTCAAACTCTAGGTAAATTGGATGCTTGTGGAAAGACTCAAAAGTCTTCCCACATCCCTATCCTTGAGGGGGCGATCCCTTTCAATAGGAGATGAGAGAGAAACACACACACACACTCTTGCAAGCTCCCTTTACACAAAGGGCATAGTGGACACATGTCAGCTCCCTAGCCCAGTTGCCCCCAAGGTGCATTCAAATCCTATTGGATGGCCATAGAGGTGGACCAATGAGAATTAGGCTAGAGTAAATTTAGTTTAATTCATTTAAAAACACTTGATAAAAGAACCAATATAAATTAGGCTCTCCAGAAGACTATTGGACAATCTCCCAAGGGGTCTAATGAGCATTCAGAAGCCCAATGGCTTGCCTGATTCCTATTGGCCAGAACACTAAGAGGTCCAATGAGAGTTTAATTGCATTATTTAAATACCTAAAGCTCTCACAAAAGGGGAAAGGGGGACACATGTCACAAGGCTATCACTTATGATTATTCATTGTCATTGGCTAATCTTTGTAGGGTCCAATAGGATGCCAGCATGTGCAAATAGCAAGAGGGGTCGACCAAGAGAGAGAGAGAGAGAGAGGGGGCTGATTTTTGCAAGGCATTATCACTCACACTCACACAAGCTTTGTGTGAAGTAAAAAAGACTATCTCTCCTTCTCAAGCTTTAATGGAAAGCTCATCATCTACTCGAAGCTTGTGAGAAGGGAGGCCTACACCAACAACTCTTGGCTTTGTGATGCAAATCAACCAAGAGCCAAGCTCCAATGCATGCTCATCTCCTATTGTGTTTTTAAGTGTAAGCTTGGTGCTTGAAGCTTACATCTTCATTGCACCAGCAAGTTATTGAAGGAACACAAAGTATTGTATTGTAAAGTGTCTCCCTTGATGGGGGAAACCTATAATACAAAGCCTTTTAGAGGGGGGACCGGCTCCATGTAAATCCGGTCCTCAACTATTGTCAATATCTTAATTTCTCTCTCTTTTGAAGTATTGTTCATGCCTATCTAACTAGGTGTTATGCTTTTGTTTCTCTCTCCATCCAAGCATTCTGGCTATGCTCATTAGGAGTCTATTCTTAATGAAATGTTCACTATGTCTATGTTATTTTCCTGTATGCACAAGTTACTAGACCATTAAATGTTACAAGACTATCGACGGCTCTATTGATCAATAGTTGTTCAGTTTCGTTGAGATTATACTGGGTGACCAATTGATCATCTACTTTCCATCCTGGGCTATCCTAGTCCCAGAATTGGGTCAAGTAAATAAGACCTTTCTTATTGACTTTTTTGGCAGTTTCTCTCCATAACAAACTCAACTCATAACTTCCTACTTTTGAAAGCCAAGGAGACTAGTGGGTTCTAGATTTTTTGAAATATATGATTGTCTCTCCCCATTCAAGTGTCTCTTATGCTTTGGTGCATTTATGTACCAGCTAGCCCATGTCTTGTTGCTTAGTTTCAGGTTTTCCCATCGAGGTGCCAATAGTTTGTCATGAAGCATGGAAAATGTCTTTTTCGTACATTCCCATTGACTTTAATTTAGTTACTATTAATTGTTATGAAGCTCTCACTATGATAAATGCATCATTGGTACATCCACCATAGGCATTACACAACTTGTCCCCTAGTGAAGTGAGTGCAACCCAGCACATCGCTAGCTGCAAGCTGTCAATTCGGTCATGAAACCGAAATACCAAAAACCCTTGTGTCCAACACAGAGTATTTGACCCAACTAAACTAAGTGACCTTGTACACATGTCAACCATCAAGTCCTTTCTTCAGACGGCCCTAATTATGCACCAACATTTCCACCACTCCCCTAGGGCCTTCCTGCAAGCCAAAAAAAAGGTGGCACTCTCGCGTTAGCATAAATGACTCATTTTGGTGTTTGTCATGTTCACGGAATACTCTACATTATGGATTGTAAGTAGACATGAGAAACCAATGTCACCAAATGTGGCAACCACTAGAAATGATATAAAATACCTCAGAGTACTAAAATTAGCTTTCAAATCAGACCTAAGGGTGATACGGAGGTGCTTAAAGGCCTGCCACATACGAAGAGGGCCTTCCACTCCATTCCCACATACAACCTAAGGACCAAGTCGCGAGTGGGGAGGTCAGCTTCTAAAACGAGAATCATGACAACGTTTTTTAGTGGAAGTTTTGCCCTTGCTAGTTGATAGGCTACATTTCTAGAAGAGCTTTCCCTCTCCTTATTTTTCAACCCTTGTAAATATATCTCACAAAACTAGGGGGGGGTGCACCCTGCGGCGTTCCTTCCCCCCACTCCCCTCATCTTTGAAGACCACGGGGTCTGCAACAAGGGATCTACAACAACACGTGTGATCGGGGGGGGGAGGGGGAGATTTTTATAATTGCAGAGGGATTGCCCTTGCTCGAATGCGTGGTAGCTGCGATGAATAAGGCGTGGGAGTCCGAAGGGGGAGGTCCATGGCTCTAGTCAGGACCAGGACAATGGGGAGCCTTATCCTTTTGTCCCTTGGAGATGGGATCAACGGTGGATTAAATTTCTATCCGTCAACTTCTAAACCCATTTTCATTCAAGTGCTTGTCTCGTCTTTTGTGCACAACTCTAACTTAGATTGGAATACTTTTCAAAATAAATGTGCCTCACGCATGCACCAATCATTTGTCTTATATGCAACTATGCAAGGCCTCTTGTAACTATGCTGATTATGGCAAAGTTGCATCACTAAGATCTTATCGGTAAGAGCTGGGTCACGCCCGTGCTAGTGGGGGGAACGGGGGCAAGACTGCAAACCAGGTCGCACCACTGTGGTGAGTTTGTGGGAGCGATTTTGCAGGAGTGGATGACAGCGACATGAAGGCTTGTGATTGTAAGGCTATAGCCTACGAAACAAGAGTAGAAAGGCTTGCAAAAATATAGCTTATTACCTACCTCTCACGAAGTGCTACCAAGGTTATCTTTTGCATTCGACAATTCTGGCATGTTCTTCTCCTTTACTCAGAATGGACTGTCCTCTCCCCCCATTAACCCTCGGTGCGACTCTGCTCTAACTATGCCTCGCATGACCACAACATTACCAATTATCAATGAAGGCACATCCTAAATTTTGGGGGTGCTTTCACTAGAAGCACTCTACAAGGAGCATGCTTGTCTGGTGTATGGGCATGAGATAGGACCATATAGAGGCAGTCTCTTGGGAATGGTCGTACGATGATTACAATTTCTCTTCTCTCCTCTCTTCTCTCTTCTCTCTTCCTTGTAGAATTAACAGAGATTTCATGATCTCCTATGTGTGGGATCTGAGATCAAGATCCAGTAACACCTTACAATCTTCCAGCACTATATTCCTTGTAAGAGTCCAAGAACATTCACCTTGCAAAGAACAAAGATTTTTACAGCTAGCATACCACATAAATTGGAGAAACCATATGCTCTCTCTCTCTCTCTCTCTCTCTCTCTCTCTCTCTCTCTCTCTCACACACACACACACACACACACACAGGAGCACTAATATACATCCACTCCCGACCTCAATCACCACCACCACATAAAATTCATTACCAAAACAAAACAAGAAAAAATCTTCATGTAGCCTCCTTTCCTTATTGCAAAGCTAAAATTAGTGCATTAACGAATGCAAAAATAAACCGACGATACAGTGAAGGAAAAGCAATTCCATATACAAAAGAAGTTTGCTAGCAAACTATACCATCCTCGCCAACCGAGCATCTGTAAATATTGCTAGCAAACTATACCGTCCTCGCCAACCGAGCATCTGTAAATAAAGGCATAAAATCTCACTTCACTATCACTGGGCATATGCCATTCCGAAGGTCTCCACAGTATTTGCCCTGACCTACCGTGATCACTAAGTCTTCACTTAGACATAGGGCTTGCTTCTGTATGAGTCAGTCTTTGCATTTCTAAAAGCGCAGCAGCCCACTGAATACACGATGATAAGGAAGACGAGCACAACGATGTTGGCAATTGCAATCTTGCGCCATTCTTTTGTTATGTTTTGCAATACCCCTGCCTTGCAAGAGTCGCAACCGTAGCACAACTTGGATTCATCCGTGCTGTAATCTGCGCAATCCGTGCCAGCTGTCGTATTCGAGCAGGGGCTCCAAAAAGTTGCGTTCACATATGTGCAGCCACATGCTGATGGTGGGATGCAGCAGCCAGACTGAAAAAATGAAAATAAGAACACATTAATGCTGCAGATTGATGCCATAGCTAGAGCCAAACGATCCTTAGGCCGATTGTGAATATACAAACCAACATAATTACAAACATACATTCACCGACGTACACCAAACATGATGAATACACACAAGAAACTGAAGTCCCAATGTTTCGAGCCCCATGATATTCATCCTTCCCTCTACGAGCACAATGCATATAGACACAGAACCAGGGCCAGAAAGCTCTACTCAACAAAACAAGCCTGAGATAATCCTTGGTCCATAAGGAACCACAAAACCTAATGTTACTCCCTAACCAAATCCATCCTGCACACATGACATGACGCAAGCCACACTCACACATAAACATGTTGACGGCAGACATCAAGCTCACCTCCCAGCCATAGAGCCAATAGGACTCGCTCCTGAGCCTAAGAGCTTGCACCAAATGGTGCTAGCCTTTACCACAAGGACTGGTGTCCCATACCACCAAGCCCACACCGATCCAGGTGTGCTGATCGAGCTGCCAAGGGCCTAGAGTCCAAGTGTGGTGGTCTATACGAGATGTCGCACAAAAGGAGACCATAATCCTATTTATACAACTCACTTTATGTGTCCATGTTCACCCTTGAAAGACATAGCTCAAGCACCTATCCGGAACTCTGGGGATGTAAAACCAATTATCATGCGACTCTAAGCTAATGCCTAATCTAATGAGTTGAAAATGCGGTCCAAGGAACACACAAATTTCCAAAGAAAGGCAGTTTTTGAAGGACACATCCTTGGCCATAAGATCTAGATCCTAAACTTCCATTTAGATAACCACACAATCAAACACTTTCTCCCTAACCTCAAAGAAACGTGTCATTTATGCCCAAAGAGAGCAAGACCCAATAGTGATTTGACAAGAACTGGTATTTATGAGCCATGCCACCAAGGAAATGTCCCAAATCATGGACATGTGGAAACATGGATTCCTCCATCCCTAATACTTGCAATCAGCCCAATACGTTCTATGCACGATCTTGATGATGACAAATAGCAAGTAAACAAATAAAATCAAATGCACACAACGCACGCACATAGCAACACATGATGCACTATCACCACTCTTGGACTCTGAGCCCTTGGCAGATCTACTCACACACCCTTATCAGTGTGGGCTTGGTGGTATGGGACACCAGCCCTTGTGGTAGAGGCTAGCCCATTGGCTGCAGGCTTCCAAGCTCAGGAATGAGCCCATATTGGCTCTATGGCTGTAAGTCATAGCTATCATGCATATGCCCAACATAAGCACTATCGGATCATCATTTGGTGTGCATATATCCGTTCTTGTATATGCAAGAAAACCATCAATGATGACCAGAATCAAGAGATCTAGAAAAATCAAGTAGGTACCTGGATAGGCGAGATGTCGGCTTGACTGAATGAAGTCACACTAGAATACTTGCTCACAGGATAGTCTTCTGCAAGGTCTGAACAGAACTTGCCCTCGCCAATGCAGTTCTCAACCTTCTCCCAGTTGGAAGCTTTCTCAAGCTGCCGGCGGAGCCACGTGGAATAGTCGCCGAGACGGTATTCCTTGTAGCCCTTGTTACCCACAATGTCCCCGGCTGTCTTGTTGGTGACCACGAATGCGAAGATGGTGAAGATGAAGAGTAGAATAATGAGCAAAAACATGACCACCAGATAGATCCATAGCAAACATCTATTCTTGCAAGCAGCCCCTACAATGCCCATGATGGACATTAACATGATAAACACTCCGAGGGCGATCACAGGCTTTTGGAGAAACCGAT
The DNA here is from genome assembly GCF_014529385.1 of Adiantum capillus-veneris. Taxonomy (NCBI): domain Eukaryota; kingdom Viridiplantae; phylum Streptophyta; class Polypodiopsida; order Polypodiales; family Pteridaceae; genus Adiantum; species Adiantum capillus-veneris. The sequence continues at coordinate 88,155,199 of NC_140943.1, read as the reverse complement.
AGCAATCGTTACTGTCATGTTTTGCCCCAATGGCAATGATGGGTATGGAGAGGATGAAGGTCAAGGTATTGAGGACGATGATGAGCACATTACTCAGAGCCATGATGAAAGAAGAGCTGCTGCTCTGATGTATTCCTCGTTCAGAAGGGTTAAAAACAGTCCCAATAGGGTTTCGCTTGGGATTTGTCTGGTAGTTTGCAGTGCAGTTCCTCCGCCGATGAGAAGCTGATAAAGGCGCTTGGGCTAGATCTGATGTTCTGCTCAAATGACTACGTTAAGCAAACGGTGGTTATTTTCGGAGTATAAACAGAAGAGCTTCACGCAAAAACAAAAAACGCAGAGAGGAGGAGAAGACTCTGTGATGAGAGGCGATGCTGGGTAAGATGCAGAAACGCCCCTGCAACCCTTATTTGGTATGGGTCGAGACTCCCCACTTAGGTAGCGAATGCCCACTTAAAATGGGGAACTTGGGAAGGGCGTTGTGTGTGTCAACGCTGCCAACTCGCGCACGCTGCATTTTGAACGAGTCCACACGGAATTCTGGACCTTGATTTCCCAAATTTACAAAGTTACCACCTTCAAAACTTCCCCCTTATCTTAGGGGACTCCCACACGAGAGTTTTCAATGACCCCACAACCAAACGTCGAAAACTTGAAGGGTTAAGCCTTTAAAGTGAGAGAAAATGCAAGAGAAATGGTCCTCAAAAGATGCGCACCATAAGATTTGACCACGTGTCTGGAGTTGCTGAGTTTGGCAAGTGTTCCTTGTAGGCAACGATCACACAAGAAGAAGGGAGAGAGAGAGAGAGAGAGGCCGCCGGCAATACTAGTTTGACTAATAAAAACAAGCTTTTTCATACAAGTATGTATGAACTATTCAAAAAAAAAAGCAAATTATGTGGAATCTTTTGGAGATTCTACTCGCTCTGTCTTCTATCTTCCAACGAGCCTCAGGAAGGTGGAATGGGACCATAAGGCAGCAAGTGCATAGCTTTGCTACCCTACTAACTCGGGACTCGTCGCCAACTAACTCTCTCTCTCTCTCTCTCTCTCTCTCTCTCTCTCTCTCAGAATTGACGTCATATTGCTAGTCGGGGCTGTAGGATGCCTGTTGCAGCACTGGACACCCAGGGATTGGGGACGCGTACGCGCGGTTGTGGGAAAGGGCGAAGTGGAAGTAGCTCTCCAAGGGTGAAGCGAAGGGCGTTGTAGGTCTGAGCGAGTCGATCAATGCAAGTGGAGATTGCCAGCGAAGGGAGCAGTTAAGCCAAGCAAGGTAGGAGCACACCTCGCCTTCACAAAGCTCTCTCTCTCTCTCTCTCTCTCTCTCTCTCTCTCTCTCTAACTTGGACATGTGCAGCGTGGAAGAGGGAGGGGGGGGGGGGGGGGGGGGGGGAGAATATTCACAGGGCATCTCTCTAATAAGTGGGTTATTATTATTAGAGAGGCCATAAGAAACACATGCCATGATCTCAAACATAAAAATAAAAATCCTTTAGGATTTGTTTCTCCTTTAAAGGTGAGAACAAGTGATGAAATCACAAGGCCTATCATCTGAGATAAAAGCAACGAAAGTTGAAGAGTTTGATAGGTAACTAGGAGTGGGATAGCTTGAGCAAGCAACGAAAGTTGAAGAGTTTGATAGGTAACTAGGAGTGCGATAGCTTGAGCAAGTAATACTCAACCCACATCAGTATAGTATTGTTCAAAGAAAGACATAAGTTAAGACAAACAAACCATAACTCTTAAGGAGCATCTAAGCACCAAACATCTCCAATTCCAAGACATGGACACTTGCAATATCCTTTCCACCCAAAAAAAAATACAACCATACCTTTCTTCATTTTCATGTGATTCATTTGCAAACATAAACTCACAGAACATAGTCAAAAAAACCCTTTTTGCAAGATTTGCTTAGGCTTAGTACATAGCTAAGGTTTTTGGGTTATTCTTGCTAAGACTATGCCAAAAGATCGTGTGTTTGAAGGAGTTCCTGAGGTGGCAAGCTTTGCAGAAATTATACAAGAAAGCAGAGTGCTAATATGGATGCTCGAGCGCAAGCAAAACTCGGATGATTGGTCTAGGGTTATCTGTGCCTTGTTGTCAGCAAAATGCTTAAAAAATGAGAAAATCATGAAACCAGAAGATTAGTGAAAAACATGATAATTAACCTTGTGTATCAAGGTCATCATTAGGGGTGGCTCCCCAGATAGCTGATGTAAGTTTGGTCTCTAGATGGTGTCATGGCTCGGCACGAGCATGGCAAGTTCTTGTAATTTTTTGAGATGATCAATATAATTCACTCACAATTGTGAGTTTTGCTTTTTTTTTTTTTAAGGCTATCCAAAAGATAGCGTCTTTTAAACATTGATATATATATTTATTATAGAGTGGGATTTTCAAGCATCCTACGTACCACATTCAATTAGTTACATCCACAAAATACTAAAGCATTTAAACCATAAGCAAGCTTATATGTCATTCGCCAATCTCACTAAAAATCTCTCAGGATACTCTCTTCTGCAGTGATCTCACTAAAGGCTTTAGGAAGAAGATGAGTAGGGGCTAAATACAACCTTATATGAAAGTCAATATCTCATCCACGTGTTTTATAATATATTCAATTCACTTGCAAGTGATACAACAATTTCATAAAAACTTGTCTTATGTTCATCATCTTTATCCAATCTTAAGCAAAAAAATGGCAAAAAGGGTGAGGACAAACTTAAACACAAAAGGGGTCTACTAGCCATCTACAGAGATGTTATCAATAGGAGTAGGAGTGTTGTGTTGGACATGAGAAGGGGTAATATGTGAGGTGATAGATCTCCATCAATACAGGGTGCCAGAGTTAAGAAAAGATTGTAGTGGTTTGTGCCTACGATGGTGGTTTAGGCAGGGGTAGGTTATCATCATGAGTGGAGGAGCATTACTCTTGTGTAACTTTTAATGGTCTAGTAACTTGTGTGTAGCGAAAAATAGCATGAACATAGTGAGCATTTCATTAGAATAGATTTCTAATGAGAATAACAAGAGTGCTTGTGTGGAGAGAGAGCAACAAAAAGTATAACACCTAGTTAGATAGCATGAACAATACTTCAAAAGAGACAGAAAATTAAGCAATTGACAACAGTTCAGGACCGGATTTGCATGGAGCCGCCAGTCCCCCCTCCAAAAGGCTTTGTATTATGGTTTCTCCCATCAAGAGAGACATTTTACAATACAATTCTTTGTGTTCCTTCAATACTAGCTAGTGCAATGAAGATGGAAACTTCATGCACTAAGCAAAACACTTATCAAACACAACATCAATTCCCTCACGTTCTCAGACCCAAGACCTCACACACCTTCGAAGATGGTGAGAGCTAGGAGGGTATGACAGTAGATTGAGAGGAAGAAGGAATATTCTTACGAGAAAGATGTACATCTCCTCACATATTAGCATAGCTTAGCTTAGTAATTAGCATGGTAGAGGAGATGAGCATGCATTGAAGCTTGGCTCTTGGTTCGATTTGCATCACAAAGCCAAGAGTTGTTGGTGTAGATGGTAAGCTTTCCATTAAAGCTTGAGAAGGAGAGAGAGTCTTCTTTGCTTCAGACATGACATTGTGTGAGTGTGTGTGTGATAATGCCTTGCAAAAATCAGCCCCCTCTCTCTCTTGGTCGACCCCTCTTGCTATTTGCTCTTGCTAGCCCCTCATTGGACCTCCCCAGGCTTAGCCAATAGGATTTCATGAGCATAAGTGATAGCCTTCTGACATTTGTCCCCCATTCCCCTTTTGTGAGAGCTTTAGGTAATTAATAAATGCAATTAAACTCTCATTGGACCCCTTTGTCTCCTGGCCAATAGGAATCAGGCAAGCCATTGGGCTACTCAATGCTCATTGGACCCCTTGGGAGACTGTCCAATAGTCTTCTAGAGAGATTAATTCTTATTGGTTCTTTTATTAAGTGTTTGTAAATTAGTTAATCTAGATTTACTCTAGCCTAATTCTCATTGGTCCACCTCCAAGGCCATCCAATAGGAATTGAGTACACCTTGTGGGCATCTAGGCTAGGGAGTTGACACGTGTCCCTCATTCCCTTTGTGTAAAGGGAGCTTGTGTGTGTGTGTGTGTGTGTGTGTGTGTGTGAGTTTCTCTCTCATCTCCTACTTCTAGGGCTCGCTCCCTCCTATGTAGGGATGGTTGAAGACTTTTGGGACACACACCAAGCATCCAATTTTCCTAGGCTTTTGACCTTTGGACGCAACCTTTGAATTTTGGAACCTTAGCATTTTGGAAGTCTTAATGGGCTAAACCCTAAGGTCTTTGGAGCCCATTGTTGCACATAGTTGTAACATTTAATGGCCTAATAACTTATGTGTAGCGGAAATTAGCATGAACATAGTGGGAATTTCATTAGAATAAATTCCTAATGAGAATTACAAGAGTGCTTGGGTGGAGAGAGCAACAAAAAGCATAACACCTAGTTAGATAGCATCGACAATACTTTCAAAAGAGAGAGAAATTAAGCTATTGACAACAGTTGAGGATCGGATTTTCATGGAGCCGGTCCCCCCTCCAAAAGGCTTTGTATTATGGTTTCTCCCATCAAGAGAGACATTGTACAATACAATTCTTTGTGTTCCTTCAAGACTAGCTAGTGCAATGAAGATGGAAACTTCATGCACTAAGCAAAACACTTAACAAACACAACTTGAATTATCCCCGTTCTCAGACCCAAGACCTCACACACCTTCAAAGATGGTGAGAGCTAGCAGGGTATGAGAGTAGATTGAGAGGAAGAAGGAGTATCTTACGAGAAAGATGTACATCTCCTCACATAATCACTCATATGTAGCATAGCTTAGCTTAGTAATTAGCTTGGTAGAGGAGATGAGCATGCATTGAAGCTTGGCTCTTGGTTGGATTTGCATCCACATGCCAAGAGAGTATTGATGTAGGCTTCTATCTCACAAGCTTGGAGTAGGTGATGAGTTCTCCATTAAAGCTTGGGAAGATATAGTCTTCTCTTTCTTCACACATGAGCTTGTGTGAGTGTGTGTGTGATAATGCCTTGCAAAAATCAGCCCCCTCTCTCTCTTGGGCGAGCCCTCTTGCTAATTGCTCTTGTTGAAGCCTCATTGGCCCTCCCCAAGTCAAGCCAATTACAATTAAGCAGCATAAGTGATAGCCTTCTGACATGTGTCCCCCTTTCCCCTTTTGTGAGAGCTTTAGGTAATTAAATAATTAAAGTAAACTCTCATTGGACCCCTTTGCCTCCTGGCCAATAGGAATCAGGCAAGCCATGGGGCTCCTGAATGCTCATTGGACCCCTTGGGACACTGCCCAATAGTCTTCTAGGATATTTAATTCTCATTGGTTTCTTTTATTAAATGTTTTTAAATTAATTAAACTAGATTTACTCTAACTTAATTCTCATTGGTCCACTTCAAGGGTTGTAATGGAATTAGCCTATTCAACTTGAGAATAGCGGAAATTAATGAGAATACTTTCAAGAAATAACTTTGTGAGCATAGCGGGTAGACATAATTGAAGATAGCAACATAATCATAGCAATTAGTTAACTTGGCATGAACAATACTTTTGCAAGAGAGAGAATTTAGAGAACATGACAACAGTTGAGGACCGGATTTATGTGGAGCCGGTCCCCCCTCCAATAGGCATTTGTATTATGATTTCTCCCATTAAGAGAGACTTGTTACAATACATTCTTTGTGTTCCTTGTGACCTAGGTGATGCAATGAAAATGGAAAGCTTCATGCATCACAATCATAGCATAACATGAACTTGAAGAAAGCTTTAATTGTCCCAAGCCTCAGTCCCAAGACCTCAAACACCTTCGAAGGTGGAGAGAGCTAGCAGGGAATGAGGGTAGGGAAGAGGAAGAAGAAACATTTCATAGGAGAAAGAACTAGTTCCTCACTTATCATACTCTTGTTGCTAGCATACATAATAGCATAGTAATGAAGAAGAAGGAGATGTCAAGCTTAAGCATTGAAGCATGGCTCTTGGTTGGATTTGCACTCCATAGCCAAGAGTGTTGGTGTAGGCTCTCAACCTCTACTTGCTTGGAGAAGGAGAGGGAGCTCTTGCACCTTGCATAGTACACAATGAGAGTGCTTGTGAGTGTGTGTGGGTGAGTATACCCCCTAAGCACCCCCCTAGCTTGCTTGGGTCGACCCCCCCTTGTAGCTCATGCTTGAAGCTCATTGGACCCCTCCAGGCCTAGCCAATCACAAGCAGGAGCCATTACAAGCAACATGGGTAGCCTTGGGACAAGTGTCCCCCTTTCCCCTTTGAGAGAGAGGACTTGATAAATGCTAAAACAATTAGATAATTCATGTAATTTATCATTGGACCCCTTTGAAGCCTAGCCAATAGGCTTCAATCAACACATGAAGGTAACATGGGTAGGGGCCTGACATGTGTCCTTGCTGCCTCTTCAAGTTGGGGCTTCCCTTGTGTGTGTGAGTGGGTGTTCTCTCTCTAGCCCCTAGGAAAAGGGCTGGCCCCCCCTCTTGTAGGTATGCTTTTGACTTTAGGTGATCAAGCACCTTACTCACCAAGCATGACAAAGCACTTGAACTAGGGGGTGTTCCCACAAGCATCTCAGGCAAGCTTCTCAAGGCACCTCAAGTACCTTAATCATGCAGCAAGTCAAACACCTCAAGCATGGAGCCAGTCAAGCACCTCAAGCATCTTAATCAAGCACCTCAAGCATGACAAACACCTCAAGCACGACAAGCACCTCAAGCAGGACAAGCACCTCGAGCTTGGGCCGAGTTCCCACCTCAAGCTCAGCCCTAGCTTACCTAAGGTCAAAGGACTTTTACACACATTTATTGGAGGTCTTCAATGAAGCTAACCCTAAGGTCTTATGCTCCATTGGTTAGCCTTGCTCTTTGATAGACCATCTCCCTTTTGGGCCCCTTTACCATTGGCCCCGTGTTGAGATAGATCTATAAGCACATATCTATATCTTAACACTTGTTCCCGTTTATTCTCCCACATTAAGTGATCAATTTAATATGAGAAAATCATTTGGGTTGGTTAGATATTAGATTTTATGACAAGGGTCATCCAATAGAAATTGGGCACACCTTGTGGGCATCTGGCCTAGGGAGCTGACACGTGTCCCTCATTCCCTTTGTGTAAAGGGAGCCTCTGTGTGTGTGTGTGTGTGTGTGTGTGTGTGTGTGTGTGTGTGTGTGTGTGTGTGTGTGTGTGTGTGTGTGTGTGTGTGTGTGTGTGTGTGTGTGTGTGTGTGTGTGTGTGTGGCTTTCTCTCTCATTCCCTATCTTTAGGGCTCGCCCCCTCCCATGTAGGGATGTGCAAAGACTTTTAGGGCACACACAAAGCATCCAATTTTCCCTAGGGTTGACCTTTGGACACAACCTTTGAATTTTGGATCCTTAGCATTTTGGAAGTCTTAATGGGCAGAACCTTAGGGTCTTGTTAGCCCATTGTTGCACATGGCTCTTTTGCAGATGGCCCCCCCTTTGGATCCCTATTTTCCCTCCTTTGGATCCCTACTGTGGCCGGTGTGCTAGCTTAACCAATATTCTAGCTTTTTCTCCCCTGGCCTTCCCCACATTAAATGATCAGTTTAATATGAGAAAATCATTTAGGAGAATTAGATATTAATTATTATGACATAGTTCTTTTGCAGATGGCCCCGCTTTGGATCCCTACTGTGGCCGGTCTGCTAACTTAACCAATATTCTAGCTTTTTCTCCCCTGGCACTTCCCCATATTAAATGATCAGTTTAACATGAGAAAATCATTTAGGAGAATTAGATATTGATTATTATGACATTACCTCTCTCTTGAAATCATAGTCGTCCTCGACTATGGGGTAGAAAAGATAAAGCATATTCATTAGTCCTTTTCCTAGCGGGTAGAGGATCCCTATTTTACGCTACAACATAATTCTAGAATGGATGACTAGTCCATTTTGCACTTGAGAGCCTAAGCTACCGCAAGCATGTTAGTACATTAGTCCTATCAATCTTCCATAGTAGAGTGACAAGCTCTACTTGGTGTTTGGGAGACGTTGTCTCCGCAAAACTTGATCTAAGCATGCATACTATTTTATTTTTGTGCACAATAAAGAAAAAGAGAGTCTTATAAGACAAAAACTTTGTTCATTTTTAACAATTTGTACATTTGCTTACTCTAGGGAAGCATTGCAAGCATTGACAAGGTTTATGTTATCCTTTAATTGTATGCCTTGCATCCATGTAGAATCTTCAAAAGGATAGTTCTTAAACTTAATAAGATATCATCGGATGGTCTTACCACCTCTTAGTACCTTGTCTTCATGTCGGAGAATGGACTCTGGCTGCAGCACCTCTTCTTGGTCCTCGATCTCCGGTGGGTAGTAGGTTCTTGAGGTGGTTCTCCTTTGTAAGGCTTTAATAGGATCACATGAAAAGCATTGTGTGTGAGCCAATGGCTGGGCAACTTGAGCTGATTGGCTTAAGAATCTGGAAGGGACCATAGTACCTTTTTGCTAACTTAGCATAGTACTTTTGGTGTCCCGTAGGATTCTTGCCCGTCGTGTGCCTTAATCGAGCCTTGGGAAATTTGAGTAAGACCCAATCATTTTCTTTAAAGGCTATGGCTCTTTTGTGTTTGTTAGCAACAACCTTTTTCCTTTGTTGTGAGATAGAGATATCATCCTTAATCTTTTGGAAATATTTTTGTAGGTCTCTGCTATACTCATCTGCAGCGAAGATCTTCCCGTGTACCTTAAGTAGAAAGGGACTTTTTTATCTTCCCTCTATTACCTGAAAAGGTGCTTTTCCCGTGGAAGTATGTACAGTGTTATTGTAGGCATACTCCACTAAGGGTAAGTACTTCTCCCATTGGGATCTTTGATCTACTTTCGTTACATAGGCTTTTAGTAGATTCAGAATTGTTAGGTTAGCTATTTCACTTTGGCCATCCGTTTGCGAGTGATAGGCTGAAGAGAAATTTAGCCTTGTTCCTAAATTCTCTGAGAGACCCTTGCAGAAATTACTGGTCATTCTAGGATCTCTATCCGACACTATGGACATTGGCAAGCCATGGTACTTGAAGATTTGTGAAATGAAGAGGGTTGCCATTTGATGGGCTTTGATAGTCTTTTTGACAGGTATAAAATGAGCTTGTTTATTGAACCTGTCTACTATCGTCCATATTCCCATGGATAGACTTAGGCAATCCAAAGATAAAATCCATGGATATGCTCTCCCATGGTGAATTAGGGATTGGAAAAGGTTGAAGCAATCCAGGTTGCTTCCCTCTATCAAACTTTGTCTTTTGGCATACCATACATTTAGAAACATACTCTTGTATGTTTGCTTTCATGGTAGGCCAATAGAAATATGTTTCAATCCCCTTTAGGGTAGACTGAATCCCTCTATGACCTGCATAAGGAGGAGCATGAGATTCATACATTACTTTCTCACGTAGTGAGCTAGTAATGCATAGTCTATTGCCATAGAGAAGATAACCATCTTGTAAAGTAAATGGTTCCTCTTTCTTCCCCAGTGCAAGGGCTGAATTACATCTCTAAAATCAAGATCAATAGCATACTCATCTATCATAGAAGATAGATCATTGTGAGTTGCTATGGAAACCGCATTCACTCTCGATCGTCTTGAGAGTGCATCGGCTACTTGATTATGCTTGCCAGCAATGTGAGCAATATGAAAATGAAATTGCGAAAGAAAGTTTGCCCACCTTATTTGTTTGTCGGAGAGCTTGGTCTGTGTCATGAAGTACTTAAGACTTTGGTGATCCGTTTGCAGAATGAAAGGAGTCCCCAATAAATAGTGCTTCCATGATTCTACGGCATGTAGAACCGTTCCTTTTCATATATGCCTAGAGCTTGCTCAACAGGGTTGAGCCTTTGACTTTCATAACCTATGGCATGCCCTTCTTGAATCAAAACAGCTCCAAGGCAATCACCACAAGCATCACATTGGACCTCAAATGGCTTTTGAGATATCCGGTAGTGTAAGCACAGGTTGAGAGATAAGCTTTTCTTTAATCTTTTCGAAAGCATTGTTCTCCTTGGCAGACCATGTTTACCTAACGTTTTTCTTTGTTAGGTCATGTAATGGTCCTGCTATTAGTGAGAACTTTTCTATGAAGTGTCTATAGTATGTGCACATACCTATAAAACTTCTTAACTCATGAAGATTCCTTGGTTTAGGCCATCCTTTTATTACCTCTAACTTTGATGGATCCATTTGGATGCCATCTTGAGAGATAATGTGACCTAAATACTCAATCTCTTGTAAGAAAAATTCACTTTTCTTTCGATTAACAAGAAGTTTATTCTCTCTCAGAACTTGAAATATTACCTGGAGGTGTTGCTTATGTTTGTCTAATGAATTAGAGAATATGACGATATCATCAAAGAACACTCCAGTAAAGTTTTTGTGAGGCCTGAATAGCTTCTCCATTAAGCAATTGAATGTGGTTGGTGCATTGGTCAAGACAAAAGGCATGACAATGTATTTGTAAAGACCAAACGTAGTGCGAAATGTGGTCTTCACAATGTCTTGATCAACTACTTATTTGATGATGGCCTCTTTTTAGGTCAATCCTACTGAAGTAGGTGGATCCTTGTAGCTTATCAAATAGGTCTTCCACCCGTGGAACGGGAAACCTATTCTTGATAGTGATCCTATTTAGTGCTCTATAGTTGACACACATACGATATGTGCCATCTTTCTTCTGCACTAGTAGCACAACACAACAAAATGGAGATGAGCTAGGCCTAACCATGCTCTTCTAGACTAACTCATGCACTTGCCACATAATCTCCTCTTGTTGATCTTGAGAAACTCTATAAGGAGGTTTGTTAGGCGGTGAACTTCCTGGAAGAAGTTCAATTGCATGGTCATCATTACCTCGTTTAGGAGGTAGCTCACAAGGGATGTCATTAATAAAGACATCCTGAAACCCCTTGAGAAAATTGGATAACTCTAATTCCTTTTGATTGTGTATATTTTCTTTTGCTAAAACATTAAGTTAATTTTGAGAATCTTTAACAAAAATCATGTACACAGAAATACAGCTCTTTACTGACTTGTTGAAAGCTTGTGTATGTACAATGGGTATAGTGTTACCCATTTCCTTAGCATCTATATACATATCTTTTTCCCTAAACTTAAAGGAGATTCTCCTTTCAGGGAATTTAACATTGGCAGCCATGCGATCAAACCATGGTGCCCCTAGGATTACATCCTCATGCTTGAGAGGAGAGATAAAGAAGTCCTCTTTGTCCACATAGCTTTGGACATGGAGCTTCAATTTCCCGATTAAGGGAATGACTGAAGCTTCTTGCCCCTTGAAAGCACCATCTGCGGGGGTAGGACATCTCCCATCTCGTAGGCTTGTATGCCTAACTTGGTGGCCAACTCTATAGATATAAAATTGTGAGTAGAACCAGGGTGAAAGAGAATAAAAGCATCATGTTCTCTTACCTTTCCCCAAGCATGGCATAGAGGAGATCCTTTGTGGTGAATTTCCTCCTCTTGGATTTTGACCAAGGTAGCTCTAGGAGGTTCATGGCGGTTGTTCTTTTGGGGACAAGTGCGATACACATGCCCTTGCTCGCCGCACTTGAAACAACGGTTATCCTTGCGATAACGCTCAAGCTCTTCAAGAGAGAGTTTCCCCTCTTTAGCTTTGTTGGAGTTGCCCTTAGGAGACTTTTGGACATTGTCCTTCCCCTTAGGCTCATTGGAACCCTTGTTTTTCGTGGGCTTAGAATTTCTTTTAGCCCCCGTTTGGAAATTGATTCGAGAGGCCACCATAGTATGGCGTATAACCGCGGATATGGTGCATGGCCTTTGGGAGTTGACATACTCTGCCATTTCTTCAGTTAAGCCCGCACAAAATTGTTTCTTTTGCTCTCCAAAATCCAACTTCTTGAAGACAATGGCTTTGAGTTGTAAATCCCAAAACTTGTCTACATATTTGTGAATGGATTTGTAGGGAGAGAGCTTCAAGCTTCACCATTCGGTGAGTACTTTTTCTTTGGCATCGGTGGCCAAAAACTGCTTCATAATGGAAGCTCTTAAAGCTTTCCATGTTCGTGGAGCTTCACCGTTGGCCCGTAAGCTAGACCACCATTGCCTGGCGGACTTTTGAAAGTGCATAGCTACATGGTGTAGCTTAGAGGACTCCGTGAAGCCCTGATCTCCAAACGCCGCATCGAATTGTTGGATAAAGGCCAAGACTTTGTCCATAGCACCAAAAGTGCCATCGTAGGTAAGGAAAGAGATGCTCTTCCCTCCCTCTTTGAATTTCTTGAGCTTGGATGACCTCTTCCACGCGGCATAGGATTTCCTATGGTCTCTTCTTTTTGATGGTTCAAAGGTTGCACCATCATTTTCTTCATAAGATGAAGAATTTGAGGAAGATGGAGAAGAAGGTGACCTCTTTCTTGCCTTTTTCTTTCCTTGATCTTCTTTGTCTTCACCATCACTTTCATAAGAGGAAGAGGATGAAGAAGATGGAGAAGAGGGTGTCCTCTTTCTCGCCTTTTTCTTCTCTTGCTTTTTGTCATCCCTCTTGAAGTATGGTGTGGAGAAGTATGTGATGGTCTTCTCCTTTTGGAGGTGATGTAGAGCGTTTAGCCCGCCGTCTTCGTGGAGCCATCTCCGCCGAGGTGACAGGAGACTCACTTTTTTCTCGTTCCTTTGGTGGAGGCTCTTGAATTCTCCTTTGAGAAGGAGATGCGTCATCAAGGAGAAAATTTCGGAGCCCTTCATATGGATCCTCTTTTTCTTCCCTAATCGGAGAGAGGTCTCTTTTGGAAGGCTCGCAAGGAGGCTTCCCAGGTGCTCTCTTGCCATGGTGGGGAGCTTAGAGAATCCCATGGGCACGAAGCTGCCGTTGCACTTCACTTTGGAGGGATGGATTGCCCATGGCTTGTTGAAGCCTAGAAACAAGATAGTTAACGAGCATCGGGGCATTATTAGTAGCTTGCTCATTAGCAAAATCAAAGTTATCAACATTAATTTCACTCTCTTTACTATTGTCAGCCATTCTAACAACTTTTAGGTGTAAACTTTTTAGGCGTACTTTGGCACTTCAAGCCCTAGTTGATACTCCTCTTTACCCCTTTAGAAAAAGCACTCAAGCTACTATACCCGTGGCTCAAATACCATTAATTGCAGGAATAGAAGAGAGGGTCGTTCAACACCAAAACAGCACCGGCTCCTGTCAAGCTTCTAATAGCTCAATAGTAATTCAGTCGTAGGCAAGCCCCGTAGGACTCCACTATTAAGACCATAGCTCTCGACGGTGATGCCCCATTAACTGCACAAAGGCAGGCGCCCTACAAGGCTAAAAAATCCCTATTCTACTATCTCACATGCAATTAATAACACCAACCATTTATAGCTAGCTTCAGGACCTCCCTTCTTGAGCAAGAAAAGAGAAACCTTGTGCTTTGATATCAATGTAACTTTTAATGGTCTAGTAACTTGTGTGTAGCGGAAAATAGCATGAACATAGTGAGCATTTCATTAGAATAGATTCCTAATGAGAATAACAAGAGTGCTTGGGTGGAGAGAGAGCAACAAAAAGTATAACACCTAGTTAGATAGCATGAACAATACTTCAAAAGAGAGAGAAATTAAGCAATTGACAACAGTTGAGGATCGGATTTTCATGGAGCCGGTCCCCCCTCCAAAAGGCTTTGTATTATGGTTTCTCCCATCAAGAGAGACATTGTACAATACAATTCTTTGTGTTCCTTCAAGACTAGCTAGTGCAATGAAGATGGAAACTTCATGCACTAAGCAAAACACTTAACAAACACAACTTGAATTATCCCCGTTCTCAGACCCAAGACCTCACACACCTTCGAAGATGGTGAGAGCTAGCAGGGTATGAGAGTAGATTGAGAGGAAGAAGGAGTATTCTTACGAGAAAGATGTACATCTCCTCACATAATCACTCATATTAGCATAGCTTAGCTTAGTAATTAGCATGGTAGAGGAGATGAGCATGCATTGAATCTTGACTCTTGGTTGGATTTGCATCACAAAGCCAAGAGTTGTTGGTGTAGGCCTCCCTTCTCACAAGCTTGGAGTAGGTGGTAAGCTTTCCATTAAAGCTTGAGAAGGAGAGAGAGTCTTCTTTGCTTCACACATGAGATTGTGTGAGTGTGTGTGTGATATAATGCCTTTCAAAAATCAGCCCCCTCTCTCTCTTGGTCGATCCCTCTTGTAATTTGGTCTTGCTAGCCCCTCATTGGACCTCCCCAAGCTTAGCCAATAGGATTTCGGGAGCATAAGTGATAGCCTTCTGACATGTGTCCCCCTTTCCCCTTTTGTGAGAGCTTTAGGTAATTAATAAATGCAATTAAACTCTCATTGGACCCCTTTGTCTCCTGGCCAATAGGAATCAAGCAAGCCATTGGGCTGCTCAATGCTCATTGGACCCCTTGGGAGATCGTCCAATAGTCTTTTAGAGAGCTTAATTCTTATTGGTTCTTTTATTAAGTGTTTTTAAACTAATTAAACTAGATTTACTCTAGCCTAATTCTCATTGGTCCACCTCCAAGGCCATCCAATAGGAATCAAGTACACCTTGTGGGCATCTAGGCTAGGGAGCTGACACGTGTCCCTCATTCCCTTTGTGTAAAGGGAGCTTGTGTGTGTGTGTGTGTGTGTGTGTGTGTGTGAGAGTTTCTCTCTCATCTCCTACTTCTAGGGCCCGCCCCCTCCTATGTAGGGATGGTTGAAGACTTTTGGGACACACACCAAGCATCCAATTTCCCTAGGCTTTTGACCTTTGGACACAACCTTTGAATTTTGGAACCTTAGCATTTTGGAAGTCTTAATGAGCTGAATCCTAAGGTCTTTGGAGCCCATTGTTGCACATAGTTCTTTTGCAGATGACCCCCCCTTTGGATCCGTATTTTCCCTCCTTTGGATCCCTACCATGGCCACCCTGCTAATTTAACCAATATTCTAGCTTTTTCTCCCCTAGCACTTTCCCATATTAAATGATGAGTTTAACATGAGAAAATCATTTAGGAGAATTAGATATTAATTATTATGACACTTGTATATGACTAAAAGAAATGTCAATTCATGATTTCCACTCTACTCTCCTAAATGTTTCCACAAGGCAACAAGAATCTATTGACTGCATATCCCTGATAACATCTCGTTCACCAAAAGCGAAAAAAGTAAATACTAAAAGAACCAAAATATTTTTTCAAATTTTGACGTTTTTGAAATGTGCACAAAATGGGTTTCTTTTTCATTAGAAAATAGGGAGGCACCATCAAGGAGTCACGCATTTAGGGTGGGCAAAGAAGTGAGTTGGGCACCGCTTCGATCTAAGCAACCTACAACCACACAAAAAACAAGAGGCATTCAATGGAAGGTTTGCAAGATATTGACCAATAATTATCAAAGAGCAGTGTATACCTTGTCACCTTAAACAACACATCTGATGGGTGCAAGATGAAATAAATAGCGACAAAGTAATAGGTACAAGGAACCATGAGAACCATCGCACTATACAAAACATTAACAAATTACCCAACCTTAGCAGACCTGATTGTAGGAGCTTGATAGCATTCTGAGACGAAACTGCAAACTAGTCTACAACATGAAGGTTAGCAAGATTTAAACACTATCCAAAAAGATCAACGTAGTATCCTCTACCCAGTAGCTCAAATCTGTACGCCAAAGACTATGCAAAGCAAAAATCTACAACACCAAGTCCTGCAATATTCAGATCAGTGCGCATGGAGATTGCAGCAATATGGCATGATTTCGGCTCAGCTCTACACGCAAAAAACTTGCAACAAAGAGGCATGAAATTGTGGTGGAAGCATTAGGCGTGTTTCTTGAACGTTAACTACAGAAAGAACCAACCTTCACCACAAAACCCTAGCTCAGCATAATTCTCGGCCAAATCAGGATGCAAATAAATATAAGTACTCACCAACAAACATATATGAAAGCACACTTGCAGTGAGCCTGCAGTTGAGCTCCAAGCTGTGCACAAGAGTGATCTTGCATAGATGCAATTGAACTGCAAGTACTCAGAAGTGCAAGAGAATGAAAGCAGGACACATAAAAAGATAAGAGTATGAACCTCACCCAACACTAGTTGGAGATCAATATACAATGAGCAAGGGGCCAGGACGGTTGCAACCACATGCAAAGAGCAAAAACCCTACGATGCAGATGCTCCATGGTTGCTGTAGGAACCAAAACTCGGTATGAGTGCTCAATCATAGAGTTTTGGGAATCCTAACTTACCCTTGAATGCAATCCCTCTGCCAAATGAAAATAGCACACTTTTGATGAGACTCATCCATTCAAACTAAGATTACATCTCAGCACTCATGAACAATGAAGCAAATGTGGCCTTTATTTTCTTCATTTAAAAAAAAAATACCTTCCTCCCTCCAATTGGCCACCATTAGCAAGAAGCAACTAGCCTTTCTATGCCAACACCTAACTAGTAGAGGTGACTATGAAAATGAGCATTCATTTCATATTTCAAAACTCAAGACATGTTCATCATTAGATTTACACACTCTTCATTTAAATGAGTGCCCACTCTCTTATTTCAACCAATCGGTATTTTTGGGTTATCAAAAAATGCTTGAAAATACAACTCAACCTTTTTTCTATTTTAGTTAGCAAAAAAGAGAAGACGTCTCTATAGCCTTTGCCCTTTGGGCAGGCCAAAAAGTGCATTTGAAGAATCCCAAAGCCATGATTTGCTTGTTACCACCTTGAGGTTAACTGAGTTGATCTTTTCTCCCACCCAAATAACAAATCACCACTTACCTCATGTGTGAGAATGGAGGTAAATATCAAAGAAATTATAGATTACCTCCCCTCCATGTGGGGGGCACCTTATGTAGATGTATGAGAAAGTTAACTAGGAGTTGTGACATTAGTCGATTTTGTAAACCTTCAATCAAAAGCTAACTTTGTTAACCAAACCCACTTTTTTCGGTAACCTAAGAAATGTGTTTGCAAGAACATGGGAGGAATGGTATGGTCACGGACCAGGGCGTCTGACGTAGGTTCTGGGTTGCGAGAATTTTGAAGCCGCTCTCTGTTCTCTTGGGCGAGTGGGTAGAGCAAGCACACAAAGCGTAGCTACCCCATAAATCCTGAATCGGAGCCTTGAGATGTGGACACACCAAATCATTGCGCAATAGCAGGTCCCTGGCGATAGTGCTCATCTCTACTTAGGTTCTGCTTCTCGTATCTTTGGCGTGCAGAGTACTGCATGGTATCTTCGGTGCACATCGTTATTCAACGACGGTGTGACCCATCTTCGGTGCCCATCACCCTTACTACCCGTTTGGTTAGTTTGAGCACCTAGGTGTCGTTCCCACCGGAGGTGAATAGTGCAAGCCCGCTACAAGGAATACCTACAGTGTGTTATGGAGATCCCAGCTGGCCAATTTGTCCCTGGTATTTGGGTTCATGGGCAGAATACCATCACAAGTAGAGCTCATCAAGTGGATCTCTGGTCCGACGTTCCTAAACTATCGCGGAAAGATTGACTACATCCAGTATCTAACCAAAGTCTTCACTGTAAGATTCAACGACTCCACTATGCTTGACAGGATCCTTGCCAAAAGCCCATTATACCTCCACCACTCCCCAGTTTGCGTGGAACCCGGCTTTTGAATCCCGCGAGGCCTTCAAGGATTCGAGCTCCGTGTGGGTTAATTTCGTCAACTTACCAATGTGGTTATGGGATAACCTCGGAGACCTTGCAAACACCCTAGGTATTCCTCTATTCATTCTAGCACACAGGAAGGTGGGGACAGCGGCAAATAAAGTATGTATTTGCTGGGATATACTTAAACCTCCTCCAGAGAGCATGGTAATCAATGTAGGTGTAGGTCTGAAAGTGATCCCTCTTAGATTTGGTACCTTTTTTGGAGCATGATTTAAGTGCAATGGGTTCGGCCACTTTGCTAGAGATTGCCATCTGAATGGCACTAGGGAAGAGGCTAGAGCTGAGCAGGCACAAGGATGAACAACATCCAACATGGAAGTTGAAGCTGCTAAGCATGGAGAAGGTGGGAGCAACAAAGATAATGAAGTGCTCAAGTCTGACAAGATGAGCACGCTTAAGGACACTCCTCGAGTAAATTCAACTTTCGGGAAGAGCCCTAATAGTAGCAACAATCAAGCCACAACAAGCTTGCATTTTGCTGCTTTCCCAGTGGTCAAACCTCCCATGACACCTCGTCAAACAATTGCCTTATCCTCGGTCCCCAAGCCGTTGAACGAGGGTTGGCAGAAAATCTCTATGATAAAATGCAAGAGAGTAAAAACATTGGCTCGGAGCAACTTTCACTGCAAGGAGAATCCTCCAAGTTTGCAAGAAGCCCCCATCAATCTAGCTAATACCTTTGAGGTGCTTATGGACAAGGATCCAAAGGGTTTTCTAACCTTAGAGTTATCCTCCTCTCGGCTGACTATGGCAGAGGAGAAGAGCGAAAGAGAGGTGGTTAGGTTTGGTTCTCCAGACGTGGAGGAGTTTGTCCCACTCTCCCCATAATGGAAGACTTGCATATTCAGTCTTGGAATCTGAAGGGCATAAAATCTGCCAAGAAAAGTGCTCTCTTTTGGGAGGAGGTCAAAAAAGCAAATATGAATTGTTGGCTAGAGCACCATATGGATGCTCTTTGTTGTAGGAAACTGACAATAGGAAATAAGTTGGTGTATTACGAAGATGGCACCCTTGGGCATAGTGGGGTGCTCTCCATTTTGGATAGGGAGCTAGAGCCCCATGTTGTGTTCAACCACACCTTAGGCAGAGTCCTTGGGGTAAGGATCGAGTGGGCATGCCAATCTTTCACCGTTATTAACATCTATGCTCCTTGTGATTCCAAGGGGAGAACCAAACTCTGGGTGGATCTCCAAGAGCAGTCTCTCAAAGGAGATTGGTGCATTGGCCTATTTCAACATGGTGGAAGCATGAATGGATAAGACAAGGTCGGCTAGTCTATTGGCTGGCTCTGAAAAATCCAAATGGAAAGAATTTTGCGAGAAATGGGCATTACTGGATTTGTGGAATGCAAGTCCATGGAGTAGCTCTCGTGGTTTGACGTACACAAGCCTCCAATATTCCAATACAGTGTCCCGTCTAGATAGGTGTTACATCTCCCATCACGCGGACTGGCTACCCCCCTGTGTGGTGCTGTGTGTTGATACCTCTAAGAGTATGTCGGATCACTTTTCTCTGGAGCTCTACATAGCCAGAGCTAGCAATGACACTTGCTCGCCAAAAGGGAAGAAGAAGAACTTAGTCTCAGGGGATCATCTCTTTAAGGACTCTCTTTTTAGATCCCTGGCCAAGGCGGCTCTTGGCAAGCTAAGGCGGGATGTAGAAGCTGTTGAACCTCAAGCCTGGCCCGAACTGGTGTGTAGCATCCAATAAGCAATAAAACGTGAAAGGCCCAAAGTGAGAAAGGCTCGAGAGGTTTCCAATGGAGTTGAAGGAAGAAGTGGAGAATCTCCCCAAAAGAAAGCAAGAAGGGAGAGCTCTTGAGTAAGGGCACACTAGATGGCTTGAGGCCAAAGTGCATCTCACTGATTTGCAAGCTGAGGAGATTAATAAGACCCGATTGCTGGCCAGAGAGCTTGCCCTCAAACCCAAAACTGCCAACCAGTCTCATTTCTTTAGAGCTCTCAAAGTCAAAAGGAGAAGAGACTCTATCACAACAATCATCGATGAGGGGGGGAATGAAGTAAGAGACCAGAACACTATGGACAAACTCATGCTTGACCATCTCAGTAAAATTATATGTTAGTCAGAGGTCGCTACCCAGGGGATCGAAGAGGCCAGAGCCCAGCTACTTGGTATAATCATGTGTGATGTACTGCTTTCTAAAGAAAAAGCATTAGAAAGACCAATCTCTATCTATGAACATTGGATTACCTTGCAAGCAATGGGGAAGGAAAAATCCCATGGGTGGGATGGACTCACTGTTGAATTCTTTAAAGAATTTTGGGAGGATCTCAAAACCCCAATGACACAGCTAGCTAACAGAGCTCTTTTGGAAGGGAAATTGGATGCCAGCCTTAAAAGAGGACTAATCAAACCTATACTCAAGTTGGTTTATTGCTCGCTACTTAAGCACTGACGACCTATCTCCATGATGAAATTTGCATACAAGATCATTGATAAGGCAATTGCATCAAGATTGGCTTCAACCTTGAACATAATCATCTCTCCCCACCAACACGGATTCATGAAAGGACGATTGGTCTATGACAACATTCTCGCTGCCATGGTTGGCATAGAGTACGCTTCTGTTACCAAGCAAGAATGTATCCTCCTTCAACTCGACCTGGATAAGGTCTATGACAAAATCTCATGGTCTTACATTGAGGCTGTTATGAAGCCTTTGGGATTTGGACCCAAAATGTATGCGAATGTTCGCACGCTCGAAGAAGGAAGCTATTTTGAACTTCTCTTCAACAACAACAAGATAGTGGGAGGGTTTGAAGTTAACCGTTCCATCAAGCAAGGCTGCCCCCTTGCCTCGCTGCTCTTTGCTATTGTCTCTCACCCTTTGGTGACCGCACTCGAGGACAGTGCGGTCACTCGAGGACAGTGCAAGGAAAGGGGAAATTCAAGGTTTGTCACTCCCTGTAGGAAATAATTTGCTTGCTAAGTTGTTTGCAGACGACTCTTGGCTCTTTCTTAGAGCCAACTCAAAATTGATAAGAAGAGCCCTCGAGATTGTTCAATTGTTTACTTCTGCTTTTGGCTCAATGTGCAACATTGAGAAATCAAAATTGATTTCTCTCTCAGAAAGCAACTCGTTCGACCCCACGTAATGGTCAGGGGAGGTTATAAGCAAGGGCACTGTGTTCAAGCATCTGAGCGCTCTTCTTGGGGTGAGCATCATAGATAAACAAAGATTTGACTGGGTCTTGACCAAAGTAAATAGAAAAATGAGAAGGTGGAAGCTTGTGCTCCTCCTCTTCCATAGGAGAGTCACGGGGTGATCAATTCTTTCATGATCCCATACATCTCATTTGTATCACTGTTGCTAAAACTGAGAAAATCCAATTGCAAAGAAATTTGAAGCCTATCAAATGGTTCATGTGGAAAAACAACACAAAATCCTCAACCCCTTGCCAATGGGGGAAATGGGAATGGGTAGCGAGACCAAAGAGTCAAGGAGAAATTGGCATTATTGACCCCATGGTTCATGCAGAAGCTGTGTGTGCCAAACTGGTGACCTCATTGACGGACCAAAAGGAGGAATGGGATTTTATGGCATGGGATATGATTAAGGAAGAAAATATTGCCTCAAAAGGGGGCACTTGGAAGAATGTCACAGTGCAGGACAAGATCTTGGCACCCGTTTGGACACTCCTAAAGCTTGGAGGCTGCACAGGGGAGCTAGTACGAAAGTGCAACAACGCAACTTCAACTCTGGAATGGGGAGAGAGTTTCAGATACTTCAAGGATTCCTCTCTCAACTGGTCCCCCTGGCTCTCAGAACTTGGGAAGGGTTCCTTGGACCCCTTCTGGAGGGAAGTTGCAAGCTTGACAAACAACAAAGGAATTACTAAACTCTCTCATCTTTGGGATGACAAAAGTTTCTATTGGAAGGATGTGGAGCTTGTAGTGATGCAACATAACTTGGGTATGTACGAATGGCTTTTGATTACTAGAATCTTGGAAGTACTTGTAGCCTCACCTCCACTTGTTAATGGATCCGAAATTGACTGGAGGGCTTGGCATTGGCCGAAGGATAGAGTGTTCACGCTTCCCAAGACTCAAAAGATCTATATTGTGCTGATATACAAAGCGGATTGGTTCATCCCACTCATCAAAATCTGGAAGAAAAATTGGTCTGAAGAGCTCTCGCAAAAGAGTGTTAAGGACGTTTGGGAGACTCAATGGCCAGAATACATGAAGAAATGCATCTGTAAGGTGCTATGTTGAGCCTTGCCCACTGGTATTAAGGTGTGTACTAGAGGGCTTGGCTTTGACATTTGCTATGGCTGTAGGTCAGCCTCCGAAGACCCCCTTCACCTGTTCATCATGTGCCCTGCTTCACGAGGGCTGCCTGCTAAGGTATGCAAATGGATACGGAGAACTTGGAAGACAATTTTCTTTACTGATAACCTGATTTTGGGAGGACGTGGATTCCAAAGACATGCCATTTTGGTGTGCACCCAGATTACTAGATTTTGCTACCTGAATCAGGTCTGGAAGTCTAGGAATCTTTGAGTATTTGAGGCCAAGTTGGTGATAGCTTGTTTTGATGATATTGTGGACATGAGCATTGAGCTCATCCATGGTGTTGGAGCTAGAAGAGGATCGGAGAATAAGGGTGAAGATTGGACCGATGCACTGAGTTTCTTAGAACATTCAAGAGTGTAGGTTGGTAACCTCTGGTTGTACATCTTTACTTGTGCACAAGCCCCTCTTGGAACCCTAGTCCCCCCAAGGCACCTGTAGAGCTTGTGGGCAATTGTATTATGTTTGAGTTAATATAAATTCTATCAACTCACAATTGTGAGTATGGCAAAAAAAAAAACAATTGTAAATTTTGTGTTCTCTTTTTTTTTTTGCGCAAAACTCACAATGGTGAGTGAATTATATTGACAACCACTAAAAAGTACATTTGTGCCATGCTTGTGTCGAGTCATGACAACTCTTAGATGTCACTGATACATCCGCTAAAACGGGAGCCACCCCATGGACAACATAGAGTTCTTATCTACGAGAGTCGGTTAAAGCGGTGTCAATTAATTTGTTCTATTCAAAGGAGTTCTCTTGTTTTCCAAAGGTCAAGATCACCCCCCTACTTTCTTGAAGTATCTCTATGACCCTGGTTGTTTCCATGGTTCTATAGAATAAGCAACCGTTCCTAACCTTAAGGTCAAGATCACCCCCCTACTTTCTTGAAGTATCTCTATGAACCTGGTGGTTTCCATGGTTCTATAGAATAAGCAACCGTTCCTAACCTTCCAAACCTAAATTTTGTGTTCTCTCTTAATACATTTTCGCTTACTTATAGTAAAAAAATAACTTTCCCCTTACCTTGTTTAAGGTGCTTCGTTTGCTGCATTTGTATTGAACTGAAGTCAAGCCCAATGAAGTAGAAAGAAGCACATCCAAGTTTCCTATGCTTTCAAGAAATTATTTTATCTCAGTGTATTGGGTCTATTCTCCAACTTATTAATTAATTAGATTTGAAGATTCTCTTTCTCTTTCTCTAAGGCTCGAAAAGCAGCACAGCCTTGCTGACGCACTAGGTTGCATTCGTCGCACACATAAGCCATGACGATGATGTCCCCTTTCTCTCACCTCTGTTTCTCAAGCAGCACCTTTGCAGCTCGCCCATTGCATGCCTCCTCCGCCCGTGGTTCCCTATTGTGCTGTATCACAATCCTCCAACAAGCTCCACTCTCCGGGCACGGGCGTGTTCGGCTGCAGGCATACTCTTCAGACAAATGACACACACACAGACACATCAGCGGAGAATCTCTGTCTCTCTCTCTCTCTCTCTCTCTCTCTCTTATGCGCCATATCTCCCTTTTTCCTTCTCAAAGCTCCCTCAGCATCTTCGAAGACCTCGATTGATGAAGCACAAAACATTTGACACAATGCCTCACAGTTCCAAACCCATGGCTCTGCCTCTACCTACGTGATCTCTCTCCCAGTTCGGCCCAACACATGACCTCTGACCCCTCTCTCTCTCTCTCTCTCTCTCTCTCTCTCTCTCTCTCCCCATGTGTCCTCTGCACCGCTCTCTCCCTCTCCTTCCCTTTGGTGCTTCTTCGCATTCCTGTTTTCCATCGCCTCGCTTGCCCACATCTCCTAACTGCACTTCCCTAGACCTCCCCTGCCCTAGCTGCAAGTCCTCTACACCTGCTCATATGCTCATCTTCATTTATTGGCATAGCTGCAAAATGCAACTCAATATTCTCAATCTGCGGACTTGGACTCGAGGCAAGATAGAACTTCTACCCAAATTTACCCAGGCAAACAGCGATCATGTCCGTCTTTGTTGCGTTTCAATTTTTTTAATAAAAAAATTTGCGTCCGAGACTCCGAGATCAGCACGCGGACACATGGGTTGGCACAAGCTCCGAGAGGAGCCGACTCCTACAAGCTACACCCACCCACATCGGGAAAGCTGCCACATGTTCTTCAGTTCTCACCTTCCATCTGCCATTCACAGAGTTTTGTTATTCAACCCAAAAGGGTATCTCCTCAGATGCCCTTTAGTGAAGCACCTGAAAAGAACGTTTTGGCCACCTACTGTGTGCATATTTGTCATTTGTATAGTAGAATGTGCTTATTAGTTCGTGGTTGCGTCATTTGAACATTCAGCAAGAGTATGCATCTATTTAAAAATAAATAAATTATTTTGTTTAAGTGTGTGTATTTTTAGGTTTGCAAGAAAAAAAAGAGGGGGGGGAGGGGGGCAAAACTCACAATTGTAATTTTTGGGAGGTTCAATATGATCTTTCTTATTACTAGTGAAACAGGCCCCCTATTATCCTCAAACCCTTTGCTTCCACTACCTATTCAGAGAGGGTTTGGGACCACTGGCCAAAGTAATGAGATATCACGATCAGAGATGCCTTGGGCTTTTTTGATTGGAGCTGCATAGACATAGGGAGAGCCTCTTGAGGAGACCAAATAGTAGGAGACACTCATAGAGGGAGATCACTGATTCCTTCAGACTACCCCTCTAATTTGTGGAAATTCCTAAAATACCCCTCAAATTTCAAAAATTCCCAAAATATCCTTGTATCTATTTTTGTTGGATTGTTCAAGATTTTCTAATCTTTTTCTTTTTGACAATTGAGATTCTTTTTTGAGTGCTTAGCATGTGATTTGTCACAAAATACCTCGCAAAAGAAGGCAATTTACGTATTCTAGGAATTTATGACTAAATTTTGGGGGTATTTAAGCAAACTTCGATGCTTTGCACATGCCTTGACTTGACAGAGACGTCACCTATCCTAAAAGCTCGAGGGTCTCCTACTTGAGCTCTGAGCCTCTAACTGCTACTGCTCGACGGCCTCTCTCAAGTTTGCCTTTATGTTTTTGGTTAGGGAAAATCTATTTGTTTAGCCCTGCTCGTGCTCGACGGCTGTCTCTCTCCAGTGTTTGGGAAAAATGTGTCTCAGCTTAATATCGTGTCTTTTTCAATTTCAAAAATGCCGTTGAGGGCAAGGGGAAAGGAGGAATTCCGCCCCAAAATAGAGCCCCTCATGTCTTGTAGGATGTGCGTGAACTTTGAAGGTTGAAGCAAGAGGGAGAAATGGAGCAGGCCCGTATTGATTTAGAGACAACGATCGCCAAGATGTGGCCGAGTCCGCCCTGGGGACTTGGAGAGTTGGGGACCGTTGGAGTGCTGGCACAAAGTCACCGGCCCACTGAAATCCACCCAGCCTCTTCCCTGTAAAATGTGCACACACCGCTCTCAGTTGGAAGCTTTGAAGGCTCTATTTTGCAAATCTGAGACAAACACCATGTCATACTGATTTGATCCTTGATCGAAAGGGGAGATGGCCACTCGCAATGCTTTGCTTTGATCCTGGCAGCGGAACCCCTCTCCCTCTCAGGCTTAGCCTGTCTCTCTCTCTCTCTCTCTCTCTCTCTCTCTCTCTCTCTCTCTCTCTCTCTCTCTCTCTCTCTCTCTCTCTCTCTCTCTCTCTCAAGCGCCTTATGCCGATTAAGGGCAAGGGGAAAAGGAGAAATTCCACCCCAAAATAGAGAAAAATAGTGTAAAAACCCAAAAAATAAACCTTATTTTTTAAAATCTTTGTCTCGCTTTCTCTCTGCAACTCTCTCTCTCTCCCCCACCAATGTGTGTCTCTCTTCTTCTCCGGAGTCTGTGTGTGTGTGTGTGTGTGTGTGTGTGTGTGAGAGTCTTGCGCCCAGTGTTCGGGAAAAATGTGTCTCAACTTAATATCATGCCGTTTTCAATTTCAAAAATGTTGGTTGAGGGCGAAGGGAAAAGGAGATATTTCGTCCCAAAAGAGAGAAAAATAGTGTAAAATTTGAAAAAATAACCTAATTTTCTAAAATTTCCTCTTGGCAAATTCAAAGAAAGGAATTTTGTATGGTTGGAAAATTGATTTTTCACGAACAATGCTTGCGCCAGTTCGTTTCTCTCTCTCTCTCTCTCTCTCTCTCTCTCTCTCAGAGTCTCTCTCTCTCTCTCTCTCTCTCTCTCTCTCTCTCTCTCTCTCTCTCTCTCTCTCTCTCTCTACGAGGAAGTCCAAGCTGTTAATCAGCGTGCGTGCAAGTCCTCAGACCGCAAGTCCAGGCTAGGCAGGCTGCGACAGTTCGAGTCTGAGGCTGCGGCTGCAGACTTTGAGCTGCCTCGAGGCTTGTGCCAGTTCGAGTCTCTCTCTCTCTCTCTCTCTCTCTCTCTCTCTCTCTGCGAGGAAGTCCAGGCAGTTATGCGACCAGGCAGTCATAGATCAATCTTTCGAATTTCTAAAATTTCCTCTTGGCAAATTCAAAGAAAGGAATTTTGTATGGTTGGAAAATTGTTTTTTCACGAACATTGCTTGCGCCAGTTCGTTTCTCTCTCTCTCTCTCTCTCTCTCTCTCTCTCTCTCTCTCTCTCTCAGAGTCTCTCTCTCTCTCTCTCTGCGAGGAAGTCCAAGCTGTTAATCAACGTGCGTGCAAGTCCTCAGAGCGCAAGTCCAAGCTGGGCAGGTTGCCGCAGTTCGAGTCTGAGGATGCTGCTGCAGACTTTGAGCTATCTCGAGGCTTGCGCCAGTTCGAGAGTCTCTCTCTCTCTCTCTCTCTCTCTCTCTCTCTCTCTCCGCGAGGAAGTCCAGGCAGTTATGCGACCAGGCAGTGATAGATCAATCTTTCGAATTTCTAAAACAGCATCTCTATGAAACGTTAAACTCATTATCTAATTAAGAATAGACATCTTTGAGGAGTTTTAACGATTCTCAAAAACATATGCCATACTATGATAGGATGGAGACATGTGTAACATAAGAAAATCATATGCCATAACAATTCATAACCATTCTCAAAATCACTTTGGTAGGATGAAGACATGCATGCGCAACCGACAAAAAAATTTCATGCACCATAAAAAAGTCATTACCTAGGTGAGAAAACCTTCAAATTTTGTCGATTTACCTATACTGTTAAGTTTTTGAAAAAAAGTATTTTTTGAGCGTCGACACACAGACGCAACCGACGTGCTCAACGCTAACATAGAGACATAGCCGGCATACTCACTCTCTCTCTCTCTCTCTCTCTCTCTCTCTCTCGCCTAGAGGGGTCGCCTCCGACTGTGGGTGCAAGGCTGCAGTCTCCCTCTCTCTTCCCCTGTACACGTAGGGCTCCCCCGTACACGCACTCATGTGCATGGCACGTGCCAGACACATGGACCTCAAAGGCTGGCGCTCTCGCGTTCTCTCTCTCTCTCTCTCACTATTTCGCTTAGCGCCTCAGATTACACTGCCTGAGCACGCCGGAGTTAGGAGCTTATGACGCGTGGCACGGGGGAGCGAGAATCCCCTCCCCTATTATCTATTAGTATAGAATGTTGTTCCCTTTCTATATTTGGCCAAAAACCATGCAAGTTTCCTTAGGAGTTTACGAAGTCTTCTCTAATTTTATAATATGTGGGCCATAAAAGATGAATTTTTATGATCATTCGTAATAAAATGTCGTTCCTTTCTATGTTTGACCCAAAATAAAAAATAAAAAAATGCAAGCTTCCTTAGGAGTTTAGCCAATGGTCACATGAGGCTTAGTTATTCCTCATTCTTGGTCACATGAGTATTAAATAAGTTACCATGCCTACCTTTCTTAACTATGTCGATTTTGGCATAGTTGTGAAGTTCAAGGCATAGTTGGGAGGACGAATGAATAACTAAGCCTCTCATGTGCAAGAGATTTAGTTGTTCATTTAATGCTTTGTCTGGGCATAGTTTGCATAGTTATCAATAACTGATAACTAAGGGCATGGTCACGCAAGGTTTAGTTATCTGTAAGCCTCGACAGGCCTGACGATGGCAGCATAGTAGGTCAGAAAGTGACGAGCAAATGCATGTAGTGAGAGAGAGGGTGAGATGCAACGAGGAGAGAAAAACAAGGGGATGACTGACAAGAGACATGCTTAGTTTTTCAACTATGCTGGAAAAGGCATAGTTAGTCTACGAAGCCGATGGACTCCTGCAAAAGATTGTTTCGCATCAACGATTGTCGGCTTAGCCTACTAAAAACTAAGCCTCGTGTGACCATAGCCTAAGCCTTGCATGACCATACCCTTTTACACAATTTTTTTGAAACTTTATAATACCTGTGAGAACGTGACATTCCTATGGCAGCATACAAATTTCAATGCCTTTGTGTCACCTTGACCATCTATATCTATATCTATCTATACTATATATAATTGAGCTTAAAATTTTCAAGGAAGGAAAGGGCATCCATGTGTCACTCTTTCCTTCCTTTCAAGAACCTTTAAGAAACATTTGGTTTGAGATGTAAAAGTGAAGGGTAGGTGAAATGTAAAAGTGAAGGGTAAGTAGAAGTATTGGGATGGTAGAAAATGAAAACACTTAGTTTTGACTTCTTTGTTATGTCAAAAAGTCACAATACTTAGTAGTATATATATATATTTATATTATGCAAACTTTTTAGCAGTGAGCCTTCAATTTTGAAGGGTGATTACTTTTGTTTTTGTGAAGGGTGACTCTACTTTACAGCTTGAAAAAATAACGAACAATGAGCTATGTCACGTGTCAATAAGTTGGTCCAACTCAAACATGTGTGTGTGTGTGTGTGTGTGTGTGTGTGAGAGAGAGAGAGAGAGAGAGAGAGAGAGAGAGAGAGATCGATCATGCTTCATTTTCTATGGCATTGTCGTGTGGGTCGCAGGTCCGTTATTTGCTGCAGCTGTGTGTGTGTGTCGGGGAGAGAGAGAGAGAGAGAGAGAGAGAGAGAGCGAGCGAGCGAGAGAGCCAATCCCATTTAGTCATGTTGAGAAGTGTGTGTGTCTATTTTTGTTCGAAAGAGAGAGAGGGTGCCATTGATTTGCCTTGGCACTTGACAGAGAATGCCCTCCCCCCCTTCCCCAAGCTCGATTATGAACACAATCCACCACTTACTTCATGTACAACTTCTCAAATGTTGTTGCAACAAGCCTCATGTAGTCTCCTTTATCAACACCCGTGGCTGCCAACAGCTGATCCGCCACAAGACCCACACCCTTATACAACCTCAATCCTCCGCTAGCCAGGACGCCAAGACTTTGGATCCAATACATGCCCCACTCGCCACAAGCGCTTGCTGAACCACCTACTCCTCTACCGCCACCTGTCCGCCACCCTTGATCTTGACGGACTTCATTTTTGCATGTTGCGGCCCTCCACACCACGAGAGAGAGAGAGAGAGAGAGAGAGAGAGAGAGAGAGAGAGAGAGAGAGAGAGAGAGTCCCACATCCGTCTCCACATTTTTTTCGTCTTTTTTGGTGAGTCAACGGATGCTACAATGTTGAGAGCTCCAACGTGAACATCCAAGCTTTTTAGCTTTCCCAAGTTTTTACATTCAAACTCTTGACATAGGCAAGAAAAAAGGGGTTCTGTAAGGGGACAAGTGGCATTGCCTGCTGCTACAGTGCTCACGGCAACGATCGTGCAAGGCGGGTCTTCAATTTAGTGTTTGGGAAAAATGTGTCTCAGCTTAATATCATGTCGTTTTTAATTTCCAAAATACCGGTTGAGGGCAAGGGGAAAAGGAGAAATTCTGCCCCAAAATAGAGAAAAATAGTGTTAAAACTTGCAAAATAAACCTAATTTTCAAAAATTTCTCTTCGAAAATTAAAGGAAATCAATTTTGTGTGTTTGAAAATTTATTTTTCCAAAACACTGATGTGATTGCATTAGAGGATAATCATTGCCAGTCGAGGATATTGGCCTTGGTCTTGGAGTTAGCAATCCTCTACTCATTTGAATCCTCCTTGGTGTTGCATACCTAATGTGAGCCCTTTGCCTCCCCTTAGAAATGATGACTCCGGTCTCTTATTGTAGGGATGCCTCCATGCATGTGCCTCCATTGTAGGACTGTCTTCATGTCATTTTGCTTTGATTTAGAGCCTGGTCACTTTGGAACGGCTAAATAGCCTTCCAGTTTTGTTTGCAAGTCAAGAAAATCGATGGCTTCAAAGATAAATGCTTGATTTGACTGAGCGATGAGATAGATCTTGAGTAGGTTCCTGCTAGCCGAGAGGGCCTCAAAAGTCAACCAAGTCAACCGTGTGAAAGGCTATGCCCCTTTTGAGGCTCTTAACTACCACGATTAGACAGGTAGAGAGAGAAGATCCGGCTCCTACACGGGCAAAAAGCAGGCTTGCTGGTACACACGACCAGGCTCTTAGTCTCTCACATGCTTCATTTTAGTACTACAAATTAGACATGCAACCTGAGAGAGAGAGAGAGAGAGAGAGAGAGAGAGAGAGAGAGAGAGAGAGAGAGAGAGAGAGAGATTTTTCTTCAGAGTGACGTGGTTTGAGACCCGTTAATCTTGAGAGCGACTAATCCCGACTCTCAGCTATTAAGTTTACGCAAACCTTATTCAATCCAAACATTGTTGGCAACAAGTCATCATGCTGCATAGCAAGTTACAAAAGAGAGAGAGAGAGAGAGAGAGAGAGAGAGAGAGAGAGAGAGAGAGAGAGAGAGAGAGAGAGAGAGAAGAGAAGAAGAAGAAGAAGATCACAAGAGACTTAAAAATTTTTAGCCGATGAACGTTGATTCTTGAACTCAATGGCTTGCATGCTCACATACTTATACAAGGAGAGGTGGACATAAATTTTAATATTATAGAAACAATCATAGTGACCTCAAAGGTCAACGGAGAGAGAGAGAGAGAGAGAGAGAGAGAGAGATTATCCTTAAAGGTTAGATTGACCTATGGGACCGAGTACAAGATGTAAATTGCTTGAAGACTATGGATATAAGGGTGGCCACTAACAAGTTAAATCCATAAGGTGGCTAGGAGAGAAAGGTATGTAGGCCATGGTATGGGCTAAAATGGGGGTAAAGCAAGTTTGATGTGATCAAAAGCTGAGCACTCATGTAGGGTATGATGATCGCACTCTTAAATAGTTAAGGGATATAATTTGCATACAAAAAGAGACTCTCCTCCATGTAGTGCCTCAATGCTTTGTCTCACATTCAAGGGAGTGGGAGCTAAGCCAAATGGCTGCTATGGTACAAAAGATGGGTAAGGGCAAGCATGTGAATGGTTGAACAATCTTCTCTTTCAAAGAAGAACGTGCATGTGTGCTCCATGTGTGTATATGTGTGTGTGTGTGTGTGTATTTTGCAGCACGCCCTTTCTTTTAGCATGATGCCCAAAACTCTTGCAAGAGAAACGATTGAGTGAAATTTTTTGCTTTCATTGCCCTCGCATTTTAAGGTGCCAATGGTGCCCAAATGTACACAAACAAACAATATGCGCCTTAATGCTAGCTAGATTGAGTGCAATCCAACCTGTAAATTTTGAAATTTATCCACATATAGAGACAAAGTTTCTATAGCCATGCAATCACCCCCTGGTCACACTCCCATCATGAATATTTTTTTTGAGAAGCAAACGGCACACTGCTCACCAAATCAGTTGTGCATACCAATGACAAAGTTTCTTCTACTACTATGTGGTGTAATGTTGGCATGTTGGTTCATGGCTGGTACATGCATCCTAAGTGCCAACAAATAGCAATTGATGATTTAGTTGAATGTGATGTCCCAAATGCAAGACCAAAAGTACATGAGAGAAGCATGGGAGAGTTGCTATTATGACCAACGCTTTGATTGGTAAGGATGGTGAGAGGGGATGCTAATGCATCTAAAGAATTCGTCGTTCAATGCAAACACTATAATCATAGAAGGATACCAGCTCTCTATTAGTCTATTTAGAGGGCCACTACCACTCAGCAGGGTCCCATATCAATTGTGTGAGGGGCACGTCTCTAGCCTAATCGCAAATTCGCTGCCTCCTTAGAGAGAAACATAGGATGTTAAAACAAGACATCATGCGAAGGGAGCCCATTACTTAATTCATTCCCAAGAGACATCAAATTGACTTGATGATTCTTGAATACACACACATAGATAGAGACGAGGGGGGGGGGGGGGGGGGGGAGTGACAAACTCGCCATGACTAGGAGGAGAATATTGGAGCTTGGAATGATCAATTAGAAGGAGATTTGTCCTTGGTCATTCCACAAGAATGTGGAGAGTAACTACACTTCATTAGTTGTTTGATCTTACACTCGAAAAGGTAGACATATTGTTGATCCAAAAGATAGAATTGTGCTTGGTTGATGTGAATGTGGAGGGCACTTAGACCTTGTGTGTTGTCATACATTGCCATTTAGAAAGTAGTTATAGTGGTGGTTGATGCACAAGTGTATTAAAGAGCTATAGAAGCTCACATGAGAATCATAGGCATTTGCTCACATTTGCCCTCCCTATGAAGGGAAGGAGAACAATGGTTGCTTCAATTGGCGCACATGTAGCCGCAGCAACGAGCGGGTCACATACTAGTGAGTATTAAATAAGTTACTATGCCTACCTTTCGTAACTATGTCAATTTTGGCATAGTTGTGAAGTTCAAGGCATAGTTGGGAGGACGAATGAATAACTAAGCCTCGCATGTGCAAGAGGCTTAGTTATTCATTTAATGCTTTGTCTAGGCATAGTTTGCATAGTTATCAATAACTGATAACTAAGGGCATGGTCACGCGAGGCTTAGTTATCTGTAAGTCTCGACAGGCCTGACGATGGCAGGCACGGTAGGTCAGAAAGCGACGGGCAAATGCGTATAGTGAGAGAGAGGGTGAGACGCAACGAGGAGAGAGAAACAAGGGGATGACCGGCAAGAGACAGGCTTAGTTTTCCAACTATGCTGAAAA
The DNA here is from genome assembly GCF_014529385.1 of Adiantum capillus-veneris. NCBI lineage: Eukaryota > Viridiplantae > Streptophyta > Polypodiopsida > Polypodiales > Pteridaceae > Adiantum > Adiantum capillus-veneris. The sequence continues at coordinate 88,122,234 of NC_140943.1, read as the reverse complement.
AGGCATAGTTAGCCTACGAAGCCGATGGACTCCTGCAAAAGGCTGTTTCGCATCAATGGTTGTCGGCTCAGCCTACTAAAAACTAAGCCTCGTGTGACCATAGCCTAAGCCTTGCATGACCATGCCCTTTTACACAATTTTTTTGAAACTTTATAATACCTGAGAACGTGACATTCCTATGGCAGCATACAAATTTCAATGCCTTTGTTTCACAGTGACCAAGCTCTAAGCAAAGCATCAAAAAGCTCCTCCCTACCCTTCAATTTTGATATTCAATTATCATAGCTAACACAATGTTGTTGGCTAACCTTTGTTACGATATGCTTCCTAGCCTCTCCCATTAGTATATCTTGCAATCAACTCATTCCAAGAGATTACTCTTGCAACATATATGACACCAGTGTGTGACCCACGCGTTGTTGCGGTCAAGAAAAGCATGGCCATTGGGTCACACACAAACACATGTTTGTGTGTGTACGCACGTCCATGTGCAACCATGCACAAGGGAGGAGGGTGGACAGTATTCCCTTAAATCACTCCAAGAAGATGGAAATTTTCTCTCTCACACAGATCTTGAGATAAAAGACTTGTTGAATAGATCTTTGAAATCTATTTGAATTTTCCTTCTCACAATAAAAACTCTCTTCTTCTCCCTCCCTCCCTCCCCCCGTCCCCCCCCCCTCTCTCTCCTCTTCCTCCTCTCTCTCTCTCTCTCTCTCTCTCTCACACACACACACACACACACACACACACACACACACACACACACACACACACACACACACAGTTTTGAGTTCAAGACTTTTCAAGATATCTCTCAGTGAATAAGAAGGGGAAACTACAATAACCTTTGAGTGTGATAGATTGGTTATCATAGTTCCCTCTTAAATACCAGGTCTTAAGTTCACGAATTCTCAGATAGAGCTTTGAGGTCTCTTCATGTGTTCCTAAGACATTAAAACTTCTCTCTCTCTCTCTCTCTCTCTCTCTCTCTCTCTCTCTCTCTCTCTCTCTCTCTCTCTGTGCAACTTCAAGTCTTGGCCAAGTAGATCTTTAAACTCTCTTGGAATTAATTTTATGGTGGGTGGAATTCTCTTTTCTTTCTTCTCTCCCTCTCTCCCTCTCTCTCTCTCTCTCTCTCTCACACACACACACACACACACACACACACACACACACACACACACACACACACACACACACACACACACACACACACACACACACACACACACACACACACACACACAATATACGGAACATAGAATGCATGCTGACAAACACTCTGTGATATTACACACGTCTACACCCACTCAATTCCCACCCCACACACCCATGCCTATAAGGTTGACCCCTTGCTCTAGGTTCGACACTTTATGTCCTAATTTTTTAGATATGCTCCTTGCTTGCCATACTCGGCTCAATGCTTGCATATTTGAAGTATAAACACATCTTTCGACACACACACACACACACACACACACACACGCAATATATGCAACACAGGATGCAAGGTGACAAACACTCGGTGATATTATGGACACACAACCACAACACACAGGTGCTTACATACAACCATTGGAAAAAAAAGACGTAAGTTTTGTTAACAAGCTTTTACTAAACATGACACAGGCAACAACATCATTGGTGGAAGAGTGATAGAAGGATGGATGCATCCAAAGCAGGACGAGATGATGGATTTCAAAGCCACAAACCCCCCCCTTTTTTGCTTTTCTTCTGGCATAGACAAACCCCTTATTTTGTAACTTGTTCTCCAGATGCATGTATGCATCCTTGAATTTATCAAGTTTTCATTGGCATTGAGTATAAAAACCCTACAAAACTCAAATAATTGGTTTTCATTCACCTACTTAATGAGTACACGGACCCAAAGGTAATACCGGCACAGTTACAATATACCGGTTAAAAGCGTCCACTCTACAGTAATTGGCTTACTCATGAAAAAGGTTTTACCTTTTGCTACATCAAGTAGTAAATTGATAATATCTAAAAGCAAGATACGATTTTTAAAGCTTAAAATAAGGTAGCAAACTACTCACCCTCTAAAATAGACAAATCCTAAAGCTGGAAGCGTGGACTGCAAGCGCTAGCATAGCTTGCATATCGTTTGGCAGAAAGGTTTCAAGGCACCCAAAGGCTAGGCCTTTAAGGCACCGCCTGGCTAGAACTGCTTATAAAAACGCAGCTAGCGAAAGCTTCAAGCACTCCTCTGTAGCGCTTTACTGGCCAATCTATGCACCCATGCTGTATTATTTACAAGCCTTCAACATAAGGCAGGAACGTTTTCTCTATAGCACTCTTGTAAGGTTGTAACACCTCTACACATACAGTATAGGTTGTCGAAAGCAACCTGTGTTCCCAAGAAACGCCGCTTCCTATTCAATCGTATAAGCCTCTGAAACCCTCACCGAGCGGCACTATCACACACACCCACCAGTTAACGGAATTGCCATAGCCAAGTAAGGAAGCAACTCACGACACACACACACACACACACACACACACACACACACACACACACACACACACAGAGTAGTGCAAGAAGGAAGGTGCAGCTACCATAAAGGATTAGTAGACAACAAATCTCCGACGCTTTTTCAATATACAACCAAAGGTGCAATCCCCAGCTTGACGCATAACATAAGGTAAAAAGAGTGCTTTGTAAAAATTGGTTTTTTTATGCTATTTGTATACAAATCAAGTATTAAACGCAAGTGCCTGGTATAGTTACACATACACAACAAGGTTTCGTAGCATATTGACAATTTCCTTCTTTTTATGGCCGCACACACACAACACGTTCTCTTAGCATAGTTACACATGGCTTGCCTCGAAACACCACACAAGAAAGGATGTCTTCAGATAGATTTACACACATGAAAGAGAAATAACTAGGGCATATGTACTAGCTATTTTAATCTCTGCTGCAAAAGTAGGACGTATTTGCATTAATAAAATACATAAGTAATGGTTGCACATGCGTAATTTAAAAGTTGTATCATAGATACATGTCTTAAGTTGTACTATGTATACATGCATAGATTAGCAGTAGAGAATCTCACATACAGTTACAACAAGAGGAAGCTCCACATACATATAAGTAGTGTACGCAATAGGTTATGAATAATTGACAAAAGACTAATACATTAACAAGAACAAGCTTGGGTATTGGCATACTTATACATACAGTTCGGCATTCATGTAGAAAATCATAAACACATGTAAGCATCGTATTGGCATATAAACCGGTTGTATAATATGCATAATTTAAAAGTTGTATCATACGATTAATATCTTTGCACAAAATTATGTGACAGTTGAAGGTGACAGTTTCAAGTGGTGCATTACCTTGAATGCTAAGTGGGAAAAAGGAGCACTACAGATGTCTACAGCAAGCAATAACCAAGTGAATTGATACAGAAAGCCTCGAGTACAATTCTTTTTAAGCACTGATGTAAAAAAAGAAAAGTTTGCCTCCTTATCTGCTTTTTTTATGATTACTATCTAGCATAAAAATGTATCAAAGATTTAAAAGAGGGTATATGACAACCTCCTATGAGGACATATGTCATTGTGTAAGACTGAGTTTTTTGAAAAAAGAAAGGTTTTACAAACAAAATGCTGCCAAAATTTTCACAAATTAAATATACTTATAAATTGGAATGCTGACTTATAAACCATAGAGATAAGGATGCCCTAAGGCAACATCTAGTATAGTATCTAAGAATGCTAAACTCATATGTGTAACCATTGGTTTTTTTACTATCTAGCATAAAAATATATCAAAGATTTGAAAGAGGGTATATGAAAACCTCCTGTGAGGACATATGTCATTGTGTAAAATGGTTTTTTTTTTTTAAAAAAAAGAAAGGTTTACAAACAAAATGCTGCCAAAATTTTCACAAATTAGATATACTTATCAATTAGAATTCTACGTATAAACCATAGAGATAAGGATGTCCCTCAACATCTAGTATAGTATCTAAGAATGCTAAACTCATATGTGTAACCATTGGGGACAAATAGGGGTACATGCAGACAACTAGGATGAGCATCACTCGAGATGTATTTAAGCTACAATAGATTCGGGACAAGCTCATGGCAACACATAAAGGGGAAAAGAGAACCAAGCCAATAGCAATTAGAGACCCCATCTCCAAGCCGTGTAAACCTATAAAAACTTTCACAGACCGTAATCGACCCTACTTGCATAGACAAGCAAAAGAAAACATAACATATGATTAGGAGTAAGGTTGGGGTCCAGGGTGTGACAACAATAACAAGCAGTGGGGATTGCTTGATATACTGTCACCCATTTAGTGCAAATTAATTCTAATTAATTGTACTTGTGGTTGGTTGGCAGGTAAAGATCCCTGCTTTCATTTGATAAGAGTTCCGGCTTAAAGCTCCTACTTTTTCATGTATCGAAGTATCTTGTAATAAGTTTTATATCAAAAAGTTCTACTTTGCTTTGTTCTTTACTCAATATGGTAAGTGCAAACAGTATTTAAGTTCTCTCAGTATATGATTCTAAATGATGGGATTTTACAATCAAACACACACACAATTTTCCCGAGATACCTTTGGTCGGGTATCCATCATATACTGAGGAAACTTAGTACTGTTATAAAAATAATTGTTGGTTTAATACTTGTATCGTGATTTATTCAGGCTTTTTGGATTCGATCTCTCACTCATCTGGGATATGGAATAGAAGAAGGCATTCTTGTTCCACCTGTTGGTACCCAATGTATAATTTCTTGTTTCAAAGGTGTGGAATTTCACAAAAAATTGCTTGACTTTGAAAAACAAGCTATAAGCACCCACTCTATATCGGTATTAAACATTGCTTCTATAAATGACTGGCTCTCCTTATTGATTCTTTCCAGAAAAGAGAAGGATAAGCTTCTAGAGGCCTTAAATACCTTCCTAGCTAAGCTACCCATTATTGACGCACATGATAATTCAGATCTTGATTTTTATTTTACTTCTCTATCCACTATTGTGAACAAGTTATATTTTATCAATAACCTTCTAGTGGTACCTATAGAAATCAAGCACTCAGAAAAGGTTATTAATCCCCTTCTTGATCTAGAACTTCTGGAGGAAGAAGAGAAGGAAGCCCTCAACTTTTGAGCAGATGCAAACTGTTTATCCCCCGAAAGAGCAATTTCTAAACTCTTTTCAGAGGTAATCCCTTTACTACCACCCAGGCAAGTTGAGTTGGATGTTATTCGACTTGAACATAAGCTCTGGGATTATGAAATTTTGAACCATCGGGCACCTTTTACAATTTCCTCTCTAGGGTTGTTGTGTAGTATTCCCACGGACATTGTTGAGTAGTGTAAAACCTTAGCCTTACATTCCAAACATCTTTTGGTACAAGATGTTCTCTTTGAGCTTAAACAAGTCAAATTATTTGATGTCGATGGTAAAAAATGTCCAAGCTCTTCAATCATTGCTCGCACCAAGGGACTCTCTCTTATGGACAGGGAAACGGATCAAAAACGGTTTCTAAGAAACTATTGGAATTCCTATAGACCCTTCCTTAAATGCCAATGCAAAAGGGTGGATCCAAACTCCAGTTGTTCCTCTTCAATCATTTGGTTTGATCAGTTTTTGTGGTACGTATTCCAGAATTTACCAAAGTTTTTTCAAATTTCATCCGGACGTGCCCAGGTTTATGCCTTTATTTCATGGGTGGCCTCGTTTCCAACTGAATTAAGGCATGCGGTAATGATCTATTATCAGTTTCATGAACACGTGGCTAAGGGACTGGTCCATACACACCTGGGACTCCACTTCTTGAAAATCTACACAACACACCAGTTTCCAACACAATCAAAACCCTACTCAAACCACCTAAAGGCAAGGAGCAACTAAAGAAGATCACATACACACCAAGCAGCATGGCGTCAACAAGTAAGAAGCCAAGGAAATTCAAAGGATCTGAGGACTAGGAGGATACTCCCAAAGCACTTGAATACCCAAATTCTGAAGACCAGGTACATTTACTTATTACAAGAAATAATGGATTATTACATTTTGAACGCAGCGTTAGGATGCATGGAAGATTTGTTCACATATTGTTTTGTAACAAATTTATGGACTTTATTAATCCTCATAAGTTTTTTCAAACATTGATAAATGATTTTCACATCAATAAAGAACTATCTGAAATGAGGATTTGCTTTGATTGGAAATATACCAAAAACTTAAACCATACTCTATACAAACCATCTTCTGTGTTCGCCCAAGAAATTGATGAAACACAACCATGTGGTTGTTTAACTCATAAAAGGTTTTCCAACTTTTTAGTTGACTTAGAACCTTTCGGAAGACATGTGGTCACCACTAACCCTAGCATAGCTAGACATAAAACTTTCCAAGAGTTTATCAAGAAAGGATTAAATCACATACCATTAATACCAGTAAACCCTAAATCAATAATAAAAGAACTTAGCAATGTATGGAAGACCTTATGCATCCTTTTAGGATGTGACGATAGTAAAACTCATTACAATTATATCCAAGGTTCAGTTAATGAGATGTTTTCCCAAAGATTTCCCTTTTATAGGCAGAACCAAATTCCCTGGTACAAGAACACACACTTGATGGATGAAATAAAATATATTGTACAATATTTATTTATATGCGGACTTGATAACTCTGCGCAAACTCGAGTATTCATATGTAAGAAACTCATTCAATTAGCAGCAAGAAGAAGGCTAGAAAGCCCCGAATTCCGTCTTCTTTCTTCGCAAGAGGAGGAAATTTGCGAGGCCATAGGATCCTATACTTAAGAGATTGGGTTAGAAACACCATCTATGTTCTCTCTCCCATATTTTATGGGAAATTTTAAAATCCATAAAATGGATTTCAGATGGATCACTAATGCGCATAATTGTGTATTTACTCCTGCTACAACTATAATCACCAAATTACTCAAAGGATTAATACAAGGGTTTACAGAATACACCAAAATTATACATAAAAAGCTACATTTGTTTTCTGGAACACAAACCAATGGGTATTGGATGATTAATAATCAATACGATTTTTTGATTAATCTACCAAAACGTATGACAAACATTCATTCCTTTGATATAACATCTTGTTATGAGGCTATCGCTCATAAAGGCATGCATGGACTGCTTGAGGTACTGGACGACATTATTAAACTCATAAAAACTATGAAATATCTTGGATTTAAGAAATACCGCAAACAAATTGTGCTTACAAAAAAGAAAAGTGAAGTGGTCTGGACATTTGAGTATTTACATAACATCAATGAGTTTGTTCTTGATAAAAATGCTTTACAAAATTAGGCAAACATATTTATCGCCAAGAGAAAGGTATACCAATGTGCGCGTATGTTGCATGTGTCTACGCAAGGAACTTGCCGATACACCGTGTGCGAGCCATAAATGGCTCCAAGCACACAACAAGCCTAAACTAGTAAGCTCAAAGATGGTGTTGGTGTGTCACTCACCGCTCTACGCTTCCTGTCGTGGAGGATTCCTCACCGTGAAGAAGAGGGAGACGCCGCTATGCCGTGCTCAACCGTCTCGCCGTCATCGTGCCGCCGCAATGCTCGATCGCACACAATCTCTCTCTCTCTCTCTCACGCATACACACACACACACAAGGAGATGAAGAAGAAGAAGATGGAGATGGAGCAAGAGCACTCTTCAATTTCACAAATGAGAGAATGAGTGAATTTTAGGTTTAGTTGACTTTTATATGAGCTCGTCCCATTCACACTTGGGCGCCCATGCTTAGCCAACTAATCCCTTGAATGTTTTAGTTAGAGTGCACCTCTCATCGACGATCACTCTTACCCTTTTCCTATTGGACCGACAAGCCCGGTACCTGACTCTACCAAGTAAATAATACAACGTCCGTCGTAGGTTACAACATCTGTGGTAGGTGATAGGGTGTCCGTGAGCCGTGAGGGTTAACATGCCCCCCTTCCTGATGTAGATTCCGTCCTCGAAAGCTATTGAGTTGAAGCACGTTCATCGATGTGGAAGAGCTTTTGAGATAAATGTCCTTAGCCTCCTTCAGTCACTGCAAAATCAAACAACATTGGCACAGTAATTGCATTCTCATAAGCAATTAAAAAGCATATGTAGCTGTAGGCAGACAATTTGATTGGTAACAGAATTTTAAACCATTTGTCAGCAATAAACATTAAATTGCAATATAATCAAACGCATAAGCAACGATAAAGGTAAAAAATTAAACAAGTCTAGGGTCGCTAATTTAACGGTCGAAAGGCACTCAAGATCGACTATTAAGAACATGGGTAAGCTTCTCAATTTTCTCTGGTCAATTAAGTTTTTTAATCGCGAGAGCCAAGTATTTCATGTTCGAGGGCTGACTAGAGGCTATACCTAGAAGACCTTGTAGTTAAGCTACGATAAAAGGAAATCATCGCCTGACTGATTACTTTTTCTTTGACCTCCCAAAGTCTTTTCACAATGATTCAATTTTGATTTGTGTGCTTATTTTGTATGCCTTGGGTTTTTTGCTTTTCAAGGAAAAGCGCCCACACTGGGAACCTCTAGGGCTCTAGTACCATAGGCGATACATGTGAGTGAAGTACCCAATCAAGCTGAGATTTCTCTTCCAGCTTAAGATTTTACATTGTGGCACTTTGATTATTATTATTTTTTTGTTCGTTTTCAATATTTTAATTTTGTAACTTTGGGGGGTCATATAACACTGTTACCCTCCCCAGGCTCATCACACTAGTAAACTCTCTTTATAATACTTAAGCTAAAGGTCAATAGGGTCTAAGCCCACTAGAAAGCCCTAGTACATTTCACACAATGCTGCCTAAATCGGATTAAGAACCTAAGTAACCATTGATTATTAGGAAGGTATTCCCCATGGTATTAAGAGAATATCTCTAACGCCTAGCTTGGTCATACTAGCTTAGTCGGATTGCTTGATTTTTTAGCCTAAACAAGTGATTATGACAAAAAATTACATTGAATTTAATGTTTGGTGCTAACGAAGGCACTAAATATTATGCTTCCAATCACAATCAAAGCAGACAAACATAGATGCAAAAAAGATAAGGGGCAATGCTAATGGACAAGAAACACCTGTTTGTGTTGATGGTCGCGCTTGATTTAAAGTGTGAACGAGAGAAAGATCCCATGAAGGTCCAAATCCTAACAACAACAACACGTTCCTGTACACACTAAGAAACACAAAGAATACCTCTAGAGGCACATCAGTGGGAAAAGGTACCAACACTTATTGAACACAATTGAAAAACATAAGGAACCCTAACCTAATTATTTGCACTCCCCTTAGAGAGTCAAGGGAATATGATATTGTAGAGATTGGGAGGAAACCCTAAGGCTTAACCCCTATCCTTGTGGTCAAGATAAACAAAGTCATCATCCATGAGACCATATGTGCCATCCGTGTAGTCATGTAAATCTTCTCCTTCATCATAGGTACCCATCTTTACTAAGAAGGTCACTAGACGCCTATAGTCATCTTGGTCAAAAGGGTAGGCTTGTGCAATGGGAGAAACGCTCTCTACTAAGTATGGATCAGTCGTGGTCAAGAGACGTATCACCCATTCTAACTCCTCAAAATTCCTTTCACATGCTAGCGTAACTACCAAATCCCATTCACATGCAAGCACCGGAAAGGCCATGTAAAACATTTGTGAAAAGTAACGAGGGTACCTCTCACCAGGCAGGAGTGGATGACTCTAGCGTACTAGCCATATCTGTACACACAAATAGATGATGTTTAGAGTACAAATATTACAAGGGTCGTGTTCTTGTGCATAATGTGTTTTTATGATTTTGTGTTATGGCTCTTGCTCTTTTACTTTTTTATCTTGTTTTTGTGAGTATAAGGCTTTATATATACATTGCCTAAGATTGGAGATTAAGAGGTCAGGGAGGAAGGTTGAGGGGGAGGCAAGTGAATGATGGATGTCAGCAAACACTCCCCCCTTCCTTGGGTAGATCATACCTTTTGGAATGATGTCGTCACCTTTTGAAACCAATTGTTCCAAGTTGTTATGGGTGAAGGCTTTAACCAATAGTTTTCGACCACCCTATGCGTTTCATCTAGTTGCAAGGGTGGTAAGGTACTCTCCCATGATTTTATTTGCAACATTGTTGTAGGTGGTGAACTTACAACGGGAGGTGCAAACTCTTTTTTGCTTGTATGGATATGTACAATGGTAGGTGGAGGTTGTGTTGAAGCTTCTATTTCCGTATAGGAACTAATTGAAGAGCAAGAAGCTTCATTTGATTTCCCTGTTCCTGAGCTAGGTGGAAAAAATCGTTCTTTCTTTGGTACCCAAACTAGCTCTGGAGCAGGTGTGTAGCATTCCATGATTTTTTCCTTTCCACGATCTTGAATTTGTTTTGGAGCCATAGGATTGAGCTCACATGGGCCCGGTGACAAGTAAGAGCACAATTTACATTTTGGCACCCAGATTTGATCATTTCCTTCATAGTAGCCTTGGGCTTCCAATAGTTTTTTAGGAATCCAACGCAACGTTTATTTACAGTTCTTGGGGCGAACGGGACGTCTCTTACCAGGCTCCTGCCTTTTAGCACTGGCTATGGTCGCTAAAGAAGTTTTAGGGACCCACTTGTATGTTTTCTTTGTTATATTGGGATGGGTCTTGTGTGTCTCAAGCTTTATTTCAGCTACATCAGTTGAAGCTCTAGAGAGTTGGGCTATGGAGACATATGGTTCAACCTCTTGGACATGCAATGTTTTGGGTTTTATTTCCTTCAAAGGCAATATCTCAGGGACTATGGCTTGCGTGGCAGGGCTAAGAGTTGGTTTCTGTGTTGTGACACCCCCTGTCCCCCAATCAATAGTGAATTTGGTGGCTATCATCCACGTGCGTCCTAGATTTATATTACCCTCCATAGTTCCAACAAGCATGACCAAAAAGTCTTGAGCTACAATCCCATTGTCATAACTGACCGAAGTGTGCAAGATTCCAAAAACCGAAGTTTTTTTCTTGTTGACACCCTTGACTTGGATAATACTCTCAGATAGAGGTGGCTTCCCTAAATGACACCACACCCCATATGATAGCAGATTATATTTAGCACCCGTGGCCAATAAGGCGTTATATAGCACTTTTCCATAGGTGCTGTTTAGCTCAATAGGGTATTGTAGAGGTGTGTCAGAGTCCAACCAATCCTCGTCGGTTTCAACGTGGAATGCATGTGTGACTCCAAGGTTAGCCTTTCGTTTTTGTTTTATGCGTTGTTGTCGCTCCTTAGCCTCAGCTTGAGCTTGTATCTTCTTCGATTCTATTTGTGCCTTGGCTGCCTTTTTTGTATGGATGGCACGTAGCTCCTCTTGGCTTAAAGGATCATAGTATCTTTTAAATTTGCTCCCATTGAGGAATCCAATGGTTTCAACTCCATCAAGAGTCTCCACACGAATGGTTCCTTGTGGGGTGATCTCACATAATCTATATGGTCCTTTTCTCGCATAATTCAACTTTTTCTTTTCGTTATGCACTCCATACATAAGGACTTTATCACCAACATTGATATCTTTGTTCTTTAGATGACGGTCAAACCATTTTTTCCTCCTATCTTTCTCCACAAGTGCATACAGCTAATTGCTTCTCTTCATCTAGCCTTTCAAGGATATATAATCGCTCAACTAAGGGGTTACCATCCCAACCTTCTTGAGAAGCTACTCGAAGACTAGGAACGACAAACTCCCATGGCATAACCGCTTCTTGGCCATACACCATCTTGAATGGTGTGCAGTTAATGGCAACTTTGTACGTAGTACGATAAACCCATAGAGCTGATGTAAGCTTTAAATCCCAATCTGTGCGATGAGCTTCCACCGTTTTGGTCAAGATAGAGATTAAGGTCTTGTTGGTGCTCTCAGCTTGGCCATTTGCTTGTGGATAATAAGGTGTGGACTTATGGTGAGCTATCATAAAGTTGGTAGTGAGTTCTTTTATTGCTCCATTTATAAAATGAGTACCATTGTCACTCACAATCTCAAAGGGACAACCAAATCTTGTAATAATGTTTTCAAAGAGAAACTTGGCAGTTGACCTCGCATCGGCCTTACGTGTCGTCCTGGCTTCCGCCCACTTTGTCACATAGTCAGTGGCAACGATAATATATCGAGATTGATTGCTACGAGCTGACGGACTAATTGGGTCTACAAAGTCTAAACCCCATTTTTCAAATGGTTGAGTCACTTTAACAGGGTGTAAGGGCATCCTATCCTTTCGTTGTGTGATCTTGTAACGTTGGCACTCATCACATCCTTTTGCAAAAAGTGATGCATCCTTAAATAAGGTTGGCCACCAATAACCTGATTGCAACACCTTTCTAGCTGTTAGTTCCCTTGAGAAATGTCCTCCGGCTACACCCATGTGGGCTTCTTGCAGTATGTATAAATACTCATCCTCACGGGCACAACGTCTAAGAATATCATCCTTCCCTAGCCTGTAGAGAGTTCTTGCAATGAGAGAGTAAGGTTCACATTCTTTTAATAGTTTTCGAGCTATGTTTTTACAAAGCTCTTGGGGTGGAAAACCATTAACTAGAAAGTTCACAATCTTCTCACTCCATTCAGGTATGGTTTCGAATAGGAATAGAGAAGTATCGGGCAACTCATCATCGACTCCAGTAGGGGCTTCACCATTGGGTATGCGAGACAAATGATCCGCCATGAAATGTCTTTTACCAGGTCTCACCACGACGGTAAAATCAAACTCAAGGAGAATTAACAACCATTGTGTAATTCTTCCCGTGGAACAAGGTTTATTTACTAGATACAACAAGGCTTGATGATCAACATAGAACACAAACTTGTTGGCCAGAAGGTAGTAGAGAAATTTCTTCACTAAATAAATCATACCTAAACCTTCTCGCTCTGTAGTGGTGTAATTTCTTTCGGCATCATTCAACTGACGACTTGCACAGCTAATGGGGTAGTCCAATTTATGTTCTCCTAGTTGAGCTAGAACACACCCAATAGCAAAGTTTGATGCATCAATATGCACATGGAAAATTACATTACAATCGAGCACTCGTAGAATAGGAGCGCTAGTCAAGGTCTTTTTCAATGACTGATAAGCATGGTCACACTCCGCAGTCCATTGGAACTCAATAAGAAGCTTGTACAAAGGACGAGCTATCTCGGCAAAGTTTAAAATAAACCGTCGGTAATAACCAACATGGCCCATGAACCTTTGAACTCCTTTATAGTTTGTAGGTGGTGGCAATTCAACAATGGCTTTAATTTTGCTCTCATCTATGAAAATCCCATTTTTGGACACTATATGCCCTAAAATGACTCCATGTTTAACCCAAAATTGGCATTTGAAAGGGTTTAAGGAGATGCGATACAATCTACACTTCTCAAACACTTTTCGTAAGCATGCTAGATGTTCCTTCCAAGAGGAATAAACACAAAGGTCATCTAAGAAAGCTTCACAAAACTCCCTCAAATATTCTCTAAAAGCAGTGTTTATTAATCTTTGAAAGGTAGCCGAGGCATTGGTTAAGCCAAAAGCCATAACACAAAATGCGAACACTCCAAATTCGGTTATAAAGGCTGTTTTAGCTTGGTCCTCCAGTGCAATTGTGATTTGATTGTAGCAAGAGTACCCATATAAAAATCTATAAGCTTCCTTTCCTGCAACTCTTTCAAGCACATGTTCTGAATATGGCAAGGGGTAATGGTCCCTCCTAGTGGCGGCATTGACCTTCTTGAGATCCACGCACACTCTGAGTTTCCCATTCTTTTTTGGCACAATCACTATTGGAGACACCCATTCTGGGTGCTCAATAGGGTATATGAATCCGCATTCCACAGGCTTTTCAATCTCTTCTTGAACGAATTTTGCATATTTAGGATTCATTGGGTAGGGTCGTTGCTGAACTGGTTTAGCCATGCTATTCATGGGGATTGTGTGTTGCACCACGAAAGGTGGAACACCTTTCATATTATGATATGTCCAGGAAAATATATCCCTGAATTCCTTGAGAAGTTATTTAGGTACACACTCCTCAGTCTCAGTCAGATCTGTTAAGTATGGAGCCTGATTTACCCTTGTAATTTTCTGTGGTAAAAGCGCACATTTGTAAGGCCCCCATCATGAGGAGAAGCCATCGTGCGTGAAGGAAAATCACTCACCGGAAAACAAAATTTTCACGGAAAAGAATCAGGGGCAACTTTAAAGGCCTCGGGGATGGAGGCCCCCGATACTTTTTTTTCGCCGGAATATTATGGCCGGACGGCGGCCGGAAAGTGGTCGGAAAACAACCGGTCGGTTGGCCGGTGGCCGGTAGTCAATGGCCAATGGCCGGTGGTCGGAAGTCAATGGCCGGTGGCCTGTGGTCGAAAGTCAATGGCCGGTGGCCGGTGGCCGAATTCAATGGCCGGTGGCTGAATTCAAAAGCGGACTTGTCTTCTCAAGGGCGGCCACACATGGGCAGATTGGGGGGTCCGATTTGGACTTATTCGCACAAGGGCGGCTACACATGGCTGTCTCTCATAAGAGAGGGCAGCCCTTTTGGCCTATAAAAGGAAGTCATTTCTACACACATTTCATAGTGTGAAGTTGATGCAACAAGGTGAGTGTGAGGTGGTGAGAGTGAAGCAAGGCGGGAGCTCCATTAAGGGTATAATCCCTTTGTAAACTACTTCTTGTTTTGAAGTACTAAAGCCATTGAGTGGCTGCTTTCCCGTGGACGTAGCCCACATTGGGTGAACCACGTATATCGTGTGTACTCTCTCTCTACTCTATAATCTCGTGTATATAAATCTGTCTCTCTCCATTAAGTAATCTACTCAATTATCTATTTAGCTACGTCTTATTTCCTAACAACTGGTATCAGAGCAAGTTTTTCTCGTAGCTAAATTATCTCAAGGAAAGGATTCCTTGAATTGAGTGGGAGTTATGGCGGAGGAAGGGAAGCTCAAGATTGAGAAGTTCAACGGCAAAAACTACCAGCATTGGAAGATGCAGATTGAAGACTATCTCTACCAGAAGGACCTCTATTTGCCACTAGGCGGTCTTGCGAAGAAGCCCGCAACAATGGCAGATGAAGCATGGATTGTCCTTGATCGAAAGGCACTGGGAACAATCCGGTTAAGCTTGGCGTCAACGGTGGCCTTCAATGTTTCGGAGATGAAGACCACGGAGGACTTGATGAAGTCACTTGACGACTTCTACGAGAAACCATCGGCATTCAATAAGGTATTTCTTATGAAGCGCTTGTTCAATCTAAAGATGGCAGAGAATGGTTCAATTGCAGAACACCTAAATGACTTTAACACAAACATAAGTCAACTTCGATCAGTGAAAATCAATTTCGATGACGAAGTGCGAGCTCTCCTTATACTATCATCTCTACCGGATAGTTGGGACAGCCTTGTGATGGCTGTAAGTAATTCTATCTCTGGCACAAATACTCTTAAGTTTGATGATGTTGTGGGTGTTCTCCTAAGCGAGGAAATGCAAAGGAGAAGCACAGGATAATCATCAAGTGCTGCACTATCAGTGGAAACAAGAGGAAGGCTTAAGGAGAGGTTCAAAAACCAAAAGGGTCGTGATCGCTCAAGGCGGAGCAAGTCACGCACAAAGTCAGTTCTTGAATGTTGGAACTGCGGCAAGAAGGGCCATGTCAAGAAGGATTGCTGGTCCAAGAAGAAGAAGGAGACAGAGTCTCAAGACAACAAGCCAACATCGGAGGCCAATGTGGCAGGTAAAGTAGAGCAAGATGCTCTAATTCTCTCATTAGACAATGTGTCTAATTCCTGGATAGTAGATTCCGGGGCTTCATTCCATGCGACACCACACAAGCAACATTTCCAAGACTACACCAAAGGTAATTTTGGGTATGTATACTTGGGAGATGATGAAGCTTGTGAGATTGTCGGCAAAGGTACAGTTTCTGTCAAAACTGCTAATGGAAATGAATGGAAGCTTAAAGATGTTAGGCATGTTCCTTCTCTTCGAAAAAATTTAATCTCTACAGGACAATTGGACGATGAAGGTCACAACATTGCATTCGGAAACAAACGGTGGAAGATCTCAAAGGGATCTTTGGTGGTTGCCAAGGGTGAAAAAGTCGGTACACTTTACTTGTGTACTGTTAACACGCAACCTTCAGCTTGTGCAACAACTACAGAAGTTGACAGTGCGGTGTGGCACTACCGACTTGGGCATATGAGTGCCAAAGGAATGCAAATCCTTCAAACAAAGAAGCTTCTACCAGGTTTGAAAGAAGTGGACTTAGAGTTCTGTGAAGATTGTGTTTATGGTAAACAAAAGAGGGTAAAATTTCAAAAATTAGGAAATGAAAGAAAAAATAAAAAACTTGAGTTGGTTCATTCTGATGTTTGGGGTCCTGCAAGTACACCATCACTTGGTGGCTCATTATACTATGTAGCATTCATAGACGATGCGACTAGAAAAACATGGGTTTATGTCATGAAGAATAAATCCGATGTATTTTCCATATTTCAAAGGTGGAAAGCCTTTGTGGAGAATGAAACAGGTACCAAGGTTAAATGCCTCAGATCTGACAATGGAGGCGAATATTGCAGCCAAGATTTTGAAAGCTTTTGTGCTAGCAATGGCATTCGGAGGCAAAGGACAACCCCAAGGACACCTCAACAAAATGGGATTTCGGAAAGGATGAACAGGACAATCATGGAACGAGCACGAAGCATGCGGCTACATGCAAGCCTACCGCTTGAGCTTTGGGCGGAAGCTGTAAGTACGTCTGTGTACTTAATCAATCGGTCACCCTCAACGACATTAGATGGGGGAGTTCCAGAAGAGGCATGGACAGGTAAACCGGTGAATTATGCATTTCTCAAAGTGTTTGGGTGTGAGGCTTTCATACACATAGATAGAAGCCTAAGATCAAAGTTAGATGCAAAGTCCAAAAAGTGTTTCTTCATTGGCTATGGAGAAGGAGACTTTGGGTATCGCCTATGGAATCCTGAAGATGGTAAAATCTTAAGGAGTAGGGATGTAATTTTTAAC
This sequence comes from Adiantum capillus-veneris, assembly GCF_014529385.1. Classification (NCBI taxonomy): domain Eukaryota; kingdom Viridiplantae; phylum Streptophyta; class Polypodiopsida; order Polypodiales; family Pteridaceae; genus Adiantum; species Adiantum capillus-veneris. The sequence continues at coordinate 88,105,169 of NC_140943.1, read as the reverse complement.
GAACAAAATATGTACAAAGATTACTTGGAAAGAAAACAAACAAAAGAAACAGGTGATGAGTACATGGAGCTTGAGGACGGTGAAGACTCAAGGACTGCAAACGGTGACAATGTGCAACAACGTCACCCAAATGAGGAGCCTCAATCTATTCCCCGAAGATCTACAAGAGCAAGTAGACCTCCAGAAAGGTTTGTTCCTTCCTTCAACCATCTCTTGATCTCAGATTCTGGAGAGCCGGAATCATATGAAGAAGCTATGCAACATGAATCCAAAGAAGAATGGACGAAGAGCATGCAAGTGGAGATGGACTCACTACATCGCAACCAAACATGGGAGTTGGTTGAGTTGCCTAAAGGTAAGCGGGCACTTCAAAACAAATGGGTGTACAAGCTAAAGGAAGAAGAAGGTGGGAAGAAAAGGTACAAGTCTAGGCTTGTGGTAAAAGGTTTTTCTCAAAAGAAAGGTATTGACTTCAATGAAATATTTTCTCCTGTTGTAAAAATGAACTCAATTAGGATTGTCTTAAGCCTTGTGGCTGCTCATGATCTAAATCTCGAGCAAATGGATGTAAATACGGCATTTCCTCACGGTGACTTAGAGGAGGAAATCTACATGCTTCAACCAAAGGGGTATGAAGTAAAAGGTAAGGAGAAAATGGTTTGCAGATTAAAGAAGAGCTTGTATGGTTTAAAGCAAGCATCAAGACAATGGTACTTGAAGTTTGATCGATGGATGTTGGATCATGGATTCACAAGATGCAACTCGGATCACTGCGTCTACACGAAGAATTTGGGAGATGGGAAATTCATCATCCTAATGTTGTATGTTGATGACATGTTGATTGCAAGTGCTAACATGCAGGACATCAAAGACCTAAAAGAGGAGCTGTCCAAATCTTTTTCAATGAAAGATTTAGGTGCTGCAAAGAGGATACTTGGTATGAAAATATCAAGGGACAGGACGAAGAAGACAATAAATCTATCTCAAGAAGATTACATCAAGAAGGTACTAGAAAGGTTTGCAATGCAAAATGCAAAACCAGTTTCTACACCTTTGGCTGGTCATTTTAAACTAACCAAGGATATGTGTCCGAAGACACAAGAGGAGATAGCCTATATGTCTAAAGTTCCATATGCTGCAGCGGTAGGTTCTCTAATGTATGCTATGGTCTGGACAAGGCCAGACATTGCACATGCAGTGGGAGTTGTGAGTAGGTTCATGGACAACCCAGGTAAAGAGCATTGGCAAGCTGTGAAGTGGATACTTAGGTATCTAAAAGGGACAACAACAAATGCTTTGTATTTTGGAGGAACTGATATTTTTCTAGAAGGGTATGCTGATGCAGATATGGCAGGTGACAAAGATACTCGAAGGAGCACTACTGGCTATGTGTTCACCGTTGGAGGCACAGCAATAAGCTGGGCTTCAAAGCTGCAGAAAGTGGTTTCACTTTCTACCACGGAAGCAGAGTATGTAGCAATGACGGAGGCAAGCAAAGAAATTCTGTGGCTTCACAGATTCTTAGAAGAGCTTGGATTCAAACAAGACAATTGTGTCTTGTACAGTGATAGCCAAAGCGCTATCCATCTTGCGAAGAACTCAGCCTTTCATTCAAGGACAAAGCACATTGAGGTGAGATATCACTTCATACGCACTCTTTTGGAAGAGGGACAACTCAAGCTAGGAAAGGTGCATACAAGTGAAAATCCTGCAGACATGTTTACAAAGGTGGTCAACAAGGAGAAGTTGAGCTTTTGCTCATCTTCAATCGGCATTCAAGGATAAGAAGCCAGAATGGAAAGCAGTCACAGGTTTGGTTTGGAGATCAGTCTCCAAGTGGGAGATTGTTAAGTATGGAGCCTGATTTACCCTTGTAATTTTCTTTGGTAAAAGCGCACATTTGTAAGGCCCCCATCATGAGGAGAAGCCATCGTGCGTGAAGGAAAATCACTCATCGGAAACCAAAATTTTCACGGACAAGAATCAGGGGCAACTGTAAAGGCCTCGGGGGCGGAGGCCCCCGAGACTTTTTTTTCGCCGGAATATTATGGCCGGACGGCCGCCGGAAAGTGGTCGGAAAACAACCGGTCGGTTGGCCGGTGGCCGGTAGTCAATGGCAAATGGCCGGTGGTCGGAAGTCAATGGCCGGTGGCCTGTGGTCGAAAGTCAATGGCCGGTGGCCGGTGGCCGAATTCAATGGCCGGTGGCCGAATTCAAAAGCGGACTTGTCTTCTCAAGGGCGGCCACACATGGGCGGATTGGAGGGTCCGATTTGGACTTATTCGCACAAGGGCGGCTACACATGGCTGTCTCTCATAAGAGAGGGCAGCCCTTTTGGCCTATAAAAGGAGGCCATTTCTACACACATTTCATAGTGTGAAGTTGATGCAACAAGGTGAGTGTGAGGTGGTGAGAGTGAAGCAAGGCGGGAGCTCCATTAAGGGTATAATCCCTTTGTAAACTACTTCTTGTTTTGAAGTACTAAAGCCATTGAGTGGCTGCTTTCCCGTGGACGTAGCCCACATTGGGTGAACCACGTATATCGTGTGTACTCTCTCTCTCTCTCTCTCTACTCTATAATCTCGTGTATATAAATCTGTCTCTCTCCATTAAGTAATCTACTCAATTATCTATTTAGCTACGTCTTATTTCCTAACAAGATCTTGGGCAGATCTTGGGCAATGAAAACAGGTTTAGACTCTTCTCCTAGGTCTGCTAACTCTATTTCCTTAACTATCACTGGACCTTCATAGACTCCATTGCTTCCATCGATATGTTTTCTTTGAGCCTTTGTATACACAACCTTACGTTCCTCTATGGTATAGGATTTGAAATGTTCAGGTGCAGGGTGTAAGTCTGTGGAGTCCTGTTGTTCTATGGACTGTGATTTCACTTCCGATTCCTTTTGTTGTTGAGCTAACTCTTGATTTTGTCGTCTCCTTATAGTACGGCTCAAATTTGTCTTCTCTGTAGCCTCTAGTTGTGTGATGTCAATGGGTTGTGGACTACACCACATAACGCTTTGAAGGTATTCACCCCAGTTATCTACGAACTTCCGATGAGCATCACATGCCCCTATATAATTAAGCCATGCTGCTGTAGATTTATTTTCATTTATTCTAGCATGCACATTTGCTCGATATCATCGCCTCTTATATCTCTTACTCTTCTTGTTTAATTCTTGATTACGTCCGATCTCTAGTGAAGAGTCACGAGATGAATCACTACTTGTGTCTTCTGCTCCCTTGGATAGATTGTCATCTAGGGTACCACTGGGCCCTGAATGGTTTGTCCCCACATTTGCACTAAGATTTAACTTAGATTCTTCGTCCTCAGAGTTGATGATTCCGACCCCAAATCATGTGGGCTATAGTCTTGTGAGGCGCTACTGGTTCCAATGCCAGTCAAACTTTCATCTTGTAGGTCATCAGAAGCTATATGCATTGCTTCTAGCATATTTAAGGGTACGAGTGGTGGCATTTCATCCCCCTCAGGTGTTACCCAGATTGTCCCCCTATTTCCCCAAGTGTCTATGATTGCTGCTAGGTGGACCCAATCCACATTGTCCGACTCAGTCATCCCAGGTAGTACATCCATATAAGGAGAATCTTCCCCAACATCAGTGTCCGCTTTACATGTGTAACAATATTGCAATGGGGCTGAGTGAAATATGGTGTCAGATCTATGATCAATTATAACCCCGTTTCCTAGGGGATGTGCTCGACCAGTCACAAGATCCACTCGAATGACAGAATCTTGGAACTGCAAGTAGACATGGTTTTTAGACCAGTCATGCACCGTTTTTTCTTCCCTCATGAAAGGATGTCCTAAGATCATCTCCGATGCCATAGTGTGTTTGGAGAAATCCATAACAATGAAGGTAATCCTTATTTTATTTCCAAAGACCTTGATTTTGAGATCTTCTAGCATCCCAATAGGCTTAACAATAGACCCATTGGCCATCTTCACTACTATAGTTGTGGTCGCAAGGTGAGGTCTTCCCATAGTTTCCCAGCAATTTTTAGTCACAATGCTAACCCCAACGCCACCATCAAGGATTCCCTTCACAGTTAATCCCTTATTAGTGATTGGTATGGTCGCATTGGATTCATCACCCTCAAAGTATTGTCCCAACTTGTTAACAGGTATTTCTATAACAAGGTTCTCATCTAGGTTGGGTTGTGGATCTAAGTGTTCCTCCTCTGTTGGCATCTCCCCAGCTCCATCCATCTGTGAAAATTGTGGTAGCCCAAGATTTAGTTCTCCATTGAGGAAGGCTCGAAGAGCTGAGACTAGCTCAGGGTCCTTATATAGTTTGGACATGATGGTGGTTCTAACTTCTGAAGACATGAAATCCATCAATTTGGCAATGTTTAATGGCACCTTTTGGACTTCAGTCCCTTGACGTGGGGAAGATGTGATCTCCATTTCTTCGATAGGATCAAGTAGTCCCTCTGTAAACATTCTTTCCATCAAGAAGTGAGTACGCCCACTTTCCCATGACTTTAAGTCACTTTCTTCTTGGATGACACTAGGTCTGGCTAAGGGTCTATGGACTTGGTGAGGTTGTTGTTGCATAGGGAACACGTTGTCTGTAATCTGGATTTGCCTAGGTGCTAGTTCTAGATCCCTTTGGGTATCTTCTACCAAACTCCTTAATTGCTTCACTCGCTCAATCTCCTCCGTAGGGTTTGGATAAGTTTCTATCTTCTTCTTGGATCCTGGCCATTGTGGCTCATGAAGATCTTCCTTGTTGGTTTCTATCTTAGTGGTTGTTTTGGTCTCCATGGTTTCACATGAATCCAAATCCTCTTCAGCATCGTTCATATATACAGGGTCGTCACCAGTCCTTATGTTGGTCTTTGAACTAGGGTCTGACTTCACTGCTTTTTGCGATCTCTTCCTTTGCGTTTTCTTCTTTTTCTGAGATTGGGCAATAGATGCCGTGTCTCTTTCCTCAAGAATATAATTTTGTTTTTGGAGCATCGATCGTGTGAGTACGTTTACTGGGACCACAGGTGTACTTTGTGATGGCTCCTCGGTAACTTCAATCAAGTTTAATGGCATGATCTTCGGTGCATTTGGATTATTTGGACATTGGGCAATCAAATGATCTATACCACATCGATTACACATGAGTATTGGCATTGTAGATGTGCTGGCTTGACTGGTTTGCATTAGTGTGGCTTTCTTTTGTAGCCTAATAGGAAACTCGGCTACACGATGTGGACCTCCACACTCATAGCATTGAAGTAATAGACTTAGTCTCAACAGATTTAGTCTCAACAAACACTCTTTCTCCTTGAATCATTAAATTATCCTCCAACTGGATCGCATTGGTGGTGACTGCTTCCCAAGTGGTGATACCTCTAATGACTAGGCCATTGTAGATATCCTCATGTTGTAATCCCCTAATGAATCTATCAAGAATTTGGTTATTGTTGAAGTGCTCATTTGGATTACAATGAGAATTCAAATGCTTCAAGCGACTTATAAAGTCTCTCACCGACTCTCCTTCCTCTCGTTGGGCTTTCTGGAGCTGAGAGGCTACACCCCAAAGTACTCCTTCTCATATGTATTCTTTCAAGAACAGTCTCCTAAGAGTAAGGTAAATCGTTTTTTTTTCCACCCTTAGGGTTCTATACCAATCCCCTACCTTCCCACTTAAGGTTAGGCTTAAAGCATTACTCTTATGCAGGTCATTGTGTTCTCCTAGAGAATCGCATATTTGTTCAAACACTTCGATATGCTTTCTCACATCCCCATCTCCACTAAATTTTTGTGTGAGCTTGGCTATTTGTACTACCTTACTTCTAGGCTCTCTATCAGGCGTGTAACGCATATTCTCAGCAATAGATCGACCAATAGCTTGAGAAAATGTTGCCAAGTCACCTAAGTGAGCAGGCACCGTGGATAAAGGCGCTCCAGAGACATGTGGAGTAGGTATTGGCATTGGGCTTGGCGCATAGGAAGCCCTTGGGTTCCACGTTGGGTACGATGTTGTGCCATGTGGTGGCCCAAAGTTCATATGTGTGGCCCTAGGCATAGCAGACGTCGGATGTGACATGCTAATGCTAGCCGGTATAGTCCCATGGAAATAAGAACTTGGGTGTTGTGGTTGTGGAGCATAGGTAGTTGAAACAATGGGAGGGGTAGGGACTACATGAGTGCAATGACCCATAGGTGCATACGATTGGTACACACTTGTAGGTACTGTTGCAGGCATTGAGCTACCATGTAGTGGTGCTTTACTAACAAATGAGGTCCATGGCATGCTTCTTGGCATGCCCATCATTGGGGTAGGCATGGTGTCATCAAGGGAAAGATGAGCTAGACTTGGAAAGGTGAAGCTATCACTTGTGGGCTCAGATTGCACTGAGACCCTTGGAGAAACAACATATGGAGGATCCATCGGACTTACCGAGGGAGTCTCCATTTGCGATAGGGTCGGTTGTTTAGCCTTTCCTGTATCTAAGAATCTCGTGAGACCCGTTGAAGGCATGTTGATCCCCTTGTTCTGTCTCTCTAACTCAATGACCCTATGGATGACCTCACAAACTCTTTGTTGTTGATCCTCCACACTAGTAGCACCCATTGTGGATTGTAGGACATATAACCAACCCACGTGATAGGTGTGACCTGTGTATAGGTCAGTCATAGTATTTTTTTGTAGTTCGTACTCCCAGTTCTCATTTAAGAACGCTCCATATAGGATTGAGGTGCTAGGGGTGTCCTTTTGAGCTAGATGCAATGTTTCTTTCTAGGGGTTAGCCCTTAGCGGTTGCTAAGTCAAGAGCACTCGATTGCTCTCTTAGCAAGGATAGTGACATAGGGGCTTTTGATTTTAACTCTCTTCGTTGCTCCACCTTGCGTAAGCTCTCAATTTCCTTTTCCCTCGCTCGCTCAACCTCTTGCACTTCGGCAAGGCTTCTACCATCGGGTAATATGACCTTCGAGGGAAATAACTCTGAGAGTCAGGAGGTACAGTGAATGAAGTATTCACGTACACATTCTCTAAGGGAATAGGCTCTACGTTGGTCATGAATGGAGAATTTACTTCCCCACCCCCCTCATTTACATCATTAGCTCCATGTTCGAAGCGAGTGGCTCTACTAAAGGTTTCCTTCAAGCGGCTAAGCACGCTCGGCCCAGACCGCGGGCCCATAGTATGCATGTCTTGGCTTGAGCTATCGGGATTAGGCATTCTGAAACCCTCCATGACGTCGTAGTCAGAGGAAGAGTCACTAGCCACTATGTTCGGGTCTTGGTTTGTACTACCTTGGGTCCCCGCCGAGGGCCCAAAACCTAAAGTAGGTGGATATTGAGAACTCGCGTAAGTCGAAATTCTCTCTAGTTGCTCCGTCTCTAGCACACGACCAGAGCGCAGATGCATGTGCCTTTGGCATCCTACAAGCGTCGACGGTGAATAACCTCGAAGGTTAACCGCTTACTTTTTTAAGCGTCTCGTTTTTTTATATTTTTGAACGATAGTTTTTTGATTAAAGTGTGTGATAGCTCAAAATGAGCGTATCACTCAGAGGGCCGCGGTGTGCTTTACAGCACAATGTTCGGTCACCTGAAGCTTCGTTGGTCCTCAGAAAATCGATTTTTAGCTACGTGTGAAGCTAAAATTCGTAATTTTAAAGGGCAATAGATGCCTAAGCCTGAGCGTGAGCTTGGGCTTGGGTCTTGGAGATATTCCCAATCCCGGCCCTACCTTTAAATTTTATTATTATTATTATTATTATTATTTGTAAAAGGATAAGGTCGCCGCGGCTTGCGCGAGAGTACACACACACTCTACCTACCTACTTCCAACTAATACACCTACTGTTACAAACTAACACACTCTATTAGCTCTCACAGATCCACTGTACATTACATTACACAAAACTAACAACCTTAATACTAATACCTTCCTACTTACTGTACATTACATTACACAAAACTAACAATCTTAATACTAATACCTTACACAGACAAAAAACACAGTACCTTTGGAAACTCCATTAACAAAAAAAATACACAGTAGCAACACAAAATCCTTCTTCTCAACACACACACCCTCCTTCCTTACCTTTCCTACAATTGAAATTGCACCACAAAAGAAGCACAGAGTGCCATTTAAGCTTAGTGTATGGCATTCCCCGGAAATGGCACCAAAAATGTGCGCGTATGTCGCACGTGTCAATGCAAGGAACTTGCCGATACATCGTGCGCGAGCCACAAATGGCTCCAAGCACACAACAAGCCTAAACTAGTAAACTCAAAGATGGCGTTGGTGTGTCAGTCACGCTCTACGCTTCCTGTCGTGGAGGATTCCTCGCCGCGAAGAAGAGGGAGACGTCGCTACACCGCGCTCAACCGTCTTGCCGCCGTCGTTCCGTCGCAATGCTCAATCGCACACACACTCTCTCTCTCTCTCACGCATACACACACACACACACACACACACACACACAAGGAGATGAAGAAGAAGAAGAAGATGGAGATGGAGCAAGAGCACTCTTCAATTGCACAAATGAGAGAATGAGTGAATTTTAGGTTTAGTTGACTTTTATATGAGCTCGCCCCATTCACACTTGGGCACCCATGCTTAGCCAACTAATCCCTTGAATGTTCCAGTTAGAGTGCGGCTCTCATCGACGATCAATCTTACCCTTTTCCTATTGGATTGACAAGCCCGATACCTGACTCTACCAAGTAAATAATACAACGTCTGTCGTAGGTTACAACGTCCATCGTAGGTGATAGGGTGTCCGTGAACCATGAAGGTTAACAACCAATGGTATATAATTGTTCACCATTGTGGTGTAATCTGTATTTGGCATGGTATGAAATTGAATACATAAAAAAGCTATCCTGGCTTACACAATTTGATATGATGAAGGCATTCTTATATTCATGGAGGTATATGGATGATTTGCTATTTGCCAATAATTCATTTATTTCACAATGTCTAAATCACCAAAAACCTTTGTCCCAAGAGGACCCCTTTACAATTTACGCTTTGGACATTATTGGGATTAAAGCCACTCACAGGAAAAACCAAACCTTAAATACACATATCCAATTGTGCGAATCAATTGAAGGGGAGTATGTAACATACCGCATGGAAAAAAGATAAATTACCATGCCCTAATGTTTCGTTTATTCATGCAGCCAGTAAACCGGCCAAAAAAGATGGCATATAATGTATGCATATCACAAGTTCTTCCCATAGTATATAATGCATCCCAAGAATCGTATGCGGTAACAGATTTAAATAAACTAGTCTCTATGTTTGTAGAGAATGGGTTCAAAAAAGAGAAGATAATTACATGTATTACCAATTTCATTGGGGGAAATCAATTTTCGGGCATTAGATTTACCATCAATACCTTAAAATGGAGAATTGGTAGAGGATAGGTACATTTGGTGGCCTATCCTCCACCAAGTGCACCTTTCCTCAGGGAATGGGGGAGGGCCACACACACACACGCACACACACACACACACACACACACACACACACACACACACACACACACACACACACACAATATATGGAACATAGAATGCATGCTGACAAACACTGTGATATTACACACATCTACACCCACTCAATTCCCACCCCACACACCCATGCCTATAAGGTTGACCCCTTGCTCTAGGTTCGACAATTTATGCCCTAATTTTTTAGATCTGCTCCTTGCTTGCCATACTCGGCTCAATGCTTGCATATTTGAAGTATAAACACATCTTTTCACACACACACACACACACACACACACACACACACACACACACACACACACACACACACACACACACACACACACACACACACACACACACACACACACACACACACACGCACGCACGCACGCACGCACGCACACACTATATGGAACACAAGATGCAAGGTGACTAACACTCGGTGATATTATGGACACACAACCACACAACACACACGTGATTACAAGATTTTACTAAACAAGCTTTTACTAAACAAGCTTTTACTAAACATGACGATAAGTTTTGATAATATCTAAAAGCAAGATACGATTTTTAAAGCTTAAAATAAGGTAGCAAACTGCTCACCCTCTAAAATAGGCAAATCCTAAAGCTGGAAGCGTGGACTGCAAGCGCTGGAATAGCTGGCATATCGTTTGGCAGAAAGCTTTCAAGGCACCCAAAGGCTAGGCCTTTAAGGCACCGCCTGGCTAGAACTGCTTATAAAAACGCAGCTAGCGAAAGCTTCAAGCACTCCTCTGTAGCGCTTTACTGGCCAATCTACGCACCTAAGTTGTATTATTTACAAGCCTACAACATAAGGCAGGAACGTTTTCTCTATAGCGCTCCTGTAAGGTTATAAAACCTCTACACATACAGTATAGGTTGCCGTAAGCAACCTGTGTTTGCAAGCAACGCCGCTTCCTATTCAATCGTATAAGCCTCTGAAACCCTCACCGAGCGGCACTGTCACACACACCCACCAATAACGCAATTGCCATAGCCAAGTAAGGAAACAACTCATGACACACACACACACACACACACACACACACACACACACACACACACACACACACACACACACACACACACACACACACACACAGAGTAAATCAAGAAGGAAGGTGCAACTACCATAAACAATTGGTAGACAACAAAGCTCCAATGCTTCCTCAATATACAACCAAAGGTGCAATCCCCAGCTTGACACATAATAGAAGGTAAAAACAGTGCCCTCTAATTGATTTTTTAATGCTATTTGTATACAAATCAAGTATTAAACACAAGTGCCTGGTATAGCTACACATACACAACAAGGTTCCGTAGCATATTGACAATTTCCTTTTTTTTATGGGTGGCTGCACACACACAACATGTTCTCTTAGCATAGCTACACATGGCTTGTCTCGAAACACCACACAAGAAAGGATGTCTTCAGATAGATTTACACACATGAAAGAGAAATAACTAGGACATATGCACTAGCTATTTTAATCTCTTCCAACAAAAGTAGAACGTATTTGCGTTAATAAAATACATAAGTAATGGTTGCACATGAGTAATTTGAAAGATGTATCATAGATACATGCCTTAAGATTGTACTATGTATACATGCATAGATTAGTAGTAGAGAATCTCACATACAGTTACAACAAGAGGAAGTCACATACGTATAAGTAGTGTACGCAATAGGTTATGAATAACTGACACAAGACTAATACATTGACAAGAACAAGCTTGGGTATTGGCATACTTATACATACGGTTCGACATTCATGTACAAAAGCATAAACACATAAACACATGTAAGCATCGTATTGGCATATAAACCGGTTGTATAATATGCATAATTTAAAAGTTGTATCATATGATTAATATCTCTGCACAAAATTATGTGACAGTTGAAGTACAGTTTCAAGTGGTGCATTACTTGAAAACTAAGTGGGAAAGAGAAGCACTACAGATGTTTATTGCAAGCAATAACCAGGTGAATTGATACAGAAAGCCTCGAGTACCATTGTTTTTAAGCACTGATGCAAAAAAAGGAAAGTTTGCCTCATCTGCTTTTTTTATGATTACTATCTAGCATAAAAATGTATCAAAGATTTGAAAGAGGGTATATGACAACCTCCTATGAGGATAGATGTCATTGTGTAAGACTGATTTTTTTGAAAAAAGAAAGGTTTTACAAACAAAATGCTGCCAAAATTTTCACAAATTATTTATACTTATAAATTGGAATGCTGACTTATAAACCATAGAGATAAGGATGCCCCTAAGGCAACATCTAGTATAGTATCTAAGAAAGCTAAACTCATATGTGTAACCATTGGTGTTTTTACTATCTAGCATAAAAATCTATCATAGATTTGAAAGAGGATATATGACAACCTCCTGTGAGGACAGATGTCATTGTGTAAGACGGTTTTTTTTTTAAAAAAGAAAGGTTTTACAAACAAAATACTGCCAAATTTTTTACAAATTAGATATACTTATCAATTAGAATGCTGACTTATAAACCATAGAGATAAGGATGTCCCTAAGGCAACATCTAGTATAGTATCTAAGAATGCTAAACTCATATGTGTAACCATTGGTGACAAACAGGGGTACATGCAGACAGCGAGGATGAGCATCACTCGAGATGTATTTAAGCTACAACAGATTCGTGACAAGCTTATGGCAACACATAAAGGGGAAAAGAGAACCAAGCCAATAGCAATTAGAGACCCCATCTCCAAGCCGCGTAAACCCATAAAAACTTTCATAGACCGCAATCGACGCTACTTGCATAGACAAGCAAAAGAAAAAATAACATATGATTATGAGTAAGGTTGGGGTCTAGGGTGTGACAGCAATAACAAGCAGTGGGTATTTCTTGATATACTAACACCCATTTAGTGAAAATTAACTCTAATTAATTGTACTTGTGGTTGATTGGTAGGTAAAGATCCCTGCTTTCATCTGATAGGAGTTCCGGATTAAAGCTCCTAATTTTTCATGTATTGAAGTATCTTGTAATAAGTTTTATATCAAAAAGTTCTACTTTGCTTTGTTCTTTACACAATATGGTAAGTGCAAACAGTATTTAAGCTCTCTCAGTATATGATTCTAAATGATGGGATTTTACAATCAAACACACACACACACACACACACACACACACACACACACACACACACACACACACACACACACACACACACACACACACACACACACACACACACACACACACACACACACACACACACACACACACACACACACACATGCTGGCATTCAACCCCCCGATTATCTCTATCTCTCTCTCTCTCTCTCTCTCTAAGGGCAAGTCAAAGCTTTAGAGAGCTGCAATTATCTCTCTCTGTGTGTGCATACGTACACATAAGCGAGGGAAGTGGACTATAGTCCCTATAATTAGTCATCAGGTCATGAGTCAAGACTCTGTGTGTGTGTGTGTGTGCACGTGCACAAAAACCTTTGAATGTAGGCTATTCACCTCTAAAACTTGTCATTTGCAAGTTTTCAAAGTTTGCAGTATAGAGGATTGTGTATCGCGGTTAGTGCTAAAAAAATCCCGGTTTAATGTAATCACAACTAAAATTTTTTAGGTCAACCTTTAAATTCTAAATTTTAAGGTGAGAAAAGCTAAAAAGCCAAAATAAATTTAGCGTAAAAACCTTCAAATTACCTCAAAATTTCTCTTTTTTACGAGCACAAGCTGGCGCAACTCGTCTATGATGGGTATAAATCGCTCTTACCAATGGGCCATCCTATATACTATCTCAAGCTCACTCATGAGCACACATAGGAACACACACACAATATCTCTCTCATGTCTCTAGTCTCACTTTCAAATGTCACTATGTATCTATGTATGTATGTAAGTCATAGGTTTGGACTCCAATAGCTTTCTCCTTCTCATCTACCAACTAGTTGATGCACACTGCATTGAACCAAACAAATTCAACTCCATTGCCATAAAGACTATGCTGGCCATGGCCAACCAGCTTGCCCATCCCTTCACTAAGATTGTGGATGCCTCTGGTCCATGTGTGCAAAATAATGTAGAAGGACCACTAGAAACATGTATGCTACTCAAGTCGTGCATGGTGGAAACAACATCGATAAGTCCTAGAGGATATTACGGAGATCATTCCTATGATAGCTCTTCCCTAGCTAAACCTCAATACATGCATTGTAGGATCTTCAACTCCTTGCATCCAGCCTCCGATTAGGCAAAAAATTAGCAATAGCCCTTGATGTTCCCTTAGCTCCCTTGTCTGCATTCGCCAACCAATCTATATTGTTTGCACCCACAAGCCTGTGGCAACTTGTCCGTCCCATCCCTCGTGCTACGTGTGCCTACTCACAAATAGTGCCACCAATGCATCCACTTCTCTACTTGCCATGCACGGCATCAACCTTTACATCCTAGCCCCATCCTCCCTCGCTCCTGAATGCCATCACCATTATCACGGTGCAACACATCGAGAGCCTTGGTATACTGCCCATCGACTTTGCCTCCTTAGTACAGTAGAGAGAGAGAGAGAGAGAGAGAGAGAGAGAGAGAGAGAGAGAGAGAGAGAGAGAGAGAGAGAGAGAGAGAGAGAGAGAGAGAGAGAGAGAGAGAGAGAGAGAGAGAGAGAGAGAGAGAGAGAGAGAGAGAGAGAGAGAGAGAGAGAGAGAGAGAGAGAGAGAGAGAGAGAGGTAGGAGAGGGGGGTTACTTGGATTGTATGGTATAAAGAGCGGAATCGATACATTAAAGATGTTGGAAAGATCAAAAGAAACGTAGAAGCATTTTTTATGGCCGTGACTTGATGAATGCACGTTGATCGAGCTCATTGATGGGCTATACAGATGGGCTCTCCACCATCACCGACACTACTGCACATTAAACCAAGCTTACCAAGAAGCTTTGGAGATGGGTTCTCCCCCACCACCTGAGATTGGCTTGAAAGAACCTGCCTTTAGTCCATCCCACCACTTGAAAGATTGCTTGCAATATAGATTTACCGGCTTTCTCCTTAGTAACTTCGTTGAATGGAGCAATCCCCACCCCATGTGGCCTTCTTGTTCAACTCCATTTCCCTTTCCTAGCTCTCATAGATTCATTAAGTGTTGACTTTCCCACAGGAGTGTCTCCATTTCAGCCTCTCTTGCTTGGCTATTTTTTGATGTTACACCTCTTGAAGATGCTCGCAAGAGAAATGATGGAAGTGTTCCCATCATTGCCGATGTAGTATGCAGTGATAATGTCAAGAAGGTTACTCCTTGTGTCGTTGACAATGGTAGAAGTCTAACACTTGGAAATACACATTTAGAGACTCCTTAACTAAGCTCCAAATTGAATCTTTTGCGTCTCCAAGTGGATGACTCTCCTCAACCTAGTTTCTCTCATCATGTGCAAGGTAGACCCCCAAATGACACGATTAATGTCTCCATAGTGGTCAATTTGGAGGATCCTAAGGACTATGCACATCCAAAGGATGCCGCTCTAAATTGAATCTTTTGCATCTTCAAATGGATGACGCTTCTCAGCTTAGTTTCTTTCATCATTTGCAAAATGACACGATTAATGTCTCTACAATAGTTAGTTTGGAGGATCCTACGGACTGTGCACATTTAAAGGGTGCCAATTCTCTTCAGTTTCCTCCTTCACATGAAACCGTTGGCATTTTTGAGGGTAGATCGAAGATAATGGTGGCAATCAATGGGCATACTATTGGTGTGCCTGAGGTGGTGGTAGATGACAGGCGATGAACTATCATGTGTCTACTGTCATTGTTCCAATGGAGCTACCACATGAAGTTTTTCAGTTTGTATCTATGAAAGCTCCAATGCATCCTCCTCTCTACTTGCCATGCACGGCTTCAGGCTTTGCATTAGTTTGAATCCTACCCCCATCCTCGGTCACTCTTGAATGCCATTGTCCAGATGTAGCTCATCCAGATCCTTGGTATACTACCGCATGAGAGAGAGAGAGAGAGAGAGAGAGAGAGAGAGAGAGAGAGAGAGAGAGAGAGAGAGAGAGAGAGATTTTATTATCGTCTTTGAGGGTCAAATATGACCTATGGGACCAAAGTTACATGTGATGTAGTATATGTGTGGCTGATGACGACTCTCGATGCTCCAAAATTGTGGTGATGAGAGTCGCAGAGCCCACATTGTGGTTGAGAGAGGAAAGTGTGTAAGTCTAAGTCATGGCTAAAAATGTGAGGGAAGCAAGTTTGGATGTGAACAAAAGTTGAGCACTCTAGTAGTGTGTGGTACTGAGACTTTCGAGCTTGCAGTGAGCATAATGTGCACAATTAATTTGACTCTTCTCCATTGCCCCAATGCCATGTCTCACAAGGGAGTGGGAGATAAGCCGATTGGCTACGATAGTGAGTATCGCTAACAAGGGGATAGGCTCAAGCATGTAAGTGTGAGTACGGTTTCCACTTTCAGTGAAGAACATGGATTTGTAGTTGGGGGAAATATGGGTGGTGTAATGTATGAAGCGTGACCCACCGGATTCCTCCCAAGCCGTAATGCATTGGCATTGTAGAAAAGCTTTATTCACTTGCGAGTCAATTGAGGCATCAAGTAGCAATTGTAATGCATCCCATCTCCCAAACCACTTCTTTATGTCTTGCATCCATATCGTGCTCAAGATCTTGCTTTTATGTGTCTTTTGAACTTTTCACTTGCTTTCCATGCAATTATAGGAAGTTGATGTGAGGAGTTTTGACGCATCTTTATCATGTACTCCGCAAACCCTTTTCATGCCCATAATCTCAATTGGAAGAGATTCCGACTCGAGAAGTAGGATCATATATGGTGTTTGTGTCTTAACTTGGAGAAAGTTTGTAAGAAAATGCTTTTGGACATTCTCAGACTCTTTCTAAGTAGACTTTGAGATGCTCCCACCGCACACTTCAACTCCATAAAGATGTACCTGAAGTCGCGGAGCGGAGCGTGGGTCGACTCTCTCTCTCACACACACACAGTGAGCTTACACAGTACACAGTACGCAGAGATCTGTTAGAAGGGTTATCTCCCAAATCCTTAGTATTCACAAAAAGAATATGTTAGTATATACAAAGAGTTAGAGGTAAGTGAGTTAGGCGGGCGGCCGGCCATATCCGCATAAGAGGCCACTTGGGCTTTAATCCCAACAACCTCCCACTTAAAGTCCAATGTGGCACTTTAAGTAACTGTAAATCTATGAACATAAATGTACAAAGATTTACATGGCTGCCATCTATCCAATGCCCAATAACTCACGACAATGCACAAAGCCCTCTCCTGGAAGTCCCTTTGTGAGTAGATCAGCAGGATTGTCCTTGGTGTGGATCTTCAGCAGTTGTATCTGCTTGTCTTCAAGTACTTCCCTAATGAAGTGATACTTCACATCAATATGCTTAGTCTTCGAATGGAACACTGGATTCTTTGCCAATTGTATAGCACTTTGACTATCACAATATAACTCTGGCATATCTGCATTGATTCCCAAGTCTGCAACCAATCTACCAAGCCAAATAGCTTCTTTGCATGCCTCATTTGCTGCAACATACTCAGCTTCTGTAGTAGACTGCGTAACACAATCTTGTAATCGAGATCGCCATGATATGGCACCTCCAGCCAATGTAAAGACATAGCCTGATGTAGATCTCCTCTTATCCAAGTCTCCTGCATAATCTGAGTCAGTGTATCCTCTGACACTCAAATCCTGACTACCATAGCATATGCGCATACTCTTTGTATGTTTTAAGTATCTCATGATACCTTTCACTGCCTCCCAATGTTTCTTGCCGGGATTTGACATATATCTGCTAACCACTCCCACTGCAAATGCAATATCCGGACGTGTAGCAATCATTGCATACATCAAACTACCCACTGCAGACGCATATGGAATCTTATCCATTTCAGCCTTTTCTTCCTCAGACACAGGACAATCTTGTTTGCTAAGTTTCACATATGGTGGCAATGGAACACTCAATGCCTTTCCCTTCTCCATATTGAAACGGTGCAAAACCTTGTCAATATACTCTGTTTGAGATAACCAAATCAACTTCTTTGATCTGTCTCTCTCAATGCGCATACCAAGTATATGACTTGCCTCACCCATGTCTTTCATGTCAAATGATTTTGCCATCTTTGACTTCAAAGCTGAAATTTCTTCCAAGTGTTTGCCAGCAATCAACATGTCATCCACATACAAAATAAGGATCAGCCAACTGCCATTCTTAGCCTTCTTTGTATATAGACAGTGATCGAACTCACTACGTTTGTAGCCTTGAGAAAGCATAAACTGGTGGAACTTATGGTACCATGCCCTCGGTGATTGTTTTAAGCCATAAAGACTCTTTAACAACTGGCGTACCAAATGTTCCATGCCTTTCTCAACAAACCCTTCTGGCTGCTGCATGTAAATTTCCACATCTAAATCACCATGCAAGAACGCTGTCTTGACATCCATTTGGTGCAACACCAAATCCAATATAGCAACCAATGCAAGAAAGCATCTCAATGTAGTCATCTTAACCACTGGAGAGAAGACTTCATCAAAGTCAATGCCTTGTTCTTGCTTAAAGCCCTTGGCAACAAGCCTTGCTTTGTACTTTGGCTCACTATCATGAGCGGTGATCTTATACCTGTAAACCCATTTACAAGGTAGAGCCTTTTTGCCCTGTGGTAATTTAACCAACTTCCATGTCTGGTTTTTATGCAGAGCTGTCATCTCTGACTGCATGGCCAACTGCCATTTTTTCGAGTCAACCACTTGTAATGCTTCCTTGTAACAAGATGGTTCTCCGCAATCTGTGAGCATGACATAATTTAGAGATGGCACATAACGATCAGGTGGTTTGGAGACACGCTCAGAACGTCTCACCACAACTGATTCTGCCTCTCTAGCCACTATAGGCTGTTCCTGAGCCTGACCATGCTGTCTTGATGTGCTAGCACTAGGTCCATCTTCCCTGAAGACAACTCTTCTGATCTCCTCTGTCTTCTCTGGCTTAGCGTGAAACTTGGCTTCATTGAAATGCACATCATTGCTACGAATAAGCTTTCTGGACTCAGGATCCCAAAGCCGGTAACCCATCTCGCCCGATTCTCCGTAGCCAAGAAATATACACTTCTTGCTCTTTGGTTCTAACTTATTTCTGAACTCCTTAGGAATATGGCTATAAGCTTCACAACCAAAGACTCTGAGATGCTTATACGAAGGTGCCTTGCCTGTCCATAGCATCTCGGCCACTGCACTCTTATCCAGAACCCTACTAGGAGACCTGTTGATCAAATGGACTGCTGTAGCCACTGCTTCCGCCCAAAATCCATCAGGCAACTCAGCATTTGACAACATGCTTCTGACCTTCTCTTGTATGGTCCTATTCATACGTTCTGCAACCCCATTCAGTGAAGGATTATATGGTGCAGTAAGTTCCCGCTTAATCCCTTTTGTTTCACAAAAGTCTTGAAAAGCTTTGGAAACGTACTCTCCACCATTGTCAGTTCTCAAGCACTTCAGCTTCTGACCACTCTGATTCTCCACCAGCTGCAAGAATGTCTTAAAGACCTTGAGCACCTCATCCTTGTGCTTCAAGAAGTAAACCCATACTTTGCGAGAATAGTCATCTATGAATGTACAAAAGTACGCTGCTCCCCCTAGTGACAAACTAGGCATTGGTCCGCATAGATCACTGTGTACAAGAGCTAACCGTTCGTCCCTACGATTCCTCTTTGATCTGTGCGGTTCCTGTGTTTGCTTACCATAAACACAATGCTCACAAAACTCGAAATCTTGAAATGAAAATCCAGGCAAATAACCATAATGAGAAAGTATTTCCATTCCTCTTTTTGACATATGTCCCAACCTACGATGCCACAGTGACACACTTGGCTGCTCAATCACATTAATTACATGGTTTTTAACCTCTGAAACATGTAAAGTGTACAGAGTTCCTGACTTGCTGCCATGTGCTACAGTCATCGAACCTTTGGAGATCTTCCAAGCGCTGTTCCCAAAAACTGTCACATAACCCGCATCATCCAACTTCCCTGTACTAATCAAGCTCTTTCGGATTGCTGGAACATGTCTGACATTCTTGAGCCATAAAGAAGAGCCATTCTGAAACTTCAACTGCACATCTCCCACTCCAAGTATGTCACAAACCTGCTCATTGCCAAGTCTGACATAATCTTTAGTAGCCACATATGATGTAAACCACTCTTTGTGCGGAGAAACATGTAAAGATGCCCCTGAGTCGATAATCCAATCACTCATAGCATGTCCATCCTCTGCAGTCAAGAAAACAGAATCAAGATTGCTTGTAAGGAAGATGTCACCACCTGCTATACCAGAATCACTGTCTGAACCAGATCCTGTGACATTCACCTCTTCAATCTTCACTGAACTCTTCTTTTCATCTTGCTCAGAACTCTTTGTTTTGCCTTTTTCTTGTTTCCACTTCGTACAGTCTCGCTTCATGTGACCCTTCTTGCCACAATGGTAGCATTCTATGTCATCCTTTGACTTCGAATCACGAGACTTACTTCGGTTTTGTGCCTTCTTACCCTTCTTCTCTTTAAACTGTTGTCTCCCTCGAACGACCAAAGCGCTATTGCCTTTGCCTTTGTCAATGTTCTTCCTGTTCACTTCCTCTGTGAGCAAGCTGCCTTCTACATTGGCACTTGTAAGACCTTCTGGCGCGACAGAATTACTTAACGCTGTACGAAAAGTATCCCAACTGTCTGGCAAAGTGATTAAGAGAAACATAGCCTTCACTGAATCTGGAAAGACTATCTCTTGTGCTGTTAACTGGCTGAAAATTGAGTGAAATTCATTCAGATGATTTGACATGGCTGTCCCTTCCTTCATCTTCAAATCCACCAATTTCTTGAGCCAGTAAATCTGAGAAGCAGCACTTTGTTTCTCGTACATATCACATAGCTTTTGCCATACGCCATATATTGCAGTCTGCATTGCTACTTCTTGTGCTTGCCAGGTTCCAGGGGAGGTGTGGCCATACGACGGCTTGACACCACTGGCATGTATTGCAGATTGATGTACTGTGATTGTGGGTCTGCTAGTTGTGAGTCATGCTAGCAGACAGACCGCCGCAGCGATCATAGGACAGTGATTGGTCTATTATAGGATGTATGCTAGTTCTGGGCAGTTTGCTGAGCCATCTGAGAGGGTCGTGTGTGAGGTTTTTTGAAGCCAAGCACTGGGGGCTGGGTTACCCAGTGTGAGGTGGATTAGGTTGCTGGAGTTCCCCTCTACACGCATCCTCTTCGGCGACTTTTATCCCTTAGGATGTATGACTTTGTGTAGACACTGGATTGCATCTTATGCGTCAGGCCGTTGAGGCATTGTTCAGAGTTCAATCTTTAGACAGATACAGGTTCTGTCATCGCCCAGAGAGAAGACAGTGTATGCTTACAGGATTTGTCACTGGTCAGCTATTTATGATTGTTTTTTGAGCTATCTTTTGGTTCCCAGAGCTCAGTTTACAGGGGAGACTCTGTCAAAAAATTTTCAAAAATACTGACAGTTCCTGAGGAGAGGCCAGTTTACAGGGGAAACTCTGCCGGATTTTTCTCAGGAGTAAACAGTTTGGCAGATATGGCATCTTCTCAAAGTGAGACTCTTTACAACATAAAGAAGCTGGATGGCACAAACTTTCCATTCTGGAAGAAGCAGATTTGGCAGGTTTTGGTGCAGAAAAAACAAGTGAAGCCACTGAAGCTCAAAGGGGAGAGACCAGAATTTATGGCTCAAGATGAGTGGGAAGAGCTTGACGAGTTAGCTTGTTCCACAATCATGCTGACACTGGCAGAAAATGTTTACTTCAACGTAGCAGAAGAGACTACAGCGTATGGCGTATGGCAAAAGCTATGTGATATGTACGAGAAAGTTAGAGGTAAGTGAGTTAGGCGGGCGGCCGGCCATATCCGCATAAGAGGCCACTTGGGCTTTAATCCCAACAGTACCCGTGTCACCAATGTGTCAAAAAGGTACTTCTTGAGAACCCACACTTGATGTTTCCCGTATTACACATGTTCCCAAATGCATAGTATGCTCTCTTTCCCGCTTCCAAACGACGCATAGAACATTCATGCCACTTGTGATTGGCTGGAACCTCAAGGCCAAGGTACTTACAGCTCTCAACAACTTCAAGTGTTTCATTGTTGTGAAAAATGCATGGCTTCTCCTTATGATTGGTTTTGATAAGCATAACCTTTGTTTTGGATTCATTCACAATCAGTCCACTATGCAAGCAAAAGTTCTCAAGGACAACCATAAGCTTTTGTGCATCTTCTAAAGTGTGTGCTCATCCACTCATGTATAAAAGCATGATTATCGAATTGCAAATAGTGACCTCTTCAATGCCTTCTTCTTACATAAAGTCAAGTACCATTTATTCCAATTGATCGATGCATAGACCAAAGAGAGTTGGTGACAATAGACATCCTTGTTTAACCCCAATAGTGCCTACAAAAAACTCTGAAATTCCTCTTCCCATGCGCAATTGACACATCACCTTCTCATAGATTCGAGAAACTGCAAGCATAAAATCATTTGGCACTTGGAACTCTTCCATTCTTCTCCACAAATTTTTACGTGGAATCATATCAAAGGCTTTCTTAAAGTCCACAAAACAAAAATACAATTGCTTGCCTTTCAACCGACTTTCCTCCATGAGAACACAAAAAATGGCAAGATGATCAATGGTGCTATGGCATCGACAAAAACCCGCTTGTATTTTTGCATGCATATCATTCTCTTTAGCCCAATCACTCAATTTACTCTCCACTATATGCCCAAACAACGTTTCCACAAGAGAGCCAATCATTATAGTCGGTAGTTGTTTGCATTCTTTACATCCCCTTGTTTATGCAAAGGCTTGACCCAATTAGTACTCCAATCATAAGGCATACCATGCTAAAGTGCAAGGTTGAACATATCACCTATCCACTCATGTATAAAATCTCCCATCCATTTGATCATCTCCAAATGGTCTCCCGCTTTGTGAGTGGCCAACTTTGCAAACCCATCACATATATCCTCAATAGTAAAAAAAGAGGACATACATGTGAGTGAACCATAAAATGGATTTTTTTCAGCATTTGGTTGCTCATATAGTTGCCTACAATGTGTCCCCTCAAGTTTCTCCAAAATCTTCCAAATGCACGTGCCTTTTCTTGGACTTGATTTTTTTTTGCTTTACTTCACATCTTCTTCTCTTGTTTTGAATCAATGCCTTGTATGTATGAAATCACTTTGATAGTTGTCCTTGTTCATAGTTGCATCAAGCTTTATCAAGGACTTTTGAGCATTTGACATTCTTTATCAAACCACCTTTTGCATGATCTATCTTTGTTGATACCATGGACATGCTTTATGGAAAAACATTCTTCTGTACAAGAACAAATAACTTTCTTGAAAGCTTCCCATTTAGTTTCCAATGGTGCATCATATTGAAGCTTTGTCATCCATCATAAGTTTTGCTCAACCATTTCAATGTACATAGGTGCCCGTTTGAAATCCATACATAGTGATAAATTCTTTTTCCTTTGGCTCAGATTATTATGCTTGGTTGCTTCTCCACATGCAAGGTCAATACATAAGGTTTGATGATCTGATTCCGGGGTCCATTGGCCAAACATAGAACTATTTATGTGATACATGATGGCTTTGGAGAGTAGCATATATAGTCAATCACACTATCCCCATTATGTTTTCTACATGTAAATCCATTAATTCCACTTTACAAAGATACACCATTGGCAATGAGCATGCCTGTGCTATTACACGTGTAAAAGTAACTTCCCAAAGTGATCCGACTCTTTCTGATCCATTGAAGTACAATCATACAAGTGAACTTCCTACAACTCCCTTGAAACGTATGGAATATCAAATTGTTGAGTATCATGTTGCAATGTTTTTGTGCAAGCATTCATATCCCCTAAGACAATAACATCACCTTCATCTTTGAAATAAGCAAGGTCCTCATCTAAATAAAAAAAATGGTTGATCTCTTTTCATGCAAGCATAGCAATTGTTTTAAATCTTGTTTCTAGATTTCCCTTAATATGTCGTATCATCTCTCTACTTTAGTCTCCATCTACAAGATGTCACCTCTAATCTATCACATGTTGATGGTGCAGATGTAAAAATGCTACAAACTACTGCACAATCTACTTTAAACCATTGTACTATTCTTCATTGGTTGACATGTCCCACTCTTCTCACCTTCATTGATTTTTGCGTTCACCAAAAGATGTCAGGAAAGTTGTTGCTTAAGGGTAAACCGCGTAGGTGCCTCGCCTCTAGCTATGACAAGAGTTCGACTAAAAAAATTAAGAAGGTAAAGATTCTATTAGATACAGAATTGAACTAACCATAGATGAGTAGAGAGACCTCAAGATGATTAGAAGAGAATTCATGAACAAAGTATTGTAGATTAACCCAAAACCAAGAATCCAGCTATCCAAACAAAAATAATCAATCGTATGCTCAAAATTCAATTGGCATACACCTTGACAAGTTCACCCAAGCAATTTACAAGCTTAATCAGCCCGTACAAATGCAATCCGGTTCCAAAAACTTTGATAGATGATATATTTTCTTCTATCTTTCCCATCTTCAAGCCTACGATGTAGATGGTGTTATCGTCGATGGACTGGAAGCCCGCAAGCACTTGTTGATAGAAAGAGATAACTCTCTGAATCCTCAAAACTCTGCTTCTTTAGCCTCCTTTTCTTTGCAATGATCAATGAGAAGAACAAATAAAAATTTGAAATGTCTCTCAAATGGTGCCGAATTTCACTCTGTGTGTGAGACACAAAAATGTGTAGAACAATGTGTTCCTTTGTGTCAATGTGCAATTTTTTTGAAAACAATTTCTACCAAAAATTTCCCTAAGCACCTTTTTTGCATAAGAAAGCCCTCCCCTTTTATATACAAAAGCAACCTCCTATTTTTACTTCTTTCTTGGGACCCAAGTCGATCTCCTTGATTAAACTAGCAAAAATCTTTTCTTTATTTAGCTCATGGCCTCCTTTATCTCGCTTGAGCATCTTCATCAACCATCACAACATACATCACACATCACATGGGCTGTCCTCTAAGGAGGTACCAAGGCCCTTGGAAAGTGCTACACAAAACCTTTTTAATCTTCTGCACAAGCACTACATTTGGCATACATATAAACTAAAACTTCACCAAACTTAGACCAATTCGATAAACACTTTCACCCCTACATTTAACATTATAGATGGATCAAACTGTTACTGCAGTGATACATCTATGCCAACTAGGGGGGCGCATGATGTGGGATATCCCTATCATGAGGAACTTGAAACCCCACTAAAGTATTATCTAAAATAGTCGTAGCATCATGTCATCCTCCTCAAAAGAAAAATCCTGCAAACTACTTATATGATGATCAAAAGAAGCATCATCACATGTAACATGCATATGGGTCTTATGTCCCCTAAGTAGATACTCAATATTCTCAACCGTATGTCAAATATTTTTGAACCTTGGCAGCATAGAACTCAACATGAAGCTCAAAGATAGCATTAATATCCCTCCTTATATCAACATCATGGCATATCCACTTAGATGTAGCACTAAGAAGTTGCACACTATCATGTACCCCTCTAAATAGGCACTTCTATCATCATGTACCCCCTCTCAATAGGCACTTCCATCATCATATAGTCATTCCCAAAATTCAGACCATATACATATGGACCATAAGTAGAAGCATCAACATCATCATAGAGCTCTAATTCAGACATAGCATCCTTATGCTCTTCAAGCTCTAAATTTGTAAGTATCGGCTTGCAAGTAATATGTGAATCGATAGTGCCTTCTCCTACACTCACGTTGTCATGCCGTGGCACGTACATAGTGTGAAATAAAAACATTTACCTCACTTTTGACACTTCTTGATGCATGTAAATAAAAGCAATCATGTACATATTGTGATATATATTGAAGCGGCTACTGCAATAGCTATCGTGTACATACCTATCCGTGGAGTCGTGGTCCTGGATGTGGCACCTTTGCATGCCTTTCCACTTGATAAGATGCCTATTTTATTTTTATTATGTACATACTCCAAGTGTTTCATGGTGGCACACTCATCTTACCTATAAAGAGTGATGTAGACAAAAATGCCAAAAATAGTAGCTAACAAGCGCCGTTGCAAAATTGTATGGAAAGTGATCCAAAATGGTATATTGATGAAAAAAGATATATATTTATGCTTTTTATGCTTATCCGAGTGATTCCACAAATTTAGGGAATTTTTTGACTTCGTTTGGGATTTTTCGCATAAAAAATGACATTTTTTTGGGTAAAAAATGAGCTGAAAATGACCTAGTTTTGGTCCAAAGTGGCAAAATGGCCCACACATTAGCACATCAGCTCATATTTTTTTGGGGAAGAGAGAGAGGGCTACTTTTTACTGGAAAAACCTGCAATTTTCTTCAATTGTGCAATAGCTTCCATGGTTGCCCAATCTATGTGTGCTACAGTCCCGCCTCTCCACAATCTTATATCTGAGCTTGTGAGGGAGTGATTTAGGGTTTACCCTTATCATGTATGGGCTTCAACTTAGAAGCTCTTAAATCTCTGCAAAATCAGAAAATTGTTTCCGTGAAGGTGGAAGCTCGAGCATCCCTTTCAATTGTTTGATGTTACGACTATGTAATTGGGGCGAGGCTACATGATACCATGAAAGAGGTTTGGGTATTGATTGAGATTTGTGCTTGTATGAGCATTGAAGTTTCATGTTTGAAACTTTAGTGTTTTTAAATGGTCTTTTTAAGTGAAATTGAATGTGATTTGGTAATCCTCTTAGCATAATCTCAACTACGAAAACAAGTAAATTCCAAGCACAATAGTAAAGAGGGTTTGTGACTTTGCTATCATGATTTCTTTTATATTTTTAGTCACCCCTAGAAAGAGGGTTGGTGATTTTACATAAATGCTTTTTCTTAAAGTGTTTGTGACTCTCATCACGAACTCTCACAGCAGCCAGAGATCCTTCACCTTCCCAGCTAGACCGCATACATTTCGACACCGTGATAGTCATATAATTATTAAGTGACCCCCCCCCCCCCCCCCCCCCCTCTCGGGCCAAACTATGCAAGCAATCCTAATAACAAAAGAACCTTCCATAGAGTGTGATCTGAATAGGAAAAATGCATTAGTTAAGAGCACCATAAAGATTCTTTGAGGTTCTTTTTAACGTTCAAGGATGATGATGGGATTTTGTTGATAGTTTTTCAAGTCTGGTAAGAGTCTGGAAATGCATCTAGAACAATTTGTACAAGTGAATTGTCAAAAATGACTTCACTGCAAAAATGAGTTTCTCATTGATATACTTGATAAAATAAAAAAAATGTCCATTTCATATTCCTCTTGCATAATCTTAGACTCCAACTCTTTACAAAGCAATGCAATTTTTGCTTCATTTGTAGCTTGCATAAAGATCTGCAAGAGTATCCCAAGCCTATTTACTGATTTTTTTGAGCGGTTGTCAGGAGTAATAGTGCACATCATAGATAATGCAATCAATGCATGAGCATTTGAATCTCTAACATCCCAATGAGATTGCTCAGATGTAAGCAAAACAACTCCAACAACAATAGATTTTCTAGAACTTGCAACATCCTCAATGGAGCCTATATCCATAGAAGTTGGAATGACATGCATAACATTCTGGATGTCCTATAAAATAGGAATATGGTTCATCATGTCAGCCCACATTGGTTAAATATCCCCATCTACTTTATCCTCAACATAATTTTGAAAAAAATTGTGTTGTTTTTAGCCATGGTGAGTGATTACACTTGATGTAAAAACTACTCTAAAAGAGTAAAAACAAACTAGCACTAACACACACTACATAGCACAACTTGAAGAGGACTGTAAGAAACCCGTTCTGCAAAAAATTGCAGTGATAAAAATTCTACCCAAAAGGACAAAATTGCATGTGCAATCATACTTGTAGTGGAAACGGAGGCTCAAATGAGCCCAAATGAAAAATTTGAGCACACTAAGCTTTATGAGCTTTGTCGAAGTATTAGTTGAACTGATGGCTCACCAAAGCTCGCAGAAGTCTAAGAACAAAATCTCATAGTGAGGGAAAATTTTCCCTAGCGGTCCTAAGTGTGTTCACACACATCACTACCACATATATGGTAACACAAGGCTAGAAAATTGGTTCTCTCCCTCTTTCATTATGCATTAGTTTGTGGGGTCATCTCCAGTTGCAAGCTCTTGCAACAATGGGGAAATAGTTTTTGTGCATCATGCAACCATCAACACGTGATCTTGCACGTGAAACCTAGGCTTACTTGACCACGACAAGAACTTTTGTAGTGTGCACCAAGTAATCTAGACTCCATATAGTGAAACATCCAGAGAACATGGGCAAAGCAAAGCACTTGCAACATACAAGTTTCATGATCATCTCAACATCACCATCATCCAATGGTTGATCACACCAAGATTGTAGATTGTCCGTGTCTTGAAAGATTCTCTGTCTCTCTCTCTCTCTCAATTTCTTCTTTGCGTTATGGAATTAAGAGAAGCATCACATGTTGCATTATGCTAGGAGTGAACATGACCATACAAGGTCTCTGCAATGAGGTATCAAGTTCTAACTTCTTACTCAAGCCCACGTGTGTATCCCCATGATGACCGAGGTTATCTCTCTCCTAATGTATCCCCATGGCTGAGTCTCTCTCTCTCTCTCTCTCTCTCTTTGTGGTGTCTTTATCTGGGATGCAAGAACATATCAAGACTTTTGACGGATGCAACTCACATGAATCTCTCCAATGAGAGCTAGGGAGAGAGGGGCATAAATCCCTATAGCAACTCTATTACCGTTGATCATGACTTTGGGGATTCTAATTTGAATAAAAATGTTACAGATTTGAATGCACTATATACCATTTGAGTTAGCTGAGCCTAGAACAACCTACTTGCCCTATTGGATCCATTGTACGACCATTATCTTGATCAAGATCCATGCCAACATAGTGGTAGTATATCCTTCTTGTTGAACCTACAATGATTCACTAACATCTTCAAACAAGTTAAGGAGGGTTAATAACGTTCAAGCTTACTATCCCATCTGCTAAATGTACCATTGGGTGTGCAATCCTAAGATCACAAGTATCTCGTCAATGAGTAGCATGCTACGATGCTCCAAATTCAAAGTAGACCTGTGACCACCAAATGTATCAATGAGTCCATCTTCCTGTGGTGTGTGAAAATTGTACAATCCTCTGCTCGGCACCTAGTGTAATTGGGAATTGGATACAGAGGGAATGTGCTTACTACCAACTTCTAAAGCTCCACTTTGGGACAATATAACAACTCTAGTTCACAAAAGAGAAATAGGTTGAGTGCAATCCCACCTACAAATGTTATAGCTAGCATGAAGAAATTTAGAGGTTTTCCAAAGGGAAGTTTTTAGGAGGTGCATTGGAACTCTTGCATGACCTATGATTTTTCATAAGATTGTAGCACACCGATGCCACCACCAACAAGAGATTGGGCCACGCCAATGTTTGTCTCAACTTTTCAGCTTTGACATCCAAGGTTTATGCCCATTCATAACTAGACAAATCTCAATCACAATGGTTTTTGGAAAACTTTTTCTTATGTAGTCAGTGGCCTAAAGCATGACTGTATTTGCATGACATAAAAAAAAGTGTCAATATCATACCAATTGGTGAAAAATCTACTTATATAATTGCAAAGTGTATCCTGGTGCCACCAATACATTGCCCAAAACTCTATTACTAGAAGCTAAAATTCCTTCTCTCAAATCCTAGCTCTCTCTCTCTCTCTCTCTCTCTCTCTCTCTCTCTCTCTCAACGTGTACATTGTATATTGTAGCTGCCTTTCAAGTTTACAAGCCATGGTTATTGTCAAGTTGTCATCTTTAATTTGCAAATTTGACTGCAAGACATGTCATTGTAACTCTTGCATGCCCAATGCTTTTTCAGTAGATAGTAGCACATCATCCATAACAACAAATTGGGCCATGGCAATGTCTATATGAACTTTTGAGTTTTGGAATCCAAAATTATTGGAATTTAGCTCGGGGGATTCACTAGTACCTTTCATATGATAGCACATGAATGAACAATAGGGATTTATTTTAAGAACTCCCATAAGCATATACAATAGGGGATGCTTGCAAAGTTGGTGATGCATATGCCGTACGTAAGTTTGGGGGGGGGGGGGGGGGGGGGGGGGGGGGGGGGGGGAGGGGAGAGGGAGAGGGGGGCATGTGGAGATGGGGGGGAGAAGGGGCTGTAGGTTCACCACCCTATAGGTCTTTTCACAAAATTAAGGGTATTCCAAGAATTTTCCCCCAAAGCGTGCCATCAAATAGCTAATCTGGGTCTTGAACTTGGAATGATCTGGTCACTTCTGATAGCTACTACATTCCTCCTTCCCTTTCTTTGAATTTTGGTGCATTTCTTAGATTCTAGGTATCCAATTGATTTTAGAGCTTGTGATTTTTCTTAACTGGAGCCTTTTGAGAGCCTTCTTTAGTGTTGTCTGTTTGGGGGGGGGGGGGGGATGTGCCAGGTTGACCATTTCCTTGAGTGTGCTGGAGGCTGAGTTCTCCTTCTGGATGAGTCTATAGATTGAACCCTACTCTAGCTGCTCTTTGAACTCAATTATCATCTCCATTTCATAGGGTGTCAGTGCATTCTAGGTCTTTGTATCAAGATCATAGAGTGTCTTCTTTCCCCTGGTAAGTCTGGCTATGGCCAACTTGTCACAGATTGGTGCCATTTGAATCCAACCAGCTAGATCTAGTTGGATGGCCTTGATATGAGCCTCAAAGAGTATTTTGGCTAGGTCTTTCTCGAGATCTTTGAAGCTTTGACTGACAGTTGGAGTAGCTCATTGGGTATAATTTATCAACGCACTGATCTGGCTCCTCCACTGTGTTATCATTCCTCTGAAATTGATAAGCTCACCCTTTCGTTCTAAGACTGATGTCTTTTATTCTGTCTCATTGAGCACATTCTTCCATGCAACTCAGAGAGCCTTACTCTACTGGTATATTATTATTATGTACATTTGTTGATCAATGGGATCATTGTATTTGGGGTACAAAGCCGGGTAAAATCTGGGAAGCTTATCATCCTTCATTGGCAAAGCATACATGAGCATCGGGGAATTAGGTATTGCTTCAATGTAATTGATGACAATCTGGTTCTCTTGCATCATCATCTTTCATAGGATATGAACCAAGTGAAACAATCTTTTGAGCATTGTCTCTTGTTCTCGGAGGCTCATCTAGTTTTGGAGCCTGCGCTATTCGACAGATTGTTCTCTAGTAGTATGATCACCCAATAGACGCCTAGAAAATTTGCACCTTAGTTAATAATTCTTGGATCTCCAATCTAATATCCTTCATATATTTATACAAAGGTCGGTTGCCTAGGAGCATTTCCACAACTGAAGACCCAAGCTATGAACATTCATTATAGTTAATTGCTGACCCTGAGGGTTCACCAACATATAATCTCTAGTAAGTACAAAATGTCGACCTGTCCCAATACTTGGATGGTATTGAGGTGTGGAGGCAGTTTGCATGATGTGTGTGCGCGCTAACTAATTATCTTTTATTTCTCTATCATTCTCTTTGCTCCCACAAACAACATCTAGAACCTCTCTAGATTTGAATATTCATCATCATCATGTAAGAAGTTTTGGATTTGGAGGGCCTTCTCTCGACCTAAGCTTTTATTTAGACTAAGGCATTGAGCAGAATAATCTAGGTCCTGCTTTGGATCAAGCTCAATCAACACAGCCTTGCCTTTATCTGCCTCGGCAAGTGCCCTACTTTGCCTGCTAGCCTCGTGATAACTGATCCGGTGTAGTCTTTGTCTGACCCCCTTGGGTCTAAGCCCCTAATTTTGTCCTTAATTATCAGATTGGTCTCTAAGACCCTCAACCTGCCCTTGTATTGCGCTCCAATCCTAGAGCTAGAGGAGGTGGAGGGGGTTGGTCATCATCATCATCCTTCTTATCAAAAGTCCCTTCCCTAGTCTCCTTGTCTTGATCATGCTCCTTGTCATCATATTCTTCATGAGTTAAATGCTCTATCAAAGCCTCATTAGCCAATGTGCTCGTGTATACCAAGGTATTTTCTTCTAGATCTTCCTTTATATTTCTCACAGGTTTTGTAAGTTGTAATGGAAATGGCCTATGAACTTTGAGAGTAGCGGAATTAAGAAATTAAATGAAGCACTCTTGTGAGATTACTTTGTGAGCATAGCGGGTGAACTTAATTGATGGTAGCAATATAAACATGGTACTTAGTTAACTTGGCATGAACAATACTTTTGCAAGAGAGAGAGAGAGAGAGAGAGAGAGAGAGTTTAGAGAACATGACAATAGTTGAGGACCGAATTCATACAGAGCCGGACCCCCTCCAATAGGCATTTGTATTATAGTTTCTCCCATCAAGAGAGACTTGGCACAATACAATCTTTGTGTTCCTTGTGACCCAGGTGATGCAATGTCACAAGCATAACATAAACTTTGTAGAAAGCATTAACTATCCTAAGACTCAGTCCCAAGGCCTCAAACACCTTCGAAGGTGGAGAGAGCTAGCGGGGAATGAGGATAGGGAAGAGGAAGAAGAAACATTCCATATGAGAAATAAATAGTTCCTCACTTATCATTACTCTTCTTGCTGGCATACATAATAGCATAGTAATGAAGATGGAGAAGATGTCAAGCTTAAGCATTGAAGCATGGCTCTTGGTTGGATTTGCATTCCATAGGCAAGAGTGTTGGTGTAGGCTCTCACTTCTTACAAGCTTGGAGAAGGAGGTGGAGTTGCTCAACTTTCACCAAGTGAGAATGGTCCACAAAAATGAGTGTGTGGGTAGTGTATATCCCCCTAGCACCCCTCCTTGCTTGCTTGGGGTGAGTTGCAAATTTTCCACATGCTGCAAGCTCATTAGACCCTTCTCACCGCATGCATTCAAGTACATGGGTAGTCTTTTGATAAGTGTCCTCCTTACCCTTGAGAGAGAGAGAGAGAGAGAGAGAGAGAGAGAGAGAGAGAGAGAGAGAGAGAGAGAGAGAGAGAGAGAGAGAGAGTGTTGAGCCAGCAGAGGATCACACCCACATTTTTGCTCACACTCATCATTTTTGTAACCATTGATTGTAATAAATGTCTTTCCGACATTGATTTTGAATTGAGCCATTCATTAAGTAACGGGACTCAATTGAGTTTCCAGCTTGTAATCCCGAAGTAATTTCACTTGCTGATGTAATTAGTTAGAGATGTTCTCACCTCCAAGGCTGAGGTATATAAGCCAAAGTTTTTGTAACCTAAGGAGATTCAGTTTTTATTGATCAAAGTGAGTTTTTGAGCGCCGTGACTGTGTCTGAGAGAGAGAGTGAGAGAGAGAGAGTCTTATCTACATGCTACGCGAGCTACGGAGCCGCCATTGGAGAAGCGACACCGCCATTGTGTTAGCAACGGCGAGAGCTACGCACAGATACCAAGAGTGCGCGCTATCGGCTTCTATGTGTGGTAAGTTCCTACGAGCTTCGGTGTGAGTTTTCTTCCAACTCGTGTGTCGGAATGGAGCGTGCAACATATCTATAGAACCACAACGAGTAGAGCTACACATTAGTACCATCGGGGTCAAGTTTCGGTCACCTGTAATTTTCGGCCTGTCTTCATACGCGTTTACCGCACGGAGTGGTTATAGGTTGATTTTGCAGTTCAAGTCTTTAGGGTGTTGTTCTTACCTAGTGCATAGACTTCCCCTTGAGTTTGAGATCGATTCAATGATTCTAGATTCTGTTTCGTATAGCATTCGTTCGTAGTACGGATTTTAGTCACTTGCGTATTTTAGAACTTAGATTTGATTTCCTTAGT
This sequence comes from Adiantum capillus-veneris, assembly GCF_014529385.1. NCBI lineage: Eukaryota > Viridiplantae > Streptophyta > Polypodiopsida > Polypodiales > Pteridaceae > Adiantum > Adiantum capillus-veneris. The sequence goes on along the minus strand of NC_140943.1, from coordinate 88,071,716 downwards.
AGTGATTGTCATTAGAAGGTCGAGTAGGTGATTTGAAACCCACCTAGTTGTTTCCATGCGCCTGCGGGTCAAGCTTCGTCCTCGTCTGACAAATTCTGTTGTTGGTTGAGTTCTCGCTATTTAGCTTCCGCTAGCGGCGTAACCGCCTTAACATTTGGCGCCGCTGCCTGGGACGAGAGCCCTAAGTAGGTGACCTTAGACTAATCCTACGAGGTGAGTCGTGTAAACTACTTTGTATACTTTAGTTAGAAAAGATCTAGGAGTGGTGGACTCCGAAGATCTCGAGAGATACTAGGAAGTGGGGTATTCCTGGGTCTTCCGTGTTGACAGTATTTTTAGTTTAGCTTAGATTTGTTTGTTGTTTTGTTGGTGTTGAGTAGTTGTTGATAGAAGAAGAATTTGCTAGTCCGTGAGTGACAGTGGATATCTTTAAAGTCATAATTACCAAACCCATTTTATGATTAGGAATAGCTTAGGTAGGACTTCATTTGATCCTGATCTAGAGCTAATAATCATTGGAGTATTTGCTTGATGTGGTTGATTGCATGTTAGATCACTAAACCGTCGAGTTAGTAGTGAAACTTGCAATAAACAAAAGTCAGAGAAATTTTCTGTGTATCTGGGAGTTGCTGAGCACTTGAGCAAGCTTTAGGAAGGATTCTGTGCCAAAAAACTGGAAATCTGCAACTTTAGACATCATACGCGTATGATGTCTAAATGACCAAACAGAGACCAAAACAGAAATTTTGACTTTACCAAAGTGTTCAAAAAGGGGGTTATACCCTAATTTCAACTTAAAACAAGAGCATTAACACTCAAAGAAACCTTAAAAGACAAGTCGGAGTCCAAGAAACGCAAAGAATAGGAAATTTTGGATTCAGATCTTGTTTTTACATTCAAACCTGACAAAAACACTTGAAACTCAATTATAAACATTGGAGAAGGCTTAAAACCAAGAATAGTCCAAATCTGTGAAAAAAGACATCATACGCGTATAATGTCTTTTAGCACATCCACTGCTTATTTTTGATATCTGACCTGACAAGATTGTTACAAACACTGTAGAAAGCAAAAATATCAAGTCTTGACCCAAATTGATGAAAAAGACATCATACGCGTATGATGTCTTTGACCTAATTTTGGACATATTTTGATACTTTGCCAACACAGATCCATTGTAATAGCTGTCTAGAGGTTATATTTCAAGTTTCATCCCATTTGGATCACAATTGACCCAAAAAACAAGTCAAAAGCGGAAAATTGCCAAGAAAAGCCTAAATTAGCCATAACTTGCTCAAACAGAGTTCAAACTGAATTTTATGAGTGGAAAGAGCATAAGGGGCCTACTGAGAGTGAACATAACCAAAATAGTCTAAATCTGTGAAAAAAGACATCATACGCGTATAATGTCTTTTTCAGCATAACTGCAACAAAATTCTCACTTGATGAAACAGAAGTTGTCCAACTGACAAGATTAAACAATTGACCAAGTATCAATCAGTTTGGATCAATTCTGACCACAAAAACTTGGGGAAAACAAATTGCCGAGACGGAAAAGTTAAAGTCCTTTAGGGGAATTGATGAATTTGAGATCGGGCAGGAACCTCCAGAATAACCAACCAAAACAAGGGGAACCAGCAAGTGTCATATCAACCGAGGGAAGTGTAAACGAAAGTTGGGTGCAACCATTAGAGCCGATCTTTGAAGGAAGTGTCTCTGATACTTCTTCGGAGAGATCTTACGAGATTTTCACCGAACACGTGGAACCTGAACAACAGAAAAAATATGGCAGCAGGATCATCAAACCCTTCCGCCACCATGAAGCTATTGTTCATAAAATACTAGTACGACAATGAGCAAGGTGCCAAGATCTACAAGGATGGAATGGACCGCTTTTGTGTAAAGATAGAAGAGAGACCTAGTGAGTTCAAGGACTTAGTGCCTGTGAGCTATAGCGGAGATAGATATCTAGATGACGAGGGTACCATGTACTTGGTAGTCCTAAACCCTAACATTGTGGACAAGTGGGGATTGATGGGCACCAAAGCCAAAGTAGATGAAGAACTTGAGGAGAAGGCACCAATAATGAACTTCCCTGATGCGAGGTTAAGAAGAGAGAATGAAACTACAAGGATCAACACTGATAACATCTATGTGGGGCTATACAAATATAATAATGGGGAGCAAGATCTCTATTATAGATGTGAAGAACCCTACACCGGAGAGTTGACAGACCAAAAAAGACTTTATGTTTTTACCTACACAGAGGGATCGGAAGTGAAAATTGCCGCTTACGACAAGTATGGTAGGCAATACTCAACAATGGGCAAGAAAGAATTAGAAGGATATACATACTTTGGGGGACCACTACATCAGTATTATGTTACTTCTAGCTCACAAAGACCAGCACCAACAAATGGAGGTCAAAACCCAATGACGACAGGAGGACAAAGAACTCAGGCTGCTGACTCTTTCAGTCAACCTCAGTACTCGAAGCCCGGACCAATGGGATCATTACATTCCAGAGAGTCAATGGATACGAATCAAGGTAGTGCAGTTCCAATCCCCACGTATACCACTCCAGGTCCAAGGTTCGAAGCGGAACCATCACATTTACCTCCTAGTAGTAGATTCAGGGCAGGGGAACCGACAAGGGTAACCCATGAAGTCCATGATGCTAGAGAAAGCTTTAGCCGGGACACAGGAGCAATGAGATTGGTAGCAGACCATAGACGTATGAGACCATCTCAAGTAGCGAAGTGTATGCCAAAGAAGTATGGTGGTTCAGGAGATCCGTATGCACATGTGTCACTCTTTAAGCAAGTCTTAAGAGCTGAGCAGATAACAGATTTCCATACACAATACGAGGGATTTGGTCTTACTCTAGAAGGTACGGCATTGACATGGTTTCAACCACTGAACATAGGGGGATTCCATGACATTGACCATTTGCTAAGAGAGTTTGCTGAGGAATTCTCAAAACGAGGGATTAAGCACAATACGGTCTCACAAATATATGCTTTTAAACAGAGAGAACACGAAAAAGTGAAGGAAGCTTCACTTCGCTTCAAACAATACATTGAGAGATGTCCAGTACGTGAACGACCACAAGATGACAGACTATCTGTTCTCTTTATTGAGGGACTGAGAAACGACACTCTCAAGAAGGACTTGCACTTGAAAGCTTGTACAAGTTTCGAGCAAGTAACGAGAGAGGCATTGTACTTAGTGGATAACTGTACGGTTTATGGAGAGGTGTCAGCGGATACAGATTTTGCATCCAGTAGCTCCTCCTCCGTAGCGAGCGAGACTACCACTAAAAAGAATGTTCAAACAACAACCATGCCAAATGTAGAGCAAATGATAGAAGATGCTCTAAAAAGGATGGCACCATACCAAAAACCATTGCCAAAAACACTGAAATGGTGTGCTATTGAACAAAAATGGACAAACCATCCAACAGAGGAGTGCTATTACAACAAAGGGTATGTAAGGGAGCGTCAGTATGCACCTCCTGCTCAATTAGCACCACCTCAAGTACATCCAGTACCTCGATACCCAACGGGAAATGTACCAGGACCTATGGGGATAGAAAGACCGCAACCGGTATTGGGACAACAACCACCTTTACCAGGAGCAAGACCAGTGGGCATTAGATATGCACCAACCTTAGAGAATCAGGAAGAACAAGCCTTAGTGCCTGTTCAAGCCTATTATGAAGAATCTGGTGCACACATGTCTCCAACTGTGTATTACCCACCAGAAGAACCCAAACAACCAGAACCATGGGGCATGATTGGGAATGTTGGAATACCAACAATTACAAGTGCTTCTGATGAAGAGAGATACAATTTGGACGCAAGAACATTGATGTTCATAGCTCATGGAGGGTTAACAGGACAAAGACCATCCTATCCACAAAGGACGAATCAAATGGGACCAAGACCAGCACTAGGACCCTGTTACAAGTGTGGAGGTGACCATCTGATGAATGTTTGTCCACATACGGAAATCATTAGAATTAACGCTTATTGCACTGAGTGTGGGGTTACTCACTTCATTGAGGATTGTTCAAAGAATCCAAACAAAGTGCAAAAGACGACATTGAATATGCTAGAAACTATTCCTACCAGCAGTGGGTCTGAAAATGAAACTCTGATACCAACGCAAGTTGTTACTAGAGCTCAAGCTAAGAAAACCACTAGAGAACCTGAGAATGGAAAGTTAGCGACTGAAATGGTTAGTCAGGACCGCGGAGTCAGAAAAACACATGGAAAGCTAGAAAAGCACGCATGAAGTTGAGAAAAGAACGTGAAGACGCTATTCTAGCTGAGGAACTAAAGCGAACTAAAGATAGATTAGAAAAACTTGAGAGTCAAAACGGGAAACGAGAGATGAGCCCGGAAAGAACGAAACAAAAGAGTATCAAAGAAACAACGAGCTTAAGCTCAGGGGGATCAGTGCTAGTCGACAAAGTACACGAACCATTGGACGCACTGATGAGAGCTTACGAAGCTAGGTTAAAGAACAACCAAACACAAGAACAGAGGTGGATGACATACCCAAACGCGGAATTGGAAAAGCAGAGACTTGAAATGTGCCAGAGAATGATCGAGACTGCACAAGCCTTATTAGAACCACCAAAAGAAACAATGAATTGTGGAACGGAAAACCCAATTCAGCAAGAGACTATCGTTTCACGGGTAGCTGAAAAGACTCCCAGTGCACAAAAGCCTGAAAATACACACAAGGATGACCGCATAGTGTTGAACACAACCGATCAGGAGATAGAGAGTTTTCATCCAGTCATACAGAGGTCTTACGGAAGAGATGAGGATTACAATGAATTTTGGAAACAAGTGAGAGAGGCAAACTTTGCAAACGAGCTAAGTTGCCAAGCTAATCAGACAAATTGGGAAAAGGACATCAGGAATCCTCCCATAGTGGAATTTGAGGCAGGATCTCAAGTGGACTTGGATCTGCAATCTTACTGGGGAGATGGGGGCTCTGTTAGAACAATGGAGAGCAAACCTCATTCACTGAATACCTTACCTTCATACTTAGGAGAGTATGAAGCAAAATCCGAGATTAGAGCACTTCCCTCACGAAGAATCTCATCAGAAAAAGTCATGGACTCGCAAGGATTGATAGAGATCTTGTCAACACCAGTGACATGCACTATCACTCTAGCTGAGCTTTTGAGGCTAAGACCACATATGTGGACCACTGTAGGAAAATGCTTGGAGAAATTTGGGATAAAAGACCCAACATCGAGACTGCAAGAGGGTATACAAGAGCTGAGTAAACCACAAAAGAACGCTAAGCCTGTACCCTTAAACAAGGTCGGAGAGTATTGCGAAGGTGAAGAGGGGAATACAACCTTACCAGTTGAATTCCAAGGAGTGAAGACGATGGCAATACTAGACAGCGGAGCTGGGGTAGCCATTGCTACAAAAGAAATCTGGAAAAAATGGGGGAAACCAGCAATAAGGAAGACTAGGTTGAAACTCCAATTAGCAGATGGACACATGGAGAAACCTATGGGGTTATTAGAGAAAGTTGTAGTGACTTCTTGCGGCATTGAATACGAACATACTTTTGCTATTGTCGATTTTGGCAAGGAGAATAACTATGATATCATACTGGGAAGACCATTCATGAGACAGTTGAAAATGGTCCAGGATTGGGGCTACGATCACATATACCTGAGAAATATGGAAACCACTACACGTGTGAACCTGAAAGACCATAGCTACAAAGATGTGAACCGAACACCGGTGGAGGAGTTTGATTCAGCTACTTTGGCGGGATCCGAATTTCCAGCTTGGTTAGGTAAACCCAAGGAGTTATGGATGTGTGGAGCTTCGAAATGTGGAAGTCTGAAACGAGAAGAATGTGTTTTAGAAAGGGCTATCGAAGACGAAACTTATATAGGAGAACCCTTTCCAGAGGACACGCTTGAACCATTAGAATGGACACACATTCTAGCAACCCTAGATGTTTGTGCAATTCCGGATGGTCCCACAACAAAATTTTGCGACAAGGACGGGTACGACGTGGTTCCGTACTTCATGTTGAGAACTGTACTCGAAAAAGAAACTGAAAAGAACGATACACTGGAAAAGGAAGATGAAGAGGAGGTGTTTCACGACATTCCCGATCATCCTGAGTGGGGAAATGAAGCAGACAACGAGTCAACGGACAATTCAAGCGGAAACGAAGAAACTATAACGGATGTCCGATTTTATGATTTTCCGAACCAAACTAAACAACGCCAGAAACGCTATAGAGCAAAAAAAAAACAAAGGGGGTTAGAACCAATCCGATGCCTAGAATAAGAGGAAAAAATCAATTCCTAATGCTAGTAAAGGCGGAAGATTGTGTTAAGGACAAGATTTCTGGAAGAATGAGAGGCAATGATCAAAAGAGCTTACGAAAAGACAAAAGAGGCTCAAGAAATCAAGTTCAAAGGAATGGAACGAAAACTGAAACTGAAAAATCAGAAAAGAACAAGCGCAACAGAGAACACACGGAGTCCAAGCTAGAACGTAGAAACAAGTACAGAGAGCTCAAGAAAACTCTGAAAGAAGTTTGGACGACAGAAATTGAGAGTGGAGAGGACGAAAACGCCAAAATCAAGGAAAACATGGATGTTCCCTCTCACTATAGGAAATTCACAATAGAGGATAGGAAGGTGGTATTAACCCAACCTATTCGAGAGAGAAGGGAGAACGAATCTTATGACGGACCGGAGGATGCAAAAAAAGTTGATTTAGCAGCTCCAGGTGAGACACCTAGACCGGTGTACATAGCCACAGATTTGTCTCCAGGCGAGGAAGAGAGACTTTTGAGTCTTCTCAGAGAGTATAGGGATGTGTTTGCATGGTCTTATAAGGACTTAAAGGGAGTTGACCCATCGATATGCCAACACACAATCCCACTGAAACAAGACGCAAAGCCTAGCAGACAGAGACCATACACATATAATGATACTTTTGCTAAGCGAATCAAAGAAGAGATAGATAAGCTAATGGAAGCTGAATTCATATACGAGATTGAACACACCGATTGGGTATCTCCGATTGTGGTAGTACCCAAGAAGAACGGAAAACTCCGAGTGTGTGTCAACTTAAAGAAAGTGAATGCTGCAACAATCAGGGACAATTATCCCCTGCCGATAACTGATCATGTTCTAGAGCGTGTATCAAGGAAAACAGCATACTCCTTTCTTGATGGTTTTTCAGGATATAACCAGCTAGCCATAGCACTGAAAGATCAACATAAAACAGCTTTTGCAACGGAGTGGGGAATTTATGCTTATAGGGTTATGCCTTTTGGTCTAACCAATGCTCCCGCAACCTTCCAGAGGCTGATGACGCATGCTTTCAAAGAATACTTAAGGTTGTTTCTAGAAATATACATGGATGACTTATGTGTACATTCTCTTCTGAGAGATGAGCATCTAGAACACCTAAGAAAAGTATTTGAGAAATGTAGGACATATCGCATTTGTCTCAATCCTGAGAAATGTGTGTTTATGGTCCGACAGGGCAGAATTCTGGGATATATTGTCTCACAAAACAGAATATCCACGGAATTAGAGAAGATAAAAGTTATAGTGGATATGCCTAGACCAACCAATGCGAAACAAGTACAGAGCTTTATGGGACATTGCGGATATTATAGACGATTCATTTACATGTATGCTATAATAGGCCAACCACTTTACAGGCTAATAGTGAACTTTGAATGGACAAAGGAGTGTGAGGAATCGTTCAAGAAATTGAAAGAGGCACTCATTACTGCTCCAGTCTTGAAATCACCAGATTGGGAGAAGATATTCCATGTGCATATAGATGCTTCGGCATATGCAATAGGATGCATTCTGGCTCAGCCAGAAGAAGGAAACATGGATTTTCCTATCTGTTACGCCAGTCGACAGCTCAACAATGCAGAGAAGAATTACACCACAACAGAGCGAGAGGGATTAGGAATGATATATGCTGTGAAAAATTTTTGGCATTATCTTCTAGCCAACAAGTTTGTGTTTTTTACGGATCACCAAGCCTTGCTCTACCTAGTGAATAAACCATGCAATACCGGGAGAATAGTGAGATGGTTCATTATCTTACTGGAATTCGACTTCACGGTAGTAGTAAAGAAAGGAAAAACACATCTTAGAGCTGATCATCTTTCGCGATTGACGAATGGAGAAGACCCTATAGGAGTAGATGACGACATGCCAGACGCGTACTTGTTCAACATAGAAATGATACCGAAGTGGTCTCAAAATGTCGTTAACCTATTAACCTATGGAGGAGAGTTTGATAGAAGAGAATACAACCAGAAACATATTGCTATTCAGCAATCCAAGAATCTTCAATTGGTTGCAGGAAGGTTGTATCAATTGGGGAATGATCATGTTTTAAGACTATGCATCAATCCTGAGGAATATAATATATATCTACACGAAGCACATGTTCAGGAATGTGCATTTCATTGTTCAAGAAGGAACACATATAGGAATTTGTTACAATTGGGAGTCTATTGGCCAGGAATGAAAGAAAGCGTACATGAATATGTCACTGTATGTATTGTATGTTCATCAAAACCGCCAGCAGAGTATTCGACATTATATCAGATAACGATCGCTCCAGAATGGAGTCAGTATATTGTTGAATATCTCACAAATAGAACTTTCCCAGAAGGAACATCAAAAGAACGTCAAAAATCTGTAGAGACAAAAGCTAGAGATTACGCTTTAATAGGAGATCAACTCTATAAGAGATGTAAAGACAACTAGCTTAGGATTTGCGCATCAGAGTCTGAGTATGTGATAATCCTAGAGCAAGCTCATGGAGGAGTAGGTGGAGGCCATTTCTCAGGTGATAAGACAACAAAACTTGTATTAGCCGCAGGAATATGGTGGCCAACATTACATATGGACACTGAGGAATACGTTAGACGGTTCGATGACTGTCAGCGGACCAAAGTACCACTTAAAAGAGATGATATGCCGCTTAGACCAATGATGGGGGCAAGAGCTTTTGCAAAACGGGGGATTGATTATGTCGGACCCATTTCACCTCTTGCATATAAGACTCATGCACAATACATCATTGTGGCTACAGACTATCTAACAAAGTGGGTCGAAGCAAAGGCAACTCAAAAAGCAGATGCCAAGACCACGACACAATTTCTATATGAATACGTCTTTGTACGATATGGATTGCCAATAGAAATTGTGAGTGATCGAGGCACACATTTTATAAATGAAGTGATAGAGATCCTTCTAGATGAATTCATGGTAATCCATAGGAAATCAGCCCCGTATCATCCACAAGTAAACGGACAAGCTGAGGCAACAAACAAAACCATATGCACGGTCCTTACGAAGATTGTATCTGAGTCGAGAACTGACTGGGACCAGAAGTTGCATTCAACATTATGGGCATATAGGGTAGCATATAAAACATCAATAGGAACGACCCCATATAACATGGTTTTTGGGCTAAATGCTATCTTACCAATAGAATTCTTGATTTCAACCTTAAGGGTGGCTAAGGATCTAGAGTGGACAGGCACGAGCTTTCTGATAGAATAGATGACCTGGAAAAGCTAGATGAGCTTCGCCTAAAAGCAGTAGCTTCTATCTACGCTCAAAAAAGGCGACAAAAGGATTTTTTGATAAGCATGTGCGGACTAAAGAGTTTAAGGTTGGGGACTATGTCCTAGTTTACACTCTGAAACAGCATGCTAAGAAGCTTAAAAAGCGAGGGATGGGACCTCTGGTGATTAAAGATCTATCACCAAGTGGAGCCGTCAAGCTTGCTACATTAGACGGAGAAGAAATGCCCAATTGGATTAGTGGATGCAGAGTGAAAAAGTATCTTTTGCCGCTAACCCAAGACATGCTTCTCAAAATACATCAAGAAAAGTTGCGTGTCCAGAAAAAGAAAATGATTGTGGAGGAAGCGCAAGCCGAGGCGAAGGAAAAATGGAGAAAAGAAGACTACTGCGTCAGAAACAACGCAATGAAGGAGCAATACGAATAAACGCAGTCAGTATAACAGAAATGGATAATGACAAAGAAGAACCCATCATTGAATGCAAAGTAGGAACCAACCAAATCAAAGCCAGAGCACTATTGGATTCAGGAGCTCAAGCTAACCTACTTTCACTCAGTTTGTATAGACAATTGACAAATGACACTAAATTACAAACTGCCAAGCAAGAGTTAAAGAGTTACTCTGAGAATTCAATCAAAACTGTCGGATGCACAGTTTTACATATACAGATTAACCAATATGTGTATCCTCATATGTTTTACGTGGTTGAAGACCAAGCTACACAACAACCATTATTGCTAGGACAACCATGGCAGAAGCAATACAATGCAATGATTGACTGGAGTTCTAAATCAGTGCTTATCAAATACGAAGGTGAAAGTCAATCAGTTAAGTTCACCAAAGGAGCAGAGCCAACTCCAAAGGACGAATCCAAAGACAAAGGTAAACAACAACCAGAGAAAAAGAAGAAGCAATGGCAACCAAAAGTTTCTTACAACCGGATTACTCTTCGACGAGGAATTCTCAACAGTGGATAAGGAAGACAAGCAATAATATAACAGCTCAACCTTGGGAAAAAACGGAGTCAAAGTTGGTATGGAGACCAAAAAAGGTTGTGCCAGAGAACACAAAGGTGGAAAACAGAGTCTTCAATACCAGACAACAGAGTGATTCCAGACAATCAAGGACAGTGAAACAGATCTGGATTCCAAAGAAGTTCATGATGGCACAAAGCTATAGCAAGCAAATTTGGATCCCAAAGATTTGTAAATAGGAACTCCCTTCAGTACAATCAATGGAAACTCCTAGGTATTTCAAGGCGAGGAAATCACCACAAAGGACAAAGCAGGTTTGGGTCGCAAAGAGTTTGTGGCAAGCACAAGCGAAGCGGAAGCAGATTTGGATTGTGCAAAAGAACAACAAGGTAAAAATGAATCCATCTACTGATTCTACTACCGAAGTATCACCAACCCAAAACCCGACCACCAATCCTTCAATCAAACAAAGAGCAGCTTTATTGGAAAGACTGTTGTATCATCGCTCTGCAATTGCATTGGGAACTTATGACCAAAACAACTACAATGCTTCGCCCACAGACACTTCATAGTCGTCCGGGAGGACTCAGACTAGGAGGGGGGGAGGTATACAGGTATACAGGAGTTACAAAGCAGCTACAAGCGCCAAAAACAAAGAAAAAAAAAAATTATATTACAAGGACAGTGTCTTACATGATTTTGCAATTTTTATGTTTGATTGCGGATATTGATAATATTTATGCCCTTATATACCTTGTTTTGCAACAAGAAGAGATCAAATGATGAATTTGGGTCTCTAGACGTGTAAATATCACTAAATAAGAGTGTTTTTGGAGCTAAAAAGTGGAAAAAAGTGGTAATCCAAGCCCAGAAATCACAAATAAGTGTATATTCATATACACAGGGTTACCAGCTATTTATCGTGTATGTTTGGAATTTTTTGGCTTCAATTTGCTATTTTCTTTTATTTTTTATGATTTTCTTGATAAAAGTAAAAGAAAAATAAAAAAGCAGGTGAAATGAGATCGAAAAAAAGAAAAGAATAGACGGTGATGGTCCTAATGACAAGGGCAACCCATGGTAAAAATTGGGTACAATTCTGAAAATGTTGCGGAAAGCCTGAAATGACAGAATTTTGGCAAAGTGGACAGATTTCTCAGAAACAGGTCAAACGGAGTCCAAATTGAGAAATTTCAAATCCTAAAGTGCATTTCACGACGAGATAGGAGCACATGTCAAATTTGGTAACAAGTGATCCGGGAAGTCCGAAGTTAAGTATTTTTCACATCACTTTCAAGCTCATTTCCACTATTACCTTCTTGGAGAGAGCAAAGAGCACACAGGAGCATCCGACCTTCTACCACCTTCTACGACTGCTACGAGAGCTCAGAGGACACCAGACATGAGAGGTAGACTCGTTGCCATAAGCTTTTGATGCTTATCGTTAACTTTTGTCGTGAAAACTGACCTAAACCAAGAAACAAGAGCAGACGGGGAATGGGGAGGAACGCTAGGTAGGGGCACAACCGCCTAACCAAACCTTGCAAGAACTTAGAGGTGGGTTACCCTAACATAGAAGATGGGTTTCTAACACTCAAAGCTCGAGAAAGAACGACTTGAAAAACCCTAGGTCAACAGAGCCTGCAAGAGGCAAACAGGAAAAAGTTGTCGAAACGACACAAAACTTCTCAGGAAGCTTAACAACATCGAGGGCAATGCAACCATGGAGAATCTCCGGGTTTGGATCACCAAAAGTAGGTCGGAACAACCGATTCGGCTGCGGATACACAAAGCGTCATTTTGGCATAACGGCTAAAATTGACGACCAAATGACATGAAACTTCACAAGCAGCTTCAAATATACATGGATGACTTATGTTTGCAAGCAAAACCCAAAAGAAAGCTGATTCACTTACCGATGGTGAAAAAGACGCTTTCGGGCAACCAAATGGAGAAAGATGGAGAACGGGGAGCCAAAGTCAAGTTCAACCAAATAGGTGGCTTCACAACATATCCAATGAGCTGGAAATGCAACTCTCGAGAAGAAAAGTTGAAGAAATTCAACTCCAAGGCAAAAAGACGACTTCGGAGACTGAAATGCCTATAAGGGGGCTTTTTAGCTAAACTGATGACTTTTTAAGTTGAAAACTAGTTAGCAGGGCTTAGGGCACTAGCACAAAGCATTCTTTGCACAAAAAGACCAACATTTCAAGAGAAGACATCATACGCGTATGATGTCTCACAGCATGATTTTCACATCCATTTCAACATTTGAGTGCATAGCCTCATTCCACATGTTAATCACATCCTATGAACCAAGTATCATGAGAATTGGAGTTAGAAAACCCAAGGAAAACCAAAAAGACGCAAAGTAGGCCATAAAATTGATTTTTGGTCCTAATTTTGTCAAAATAACTCCAAACTCAATGAAACTTTGTAGGATTGTTGATTAACACATCTACAAGCTATCTGGAACCAAAAAGCACCATTTTGACACAAAAGACATCATATGCGTATGATGTCTATTTGCACTTACAGAGCCAAAATTGCTCATTTGTCATCATACATCCATTATATATATCTAATACATGCTACAAATGAAGTTTGGAACCATTTGGTCAAGTGGATCACCCCATTAGCCCAATTGAGGGAAAATCCTTCATCCAAAGCCTATTTTAGCCCAAATCCAACATACTCAAGTCCAAACCAAGATTTAAGTAGGGACAGTCCTTCACTAGTACATGGGGAGTCCACAGAACCAATCCCATGAAAAATTGATGAAAAAGACATCATACGCGTATGATGTCTCCAGAGCCATTTTTAGCCCAAAATCTATCCAAAATTCATAAATCCACTGAATAAGCCTATCTAAAGCCATATCCAAGCTTATAGAGAAATTTGGTCCAAAAATACACTAAAAGACATCATACGCGTATGATGTCTCACTATGTGATTTTGGCACCTCAGGGCTTCAACCACCAAACAGAAGTGATCTACATGCCATTTGAAGGTGAACCACCAAGTTTTATCCAATTTGGATCATAAAATCCAATTCCCTTTCAAAATTTTGACAAGAGCCTAATCTGGACTAAACTGGCCAAAACTTGACCAAATGGGATCCAAACTCAAATCCAAGCATATGATACTCATGTATACACTATCAGCTACAAGCACAACCAATATGAAGTCATTTTGACACAAAAGACATCTTACGCGTATGATGTCTCCAGCATGATTTTGAGCCCAGTTTGCATATTTTTTCACCTACCCTGCATCCTTAGGCCCTGAATAGCTCATGTTTCAATTATCAAGTCATTTAAATAGTTAAAAGTTTCATTTTGGCTTTCAGTACTAAAAAGACGCTAACTTCTGAAATTGGAGTTACAGGATCCATGGATTCCGCCAAGTTATCGGCAACGAAGAGAAAAAGACCGACAATCAAAGATGCTCTTGCAGAAGCGGAACCCTTTGACATTCCAGCAGAAACCCTCAAGCCAACCAAAACTTGGGTGGAGGAAGCGGTACTGGAACAAGAGGGAATAAAGATCTACCAGGGGACTTTCAGAGATCCTCAAGGGCAAGCGGTGGATATACCGATGATCCCACAAGAATTGGTGGATTATAGCAGGTCAGAGAACATCAGCAGGTACCTGGAAAGGGCAAACTTGCACAGATTCTTCACCTCGAGACCATCAGGTGTAGATACAAGAAGAGTGTATGAGTTGGCAACCTCCATTCAGAAGGATGGGAAAGCCACATTGAAAACAATAGATGGAGAGAAAGTAGAGGTACAGATCACTCCACAGCTCATTGCAGATGCATTGAAGCTGAACAACAAAGGGAGCTCTATCAGGGAAAGAAGGGAGGCTATAGAGGGTTATGGGTCCAAGAAATAGAATGCAACTTATGGAGATATGGCAGACCAAAGAGCGGCAACCCTTTGCCGACTGTACAACCAATTTCTCCATATTTGCAGTAAAAGACCGCAAAAGTATACGACACCGCCCCATGCCATTGCAACTACCATCACATGGGCATTGAAGAGCAATATGCCAAAAGAGGTGAATTACGCTCAACACATCCACGAGCAAGTAATTGCCATGCACAACGAGAAGCCAAAGTATATAGGAGGAGCTGAAGTTCTGACAAGAATAGCTTATGAAGCTATTAGAGCCAGAGATCAATGGCCAAAGGTTCCCTCCCAGAATGAGTGGCTTAGAGAAGCCGATGAGGAAGAAGAACAGCCTGAAGTATCCAAGAGGGCGTCCACAAGAGCACGCAGGAAACTAGAAATAGTTTCAGAACTGAAGAGAATGTGGATGAGCCGCTTATGAAGAAAGCAAAGAAGAAGGTTGCTCCCAAGCAAACCAAAAGTCAGAAAGCGGCAAGAATGGAAAGACTGGTGGAGCAGTTTAGAGCGGAAAGAGCTCTAAAGGGGGACTTTGAAGAAAAGTGGGTGCCAGACCCCACTAAAGTCGGAACTAGCTCAGCCAGGCCACATGTTGATCAATATGATCAATATATTAGAGCTTATGAGGAGTCAGAGGCTATATTGGAGCAGGAACCTGTCGAGCCATACACTGAAGAGGAAGTACAGCTTTTAAAAGCTGAGCTGAAAAAGGACGACAAGGGGAAGAAGAAAGTAGATGAGTCTACTGAACCTCAAGAGAAAGACGGGCAAGCAAACAAAGGGAAAGCCAAGATGACTGAGGACAATCAGCCCTCCTTTACTGATGTACCCAGCCCGAAGAAGACGGAAATCATTGTGGAAGAGACCACAGTAGAGATGGACACGGCTGGTATGGAAAAGCCGGAGGCCGAGACCAAGGAAAAGGAGATAGATCCAATTCAGCAAAAGAAAAACGATTATGAGGATCTGGTAGCGATAGGGTACACTGAAGAAGAGGCCCTTGAGGCAGTTTATGGGATCACCCTACAAAAACGAGATGATCGGAGAGGGACAGAGGAAAATACAAAGAGTACAAAAGAAAGTGATGAAAAACTGGACGAGCAGAACGTACTAGAAGAGCCGAAGCCAGTGGAGGTGGTGGCCAAAAAAGCTTTAGAGTTGACAGATGAAGATGAAAAAGACATGCACATGGTGCATGAACTGCTCAACAAGATCAAAGAAAGATCCAAGGCAAAGGGAGTGGAGATTGAGACAGCCAAACAAAGGGAAGCCGAGTTGCAGAGGAAATTAGAGGATGCTATGACTGAATCTGAAAGTCATAAAGCATCACTCTACGATGCGGAAAACGAGAGAGATGGCTTGATACTCCAGCTAGCCGAGGCTTCAAGAGAAGTAACAAGTGCACAGGAAGCAAGCGAGCGGATGGAAGACGACTTGGAGGCGGCTAAAGATGAGCTCATTGAGCTAAGGGAAAGAGTCGAGCTCCAAGAAAGAACAATCACTAGACTCAGGACTACCCCTAGAGCTAGCAGAGCAGGAACCGAACAAGAGGGAGCTCTTGTACCAGCTCTGGAAGACCAGGTCCGAAGCTTACAAAGAGAGCTAAGATTAGAGCAAGTGCAAAGGTTGCACATTATGGAGGGATCATTGGCAGCAGAGGAGAGGCTCACTTTAGAAAATCAAACACTAAGAACAGAGAATGAGACCCTCCGCAAACAGCTCCAAGATCTACAAGAGCAACAAAGAAGAGAGACAGAGACACCACAAGAAGGATTAGGTGGAGCAGCCATAGAGCTACCAGAAACTGGAGAGGCAACCACAATTGAAGATCCAGCCCCAGTTCAAGAGGTGGCCTCAACTTCAGGAATCTCTGAAGAAGAAGAACAAAGGCTCCATGACCAAATAGAAAAGTCAACAGAGGAGAGTGCCAAGGCGGAAATGGAATGGGAGAGGAGACTCCTAATCTCCATTAGACTTCAGGGATTAGACACAAAAGTGCTCCATGAAGAGTGGATGCAACCCAGCCTGCCTTTCCCTTTGATGAAGTTTGAAGTGATAAAAACGAAAAAGAGAATAGAGGAGGAGCAGTATGTCGCTCTTTACGAAGGCGACATCACAAAAGAGGAACAATCAAAGAAGATTGTAGATTCGCAGCCTAGATGGAGGAAAGGTTGGCTGAACAAATACCCAGCCTACCTCATCTACTTGGTAGAGGCACCAAAGGAGATTCGGGAGGATGCAACCTTCTGCCCGGTGCCAAGAGTCAGAAGCTGGAAAGAGCATGGCAGGATTGCAGAGAAGAAGCCAAATTGGCTTAATTACCCCAGGATGCCAGGACCAAAGGCAGGAGAGAGAATAGGTAAAGCCTACATGGTGAAAACCTTAACGGGCACCATCAAGCTCTTTACTGGCTCTCCTGACCTTTCGTGTCAGATGCTCAAGAAAATTTGCAGGACTCTCTTAGCTTGCATTGAAGTGTTCACGCCAGATAAAGCCACGACCTCGAGTCTACTATCGACGGCCGACACAGTGACTGATATGATGTATGACCTTTCATTGCAGCCTTCTCCAAAAGTGTTGCACCTCCTATACCAGAGGATTATGTTTTTGCCTAGCTTCCACATGCAAACATTCGAAGAAGCTTTCTACATCGGCTTTTTCACCCACGAAAGCAAAATATTCGGCCCAACCTTGACCATCGGCAACCTGCAATACGAATCACATTTGCAGATGCTCAAGACGACAGAACTTTATTGACCAAGCATAAAGGTCATGTCAGGGACGACATGAACGCGGAGGGGGGGAGTGTTGAGCCAGCAGAGGATCACACCCACATTTTTGCTCACACTCATCATTTTTGTAACCATTGATTGTAATAAATGTCTTTCCGACATTGATTTTGAATTGAGCCATTCATTAAGTAACGGGACTCAATTGAGTTTCCAGCTTGTAATCCCGAAGTAATTTCACTTGCTGATGTAATTAGTTAGAGATTTTCTCACCTCCAAGGCTGAGGTATATAAGCCAAAGTTTTTGTAACCTAAGGAGATTCAGTTTTTATTGATCAAAGTGAGTTTTTGAGCGCCGTGACTGTGTCTGAGAGAGAGTGAGAGAGAGAGAGAGTCTTATCTACATGCTACGCGAGCTACGGAGCCGCCATTGGAGAAGCGACACCGCCATTGTGTTAGCAACGGTGAGAGCTACGCACAGATACCAAGAGTGCGCGCTATCGGCTTCTATGTGTGGTAAGTTCCTACGAGCTTCGGTGTGAGTTTTCTTCCAACTCGTGTGTCGGAATGGAGCGTGCAGCATATCTATAGAACCACAACGAGTAGAGATACACATTAGTACCATCGGGGTCAAGTTTCGGTCACCTGTAATTTTTGGCCTGTCTTCATACGCGTTTACCGCACGGAGTGGTTATAGGTTGATTTTGCAGTTCAAGTCTTTAGGGTGTTGTTCTTACCTAGTGCATAGACTTCCCCTTGAGTTTGAAATCGATTCAATGATTCTAGATCCTGTTTCGTATAGCATTCGTTCGTAGTACGGATTTCAGTCACTTGCATATTTTAGAACTTAGATTTGATTTCCTTAGTAGTGATTGTCATTAGAAGGTCGAGTAGGTGATTTGACACCCACCTAGTTGTTTCCATGCACCTGCGGGTCAAGCTTCGTCCTCGTCTGACAAATTCTATTGTTGGTTGAGTTCTCGCTATTTAGCTTCCGCTAGCGGCGTAACCGCCTTAACAGAGAGAGAGAGAGAGAGAGAGAGAGAGAGAGAGAGAGAGAGAGAGAGAGAGAGAGAGAGAGAGAGAGAGAGAGAGAGCTTGAAAATATCTAGATATTTGTTGGATGGAACTAGAAGCTCATTGGACTCCTCTTTAGCCCAACCAATAGAAGCACACCATGTGGTTAAGCTTAGTGAGAGTCTCACATGTGTCCCATGTGCCCTTTTAGAAAAGGGGTGCCCTTTGGGTGAGTGGAAGGTTAGGTCAAAGATTCCCTAACTTTGGGACTTTCATGCATAGGAAGCTTCTCAAGCAACTTCCTCATAAGTTTGGTCTCTTTTGAACTCAAGCACCTTAACCCCCATGCATAGGAAGCTTCTCAAAAAAATTCCTCATTAAATTTGTAGGGTCTCTTTTTGACTCAAGCACCTTACTCCCCATGCATAAGAAGCTTCTCAAGCAACTTCCTCATTAAGTTTGTAGGGTCTCTTTTTGACTCAAGCACTTTACCACTCATGCATAGGAAGCTTCTCAAGCACCTTCCTCATTAAGTATGACAAGAACCTCAAGTACCTTAGTCATCAAGCATGACAAGCACCTTAGGTGGAGTTCCCACCTCAAGCTCATCCCTAGCTTGCCTAAGGTCAAAGGTAGGTTCAGGTCGGGTTCCCACCTCAAGCTCTACCTAAGGTCAAAGGTAAGTTTAGGTTGGGTTCCCACCTCAAGCTCAGCCCTAGCTTGCCTAATTGCCTAAGGCCAAAAGACTTTTAACACTAACCATTGGAGGTCTTTGATGAAGCTAACCCTAAGGTATTTTAAGCTCCATTAGATGCACATTGCTCTTTGATAAACTACCTCCTTTTGGACCCCTATTGAGATGTAAACATCTCTCGTCTTGGTCCCCTGCTGAGGTAAGTTTATAAGCGCTTATTGCACATTGATCTTTGATAGACCATCTCCTTTTAGACCCCTATTGAGATGTAACCATCTCTCCTTTTGGTCCCGTGTTGAGATAGGTCTAGAAGCACATGTTTCTATTCTAACTCTTGTTCCCATTTATTCTCCCAAATGATCAGTTTAATATGTGAAAATCATTTGGTAAAGTTAGATATTATATTTTATGACATAAGTCCTCAAAATTGATGGTGATATTTCCTTCAACATCAGATATGTCCACTAGAGATTGGTGAATTAACTTATCTAATATGGACTATTTCAAAATGGTGTGAACTTCTTTCAAACTGTTGAGTGCCACAATCTTTTGATCTAGGTGCACCCTCTGAGCATTCATGTCTTTTGTTTATTGCCATTTGTATGCACCTAAAGTAGAATTATAACTCTTTAATAGATTCACCTATTGTTGGAGTGCCTTGATGGTATCCTTGTCCTATTCCTGTCTATATTTAGCATTAATTTGAAATATCTTTTGTTGAAAGAATCTCCTGCATTACTTCTTTAGATTTGATGATCTCTGTTTCCTGCTCAACCTCCAATGGGTAATGTCAGATTGTTTTGACAGAATTTTGGGCTTTTTGAGATATCAACTATGTGGTTTCTTGAGCAATGGATGCACCAATGTTTTTCTTGCTCCATGCACTAAGATGATCCCATAACTCCTTTGTCACTTTCTGCTTCTTGATTGTTGGTTTAGATGTTCCAACCATTGTCTTTTCCAGAGCTCTTTTGGTTTCGGTTGTCACCAATGCAGTATGTTTGGCTTGAGATTCCAGACTAGTGGTTTGGTCCTTGGGTACTTCAACTCCACCGATCTTCAACATAGAATTTTGAACATTCATGTGGATTGGCATACTTGTGGACCATTACAAGAATTCCCACACATACCATTCTTTGAAGAGATGCCGTGTTTACATTTTTGTTATTTTGATCATAACACATAATATTGAGTTGAGGTTAATTGCTGCCTTGGTATTCATGGTTATGGCCCGAAGCATAGCGAATAGCTTTTTTGACACATACAGTGGAATATAATCACCTTGATAGAAAACTTGCAAGCTACCCTATATTCCAGTGCTAATATTGGAATTCCATGACCCCATCTTTGTATTTCTTCCAAGCTTAGGGAGATTTCTTCAAAAAACTACTAATTATGTCTGCTGAGCAGGGTTGTGGTCTCTGGTCAAAGGGAAGTTTCAAGACATGTGAAGTGCTACATTAGCCACATGAGGATTCTTTCCATTGATGATGACTATACCCGTATCCAACTCAAAGGTATTGATAACTTGCTAAATGACAGTGACATCAAATGGTAGCTTTGACTACCACCTCCATGCCCCATATATTTAATAGTGCCGACTTGTTCTCCTAAAATACATACTTGTGCTAATGTTCTAATGAGTCACATACATTGGGATTTGATTGATGCCACAACTTGCTGTAAATTCAATTTCATCAATTTTATTTTCAATTGTAGCCTTCATGTCTTGAGAGGTCAATGTCCTTCTTTTCACGCTCGTGGAGCAATTCAATAAGCCCTGTGTGGAAAAGGAGAACTCATTGGAGGATGATGTAAAAGCATATGACAAGTAGATTAGTGTGTTAGATATATAGCAACTAGGAAAGGTGAAGGTGATGCAAGAGAAGGATCTACATGCAAAGGATCTATGTGCATAGCAGGGGAAGGAATGGTCCCGCGGGTCACACACCCTCCTCATTGTTAATTAAATTCTAGCCATGAATGCACCAATCTTTCTGCACCTCACAATTATACCAGACGTTATTGATGTAGTATATATGCATTGGCTTGTCCTTATCATGAGGAGTGGTGGGATACTCAAAGCGATACGATCTTTGATGCACCGTCAATGATTGTTATGAGATCCATATGCCTTCTTACTTTTAACTCTCTGGTTCTGGTGTATGGTAATCCTCAAATCATCATATGGATCACTTCCTTCATATATCGCAACTTGTTTCGGTTTGATCATGAACAAATCCAACAATTGTTCTTCATAATAAGATTCTTCCTTGTCTTTCCCTTTTGGTCCTGGAGGTTCATCTTATTTGGAGTACTATAACTTGATCTTTGCTCTGTTATAGACCCTAGGTAGCATTGGTCTAGATAATTCCTTCTATTAGACACTCCAAATAGATCCTTTAGTCTAACTATGACATTTGAGAATACCCAATCGACCTAATATGGTCATGACCATGACCATGCTATTTTTAGATTAGGTTTCTTTGGGCCTAATTTTGAATGATATATTAAGACCAAGTCCTTTTTCTTGTCCTCGACCTTTAGCTTACTGTCATGCCAATATTTTCTTCTCTGCTGGACCACTTCCCGTTTAAGCATTTCTCTCTGTCTGATCTCATTGAGCTTCAACAACTTATCTAGCCACTTCTTTAGTGTTGAATTGTAGTCCATATCATGTTTAATGGCCATCATGATGCTAGGAATAGCAAATGCCATATGCACTACTACCTCTATGCCATACACCCTTCAAAATGGAGTCATATCATTTGTGATCTTGTAAGATGTTCTGTAAGCCCACAAGCTATCTGAAGATTCTCATCCCAATTATGAGTTTCCTTCAGCACAATCTTCGTCAAACTTGATGGTCTTGTTACTACTGTCATCTTGTCCATTACATCTAGGATAATATGGTGTTGATTTTTGATGCTCGATTGAGAAATTTTCAATTGATAAAATGGGTTTCTTGATCTAAAACTATCTCAATTGGACAACCATATCTTCACACAATATGCTCACACAAGAAACCCACTGTTGACTTTGCTGTGTTGTTGGGCAATGTTGTTGCTTCTACCCATTTATTGACATAACATGTGACCATCAGTGTGTAATTATTCTTTCTTGGAGTCCTTCTTAAATGGACCCATAAAGTCTAGACCCCACTTCATAAAAACTCCCAATGGTTGTACGGTGGTCAGAGGTATCTATTAGTGGTAGTTGGTCTACCCATCCTCTAGAAAATATCACATGTCTTGCAAAAAGCCCCTAACATCTGCCATCATACTCTGCTACCATAATCCTTCCTGTGAAAAAAGTAGTCTTTGATGCTTCATCCCAATCCCATGATGAGATACTTGATCTCACGTCCATGCTTGAATGCACAAATTTTGCATAATTCTATGACCATGCTTTGGTGCTTCCTCACAAGACCTTGATAGGATGCATTTCCTAAAGATCATGCTTGAATGTACAAATATGAAATAAGAAAATCTTTGATATGAATATTATCTTATTCCAAGGGAATAGTAGATTTTTATAATGCACTTTAGGAATTCTATTTGGACCATTTTATTTTTACTAATATTTCCAGGACCATTTTCCCATTACAAGCTATAATATTAATTGAGAATCTAGTTTTAATTTGTTATTCTTTTAGCCTATTATTTTAAAAAATGACATATTTATTCTCAATGAAATTTCTTTAAAATCAATGTTGTCTAAAATGTTCTTTTAAAAAAATTGCATACTAAGGCCTCTACTTGCATTTGAATGGATTACAGGATGCACTCATTGGCCATTTACGAGTGCTTTGATTTCACGTCTTCTCAATGGGGACACACTAGTAATGCAATAGAAAGTACATGTTGCCACACCAGATTGAAGGCTAAGTGCTGGTATCACACTTTAGAAGGAAGATAAAAATGGTAAGACAATGCCATAGTTGGTGACCCTCCTCTATTACCAATGGCTGAGTATGTGAAAGGCCACAAAGAGTTTATCCTATGGATAAAGGATTACATTAAATTTTGGCAAAACATTGAAAATGGATCTTTCATTCAATGCTATTACAAACATGTGATTAACTATAGTAATGATGTAATATAGGAGCTATGTTGCACATGCATTTTTGGCCCAAAATTCAAGGTCCTGTGTACCACAAGATTTTTAGGATATGAAGAACTGAATGATCATCATTATGGGCCTTAGAGAGAAAAACCAAGAGAGAATTCAACCCATCTATAGATGCCCAACAAGGATACTTAGTTCTTTTGCTCCCTTCTGATCAATGTGTGTATCCTATTTAGCTTGCAATAGCTATTCAGATATTGACATGGATAAAGAATCACACAACTATAAGAAATTATTGACACAATATTGGCACAATGTGCAAGAAGAAATGACTTGATGGATGCAGAGGTCTATGTTGATTGTTGGGAAGACTTTTGAATGGAGAATAAAGAAAATACTCATGTTTGGGAAGATGTCGATGCAAGTGTTTGGTCATGGAGACCTAAAATCTAGGATTGTATACAAGAAAGCCAAGAAATCTCAGCAACAACGATTGTATATAAGTAGAGATATCCAATCCCATCAAGATGCATGGATTTAAAAAAAAACATAAAAACCCAAATGGTGTTTTTCATCTCTCTTTATTTATGGTGTTTATAAACACCACCTTTTCTCAAGAACCCCATCCATCTCTTTGAAAGCTCCTTGGTTGCATGTCCATGATTGGAGAGCTAGAGAGAGAGAGAGAGAGAGAGAGAGAGAGAGAGAGAGAGAGAGAGAGAGATGGGGAAGGGGGATTTTCCCAAATTATGCAAAATGCACCAATTTTAAAATTTCCATAATGTGAAGCTTTGCCCATTTTATCTAATATGGTCTTATTGTGGATGCTATCGTAGATTTATCTACATGTATGCAATAGTTACAAAACTTCTTTATCGACTAATCACAAAATTTGATTGGATAGAATATTGTGGATGCTATCGTAGATTTATCTACATGTATACAATAGTTACAAAACTTCTTTATCAACTAGTCACAAACTTTGTTTGGATAGAATAATGTGACAAATTTTTCCAGCTGTCTGCTAGAAAACGTCTTAATATCTACTCTGACATTGAAAGCTCCATACTAGACAAAGATTTTTCATGTCCATATTGACGTATCACCGTATGGTATCAGGTGCATATTAGCGCAACTAGGTGAGAGTAACATGGATCTCCCCATTTGTCATGCTAGTACTTAATAGTGATGAGAAGAATTGGGAATAATCCGATGGAAAATTATTATCGTATCAACACGTGATGAAATTCGGTATATCTGGGTCAAACATACAAAATGGGTCATGAATACATAAACAAGTGTAAACCATGCATTGAAAAACTACCAAAGGACTTTGTGACCACGTTTCAACTTACATATTGACTCAATATTATATGGTGAGTCTGAATGTTGTTGGGTCAGAAGTTATAATGCTAACTCTAAATATACTAACTCTAAATATACTAACTCTAAATATTACTGAGTCTGATATTTGTTCAATTAGATATTTGCTAAGTGTGATTATTTGCTAACTGTGATTATTGACGAGTCTGATGTTTGCTGAGTCAGAACATTGCTGGGTCAGAATATTTGCTGAGTCGCATTTTTGCTAGGTCGAATCTTGATGAGTCGGATATTTTATGCCAAGAACATTTTTGGGTTGGACATTTATAACCATCACTTGGTACTTATATTGGGATGAGTTCTGAGTAGGGAATTGAGAGATAAGATTTAGCCATGGTATTCTTTGCTCTATCTCATGTTTTCTCTATGTTTTGTTTGCTGACTCTGAAGTTATTTGATGTATCTTTTGCTGAGTTTGATCATGGAGTGAGGATCTATTCTTTGTTTAAGAGCATGTGTGTGAGAGAGATTCTTGTGTTGTTGAACCCCAACACATCTGGCAATCTTGTTGTGTTTACATCTTTGTTAGGCTACAATATTTGTGATTGCATTGGAGCGAGCCTAGAAATGATGAATTTGGAGTAGTCCACCTGCACTTTTCTTTCCCCTTTGTAGGTGTATTCCCCAATAGACAAAAAAGAAAACTTGCTTTGGAATTTATCTTCTTGCTGACAAAAGCATTGGCATGAAACAATGTGCAAGTTCACCTGCAGATTTAGATTTCCAACAATTTAGAGAATCAGAGCACTGTCCGTGAATTGTAGCATTCATTGTAATGGAGGATTAAGAGTGGGTCTAGTGATGTGTGCGTGCTGAAATTTAGGGCCATGAACAATACGAGAAATTGCAATTGGAGAGAAAATGGTGGACGACGTGGTTACTTGGAAGCGAAGATAGAATTAGAACCTACAGTTTGCTGAACTGAAGCTGCACTATGCTGAATTTGAATATGCAGTTTACTAAATTTGAGCATGCAGTATGCTAAATCTGAATTTGTAAATTCAACTTGAAGCTGCTGAATCAAAAGTTGAAGTTGATGAATTAGAATCTGTTTGTGCCACTGAAATAAAAAAATCACATTCTACCTAAAATTTGAAGTAGAAATCTGCCTGAACTTTGAAATGGAAGTGTATCTGAATGCTAAATGGAAGTGAAGGCTAGAACCTCAAAATTGATCCAATTTTGAAGATTTGAGGAGTTCAAAGTGTTTCGAGTAAGATTTATTTCAAATTTTGCACAAAGTTTACCTAAATTTCTGATTTTAGAAGTTATATAATATGATGAAGCAACTACATGTCAAGATGGGAGTGGATCTAGGTATTGTATCCTATGCTCTCCACTTCAGGATTACATGTAGTCTCAATTTGGTGTGGTGCACTGAATATGAGGCTAACTTGTTATGTGATTTCTAATTTCTGAAATGAGTAAGAAGAAGAAGAAGAAAAAGTGTGATGTTTGTCTAAAAGATGACCCTGTTCAGGATGATTGTCCGTTGGTGTCTGAAGTTTGTCTAAAAAGAGATGTTTGCAAGTATTTTTGTATGGCAGATTTGTGCACAAAGGTCTTGAAAGTTTTCAAGCGTTGTCATAAAGCATCATCAAGGGGGAAGTTTCATGTAGCCAAGGAGAAGTTAGATGATTTGGAATGTCTACTTGAAGATGCATTGGAGTATCTTTTTGAACACAAGGGTAGAAGACTGAAATCTTGTTCTACCAAGAAGGGAATCAAACGTTAGGCATGTTTGCATTTGACATGGAAACTTGAAGAGGAGTTTGGGTTTAATGAGAGTAGTGATGATGATGAAGAGGAATGGAGGTATCCAATGGGAGTGTTCATGATTAAGGGAGAGGGAGTGCACATGGGTGTGAGCCGAAGGAGCCACCAAAATACCATAGAAACCCCTACACCAAAATCAAGCAACCACCCAAAAGAGAGAATTCTTCAATTTTGCAACCTCAATGATGCATTGAATGTGTGTAAAACTAATACACTTTCATCAAAAAAGCAAAAATATGAATTTTTAGCAAGCAAAACAACTCAAACTGAAATTTAGGAAGGAGGATTGGAATACCTTGATGTTAAAAAATCCATTCTTTTTGGATTTTTTCTTTATTTTGCAATGCAAGGTCAAGATAGTAAGCCAAATGAAGTTATGTTCGCTGATTTTGAAGCTTATTTCTCTGAAATGGAAGATCGGGCATATTTTCCTGAATGCAAACAAGAGTAAGTTGAGATGCAAGGAATTGATTCAAATTTTTTTGAAGCGTTTATGGAGTTCCTCGCAACTGAAAATGATCTTAAAAGTGCTCAAATTGAGGAGGACTTTATTCATTTATTTGTTTTACATCCAAACTCAGATTTTTCTGATTTTTTGAGGAGGTACTTGAGCAAACTCATGTAGGTCTACAAAATTTGTGTGAAGATGATGCTAATACTCTGTTTTATAGCTATAAATCAATTCAGATTGAACCAAAGCAAGATCAGATTAATTGTTCTTGAATTTGCAAAATAAAGAAAGTGGGTTTTTGGAGCCTTAAATCAGATTTTGAAGCAAAGTATCAATGTCCTAAGATGTTGCAAATGCTGAAGAAGCATTGCTTGATGGTTGCAAAGAGGTTTTTTCATCTTGAACAAATTCTAGGTCATTATCAGGTGAAATCTGATTTGTTGGAAGTGTTATTTGCTTCAATTTGGTGGCTAAAGTCGGTTTTGGAGATGCATACCAGTTGTATGAGCTTATTCCTAAAATCAAAAGTTGTAGATATTCAAAATTTTGGAGATTTTTGAGATAAAATTTCTATGTCTGAAGTGCATATTGCTGATTTTCTCAATGTAAAAGTTGCAAATTAGAATTTTCACATGCAAGATGTTGCACTGATGACTCAGTGATCCATATTTCATATTGTTTAAATCAGACTTTGCAGATTGATGATCAGGAAAAGAGGGGTTTTTCCCTGATTTTGCAAAAAAGTCAAGTGGAAATCAAAGGGATATGATATTTTGGATGTTTTTCATAAAACAATTACAGAGTTTGATGAGTGGAATGATTGTTTTATATGGAAACAATTGTTTTGTCTCAGATTTACCTAAACTTCTTGATTTTGAAGAACAAATATTTATGGATCATGTTTTATTTGGATGTTGGGAGCATTATGTCTTTATGCACATGTTGTTGAAGGTTGAATATGCGAATTTTCAAATTCAAGGAGGTTTGAAGATACAAGAGGATATCCAAGGTTTGGTGCCTAAATTGCAAAAACCTAATTTTCAGAGTCAGATTCTCATGTTTCAGAGGTTGCAGAGGCTGATTCTGCTAATGTTTACTTCATGCTCTTGGAGAATGGACATACTTATTCAGCTTTGGTTTCATAAGTTTATTTTCTATGAGCTCTCATGTGATATAATCCTTTGGGGAATGTTTGGGCGATATTTAGTTTCTCTGTATGATGTATTTTGTGTACCTTGGTTTAAGTACCAGGCAATACACTTTGCTTCATATGAAGATCCTAGCATTGGGTTAGTCATAGTGTTGTATGGTGTATTCGTATATCTTGGATTAGGTTCCAGGCACTATACTTTATGCTATATAGTAACTAGGGATTTTTTGGAAAATATGATAAGGCATTTGACTTTGAACAAGGGATGTGTGGATCCGGGTTGGATTTTTATGAAATACACCATCGGGGCATCCCATGTATTGATTGGATATTATATGCTGAGTCTGAATATTGTTGGGTCTCAAGTTGGAATGCTAACTCTGAATATTGCTTACTCTGAATATTACTGAGTCTGATATTTGGTCAGCCATATATTTGCTAAGTCTGATTATTTGCTGACTCTGATTATTGATGAGTCTGATGTTTGCCGAGTCAGATTATTTGTTGAGTCAAAACATTGTCGGGTCAGAATATTTGCTGAGTCAGATTTTTGCTAGGTTGGATTTTGCTGAGTCTAATATTTTATGCCAATAACATTTTTGGGTTGGACATTTATAACCATCAATTGGTACTTGTATTGGGACGAGTTCTGAGTAGGGAATGAGAGAGAAGATTTAGCCATGGTGTTCTTTGCTCTGTCTGATGTTTTCTCTATGTTCTATTTGCTGAATGTAAAGTTATTTGAATGTGTCTTTTGCTGAGTCTGATCATGGACTGAGTATCTATTCTCGGTTTGAGAGCATGTGTGAGAGAGATATTATTGTGTTGTTGAACCCCAACATTATAGTAGCACCAAAGTGGAGCAACTACATTATCAAATACTTGAATACTAGAACCTTCTCAGAGAGAATGAGAAAATCATGAAGGAAATCCATTGACATTGAAACATGAAAATATGAGTTGATTTTCAATCACCTCTACAAAAGGGGACAAGATGGTCAAATGAGAATGTGCACAACAATAGAGAGTGACTATATACCTATACTCAAGCAATCACATGATGGTCAATCAAGAGGTCATCAATGGGGGAAAAGATGGGCAATTAAGAATGTCCACAACAGTAGAGAGTGACTATAAACCTATAATCAAGCAATCACATGATGGTCAGTCAAGAGGTCATCAATGGACCAACCAAAAGTAGAAATAAAATTTTGTGTATAGTGCTTACCAAAATAGTAAATGAATCAAGGCTTATAGAATGGCATACTTAAAAATCAATAGGTACAACACCATTAAACAAGGTATTTGGACATAATGCCATATTGCCCTTGGAATTTTTAATTCCTATCCTACATGTAGCAAAAGAATTAGAGTGGACAACACATGAATTGTTTGATTGAATAAATCAAAGCTAGAAAATCTTTGATCTAATCTATCAAAGATGGTTTCATCAAAGCTTGAAAAGCTTGATAAGACCAAAATTGAGAGCAATTATA
This sequence comes from Adiantum capillus-veneris, assembly GCF_014529385.1. Lineage (NCBI taxonomy): Eukaryota > Viridiplantae > Streptophyta > Polypodiopsida > Polypodiales > Pteridaceae > Adiantum > Adiantum capillus-veneris. The sequence goes on along the minus strand of NC_140943.1, from coordinate 88,042,439 downwards.
GGCATCTATACACAAAAATGTTGCTTGAAAGAGTTTCATTATCAACATGTGAAAAGCAATGAGTGTTTAGTAGGTGATTGCATCCTCGTATATACCTTGAAACAAAAAGCTAAGCATTTGACAAAAATGAGGTAGTGGACCCTTTGTGATTAAATCCATATCACCAAGCGGTGCCATCAGTCTTACTACATTAGAAGGCAAAGAAATGCCTAATTCAGTTAGTGTATGTAGACTAGAAAAGTATAACCTTCATCTTATGTTATAGATGCTGGACAAAGCTCATGCTACAAAAGGATGAAAGACAAAACAAGCATGAAGGATTTGAGAAGCACACAAAGAAGCAAAACTTTATATTCTCAAGCACAAAGCTCACCCACAACCACAAAAAGCCCATTAATGTGATTCAAATATCAAGAGAATAGCTAGGAGGCACAAAGTTAGAATCAATGTTCAAGTTTAGACAAGGCATTAGTGGATACAAGAGCCATGGCAAACATTATGAACTAATCCACTCATTTCCAATTGACTAGTGAGCCCCTTGCTTATCAACAAATAAAACTCAAACCTACCAATAAGGACATCATGGTTAGTTTGGCATATTCCAAAGCCATCATTGCTATTGAGCAACATCAGTTCCTATTCCAATTTCACATCATATCTGAACATGACATCAATAATAAATTGTTTTGGGGGTACCATGGATGTGCACCTACCAAGCTACACCAAATTGGTCAATGGATACTCTACAATTTGTTAGCAATGGCCAATCACAAGAAATTCCATTTACAACACTATATTATGAATGACTCTTGCTTCAAGTCAAAGCAACTTCACAAGCCTCTAAGATTATAAGGACTCCACAAACCTCAAGCATGTAGAGAGCCATACAAATTTGGCTTCCCAAGTCGTCACTTCACAATGCATCTACTTCTCTTTGAGCTCCAAAAATCAAAATCTGAGCTACACCAAACATTTGCCCATAGAAAAACACAGTTGAGTGGACAACACATGTTTATAAATGGATGCCTATCGACTATTTATGTAGGGACCCTTGACAAGCCAAAACAAAGTGGATATGGATACTGAAGACGATAAAACCGTCATCAACTATTCCACTTCAAGATAAAAAATCTACAAAGAAGAAAAACGTTAGATGGTATAGAAGACAAAAGTCCTTGCACCATAATCAATAATCAAGCCATAGTGCCTAGACCAAAATAGGTATGGTAACCCAAGCCTTGCAGTCTTACAAAACCAACAAACAGACTTTCCATCATAGAACAGGCAATACAATTACAAAATTTACTCTTTAAAAGGCTAATAAATGATTAAGAAGCCTCAACATTAACTAGCTTTGAGCACATTACTCAATTTCCTCTTCTTGCATAGCATATTGTTCTAGATTGCATTGCCATCAATCCCCTGATAAGGCCACACTACTAGGCCATGCATAGACACCGCTTTTTAACCCATGCACCACATTTCAGTCTTTAAGTAATGTCATCCAAGAGAATTCCAATCAAAAGGGGGGAGGTACACATGCAAAGCATATCATATGAAGAATAAATGAGTGCTTGGATATTGTAATAAGTGTGTTTTTTATATTTTTCTCTCATATTTGTCATGCAAATGAGCTCAATAGACCAGATTTCTATCATTAGGTAGTCTAATGAGAGTTTGAATGATTAGAGTATTAGGAAATAATGCTGAAAATTCTTCGAGCCAATATAATATTTTTGAGCTTAATTTTTTAATTTTTTTGGGTAATAATATCAAAAAATAAATTTTTAAAAATAAATATCACCAAAAAACTTGAAATCAAAATCAAAATCAAATATCAAATCTTTAAAGCAAGTACTTTGAGCATGGCCAACATAAAGAAATTTGAAAGTTGTCAAATTTGGGGCCTAACCAAATCGGGCACAAAAGAACAAAAGCATGACATGGAGCCATTGGTTGTTAAAATCACGTGTCGTTTGAGCCACAAGTAATGTAACTAGGACAATGGAGCCAATGGAGCAAAAAAAAAAAGGGTTGACCATCAGGTAAGTGGACATGATGTAAGGAAAGCACGGTCATTTTCACTGAACTTGAGTGTGTTGTTGCTGTGTGTGTGTGTGTGTGTGTGTGTGAGAGAGAGAGAGAGAGAGAGAGAGAGAGAGAGAGAGAGAGAGAGAGAGAGAGAGAGAGAGAGAGAGAGAGAGAGAGAGAGAGAGAGAGAGAGAGAGAGAGAGCTTGAGCTTTTGTGGCCATTTGATGCTTGCACATGTTTTGATTCTATATGAGCCATTGGGACCACCACCACCCTCAAGGCTTGACTTGTATGATCTTCTTAAGTAACCAAAGGCTTTTGTATGCTCAAATACCACATGCACTAGCTCTAGAGAGCACACAAATAAGGGACAAATAGTAGGAAACCCCACATGTTATGTGATGCATGAGAGGCTTAAAGCTCTCCAAACACAAATGATTGCAATCAGAGGCTCCTCTTGCAAATGCCTACGAGGCTGGATCCCTAGATTTGATGTAGGTGGAGGAGCATAGATCGCTATCCATGCACCTCTACATAGCAGGGGTAACAAAGGCCAATAGTAGCTTTATCAAGCAATGTAAAAATCCAAATATGAAAATGTTGGAACAAGAAAACCCTGCCACCAAGGAAAAAAAAATACGAGACTTAAGGGGTGACCACCGAGAAATGGGCAAGTAACTGACCCAACCCCCCAAAATTAGGAAAAGGTAGTACTGAGGTAACCTATAGGGCATAAAGATACATTAGGAAAATCTTGCTACCAAATTTAAATTTGATGGATCAAAATTCATATACCTCTCAAAAATGGGAATTTAAGGTCTAGATAGGTTTTGATAGTCCCTGCCTATAGTCTTCAGAGTTTTAAAGCATTTCGAGCTCATTCAGATTGAAAACCATTGAGTAGTTAATGAAGCAAGGATTTGCCTTTGCCTATTGAATGAATGTCGAGTGCCGCTTCATGATTGATCTTGAGTATATCTTCTAGAAATAGTAACTTTGCTATGATTCAAAACTCAAGGGGGTGTGGGCATTGATGTCGCTTGATAGCAATGTTGATGTTGTCATATCCCAAACTAACCAAGATGCCTTTATTGGGAGCTTTGAGATTTAATTGTTGATACACAGGAGGCTCAATGGTCAATCTAGATTAATTCATGACATTCATGCTAGCTCCCATATCCTTTAATGCCATTTCTAAATCCCATGTACTAGTTGAACATTAATTCTAGTACCTCTACCTCGTAGCCATTCTCTTGATGTTTGAATCACGTTAATGGGTGTTGGTGGTTGAGACATGGTTTGCCTTGACATTTGTGTGCTTGTGAGTGATTGAGATTTGTGCTTGAGATACAGTTTTTTTTCTTTGTGTGCTTCTTAAATCTTTTGTTGTTGTTCCATCCTTTGTTCTTTTGCAACATGAGCTTTGTCCAACATCTTTGACGTAAGAGGAAAGATATAATTTTTAAGTCTGCAACCACTAATCCAAGTAGAAATTTCTTTGCTATTTTATGTAGAAAGTTTGATGGCACCACTTAGTGATATAGCCTGAATCACAAAGGGTCCATAGCCTTGTTTTTTTGAATGTTTAAGCTTGTTGTTTCAAGGTCTTTACGAGGATGTAAACACCTACTAAAAAGTCCTTTCTTTTCATAAATTAATCTCATAAAACTCTTTCATGCATTGTTTTTGAGCATAAATGCTTGCAATTGCTCTGGCCTAGTTTCATCAAGCTTTTCAAGTTAATTTATCCTATCCAACAACTCATCTGTGTTCACTGTAATGCTTTTGCTACATGTAGTATATGAATTAATAAGTCCAAGGTCATTATGGCATTAAGCTCAAATACCATGTTAAACGGTGTCACTCTATATATCCATAAAGCCAAATGTAGCTTTTAATTCCAATCTGATCTTGACTGGTTTACATTTTTGGTGAGCACTATACACAAAATATTATTTGTGCTTTTGGCTTGAGGATCGTAGGGTGCTGATTTTTGGTGAATTATGATGATATTTCATAGATTTTCAATTAATTTTTTTAGGAAGTGGATTCCTTGATCACTCACCATTTCTCATATAAGAACTATGCAATAGTCCTTACATTTTTTTTCTGTGTCTTATAGGCACGCAGAGTTATTGGACACACAAAGTCAATTCCCCAGTTGGAAAAATCTCTTTCCCCAATCATAGACAACATTGATAGAGGGTGTATAGAGGTTCATACAATGATAGCATTTACACATTGATTTTTGAACTTTGATATCCCCCTCGACCTAGCATTGAGTGTCCCATGTCTAGTGATGTGTCCATGCTGAGTGAGTAGACTACGCCCATGCTAGAGACTCTACCTAGGTCATCTCTAAGATTCCTTTCACCTAGAGAGAATTTTCCATTGAGCAATCCCATAGATCATGATTCTAGAGAGATACATTCAAAGAGAGATACAATGGTAGATCCCTAGAGATCCAAGCCATGAGCTGAGGGAGAGATTCAATCCATGATATTTCCACAATACCCTTCATGTGTAGATATCATGCAGATGAGAGTTTTCCCATCATAGCTATTTGCAGATGATGATGCAAAAACCCCTTTCAAGGAAAATTCCCAGACATATTTGCAATATTAAATTGAAAAAGCCCAAATCTAATTTGCAACCTATGAATCTCTCTCTCGTTAGTGTAAAGTTGTAAACCATGGGAACTGGGCCTAAGGCCATTTTTGACAAACTGTAAGATTTCTACCTTTTTGGAATTAAAAAAAGGAGTTTTGATCTTTAATTGAGACCACTAGACCTACAAACTTGTAAACCCTTAACCTGAACATAGTTGAATTTGGTATTTTTAGAATCTTAAGCACAACTTTACTTCAAGTTGTACTTTAATTTGTGTTTTTTCGGAGAGCTGGTCTTCCCCACTTCAACCAATTTTTTTTGAGTCGAAGAGCCGGTCTTCCCCACTTCAACCATAAATTTTGGAGAGCTAGTCTTCCCCACTTCAGTCAAAAGTTACAAAGACCCTTAGGGATGCGTGAGAAAATCATTGTATCTTCTTGTGGAATCGAGTACGAACACACTTTTGGGATATTATATTTTAGAAAGAGCAACAACTTTGAGGTTATTTTGGGACGACCATTCATGCGTCAACTCAAAATGGTTCATGACTGTGGCTATAACTATCTCAACTCATGACATAAGGGTGTAGCAAAAAGGGTCAACACAAAGGATTATAGTCATCACAACGTAAACCGAACCTGAGTAGGAGACTTTGGTGTAACTACACATTCCAGAAAACAGATGCGTGCTTGGTTGATGAAGGGAGCATATATTTGGATGTGTGGATCATCGGAGTGTGGAAGCCTGAAAAATGAAGATTGTATCCTAGAGCGCTCGTTAGAGGATAGGTACTATGTAAAAGAGACATATTCAAAGGAGTTATTTGAACCCTTTGCATGGGAAAAAATACTAGCAACTCTACATGTTTGCATAAACAAGGTCACCCCCACAACATTTTGCGACAAAGATGGTTATGAGACATAATGACCTTCCAGATGGCAATGAAACAATTGATTGCAAACAAATAGCGGACAAAGTTTTTTCTCAAGATCGTAGTGATGATAATGGGGAAGAATTCCATGATTCATTGAGTGATGACTTAGGGAACGGTCTTGAAGAAAAGCTCTCCAATGGCTTAGAAAATGAAATGCACCAAAACAAAAAGAGCCAATCTTCTACGAGTTTCCTAACCAAAAATTGAGGTGAAAAAAGAGATATCAAATGAGACTAACAAGGAAGCAACAAAGTTATTTGAGAAGCCAATGCCAAGAATAAAGACCCAAATGACGCTTGTAGGAGCAGATGACTATGTTTGAGTCAAAATCACCAAAAAACCATTAAAATTAAGGAATTTTTGGGCACATCCAAAGAAGCAAAGCAAAAAGAAACCCAAGGACATAGCCAAAACATCAACCAGGATGTACTAAATGGAACAAAAAAATGAATACAAAAAGCAGAAATGGATGCTAAAAGAGGTTTAGGCGATTAGAATGAATAGTGAAGAGGATTCCAACATGGAAAAAATTGATGGCCCCTCTCACTACAAAAAGTACACCATCCAGGACCAAAAAATAGTGGTTCAATAACCAATGAAAGAACTCAAAGAATTGGGAACATCATATGATGAGCCTCAGAATGCAGAGAAAATTGACCTCATTGAACTAGGGGACACTACAAGAGGTACTTAATATTAGCGACGCTCGCAGTGCGACGTGTAAAGGGTGAGGATGCAAGAGAGCTACACAAGACAAGCACAAAGCACACAGAGATGGAAAGCTTCTTCTTCTTCTTCGCTCAGAAAAGAGAGTACTAAATGACTAAGTGCTAAAGCTGAAAAAGTAGCACATATGTACATGCGGTCACTAAGTGTGAACTCGCTAGAAGCGTACTAGGCTGGTACTATAAGTGTAGTCCAACTGTAGAATCACTGGAATAGATCCTCCGTGTCGGTCACCTAACGCGCCAGTGAGTAAATGCCGTAAGAGGCCAAGACCCGTAGTGGATGCCAGCTCAAGATGTAGAGCTCGACATCTCAACACGACACTCAAATGTGAAAACCCACGGCGTCGCTATAGGCATCGCTATGCACATCGCTAAATTATAAGTAACTTAGCGACACTCATAGCAACGCCTATAGCGACGGTGTTAGGGGTAAACAAATAAATGAGAGTGTCCAAAAACTCAGATCTTAGATCTGAGTTTTCGGCACACGGGCAAGTGAAGGTAACGCGCGCTCTCCCTCTCTCTCTCTTTCTTCTACACACACACACACACACACACACACACACACACACACACACACACACACACACACACACACACACACACACACACACACACACACACACACACACACACACACGAGGAGAGGAAGGAGAGACAAGTATGCTCCTTCCCTCTCCTCACTCTCATGTTCCCTTCCCCTCTTTCTCTCTCCCTCTCTCTCTTTCTCACACACACATTGTGTTTTTGAGAGAGAGAGAGAGAGAGAGAGAGAGAGAGAGAGAGAGAGAGAGCACATGCATAAACAAAAAAACGCACACACACATGCATAAACAAAGAATGCACATATACATTGAGAGAGCAAGAGAGAGAGAGAGAGAGAGAGAGAGAGAGAGAGAGAGAGAAGAAGAAGAAGAAGAAGAAGAAGAAGAAGAAGAAGAAGAAGAAGAGAGTCTTAACATCGTAGGAAACTATCCCAAGAGACCTTAAAGATCTAGTCGACGAGGAGTTGGACTCAAGACTTGTTATTCATGAGAGAAATGGCATAACCAATCTATCACACTTGGGTGATAGAAAAGTTATACCATTTTTCTCCTTTTATTGGCGTGCACACACACCCACACACCCACACACACCCGAGAAGAAGAGAGTTTAATTTAATGTTGTAGGAAACTAATTCAAGAGACCTTAAAGATCTAGCCAACGAGGAGTTGAACTGACACACGAGAAGAAGAGAGTTTTAACGTCGTAGGAAACTATCCCAAAAGACGTTAAAGATTAGGTTAGATAGACTTACGCTAGATTAGATTTAGGTTTATTTAAGTTAAATTAGATTAGATTTAGGTTTATTTTTAGTTAGATTTACGTTTGATTAGATTTAGGTTTATTTACGTTAGATTTAGATATACGTTATATTAGATTAGATTTAGGTTTATTTACGTTATTTACCTGTTATTGAAGAGGGAAATGGCATAACCCATCTACCACACTTGGGTGATAGAAAGGTTATACCATTTTCATCTTTTTATCGTTTAAGATAAAGTTAGATTTAGATTTATGTTAGACTAGATTTAGGTTTATTTAAGTTAGATTAGATTAGATTTAGGTTTATTTTGAGTACAACGAAGGATTATACTGCCTACGCATTTGAGAGTGGTGTCTCGGCCACTGTGTCGAAGATGCTTAGGAGTGACCCAAACACTGCGTCGGGGTCACCTAGACGCCTGGATGATGAGCATTCATCGAAAATGGTTGCTATAGTTCAAGGGAGGGACATGCCAAAGTGATACGCCTACCTCATCAATCATATGTCCGATGAGACCATTATGACCCCTGAGGGGAAGCAAGTGATGGGCCGCATACAACAATTGTGTAAACAGGTTTTTTGACACACTGTAGTCTGTCATGGTCTCTTGGAGGGATCAGGATAAAGCCTCTAAGGATTATCTTATTGCGACGCTGCATCGGGGATAATCCCATCTTGATGCAAACTCTTGCTGCGTCAGTTTGCTGCCACCATCTGCCTGGATTAGTCTTCCTCTCCTCCCTGATACATTTGATGATGCTTGGATGAGGAGACGCATGCGTGACTGCATGAATCATCGGAGGTTAGATGTACAGATGCCAGACTTGACTGGCATGAAAGAGAGGAGTGGAGGGGTATCAGGGAGGAGAGGACGACCAATCCAGAGAGGTGGTGGTAGCAAAGTGACGCAGCAAGAGTTTGCATCAAGACGGGATTATCCCATCACCTGGGGAGTGGCGGCTGGGCCAGCTTCGATGAGGATTTTGTCCCATCACCTGGGTCATGGATCGACGGGGTGGAGAGGTGAGAGTATTAAACTCTTGCATTGAAGTGTTTGTATATGTGAGGCCCATTCACATCTACACAGCTAGTAGCCCTATTGGTATGTCTTTTATCCTTCAATGGAGCAAATCACCACATGTTCAATTAGGTTAGATTTAAGATAAGATTCTGGATTGAGTTTTTATATTAGAGTCTACCTGTTAGGAAATAAGACGTAGCTAAATAGATAATTGAGTAGATTACTTAATGGAGAGAGACAAATCTACATACACGAGATTATAGAGTAGAGAGAGAGAGAGAGAGAGAGAGAGAGAGAGAGAGAGAGAGAGAGAGAGAGAGAGAGAGAGAGAGAGAGAGTACACACGATATACGTGGTTCACCCAATGTGGGCTACGTCCATGGGAAAGCAGCCACTCAATGGCTTTAGTACTTCAAAACAAGAAGTAGTTTACAAAGGGATTATACCCTTTTGGAGCTCCCGCCTTGCTTCACTCTCACCACCTCACACCCACCTTGTTGCATCAACTTCACACTATGAAATGTGTGTAGAAATGGCCTTCTTTTATAGGCCAAAGGGTTGCCCTCTCTTATGAGAGGCAGCCATGTGTAGCCGCCCTTGTGTGAATAAGTCCAAATCGGACCCTCCAATCCGCCCATGTGTGGCCGCCCTTGAGAAGACAAGTCCGCTTTTGAATTTGGCCACCGGCCACCGGCCATTGACTTCCGACCACCGGCCACCGGCCATTGACTACCGGCCACCGGCCAACCGACGGTTGTTTTTCGTCCACTTTCCGGCCGCCATCTAGCCATAGTATTCCGGCGAGGCCCCTAAAGTTGCCCCTGATTTTTGACTGTGAATTTTGGTTTCCGGTGAGTGATTTTCCTTCACGCACGATGGCTTCTCCTCATAATGGGGTCCTTACAAATGTGCGCTTTTACCACAGAAAATTACAAGGGTAAATCAGGCTCCATACTTAACACTACCTTCGAGATTATGGTAAAAAAATTAAAGTTAGATGAATGGTGAAAAAATCTACTGTGAAAAGATGTTAAGATGCTGGGAAATGCTATAGCTAGAAGAGGCAAAAGGGTTTTGTCCACTATATGCACTATCATGTAGACGTGGGTGTGTAGATTTCTTGTACCCACAAATATAGGCATTGATCAATAAAGATGAAATTATAACCCGGTGGTTCTGATCTCCGTGCACCTCTACACCGAGGTGTGCGAGGATTGGACATGACTAGAGAATGTGAGGTTGTTTACAATGTGAACAGAGAGAGAGAGAGAGAGAGAGAGAGAGAGAGAGAGAGAGAGAGAGAGAGAGAGAGAGATAAAAGACGAAGAATGTCAATAGAAGATTAAATTTTTTGTCCAGGTGATAATATTTTTACCCTCATTATGAGTAGTGACGAGGATGTGGGGCTGTCCAACCAAAACACCTATCTCTCAACGAGGATCTTATGTCCCTAAAGTTGCCCCTGATTTTTGACTGTGAAATTTGGTTTCTGGTGAGTGATTTTCCTTCACGCACGATGGCTTCTCCTCATAATGGGGGCCTTACAAATGTGCGCTTTTACCACAGAAAATTACAAGGGTAAATCAGGCTCTATACTTAACAATCTCCCACTTGGAGACTGATCTCCAAACCAAACCTGTGACTGCTTTCCATTCTAGCTTCTTATCCTTGAATGCCGATTGAAGATGAGCAAAAGCTCAACTTCTCCTTGTTGACCACCTTTGTAAACATGTCTGCAGGATTTTCACTTGTATGCACCTTTCCTAGCTTTAGCTGTCCCTCTTCCAAAAGAGTGCGTATGAAGTGATATCTCACCTCAATGTGCTTTGTCCTTGAATGAAAGGCTGAGTTCTTCGCAAGATGGATAGCGCTTTGGCTATCACTGTACAAGACACAATTGTCTTGTTTGAATCCAAGCTCTTCTAAGAATCTGTGAAGCCACATAATTTCTTTGCTAGCCTCCGTCATTGCTACATACTCTGCTTCCGTGGTAGAAAGTGAAACCACTTTCTGCAGCTTTGAAGCCCAGGTTACTGCTGTGCCTCCAACCGTGAACACATAGCCAGTAGTGCTCCTTCGAGTATCTTTGTCACTTGCCATATCTGTATCAGCATACCCTTCTAGAAAAAATATCAGTTCCTCCAAAATACAAAGCATTTGTTGTTGTCCCTTTTAGATACCTAAGTATCCACTTCATAGCTTGCCAATGCTCTTTACCTGGATTGTCCATGAACCTACTCACAACTCCCACTGCATGTGCAATGTCTGGCCTTGTCCAGACCATAGCATACATTAGAGAACCTACCGCTGCAGCATATGGAACTTTAGACATATAGGCTATCTCCTCTTGTGTCTTTGGACACATATCCTTTGTTAGTTTAAAGTGACCAGCCAAAGGTGTAGAAATTGGTTTTGCATTTTGCATTGCAAACCTTTCTAGTACCTTCTTGATGTAATCTTCTTGAGATAGCTTTATTGTCTTCTTCGTCCTGTCCCTAGATATTTTCATACCAAGTATCCTCTTTGCAGCACCTAAATCTTTCATTGAAAAAGATTTAGACAGTTCCTCTTTTAGGTCTTTGATGTCCTACATGTTAGCACTTGCAATCAACATGTCATCAACATACAACATTAGGATGATAAATTTCCCATCTCCCAAATTCTTCGTGTAGACGTAGTGATCCGAGTTGCATCTTGTGAATCCATGATCCAACATCCATCGATCAAACTTCACGTACCATTGTCTTGATGCTTGCTTTAAACCATACAAGCTCTTCTTTAATCTGCAAACCATTTTCTCCTTACCTTTTACTTCATACCCCTTTGGTTGAAGCATGTAGATTTCCTCCTCTAAGTCACCGAGGAATGCCGTATTTACATCCATTTGCTAGAGATTTAGATCATGAGCAGCCACAAGGCTTAAGACAAGGCTAATTGAGCTCATTTTTACAACAGGAGAAAATATTTCATTGAAGTCAATACCTTTCTTTTGAGAAAAACCTTTTACCACAAGCCTAGACTTGTACCTTTTCTTCCCACCTTCTTCTTCCTTCACCTTGTACACCCATTTGTTTTGAAGTGCCCACTTACCTTTAGGCAACTCAACCAATTCCCATGTTTGGTTACGATGTAGTGAGTCCATCTCCACTTGCATGCTCTTCGTCCATTCTTCTTTGGATTCATGTTGCATAGCTTCTTCGTATGATTCCAGATCTCCAGAATCTGAGATCAAGAGATGGTTGAAGGAAGGAACAAACCTTTCTGGAGGTCTACTTGCTCTTGTAGATCTTCGGGGAATAGGTTGAGGCTCCTCATTTGGTTGACGTTGTTGCACATTGTCACCGTTTGCAGTCCTTGAGTCTTCCCCGTCCTCAAGCTCCATGTATTCATCACCTGTTTGTTTTGTTTGATTTCTTTTCAAGTAATCTTTGTACTTATTTTGTTCGTTAAAAATTACATCCCTACTCCTTAAGATTTTACCATCTTCAGGATTCCATAGGCGATACCCAAAGTCACCTTCTCCATAGCCAATGAAGAAACACTTTTTAGACTTTGCATCTAGCTTTGATCTTAGGCTTCTATCTATGTGCATGAAAGCCTCACACCCAAACACTTTGAGAAATGCATAATTCACCGGTTTACCCGTCCATGCCTCTTCTAGAACTCCCCCATCCAATGTCCTTGAGGGTGACCAATTGATTAAGTACACAGACATACTTACAGCTTCCGCCCAAAGCTCAAGCGGTAGGCCTGCATGTAGCCGCATGCTTCGTGCCCGCTCCATGATTGTCCTGTTCATCCTTTTCGAAATACCATTTTGATGAGGTGTCCTTGGGGTTGTCCTTTGCCTCCGAATTCCATTGCTAGCACAAAAGCTTTCAAAAGCTTGGCTGCAATATTCACCTCCATTGTCGGATCTAAGGCATTTAACCTTGGTACCTGTTTGATTCTCCACACCTTTGAAATATGGAAAATACATCCGATTTATTCTTCATGACATAAACCCATGTTTTTCTAGTCGCATCGTCTATGAATGCTACATAGTACAATGAGCCACCAAGTGATGGTGTACTTGCACGACCCCAAACATCAGAATCGGAACCAACTCAAGTTTTTTATTTTTTCTTTCATTTCCTGATTTTTGAAATTTTACCCTCTTTTGTTTACCATAAACACAATCTTCACAGAACTCTAAGTCCACTTCTTTCAAACCTGATAGAAGCTTCTTTGTTTGAAGGATTTGCATTCCTTTGGCACTCATATGCCCAAGCCGGTAGTGCCACACTGCACTGTCAACTGCTGTTGTTGTTGCACAAGCTGAAGGTTGCGTGCTAACAATACACAAGTAAAGTGTACCGACCTTTTCTCCTTTGGCAACCACCAAAGATCCCTTTGAGATCTTCCACCGTTTGTTTCCGAATGCAATGTTGTGACCTTCATCATCCAATTATCCTGTAGAGATTAAATTTTTGCGAAGAGAAGGAACATGCCTAACATCTTTATGCTTCCATTCATTTCCGTTAGCAGTTTTGATAGAAACCGTACCTTTGCCGACAATCTCACAAGCTTCATCATCTCCCAAGTATACATACCCAAAATTACCTTTGGTGTAGTCTTGGAAATGTTTCTTGTGTGGTGTCGCATGGAATGAAGCCCCGGAATCTACTATCCGGGAATTAGACACATTGTCTAATGAGAGAATTAGAGCATCTTGCTCTACTTTACCTGCCACATTGGCCTCCGATGTTGGCTTATTGTCTTGAGACTCTGTCTCCTTCTTCTTCTTAGACCAACAATCCTTCTTGACGTGGCCCTTCTTGCCGCAGTTCCAACATTCAAGAACTGACTTTGTGCGTGACTTGCTCCGCGTTGAGCGATCATGACCCTTTTGGTTTTTGAACCTCTCCTTAGGCCTTCCTCTTGTTTCCACTGACAGTGCAGCACTTGATGATTCTCCTGTGCTTCTCCTTCGTATTTCCTTGCTTACGAGAACACCCACAACATCATCAAACTTAAGAGTATTTGTGCCAGAAATAGAATTACTTACAGCCATCACAAGGCTGTCCCAACTATCCGGTAGAGATGATAGTATAAGAAGAGCTCGCACTTCGTCTCATTGAAATTGATTTTCACTGATCGAAGTTGACTTATGTTTGTGTTAAAGTCATTTAGGTGTTCTGCAACTGAACCATTCTCTGCCATCTTTAGATTGAACAAGCGCTTCATAAGAAATACCTTATTGGATGCCGATGGTTTCTCGTAGAAGTCGTCAAGTGACTTCATCAAGTCCTCCGTGGTCTTCATCTCCGAAACATTGAAGGCAACCGTTGACGCCAAGCTTAACCGAATTGTTCCCAGTGCCTTTCGATCAAGGACAATCCATGCTTCATCTGCCATCGTTGCGGGCTTCTTTGCAAGACCGCCTAGTGGCAAATAGAGGTCCTTTTGGTAGAGATAGTCTTCAATCTGCATCTTCCAATGTTGGTAGTTTTTACCGTTGAACTTCTCAATCTTGAGCTTCCCTTCCTCCGCCATAACTCCCACGCAATTCAAGGAATCCTTTCCTTGAGATAATTTAGCTACAAGCAAACCTTGCTCTGATACCAGTTGTTAGGAAATAAGACGTAGATAAATAGATAATTGAGTAGATTACTTAATGGAGAGAGACATATCTACATACACGAGATTATAGAGTAGCGAGTAGAGAGAGAGAGAGAGAGAGAGAGAGAGAGAGAGAGAGAGAGAGAGAGAGAGAGAGAGAGAGAGAGAGAGAGTACACACGATATACATGGTTCACCCAATGTGGGCTACGTCCATGGAAAAGCAGCCGCTCAATGGCTTTAGTACTTCAAAACAAGAAGTAGTTTACAAAGGGATTATACCCTTTTGGAGCTCCCGCCTTGCTTCACTCTCACCACCTCACACTATGAAATGTGTGTAGAAATGGCCTTCTTTTATAGGCCAAAAGAGTTGTCTCTTATGAGAGGCAGTCATGTGTAGCCGCCCTTGTGTGAATAAGTCCAAATCGGACCCCCCAATCCGCCCATGTGTGGCCTCCCTTGAGAAGACAATTCGGCTTTTGAATTCGGCCACCGGCCATTGACTTCTGACCACCGGCCACCGACCAACCGACGGTTGTTTTCTGACCACTTTCCGGCCGCCGTCCGGCCATAATATTCCGGCGAAAAGGAATATTCCGGTGAGGCCCCTAAAGTTGCCCCTGATTTTTGACTATGAAAATTTTGGATTCCAGTGAGTGATTTTCCTTCAGGCACGATGGCTTCTCCTCATAATGGGGGCCTTACAAATGTGCGCTTTTACCACAGAAAATTACAAGGGTAAATCAGGCTCCATACTTAACACTACCTTCGAGATTACGGTAAAAAAATTAGAGTTAGACAAACAGTGAAAAAATCTACTGTGAAAAGATGTTAAGATGCTGGGAAATGCTACAGCTAGAGAAGAGGCAAAGGGGTTTTGTCCACTACATGCATTATCATGTGGACGTGGGTGTGTAGATATCTTGTACCCACAAATATAGGCATTGATCAATAAAGATGAGATTATAACCCGGTGATTCTGATCTCCGTGCACCTCTACACTGAGGTGTGCGAGGATTGGACATGACTAGAGAATGTGAGGTTGTTTACAGTATTTACAAAGAGAGAGAGAGAGAGAGAGAGAGAGAGAGAGAGAGAGAGAGAGAGAGAGAGAGAGAGAGAGAGAGAGAGAGAGAGAGAGAGAGAGAGATAAAAGACAAAGAATGTCAATAGAAGATTAAATTTGTTGTCTAGGTGATAATATTTTTACCCTCATTATGAGTAGTGACGAGGATGTGGGGCCGTCCAACCGAAACACCTATCTCTCAACGGGGATCTTATGTCCTTGTAATCAATGCAAGCATGCAATGCAATGGACAAGACGCATTTCTTTGCACCACGTTCGCGAATTTGGTGAGTTCGATCCATCTATTATAGATCGAGTTGTTGCCAATTATAACTCGTCGGACATACTGTTGTTTTTTATGTTGTGTAGATTGCTCAAAGAGCACATACTACCAGCTGATAATGTGATGCCAGATTCCCAAGAAGAAGCAACAAAGATTTTTCAAAACTTGGGGATGGATTAAAATTTGATCCATGCTTGTCCTAATGACTGCATTTTGTTCAGAGGGGAATACATAGACATGGAGAAGTGTCCGAAATGTGATTCCGAGAGATATCGAGTAGATCTACACGGAACAAAAATTCCACAAAAGGTTTTGCTACATTTTCCTCTGCTTCCTCACATCAAGCATTTCTTCGAATGTAAGTCCATGGCTGCCCTAGCATCATGGCATGACGAGAATAAATCTTCGGATGGTGTGCTACGGATTCTTGCAGATTGCGTAGCCTGGAAACATATAGATGAAACATGGTCGCATTTTGCCAAGGAAGATCAAAATTTGCGCTTTGGCCTGCTGGCTATGGATGGCGTAGATCCATTTGGTCAAAGATCAACATCTTACAGTGTATGGCCCATTGTCATCGTCAACTACAACATTCCCCCGTGGTTGACTACGAAGAAGGGGCACCTATGGCTAAGCTTGATTGTGTCGGGGCGATATAAACTGAAGAATATGGATGTGTATCTTCGTCCACTATTGAAAGAGCTACAACAATTGTGGATTGGCATAGAAGTGGTGGATATGAGCCAACACACAGGTCAACGGAATGCTTTGATCACAGGCATTCTAATGTGGACCATGCATGACTATCCCGGACTAACAGAATGCTCAGGTGATTTACACTCCTCACTCAAACACTGTAAATTTTGGTTTTTCTCAAGCTGATCTATTATCATGTGTATACATGCAGGGCTTCAAACAAGTGGATACAAAGCATGTGTCACATGTGGACCTAGACTGAATGCACGTAGGGCGCACTCATTGAAGAAGAAAATCTACGAAGGTCATCAAGCGTATCTTCTAGAGAATCATGTGTTACGCGATGGCTTTTTGGGAAGAGAACCACCAGGAATGTCTGCACAAGCATGGTTAGAGTAGAAGGAGATGTGTTATGACGGATTGGCCCCAAGGATGAAGAGACTATCTCTATGGTACGAGTTACCATATTGGACCCGACTCATGATCAATCACTAGGCTCGATCCAATGCACATATTCAAGAATGTGGGTAATCTACTATGGGACCATTTGACCGGCAAGAAAGATACTTTGGGAGCCAGGGTTGACCTTAGAAATGTGGATCGTATGGAGCAATATTGGCCGCAAACAGCGTCCGATGGATCGATAAAACTCCCTAAAGCACCATGGATTTTCACAGGAGCCCAAGAACGCAAAGTAAAAGAGACCATTCGATCTTTGTGGACCCCCACTGACGTAATGCACTCGCTTCGAACGTGTTTTACTAAAGAAGGAAAGCTTACCGGTTTGAAGTCACACGACTGGCATAAAATGTGTTAGGTATGTTCATAGTGGAATATATCATAGTGGGAATTGTGTAACAAATTCGTGTGTGGACTTTAATATCATTGCTGCACGTGTTTTGCAGTTTATTTTGCCGGTTGCCATTGAGGGATGTTTGTCTCTTGACGTCTGTAACACAATCTACAAACTTGCGAAGTTGGTGCAATGGATCTCACAAAAGGGGATCAACGTAGACTCCATACCATTCGCCAAACTAAACAGTACGGAGGTTGTGTGCATGTTTGAGAAACATTTTCCTACTATCATGCTAACCATTCAGGTGCATCTTCTTGTTCACATAGTTGATGAGGTGGAAATAGCTGGCACAGTACATTCCAGATGGATGTTATTTTTAGAACATTTCATGAAAACGCTTAAGGGATATGTGCGTCAGAAGGCACGTCCGGAGGGTAGCATGGCAGAAGGTTGGCTGGTATCAGAGTCCCTAGTGTACATTGGAGAGTGGCTAGACGGATTTGATAAAGCCCGGGACACGCTATGGTGAACCATAGATGATGAGCGCATATCTGGGATTGTCATGTGCAATCTCGGTGTTGAGAAGAAGATGACGGAAGATCTAGAGGCTAAAATCAACCGATTTTTCATGCTTCACAATCCAGTGATGCAAAAGTGGATTTCACAATATGAGGATGCAAAGCAAGAGCGACAAAGGGCACGAATCGAGTGGAGACGGGAAAGACGACCACCGATGCACTATCCAATGGGTTTGGAGAGCCTACCAACATTCATGAGCTTAAGATGGTTGCACAACCAATTGAAAAGCGCACAACAGTGCGGTGAAGAAGTGACTGAGGAAGAGTGAGAGTACTCTCGGGGTTCCGCGACCAAGGTAAGTTTGGAATATACGACTAGTGACTTTCTAGATGTTTGAACGGCCACTCATAATCTTTGTTCGTTGTAGTATAAGTCATACATAGCAGCATGGTGTAAAGGTCAACATTTTAGGGTGGAACGGATCGACAAAAAGCGTTTTACTCAAGATTGTGGAATCATGGCAAAATTTGAACAGTATAGTCGATGGCGGTCCTCTGATGCAGATGCTGTGGTGGTGGAAGTCACTTACTTCGGCACGCTACAAGAGATTTTGAGGATCGATTATAGAGGATTTTTTGTCAACTTGTTCGACGTGCGATGGTTCAAGATAATCATGGAGGGTCACAACGCTACTGTGCATAGAGGAGAGTCTGGTTTTCTTGAGGTGGATTCAACTAAGAAATGGACTGACGTAAGAGATACTTTCGTACTACCCAAGCATTGTGAACAAGTAAGTATGTAAATAGTTAACATCTCATTTTAGAATTTATGTGTTTGGAAGCTCTCATGTAAGCTATGTGGCTCTGGCAGGTGATATTTCATCCTACAAAATTTGCATCAAACTGGTCGTACGTCATAGAGGTAGCCCCTCGTAGTGCACGAACGTATGAAGGCTACCATGTGCCAATCACAGCGGCATCAATGGAGGAGATCGGAGAAGATGCTCAGTCAGAAGCCGTTGAGGTGGTGCCAGACGAACATCAAGTTGCTACTCTCTATGGGATGCATGCAAAGGATCTACAAAATGAAACAGAGGATATCTGTTTAAACGGAGAGCTCTATACAGATATAGGAAGTTATGCTAAGCTATGCGAGGATGAGAGAGAGATCTCTTAAAGCCATAAATATTGTATTTGAACAATTTTGCTCCGTTTGTAAAAACTCTAGCTCTCTAAGTACCTTCCATGTTGTATAACGCTCTTTTGATTTTACGCTCACATCCTGGGCAACACATCCTGGGCAATCCATGGCCACATGCAGCTCCACCACCTGGTTTTTCAACTGCAAGATTTGATTGTGTGCTCTCTCTCTCTCT
Organism: Adiantum capillus-veneris; assembly: GCF_014529385.1. Taxonomy (NCBI): domain Eukaryota; kingdom Viridiplantae; phylum Streptophyta; class Polypodiopsida; order Polypodiales; family Pteridaceae; genus Adiantum; species Adiantum capillus-veneris. The sequence continues at coordinate 88,023,473 of NC_140943.1, read as the reverse complement.
CTCTCTCTCTCTCTCTCTCTCTCTCTCTCTCTCTCTCTCTCTCTCTCTCTCTCTCTCTCTCTTTCGATTTAAAATTCTGAGTTATCGACTTGCCTCTTCCATCACTCAAGTTGAATAGAAGAAGAACGCGTTCTGTTTTTGCTACTAGACTTTGAACATTCCAAAGCTACAAGCACCTTCAAGTTCTACGTCAAAAAAGAAATAGATGGTTGGGATTCTTGTACGATTCTACGTTTTGAACAGTTTTGCTCCATTTTACAATATATATTGTGTTCACGTGGATTTTTGTCCATTTATATTTATATGCGTCATTGCATCATTGTATTTAATGGTCTTTGCATCCACTCCATGTACGTATGCTCTAGGTATGTTCTCACAAGTAGGGACGACGAGCACTGCGCTCCGGGTACGATGGGGACTGAAGATGCAATCACGAAGGGAGTGATCTATCTCTGCTCATAGATGCGGCTCGTCTCACCGGTCGCTAGATCTAATTGATCAAGTGAAAGAGATGCTAAGAAGCACTACTACTGCTTACTTAGCATTTCTTTCACCAGATCAACTAGATTTAGTGGTGAAAGAGATGCTAAGAAGCACTACTACTGCTTCTTAGCGTCTCTTTCACATGATCAACTAGATTTAGTGGTGGGGCAAGCAACATCTATGAGCAGTTACGAACTTCCTTCGTGATTGTAGCTTCAGTCTCCATTGCACCCGAAGCGCAATGCTTTTACAATTTCACCCTCATTCAATGAAAAATCTCTACACAGGAATCCCTCCTCTCTCTCTCTCTCTCTCTCTCTCTCTCTCTCTCTCTCTATCTACTTGTACATGTTTTCTACTCCATTCATTCAATATTAAGTTTAAATGTTCGTGTGTTTAATGCAGGTATGGATGATGAGGAGTTTCTTTCTTCTTTGTCACCCCAGCAGAGACAGTCGTACGTGGAGTGTCATCGCTCTGGCGCACCATCACGGGTTCCTACTCCATCCGCATCTCCCTCTGTTTCGGAGCATTCAGTGCGCTCCGAAGCTTTGGTGTTGACGAGACGATCTTCACACTCGTCTAGGCACCGGCGCTCTAATGGTGGCGGTGGTGGTTGTTGTGGGGATGCCTCCGCCAATGCTTCGACACGCCTCGTGTTTGATGAGGCTCTTTACCCTCCTCTTCTTTGCCCACCCCAACACCAGCCACGGCATCGCCATCGACACCAAGTTTTGCATGGTTGATTGCCGTTCCTAGTGGCTACACACCACTAGCTACTCCTCGAGGAGTCACTCCAGTGGATACTCCTCGCTTCGGGGCTCATACTCCAGTGGAGACACCTGACGTCCGTACCCCTGTCGACACACCACTAGAGACCCCTGCCGGGACAGCCAGGTTCACACGTCAGTGTCGAGAGGGCTTGCCTTACTCCGTCAACTTCAGTGGCGGCATCATCTTGGATGATGAAGGCAAGAAGGTGATTTCGCGCATGCGCGGTCTTTGCTCTCAGGTGTTTAGACACTACATACTAAAAACCTGGAGTGAAGTACCGAATGATTTAAAAGATAGAGTCATGAAGCATAGACGAGTTTCCCGTTCCAACACGGGATGACCGCTTCAATGAAGACGTGATGAAGGTTCGAATGCGCGATACTGCAAGCACAAGCGTTCCAAAGTGCAAAAAGAAATCAAGCATGGGTGGAATAGACGAGATTGGCTGGCCAAAGAAGATTGGAAGAATGCGAAGAAAGCAGCACGCGAGAATCCCGACAAGTGGAAGCAACAAAAGGAGGTAGCCAGAGCGCGAGTAGAGGCAGAGAGCTTGCACCACTTGGGGAGCGGCGGGTGGGCATCATTTGAGGCCGATTTTGTAAGTGTTTTCTCATTGCTCTTTATGTTTGATAGTTTAGGGTTTAAGGGTTTTTAAATTCTAACATAATGGATTCTTTGTATGTTTTGACAGTGGGTCGATGATAGGACGTGATCCCACACCATACGAGCGCGAGTACGCAGGTAGAAATGGCTTAAACGCCCTGATGGACATTCTGAGTTCTCGCGACGGCATGGTTAGTATTAGGGTTTACTCTTTTCTATTCGTTGTATTGTTTTATAAACATTGCTATATGTTTATACTTACAAAAAGCTATCTTATTTTTTTTTTCAGAATCCGACAGATACGCCTCTTGGACGCGATGAGACGTCTGATTAGACGACGTCAGTTTAGCCGTAGCTAGATAGCATTAGTTTCTTTTTGTCATACCTTATGTATCATGAGACGACTTTTATACGTCCTTTTGAAAACCATGTATATTTTTTCAATAATGATAATGGTGTTGTAACTATTACATTTGCAAAGTTTAACAATCAAGTGATTTTGCCTATGATGTGTACAATTGTCATTGAATTACTTTCATCAATTCACGCTTGTGAGTTCTGTATCTTTATTTTGCAAACAATACGTACTATGGATGATGGAGTTAATGGTTATATTGTCTTGTGGGTGACTATTTTGGGTCTATATCTACCTTTGCACTTATTTTCAAAGGTGAATCAATTAATGAAACATTCAATATGGTTGATGGGTGGCAGGGCATTCAATGCCCTGCCACCAAAAGTTTTTCCTCTCGGGTGTCATTATGAATGTCGCTATATAAGGCTCTGCAGCGTCGCTATAAACGTCGCTATAGATGGCCTGCAAACGCCGTTATAATCGTCTCTATAGGTGTCTCTATATAGCAATGTTTATAGCGACTGTTATAGAGATGCTTCTAGCAATGTTCCCATATCGACATTGTTAGCGACGGTCTTAGCGACGCCGGGGGTTATAAGAACCCAATGTATTTCCGTCGCTAACAGCGTCACAAGAGCACACAACCTCTTGTAGTGGGAAGAACCGAGATGGACTTACATAGCCACGGTTCTCATGGAAGAGGAAGAGAAACTTTTGATAATAGCTACTCTCAAGCAATATAGAGATGTGTTTTCTTGGTCATACAAAGATCTTAAGGGAGTTGATCCGAGCATATGTCAACGTACGATACCCCTTAAGAGCAATGCTAACCTGCGCAAACAATGTCCCTATACTTATAATGCAATGTTTGTAAAGAAACTCAAAGAAGAGATAGATAGGCTTAAAGAGGTGGAGTTTATGTATGAGATAAAGCACCAGAGTGGGTGTCGCCAATTGTGGTAGTACTCGAAAAGAACAATAAATTGCAAGTGTGCATAAATCTCAAACAAGTGAACACAACCACAATAAGAGACAACTATCCCTTACCTATCACTGATCGTGTGATTGAGAGAGTTGCAAGAAGGGAAGCTTACAGATCTCTTGATGGTTTTTTAGGCTATAATCAGCTTACGATAAGGCTAGAGGATCAACACAAAATGACCTTTCTAACAGAATGGGACATATTTGCTTATCGGGTGATGCCGTTTGGTTTAACCAATGCTCTTGTCACATTTTGGATGTTGATGAGTCACGCATTCAAGAAATATCTAAGACAATTCTTAGAAATCTAGATGGACGACTTATGTGTGCATTCTCTAAGAAGAGTCGAACATGTCAAACACCTAAAAAAGATCTTTGAGAAGTGAAGAACTTATCGCATTTGTCTGAACCCTGAGAAATGTGTCTTCATGGTAAGGCAATGTAAGATTTTGGGACACATTGTGTCTAAAAATGGCATTTCCATAGATCTTGAGAAAATACAAGTAATTGTTGATGTTCCAAGACCCACCAAAGTTAGAGAAGTACAAGCCTTTATGCACAATTGCAGCTATTATCAATGGTTTATATACATGTATGCAGTTGTTCCAAAACCTCCCTATGCTCTCATCACAGAATTCGAGTGAAATGAAGAATGTGAGAAAGTGTTTCAACTATTGGAGAAGAGATTGATTTATACTCCAATTTTGAAAGCTCCTAATTTGAACAAGATCTTCCATGTCTATGTTGATGCATCAACATACGTGATCGGATGTAGCTTGGCACAACTTGGAGAGAACAATATGGATTTTCCAATCTGTTACTCCAGTAGACAATTCAATAGTCCAGAGAAAAATCACATAACCACAGAAAGAGAGGGATTGGAAATTTCTATGCCGTCAAAAAGTTTAGACAAGCTGCCTTCTCACAAACCAATGTATATTTTTTGTGGATCATCAAGCACTACTTAGTGAACATACCATGCAATACTGGTCATATAGTCCAATGGTTCATTATAATGCTAGAGTTTGATTTCACGGTAGTATTCAAGAAAGGGACTACTCATTAGAAAGCGGACCATTTATCTCGATTTATCCATGGGGAAGCACCTCTTGGGGTTGATGATGAATTGCTAGATTTGTATCCTTTCAACATATAGATGGTAGCGAGGTGGAGCAAACATGTGATTCCATTGATCACCATTAGTTCTCTACAGATTGAAAGGTAGACATTGATCATTGAGCAAACACGCTCGCTTGTGCTTATATTATGATGGCTATATAAGCAAGGAAAGGATGGAATAATTAGGCTATGTATAGAGCCATCTGATAAAGCATTGTACTTGAGACAAGCTCATGTACAAATGATGGGGCTCACAATGAAAAAATGCAAACGTATCAAAGATTGATGAGACTTGGGATGTATTGGCCTCATATGTAGAAAAGTGTCCATGACTACCTTAGTTCATGTGAAACTTGTGTCATCTAGAAGCCAATCAAACATGCTAGGCTGTTCAAGATAACAAAAGATCCCAAGTGGAGGAAATACATAGTGGACTACCTAGATCAGGGAGTCTTGCTAGCAAACATGAGCAGATCCACACTACGCTCAATCCAATGTGAAGCGGGAAACCATGTAATCATTGAAAATAACCTTTAAATCAAAGAGGGATCGACAACAACTTGAGAACCTGTGCCTTGAAGAACAAATACTTACCGATTCTTGAGCAAGAACATGCCGGATAGGCAGAGGATCACTTTCCAACTGACAAATTGACAAAATCAATACTTCTTGCAGAAATCTGGTGACCCACTTTGTACATGGATGTAGAGCAATATGTTAAATAATGTGACGATTGCAAATGAAGAAAAGTACCAACAATGAGACACAATGAAAGTCCAGTAAGATTAATGATGGGTGCAAGGGCTTTTGCCAAATGGGGGGTAGACTTTGTTGGACCTATCTCACCAACGACATCTTGACAATATATCATAGTTGCAAATATTATCTAATCAAATGGGTCAAAGATAAAGAGACACAAAAGAATGATGCTAGAATGATAGTGCACTTCTTGTATGAGCACATTTCCACTAGACATGGGCTTCCAATTGAGATATTGAGTGATCTGAGGACTCATTTCATCAATGATATGGTTGCCTACCTCTTGTGAGAATTCATGGTGCTTCATTCAAAATTAGCGCCATATCACCCTGAAGAAAATGGACAACCTGAGAGCACAAACAAAATTCTAATGCATGGTGCTCACAAAAATTGTAAAGGGATCAAGAGCCGATTGGGATCAAAAACTATACTCATCTCTATGGACATATAGTGTGGCATACAAAAGTCCACTGAATACGACACCCTTCAATTTTGTGTTTGGGATAAATGCCATCTTGCCTGTGGAATTCTTGATTCCTACACTACGTCTGCACAAGAATCAGGATGGAATGGACATGAGTTGTCTAAAAGACTTGAACAGATAACCAAGCTAGATGGAATGCAACTCAAAGATGTTTCAACCATATATGCACAAAAAAGAAAAATGAAAGAATTTTATGACGAACACGTGATCAACAAGGAGTTTCAAAAGGGAGACTATTATTAGTCTACACCTTGAACCAATACTCCAAGAAACTGAAAAAGCGAGGTAATGCCCCATTCGTGATCAATGATATATCACCAAGTGGCACCGTACAACTTGCGGCATTAGAGGGAGAGGAGATGCCTAACTCGATCAATGGTTTTGCAGATTGAACAAGTATCATCAACTTCTCACTAAGAAAACGTTGGAGAAGATTCATGAAGCCAAGGAATGGAAGCAGAAAGCTCAAGCAATACGAGTACAAGCAGAGGAGGAAGCCAGGTTGTGGATTCTAAAGCACAACAAATGACATAATGCTCTAAGTTGGCATCCTCCTCCTATTGAAGCAATACAGATTGAGCATAATTGTCTTGGAGGTATGGATGTACGTGCACTTACAAAGTTCGAGATTGGCATGATGATACTCTAAAGTACAACTTCAAGGACAAATCATATGGTACATCCTTGGCACAAAAAAATTACATTTGGAATGAAAAAACACAGTCCGGACAGTCAGACTTGGAAGGGCAAAAGCCAACCATCCAGCCGCAACCATCTACAAGCATCCATGGGAGAAAGGTCAAGCAACTTTGGGTTAAGAAATCCATCATGGACACCAATTTGCAAAAAATATGGATACCCAAAGCTGTACTTTTTAATCCACTTCCCGAATTAGCAAATCCAAGCTTCCAAAGAACTAGAACCACTCGACACAAGCCTCAGTGATGAATGAAATCTAAAAAGAAAACCAATGCTTCAACAAGTTCACCCCAGTACAAATGGATTTCCAAGTCCACATAAAAAAAGTCAACCACTGCCAAAGAACCATCCTAGCAATGGAGACCTAAACCATTCAATTGCCAACAATATCCAAAGTCTCTAAAACCAATCTTCAAGTGGGTACCCAAAAGCCAGTACAAGAAAACTCAACAACACACTAATTGTACTCATTAAACCAACCACCATCAAAGAACGTGCGATTTGTCTTCAGTAAATTTTGTTTGGAAAACATAGTTTAGATAAAACCTCAACAACAAAGACCACCGAAAAACACGTTCAATACCCACCTCTTGTACAATATAGTGTTATCCAATGTATCTCTTCCATAAGCATGAGAAATCAACACAAAAAGACAAACACATGGGATGGATAGCATCACAATGGAGCTTAAAAGAACAAGAGTACTATGCAGGTAACAGACAGATATGGGTACCAAAATTGTAGGTTAGAGCATTTGAAGTGAAATCAAGACCATCCCAGAAAGAAGGTCCACAAGGTATCAACCTCAACAATATCCTAGGATACCTAAGCAGAAGGTATACAATAGAACCACATCCAAAGATGCTAAAGTCTACCACAACTCTCAAGAGGATACAAAACAAAGATGGATCTCAAAGAATCTTTCTCTTGAACAAGGATTCTACATAGGTTATACAAAGATTTGGTTACCAGTCAACCACAAGCCAACTGCAACTACACCAGACCTACATGAAGATCTCAAGAGCTCAACAAGACCTAGAGCAAAGCAAAGTCAACAAAGGAGATACAAAGGTCCTCAAGAGATTCGGGGATAATTCAAGTTGTGTTTGATTAAGTGTTTTGCTTAGTACATGAAGCTTCCATCTTCATTGCACTAGCTAGTCTTGAAGGAACACAAAGAATTGTATTGTACAATGTCTCTCTTGATGGGAGAAACCATAATACAAAGCCTTTTGGAGGGGGGACCGGCTCCATGCAAATCTGGTCCTCAACTGTTGTCAATAGCTTAATTTCTCTCTCTTTTGAAAGTATTGTTGATGCTATCTAACTAGGTGTTATGCTTTTTGTTGCTCTCTCCACCCAAGCACTCTTGTAATTCTCATTAGGAATCTATTCTAATGAAATGCCCACTATGTTCATGCTAATTTCCGCTACACACAAGTTATTAGGCCATTAAATGTTACATTTCCACAAAAGACATCATATGCGTATGATGTCTCAAGTGCCAAATTAGAGGTGAAAACTCACATTTGAACTTATAGAAGTGTTTCCCATCACAAAATAAGCCTGGAGACCAAGTTTCATTCAATTTGGATCACTTTTTTCTTAGTTAACCTCCTAGGAAAGTTGCAAGCAACTAGACAAAAAAAAGAGTGATAGACCTATCTAAAAGTGTCAGAATCACAAACTAAGACTTGAAGTAATTAGAGTACATCAAGGAGAGTCTACAATTAAAGTTTGGAGCAATTATGAGTTAGGAGACATCATACGCGTATGAAGTCTCCAAGCATAGGTTAAGGCTAGACATGAACTTTGACCAATCAAAGGCCTTCCTTTTGACCCTAGAATCCCAAATATCGTTCTAAAACCAAATTTGGACACCTATAAGTGGTCCAAATTATGCATCTAGTGATGACACTTTGAAACTGCCAGAATTGACCTATAGAAAGATTGAATGCAATAGAAGATTATTTTGGCAATAACTTGAGCTTTTGATATTGGATTCAAAAAGTTTCTTTTACAAAACTAAGCTCGAGAGTAGATCTACAAGATTGAGTATGACCCCCTGAACAAAAATCAAAGACTTTTTTGGGTCATTCATTGTTGGTCAGTCTTCGAAAACGTCGTTTAAGGCCTCAAAGTTCATGCAAAAGTTAGGGGTGTCTAAAAGTGACTTTTAACTAACCAAAGCACTTGAAAACATTAAAATGAGTCTTCTTCCATTGAGCTAGTTTTGTTAAGCCTAGCAATCATGTCTGCTTTAGATTCAAACTCGGCTTATACAAGCGTGAATCCCAGTGTTAGAGGAGCATCCACGCCAATAATGCATCTTCCAAACTTGTAGTTGATAAACACCAATTTATTTGAGATAGTTTGGATGAGATTTCATGAGAGTGAAGGACTATATACATACTTAGAGCCATAATCAAAAGATCTGACGAAGTACAAGCTCTTATATGTCTATACATACGGAGTCCATTGTCAATGGAAATCTATAGTTGTTGATAGGTATGAACAAGAATACATAGCTGTAGAAAGAAAAAATCCACAAATTGCATTGGAAATAGGTAGACATTTGGTCAATGAAGTACCATAGATACCCCCACCAAACATGCAAGTTTTTACAAGTTCCAAAAAGAGAGCCACATGGATTCCCTTCTAGAGCAATAACAAGAGATGAAATGATCGCAGAGATGGAAGAAATGCCTCCTCAAGTGAATATACCTAATGGAACAACCTCCAATATTACAACCAATCCCTTCAAAGAAGAACCTAGCCATAGTAGAAGGCCTCAAGCGAGATATCATGTAGTGACTTTCAAAAGAGTAATTAGAGTAGAGGAAGTTTCGTTTTTTGCAACACAATTTGCAGGATTCGTACTGACTCTAGAAGATGGTGCAACTACATGGTTTGAATCAGTGGAAAGATGGTATTTTTGTTACCATCATATACATGTGGTAGTGATGTGTGTGAAGACACTAGGATCGTCGGGGCATTTTTCCCTCTTTAGGAGGTTTTCCCCCCGTGCATTGTATATACGCCCATCACTCTAGGGCTATCTATCTTTCCATTGCACATTAAGTAAGACACTCTATGTTGTGTGCCTTGATCTTCCTTCATCTTCTCCAAGGTGTACGCGTTTCCTTGCAACCCTAATTCCAACAATCGGTATCAGAGTAGGTTACATCCTCTCGGGCTTAGTCGCCAATAGCTCTAGCACACCAGCTCACTCTCTTTGATTTCTGTGGTGAGATTTGGTGAGCGTTCATATGCCAACAAAAATTTGAGGTGTAATTGAAGAGCTCAGTCTGCTCGAATTTCTGATTCAGGCTAATTTTGACCTCCATTTCCACTACAACCAGGTCTACATAGCTATTTTATCATTTTGTGCAAAATTTGTGTCAGTGTCAATTCTTGCATAATAGGTCCCATATAGTCTACTGCGGGTTGTACTATATAGCACGTGTTAGTCGCACTCAGTTTCTCCTCATTTTGGGCAATTTTCACATGAGGTGCATGCATTTTTCATGGCTGACAACAACACAGATGTTTGCTCTGCTGAGGAAAAACTGGATGGGGACAATTATCCTATGTGGGCTTACATGATGCAACATGTACTTGTGTCAAAGGGAGTTGAGCATTGATGTACGTCTTGGTAGTGTGGATGCAGGCGATGTTGAGGATGCTTCAGGTTTTACTGCCAGGGTTGCTACTGTCAGAGAAGTTTTGCCTACGGTTGATCAGTCATCACTGGGATGCAAGAGATGTGGAGGCTCATACATTGATTGCATTGTGCGTGAAGCGCACTATCACTCCTCACATTCGTTTAACAAAATTTGCAAAATAGGCTTGGGATATTCTAGCAAGTCTTTATGCAAACCGCAATGTGGCTAAAATGGATTTGCTGCATGAAGAGCTGGAATTGAAGATTATGCATGAGGAAGATGAAATGGACACTTTCTTTGCTAGTTTCAAGGATGTTAATGAGCAACTAATTTCTGCAGAAGAAGTCATTTTTGATAGTTCACTTGTGCAGACTGTTCTTGATGCTTTGCTAGATTCTTACCAGACTTTTGCTAGTACGTGGAGACTTATGACCCAAGGAAATCCTAAAGTTGTCAAGTTTGATGCATTATGCACATTGTTGTTGCAAGAGTCACTTTAAAAAAAAAAAACAACCCATTACACCTCATTAGATCATCATTAATCCACTCTTAATCTCGTCATTAGTCTTCTACAAGCTCTACACGACAAAAGGACAAGATAGCTAGCTTATGCAACTAAAACTAGTCTATTTATACATGTTTTTAATTTTCTGTTCCAAAACAGAGAATTAAAACCTCATTTTCATCCCTCTAAATCATTGTTCGAGGCTACCTTAAGCTATTCCTAAGCTTGAGCTACAAGGGCGTTCAATTTGGGCACCATCTACATCGATTTCGGGAGGAAAAGAGCTCATTTCGAAGGCTGTTTTTCTTCAACAAGGACTCAACTTCAAATCAGAGAATTAATTCTCTGTTTTGCACTCATTTTCAGCTTCGTTCATCAAGGGAGAGCTTCTACAAATCATCTCGACACATTGGTATACTTCAAGGCACACCTCGGTAACATTTGAAGCTAATTTGTGCATGTTTTAAGCCTTTATTCTTCATTACCGCATACATTGCTTTTGTAAAAGGGTAGACACCATTTCGAGAGTCTCAAAATAGGACCCCCTTGCTTACATTATCTAGTATACACTATGGGTAATAACGACATATCTATCTTTAATGGAATTGGCTTCCATACATGGCAATTCAAGCTTAAAGGCTACCTAATGAAGAAGGGTTTATGGAGTATAATCACTAGCGAAGGGGGGGATAACCTAATGTCTGCACAACAAAGAGAACGTCACCAAAAGGAAGAGAAAGCTTTAAATATTCTACTCACTAGTGTTGCGGATGAGATTGTTCATCACTTAGATCAAGCCACTTCCGCTAAAGATGCACGGGATACTCTTGAAAGAACATTTGGGGCTAAGGGAAAGCACTCTAAAATCTCTCTCAAGATGCAATTATATGCACTCACTATGCATGAGAATGAAACTCTTTCAAGTATGGTCAATAGGCTTAAGGGGTGAAAGCATGAATAGGTGGAAAGCTATATATGTGATATAATTAAATAGCATAGCATGACATTGGGGGTGTGGTCACTAGTGCCATATTTCAGACGTCCAAATTTGTATTCTAAAAAATGTTTTACTAAAAAATTCAGCCTTCACACACCCACTGTGTTTCATGAGTAGTTGGCAGTTTCAAAAACCGTGCCCCCCGACCCCCCGCCTCTCTCTCTCTCTCTCTCACACGCACGTGCTCAAGGTCTACTGTGCTTAGAGCTTCTACTGTGCAAGCTTGGTTGCTTCAAGGACGATTGCAGTAACTGGCCTCTTCTCTTCGAGGTATGTCTCTCCCATTGAACATGTACGCTCTCTACTGCTTGAGCACGCGCGCCCCACCTGGGATCATTTAGCTACATTAAGCTGCATTTGGAGCTGCATGAGTGCCACACCTTCCTCATTTGCAGCAAGAGGCGAGCTCCAGAGGTAATTTTCTAGTCCACAAGCTGCATGCAATCTTGGGGCAAATCCCATAGCACATCACCTTGAATTCCCTGCTTACAAGAGCAGGCCCATGAAGTTCTTGTTTCTTTTTAGCAGGGATGATAAGCGAGGGCACACCACGTCTCATGAGTTCATTGGATGATGTGCAGGTATATCACTTGAGACTGCATCATGGCACCTTCCTCAAAGCATCCGATTCAAGCAAGCAGCAGTCTAGTTAGGAACATTGAACCACCTCTGCATACGAAGTTTTGTCGTCTTGCCGAGGAATTTCATATGGAGCGTGGATTTCCATTGGAGGGAGTTGATCCGTGTAGCTTGACAGGAAACAATGACATCTCTGAGGAGGACTGGGAAGCTGTCTTTATATGCCCAAATCCTGTTCCGGGTAGCCAGAAGAAAGTGAAGGCATACCATGCTCGGTCGGAGTTCTTTCAAAAGCTTGTGTGGAGACACTGGGATGTCTACCAGGAGGGTCCCTTCATGTATGAAGTAGGGACTCAATTTGCAAAGGCCTTTGCATTGGAAAACTGCAGTGAATTTGGCAAACATCAAATTTCTTGGGCTATCTTTACAGAGAGGGCAATGAGAGCCTCAGAAGAAAGACACAACTTGCAAAACAAGATCAAGAGGTGGGAAGAGCAGATGAGTGGTAGAGGGAGAGGTTCCAAAACCACTGCTGCCTCTACCAGATCATCATTGAAAATAGAAGGTACGTCTGTACCATTGTCAAGAGTGCCTACAGGAGGATGCCTTGTACAATTGGCAGAGGAGGATAGTAGGGCACTTGCAAAAATGAAGAATATTGCAGAGGGCAGATTGCAAGACTATAAGTCAAGACTTGAGGGTGCAAAGAAGCAGGTAGAGGATCAGGTCAGAGAATTGCATAGGGCTGAGGGTGCTCAAAGCTCAAACACTTTGGCCATAAAGTTGCAAATGGAGATTGATTGAGTGCAAGACCCTGTAGCTCGACAACGCGTGATTGATTTGATTGGACAGTTTTCGAGTACTACTAGAGAGAACGTTGCTGAATTAGAAGCCAATGTGGCTAAAGCAAAGGTGCATACCCTCCTACATGTGCTTCACTTTGTTTTGGAGTATGTGGTTCACTTCCATGTGGTTATGTGGTTAGAGTGTTATGGATTGTATGGTTATGTACTGTATGAGCATATTCTAGTTCTGCTATGTGCTATATAGCACAAAATATGTGCTATATGGCCACAACATAGCCATCATCTTCATGGAGTGGGTGGTTATATGCTATGTGCTATGTGCTATGTGCTATGTGGTCACAACATAGCCATCATCTTCATGGAGTGGGTGGTTATATGCTATGTGTGGTTATGTGCTATGTGCTTTATAGTTCAATCTAGGTGCATCATGCTCACAATAGTACCCTCATCTATTTGGAATGTGTGTGATTCTATGCTATGTGCTTTGTGTGGTTATGTGCTATGTGATACATAGCACAATGGACATGTGTAATATGTGCTATATAGTATACCTGTATGCTATATGCTCACAGTATAGCCCTAAAGTGTGTGTTAAATATTGATATGTGCTACATAGCACAATCTTTTTATGTGCTATGTGATAAATAGCACATTTTGTGTGTTATATGTTCACAATATAGCCCTGGAGTGTGTGGAATAGTGAATTGTGCTATATAGCACAATCTCTATTTTTGCTATGTGCTACATAGCACATCACTAATTGTGATATGTGCTACATAGCACAATATTTGTGCTATATGCTATGTGCTATGTCTCATATAGCCCATTGCATATCATATACCCAACAAGATTGTGCTATATAGCATATATAGAGAAAATGTTTGGGCTATATATGGTATTTTAAAAAGTCTCTCTGTTATGATCTACAGTGCATACTCTATGTAGCACTTATAGCACATTATACTTGGACTGTGCTATGTGCTATATAGCACAGTGCATATCATATACCACATGAAGCTTGTGTTTATAGCATATAGAGTAAGTGCTTGTCTTATATGTGGTATTGCAAATAAGGGATAAGATTCACGCTGCATATTCTTTTCAGCAATCTGCTTTTGTTGGGTTATTGAGACTTAAATTAGATGTGTTGTCTTCTTTGTTTCACAGGTACTACTTGCAGAAGTAGAGACCAACATAGCACAAGAATCAGAGCACTTTAAATTTTGTGTTACCATGGAGAGGACTTCACATAACGTGGGAGCCAGTTTGATGAAGCCTTTTCCTCCTGTGGATTTTAAGCAGAGCATTAGCGAGGTGGCACTTAATGGGTTCTACCATTGTGTAGGATGTGGATTCCCGTTCGATGCCAGAAGCTTGGATGTATTCTCCCTGCCTTGCACCCATGTGTATCATATGCTATGCTTCGCGCATGTATGTAGGGACTATGGCTATTGTGTTGCACTAGATTGCAACATGTCTATTCCCCCTAGAGCTAAGCATATGATTGGTCTGAAGGTGAAGAGTGAGATGAAAGAATCAAGTGCAGGTAGTCACTGTGTCACTACTATTGCAGGCCCACTTTCCATTGGTAGTTTAAACTCTTGCATTTAATGAAATAATTTGCAGGTACAAACATTGCAGCAGAGACCTGTATACAAGAATCATTGAGGACAAAAACAAAGAGAGTCTCTACGCAAGCCACTGGTAGGTACCAAAATCAGTATTTATGTGTGTATTTTGGGATACTCCAAGTGAGACTTTGTAAATAGCTTGATTTGTAGAACAATCATCGCATGCTTGCTCCAACAAGATGATGCATTCCAGAAGGAAGAATGACCTGATTACCCCAGGGATGCAGCCAGGCCTTGAAGCGGAGTCTACCCGCGGGATGCAGCCAGCCCTTGAAGCGGAGTCTGCCGTAGGGGATGCAATACGTGGAGTAGTTGAAGACATCTTGATGGCAAAGTCTTCTGCAGTCAAATCACCCAGGAAACAACAAACTCCAAGAAGGCTGTTGCGTTCTCCGTTAAGTGCCAAAGCATCACCAAGTGTGGACACTAGAGATGATGCATCAGATGAGGCAGTTGCAGATGCGGTGAAAGCAACACCCCCTCCAGCGGGGAAGAAGCCAACACCAAAGCGCAAGAAATCGACTCCCAAGAACTTAGGTGGAAGTCCCACAATGGATATACCTCTTGATTCATTTAGGAAGAGAAAGAAACCAAATGCAAAGCAATGAGTGTGTTTTTTTTGTAACTTCATGCAATTAGAAGATGTCTTTAGAAGGCATGTGCAATCCATTGCACCCCTATTGTATCCATGCTCATTGATGAATCAAGTGTTGGAATTTGTTAGTGACATGTCTCTTAATTCTTTGCATCGAGTAGTTGCAAACTATTTGATTTATTTTCTGTACATGTTTAGTAATATGTTTCTACTTTCTCTTGTCGTAGATAATCAAGAAGCTGAAAAAAGAGGAGCTTGCATGAGACGCACTCGCTCTTCAGGGTTTCTAGATGAGGGGTCTGTAGGTTCACTGACTCAATCTTATCCTGTGAAGAATCCAAGAAGGGGTGCTACAGCTTCCAGGGGTGTTACAGGCAAAACAAAAGTGCCTTTTGATACAATTGAGGGGTCTGTAGGTTCACTGGCTCAGTCTTATCCTGTGAAGAATCCAAGAGGGGGTGCTACAGCTTCTAGGGGGGTTACATGCAAAAAAAAAGAGTCTTTTGATACAGTTGATCCCTGCACACCTACTAGTACTGCTGAATTTGTTCCAAATGTGCCTAATGCAATTGATGTGCAGGTTGTGCATGATGATGTGCATACATATGTTGACCGTGCTAAACTTGAAAAGGGTACATTACCCACCCCCACCACAGCTGAATCTGGCACAGATGCCATTGATGATGCTATGGTAGTTGATGCCTACACAGATGCCATTGTTGATGCTATGGTAGTTGATGCCTGCACAAATGACATTGTGGATGCTATGGAAGTTGATGCTCGCACAGATGCTGTTGCTGATGGAAATGTTAATGATGGTGGAACAAAAAGTATTGTTCATGCTGTTATAGATGCCCTTCTTGATGCAGTTGTGGCTATGGGTACAAATGCCACTGTTGAATCTGGCATAGATGCCATTGATGATGCTACCACAATTGATGCCTGCACAGATGCCATTGCTGATGCTACGGTAGTTGATGCCTGCACAAATGACATTGTGGATGCTATGGAAGTTGATGCTAGCACAGATGCTGCTACTGATGGCAATGTTAATGATGGTGGAACAGAAAGTATTGTTTATGCTGGCATGGATGCCCTTCTTGATGCAGTTATTCCTACGGGTACAGATGCCACTGTTGAGGATACCAGAGGTATGGGTGAGGAGGTCCTCATTGAGAGAGAAGCTGGAACATGTGAGGCAGTGGGTGCAAGTGATCTCACAGCTCAAGCCCAGGTGGTCTGTCCAAGTGATGCAGCTGATGACATTGTTGATGCAGAGGAGACAAAGGGTACAAATGCCGCTGTTGAAGATATGGGAGTCTTGGGTGAGGAGGACCTCACTAAGAGAGTACCTGGAATAGGCTCAGCAGTGGGTAACGGTGATGTCGCGGATTTTGCCGACACAATTGAGGCATACGACAGAGCAGTTCAATCGGGAGAGGCAATGGGAGAAGTTCTCGTGGCTGCTACGGACATGAAAGAGGCAAATACACATAATACAACTGAGGCATGTATAGAGAAAAACAATGAGGTAGGGAAAGGCGCAGAGGTGCCCATTGATAGAGTAGCTCAATCGGGAGAGGCAATGGGAGAACATTTCATGGCTGCTATGGACACGAAAGAGGCAGTTGCACATGATACAACTGAATCTTGTACAGATCCCACTGTTGGGAATACCAAAGGTAAAAGTCCAGAGGTCCCTATGGGTCGAGCGGCTGCTACAGATACAGATGAGGCAGGTACAAAGAATGCTGATAAAGAGGCCAAAAATGGACATGAATATGAGAGGCAAGAGAGGCCGTGTCTTGTGGTAATGCCAGTACAGATTGTTGCACTGCCTCCTGCGTCTTTTGAGGACAAGAAGAGAAGGGACAATTTATGCATCATACTGGATGTGAATGGGCTTCTCATAAGGAGGTATAAGGTCTCCTTCTACAAAGGAATAGTGAGAAGCAGTATTCCTGATTGGGCAAGATCAAGGTATCATGTAGTCACTGCGCCAAATGCTACAGGAAAGATGCAATTTGAATATGTGGTCAGACCCAATGCATCAATCTTTTTGCATGCAATGCTGCAAAGAGCACAAGTTGCACTATGGAGCTGCATGACCCAGGACAATCTAGCACTTGCTTTGAGTGCATGCTTTCCTAGGCTGAACAAACAACATTTCCTCGATATTATCAGTCAAGAGGGGTGTAGAGAGGCGAGCTTCAATCTAAATGAAGTTCCTGGGATCCCTCCATGTAGAGATAACGCAAAGCCCATATTTTTCAAGTGTTTGAAAGACTTTTGGAAGCACCATCCTAAGTTCAACTCTGATAATACACTGGTGGTGGATGACACACTCTACAAGTGTCTGCTCAACCCTCCCGGGACTTGAGTCTGTCCTACTTCATTGGAACCAGCAGATATTTGTCAGTCCCCAATTTACCTGGTTAGCACATTGTTCCCTTGGTTAGTCAAGTGGACAGTCTCACCCAGCCCTAATGCTTATGCAAAGATGAACCAGTTTGAAAATCCTTCGGACAATGTGTCTGCTTGTGTCATCAGCCACTATAGAAGTCAACGAGAAGTATGTAAGGAAGGTTGATTGTGGTCACGGAATCATGTATACAGCATTTTGTGCACTGAATGTACTTGCGATTACTATACAAAAAATTGACCTGTTCAAAGTTCTCTAAACTTAATGATTGAATGATGTAATTTTATTTTGGTGATATGATGTAATTTATTTTGCTGATATGATGTTGTCATACTCTGATAGAGTCCTGCTACATGGCACACATAATAGCATAGACAGGACCATCGGGCTATTATTACACATAGTTATGCTATATAGCACTCATACTGCAAGAAATACTATGAAATAATAGCATAGATAGGGAGATTGGCCTCTTATTACACACACTTACACTATATGGCACACATAGTGCTCTCAATATGTAATATAGCTCTTTCACATACCACACATCATATCATAGACAGGAACATTGTGCTATGTGATACACACACTTTTACTGTGTAGCACACATGTTGCTATCTTACTACAATAGAGTCCTTTTATAGCATAGACAGGGACATTGGGCTATTATTACACACACTTGTACAATATAGCACACATAATAGCGTAGGTAGAGACAATGGACTATCTTGACACATTACTTGGCTACATATCACATATAGTAGCATGTACACAACTCCATAACACCCAATGGGTAGCTATTCATAAGAGTGAGATGATTGTAAGAATGAGACATGTTTACTTGAAATTCATCAAGAAAGTGAATGGGATGCTCTTGATAATGTTTTCTTCCCAATCGTTTCCGACAAATATCTTGGCTAAATTTTTTCAAGGTGCAACATGTTCACAATAGTAACCTCATTATCTGAAATGCGTGTGATTCTATGCTATGTGCTCTGTGTGGTTGTGTGCTATGTGATGCATAGCACAATGGACATGTGTAAGGAGGTACTAAATGGTGAAGGCTATATAGAACATAATATAAGCCTATTAAATAGGTATCATGCTGCTTCATAGGGCATGGCATTGTAAATGGTTTCATGTAGTTCCGGAGATAAATAATATGTCTTTGAGGTAGCATCTACCAAAGGCATGTCAAACTTGATTGCCCGAACAAGGTGAGAGTACACGTTAGTAACTCCCCTATCATCAAGTAGAGTGTAGTGATTTGGGTCCCCTCTTGCTGTTGATAATAACACCCTGTGACAACATAAGTGTTTTTATCACATTTGTTTTTCCACTTATCTCTTAAGATGCAATCTGTCATCCACTTTCTCTTTGTACATCTCAAAAGAAAGAACTCTACACCTTCTGCATTGCCAGCGTCTGCATTGACTGCAAAGTTATCACCTTCAGTGAGATACTCACTCAGCATATCCTGGGATCCCTCAAACATTGCAGCTTCATCTTCTGGTACCTCAGTCTCTTCTGCTACCTCAGAGAGTGGTTTCAATGCCTTATGTGTCCACTTCCCTGCATATGATTTGTTGGAACAAGTCCTCCAATGGCCCTTCATGCAAGAATCACAAAAACAAGAAATCCGCCTGGTCCTTAATTGAGTAGGATCATGACGACAAAAGCCTGAAATGCAATGGAGTGATCGAGATCCTCGTACTCTCTCACAACCCCATAGATTAGACCTGTCCACTTCTGTCTCTTTTACTAGCCAAAATTTCCTGTTTATAGTAGGACTTGCTTTAGTGGATTGTGCATAAGAGCTACATGCAGCATTGGACATTGTTCTCGTTAAAAATGCAACCACGTCTGCAGCTTGCCTAAGAACAACTCCATTACTCTTGAGTTGTTCATGTGTAAGGGCTCTCTTTATCACAGCGCCAGCGCCATCATGCTCCCCCTTGCCATGGCCAGAGCCAAAAAAATTCCATGTCATCTCTGTACCTGTTAGTTGGTAATATCTAGCAACAAAGTAAAATGGCCTTGCAGCCTTGAATTGCGAGGCTGCACCATCTGACCACACCCAGTGCTTCTTGAAATTCAGCCTCTGGTCTTTAAGCCACTGATCAAAAAGAAGAAAACAATGCTGGACAAATAGCGTATCATGTTGCCTATCATCGGAGATGTAGAAATGCATATGCTTGATAATATTGTCATCTTCGTTGTCATGCATGTACGTTATGTGAACAAGGATGGTGCATTGATGTGTATGCCAATGCATGGATTGTACTTCATTTTGCTCTTTGGACGAGTAACTTTCAGCAAAGTCTACTACAGATATAATGGTATCTGAAGGAAACACCTTCAAACATTCTCTGTATTGATGTGCCTGCCATCTGTAAGTGAAATTGTGTTCGATGAAGATTCTAATGTCGTCTTTTATCCTCCCTGTCAGCTCACTGAAAGCCACTTGTTTGAGTGAAAACATCTTTCTCTTACTTAGACCATGCTTAGTTTGAACTTTAATGTCCTCGAAGACTTGCAGTGGAATTGTCTTTGTCATCTCTGCAAGTTCTCGTGGACAAAGGCTGAGCTTTTCCACACCACAGTTTTTGCATTGGTCCATCAAGCAGGTGTGTTTATGGAACATATCCCCCTCAGCCTTTGTACATACGCATGATTCCCACAACTTCGTGATCCCTGAAAACGAGTGCTCAACGGCAAGACATTCTGCATTCACCCCATCTGATTTGCAAACATTGCATTTACATGTACATGACCTCCCATGAAAACCAAAAGCAGATGAGCGCATAACATTAAATGCATCTTTGAGATACATCAGTTTGATATGATAAACACAACAGCAAGTATTTCAAAAGCCTGTTCAACTGCACTCTGCCGCGTTCTGTTTTTTTTGGAAAGTGACTTTTGCAACAGCAATGTGCATAATGCATCAAACTTGACAACTTCTGGATTTCCTTGGGTCATCAGTCTCCAAGTACTAGCAAAAGTCTGGTAAGAATCTAATAAGGCATCAAGAATAGTCTGCACAAGGGAACTGTCTGAAATGACTTCACCTGCAGAAATAAGTTGCTCATTGATATCCTTGACACTAGCAAGAAAAGTGTTCATATCATCTTCCTCATGCATAATCTTCGACTCCAAGTCTTTACGTAGCAAAGCAATTTTAGCCTCATTGCGACTTGCACAAAGACCAGCCAAAATATCCCAATCCTGTTTTGTAGGTTTTGCTGACGAATGTGAGGAACAATGGTGTGCTTCACAGAAAACGCAATCAATGCATGAGCCTGCACATCCTTTACATACCAACGAGCTTCTTCTATCGTAGGCAAAACAACTCTAATAGCAGCAATCCTTGCAGCAAGACCTCCAACATCCTCAACATCGCCTACATCCTCAGACCAGGACGTACATCAATGCCCTGCACAATGTTCTAGACGCCCTTTGACACAAGAAAATGTTGCATCATATAAGCCCACATAGGGTAGTTGTCCCCATCCAATCTGTCCTCAATAGCAAACATCTTGAACACATCTGTGTTGTTGTCGGCCATGGTAAATGCTGCATCTGATGTGAAAACTGCCCGAAAATAAGAGAAACTGGAGCGATAACAACACGTGCTATATAGCACAAACCGTGGAAGACTATGAGGCACTTGTTATGCAAAAAACGGCACTGACAAAAATTCTGCACAAAATGAAGAAATAGCCTGTGCAGTATTGCTTGTAGTGGAAACGGAGGCCGAAATGAGCCCAAATCAAAAGTCGACCTGTGAACGCTTGCCAAAGCACACTGAAATAGGAGAAAGTGAGCATGCGTGTGCTGGAGCAGCTGGAATTGTACCAATTGTTGGAATTAGGGTTGCAGAGAAAGGCACACAGCTTGGAGAAGACGAAGGAAGCTCAAGGCACGCAATAGAGAGTGTGTTACTTAGTATGAAATGGAATGATAGATAGCTCTAGAGTGATGGGCGTATGTACAATGCTCGGGGGGAAAAACCTCCTAAAGAGGGAAAAAATGCCCCGGCGGTCCTAGTGTTCACACACATCACTACCACATGTATATGGTAACACCAACTCCTTGAACCGGATAAGAGGCATTGTTGGCACAAGTGACTAAATTCCCATGAGGGACAGACTCGAGAGAGGTAAACAATTCATGATGTGAGGTAATATTCTTTGTAGAACCAGTGTCAAAATACCACACATGTGAATCTGTAGCAACTGACAACAAGCATGCATCATGGACAACGGGATTGTAAGTGCACTCTGCGCTAAAAGCCCATTCTGCATCAACATCAGCAACACAGTCTTCTTTCATAGAAGACTCAACAATGGCTGCATTTGTAGTGGAACCAACATTTGCAATGGAACCACCCTCTTTCTTCTTAGCCTCTTTGGACTTCAACTTAGGACACGACTTGATCAAGTGATCATTAGCTTTACAATAATGGCAACACATATTCTTTTTGCCCTTATCACCAGAATGTCCAGACGAATTGCTGCCAGCAGAAGCATTAGGAACAGAAGTTTTGCCACTCGCAGCAGAACCATAAGAAGTGACTGCATTGCTGTTACCACCCATTCTTTAAGAAGCAATAAAAGCCTGTTCAACTCACGCTCCCTAGTTTTGTTTTTTCTGGAAAGTGACTCTTGCAACAACAATGTGCATAATGCATCAAACTTGACAACTTCTGGATTTCCTTGGGTCATCAGTCTCCAAGTACTAGCAAAAATCTGGTAGGAATCTGGTAGGAACCTGCAGAAATAAGTTGCTCATTGATATCCTTGACACCAGGAAGGAAAGTGTCCATATCCTCTTCCTCATGCATAATCTTCGAATCCAGCTCTTTACGCAGCAAAGCAATTTTAGCCTCATTGCGGCTTGCATAAAGACCTGCTAGAATATCCCAAGCCTGTTTTGCAGATTTTGCTGAACAAATGTGAGGAACAATGGTGCGCTTCATAGACAATGCAATCAATGCATGAGCCTGCGCATCCTTTACATCCCAACGAGCTTGTTCTATCGTAGGCAAAACAACTCTAATAGCAGCAATCCTTGTAGCAAGACCTGCAACATCCTCAACATCACCTACATCCTCAGAACCAGGACATACAGATCAATGCCCTGCACAATGTTCCAAATTCCCTTTGACACAAGAACAACTTGCATCATATAAGCCCACATAGGGTAGTTGTCCCCATCCATCCTGTCCTCAACAACAAACATCTTGAACACATTTGTGTTGTTGTCAGCCATGGCAAATGTTGTACCTGATGTGAAAACTACCCGAAAATAGGAGAAACAAAGCGCGAACAACACGTGCTACATAGCACAAACTGTAGAAGACTATAAGGCACCTGTTATGCAGAAAACAACACTGACAAAAATTCTGCACAAAATGACAAAATAGCCTGTGTAGTACTGTCTATAGTGGAAATGGAGGTCGAAATGAGCCCAAATCAAAAATATGAGCAGAATAAGCTCTATGAGCTTTTCCAAAATTCTTCTTGACCTGCGAACGTTTGCCAAAGCTCATCGAAATCGGAGAAAGTGAGTAGGCGTGTGCTGGATCAGCTCGCGACTAAGCCCGGGAGGACGCAACTTGCTCTGATATCGATTGTTGGAATTAGGGTTGCAGAGAAACTCACACAGTTTGGAGAAGATGAAGCAAGCTCAAGGCACACAATAGAGAGTGTGTTACTTAGTTTGCAATGGAAAGATAGATAGCCCTAGAGTGATGGGCGTATATACAATGCTCGGGGGAAAAAACCTCCTAAACAGAGAAAAAATGCCCCGGCGGTCCTAGTATGTTCACACACATCACTACCACATGTACATGGTAACACAACCTCACTAGAAGCGTGGCCAATTTTTCCACCCAAGTCCACGAAGCAACCATCGTTGTCCCCTCCAAGGTAGTGGAGTGCATGCAAGAACGCCGCTGACGGGAGGGACTAGCACTCTCTGTTCGCATCGGTGGTTTGCCCTCTACTTGGTGGGGGGAGGACGATACCTACACTTTGACTCTAGCCAATCTCAACCAGGCCATTCACCCAACCAGGATTGACCACGATGCCATCGAGAAGGTTCACCACAACAGTCGCACCAACCAAGGCATTCTTGTCTTCAAAAATAAAGATGCGTGCATCACGCTTCTACAACAATCGCGACTCCTCAAGGGCACTAAAATCTGGCTCAGTGAGGCCTTAACACCCGCTCAATTTAAATTCAAGAAGCAAGAGATTCAAAAAGTACGAGATGCACGAGCAATAGGAAAATGGTCCATGTGCTGAGGTGGCAAGGCTATCATTGAGGAGTTTCGGGTCCCAAAAACCCCCAAGCCATTTCCCTTACCCACTTCCTCTTTCCCTCCTAAGTGATATGTCACAATTTTGTTGTATCCACATTTAGTTATGCTCTCCATGTACTCCTTTACCAAGAGCCCTGGCAATGTATGTTCTCTTGGTTCCATAGGTCATATTTGTAATAAAATCTCTCTCTCTCTCTCTCTCTCTCTCTCTCTCTCTCTCTCTCTCTCTCTCTCTCTCTCTCTCTCTCTCTCTCTCTCTCTCTCTCTCTCTCTCTCTCTCTCTCTCTCGGAGAGGAGTATGAGGATGGTCTTCTCCATTTAGGGGGCGTTGGAGAGAATTTTTCCCGCCATCTTCGTGGAGCCATCTCCGTCGAGGTGGAAGGAGACTCATTTCTTTCTCATTCTTTCGGTGGGGGTTCTACCATTGAAACTTGGGTTCTCCTTTAAGAGATAGATGCCTCATCTAGTAGTAGAATATCGGAGAGAGTCCTCTTTTTCCCTTATTGGAGAGAGTCCTCCTTTGGAAGTCTCACCGGGAGCCTTTCTAGGTACTCTCTCTCCTTGGTGGGGAGTTTGGAGAATACCATGGGTGTACAATTGTTGTAGCACTTCACCTTGGAGGGATGGGTTGCCTAGGGCTTGTCGAAGCCTAGAAACAAGATAGTTTACAATCATAGGGGCATCATTAATTGCTTTTCGGTAGCAAAATCAAAGCTATCAACATTCATTTCAATCTCTTTTCCCTTGTCAACCATACTAGCAAGTTTTAGGTGTAAATTTTTACTTGTACTTTGGCACTTCAAGCCCTAGTTGCTACTCCTCTTTCCCTTCAAACATAAGCACTCAAGCATCTATACCCATGGTTCAAATATTATTAATTTCAAGGAATGGAAGAGAGGGTTTAATAGAGCCCTGTCAAGCTTCTAATAGCTCAATAATGGTTAAGCCATAGGCAAGTCCCATATGACTCCATTATTAAGACCATAGCTCTCGGCGGTATCCCCGTTAGCTGCATAAAGCATGCGTGCTTCAAGGATGAAAAATCCTTGTTCTACTTACTCGTTTGCAATTAATAACACCAACCATTTGTAGCAAGCTTGAGGAACTCTCTTCTTGAGCAAGAAAAGAGAAACCAATAGCTCTGATACCAATGTAACATTTAATGCACTAGTAACTTGTGTGTAGCACAAATTGATAACATAGTGAGCATTTCATTAAGAACAACTTCCTAATGAGCATAGAGAGAGTACTTAATTTGAGAAAGCAACAACGCAATTTACACCTAGATAGTTTGGCATAGACAATACTTGAAAAGAAAGAGAAATAGAAAAATTGACAACAGTTGAGGACCAGCTTTACATGGATCCGGTCCCCCCTCCAAAAAGGCTTTGTATTATAGATTCTCCCATCAAAGGAGAATTTTGTACAATACAATCTTTGTGTTCCTAAAACTCGTTGGTGCAATGAAGATGGAAGCTTCATGCACCAAATTATGCTTGAAAAACACACCTAGTGTCCCTAGACTTAGTCCCAAGACCTCACACCTTCAAAAATGGTGAGAGCTAGCAGGGAATGAGGAAAGATTGAGCGGAAGGAGATGTATCTCACGAGAAAGAAGTACTCTCCTCACATAATCACTCTAATAGCATAGCTTTGCTTAGTAATTAGCATGGTAGAGGAGATGCATGCCATTGAAGCTTGGCTCTTGGTTGGATTTGCATTCCATAGCCAAGATTTGTTGGTGTAAGCCTCTACTTCTCAATGCCCGGAGAAGGAGATGGAGTTCTTGCTGAACTATAAGCTGTGTGTGTGTAGCAAAGTGAGTTAGACTAAAAATCCCAACTCTCTCTCTACTTGGTTGACCCCTCTTTCTTGTTTCTCTTGCTGGCTTCCCATTGGTTCCTACAGGGCTTAGCCAATAACAAATAATAAGTGTCATAATAATCAATATCTAATTCTCCTAAATGATTTTCTCATATTAAACTGATCATTTAATGTGGGGAGGTACCAGGGGAGAAAAAGCTAGAATATTGGTTAAGCTAGCAGACTGGCCACAGTAGGGATCCAAAGGAGCGAAAATAGGGATCAAAAGGGGGTGCCATCTGCAAAAGAGCCATGTGAAACAATGGGCTAAAAAGACCCTAAGGTTCAGCCCATTAAGACTTCCAAAATGCTAAGGTTCCAAAATTCAAAGGTTGTGTCCAAAGGTCAATCCTAGGGAAAATTGGATGCTTAGTGTGTGTACAAAAGTCTTCTTTAAAGCCTACAAAGGAGGGGGCGAGCCCATTTAGTAGGGGATGAGAGAGAAAGCCACACACACACACAGGCTCCCTTTTCACAAAGGGAATTAGGGACACATGTCAGCTTCCTAGGCCAGATGCCCACAAGGTGTGCCCAATTCCTATTGGAAAACCCTTGAAGTGGACCAATGAGAATTAAGCTAGAGTAAATCTAGTTTAATTAATTTAAAAACGTTTAATAAAAGAAACCAATGAGAATTAAGTCTCCTAGAAGACTATTGGGCAGTCTCCCAAGGGGTCCAATGAGCATTCAGGAGCCCGATGGCTTGCCTGATTCCTATTGGCCAGGAGGCAAAGGGGTCCAATGAGAGTTTAGTTTAATTATTTAATTACCTAAAGCTCTCACAAAAGGGGAAAGGGGGACACATGTCAGAAGGCTATCACTTATGATGCTTAACACCCATTGGATTGACTTGGGGAGGTCCAATGAGTCAAAAGCCAGACCAATTTAGCAGGAAGGGCTCCCCAAGAGAGAGAGGGGACTGATTTTTTCTTGGCATTGACACACACACACACTCACACTTGACCATGTGTGAAGAAAGAATACTTTATCTCCTCCCAAGCTTTAATGGAGAGCTCATCACCTACTCCAAGCTTGTGAGATAGAATCCTACATCAACACTCTCTTGGCATGTGGATGCAAATCCAACCAAGAGCCAAGCTTCAATGCATGCTCATCTTCTCTACCAAGCTAATTACTAAGCTAAGCTATGCTAATATGAGTGATTATGTGAGGAGATGTACATCTTTCTCGTAAGATACTCCTTCTTCCTCTCAATCTACTCTCATACCCTGCTAGCTCTCACCATCTTCGAAGGTGTGTGAGGTCTTGGGTCTGAGAACGGGGATAATTCAAGTTGTGTTTGATTAAGTGTTTTGCTTAGTACATGAAGCTTCCATCTTCATTGCACTAGCTAGTCTTGAAGGAACACAAAGAGTTGTATTGTACAATGTCTCTCTTGATGGGAGAAACCATAATACAAAGCCTTTTGGAGGGGGGACCGGCTCCATGCAAATCCGGTCCTCAACTGTTGTCAATAGCTTAATTTCTCTCTCTTTTGAAAGTATTGTTGATGCTATCTAACTAGGTGTTATGATTTTTGTTGCTCTCTCCACCCAAGCACTCTTGTAATTCTCATTAGGAATCTATTCTAATGAAATTCCCACTATGGTCATGCTAATTTCAGCTACACACAAGTTATTAGGCCATTAAATGTTACATTGGTATCAGAGCTCAAGGTTTCTCTTTTCTTGCTCAAGATGGAGGGTCCTCAAGCTAGCTACAAATGGTTGGTATTATTAATTTTCTGTGAGTAAGTAGAATAGGGATTTTTCAACCTTGCAGTGCGCCTGCCTTTGTGCAGTTAACGGGGCATGACCATCGAGAGCTATGGTCTTAATAGTGGAGTCCTACGGGGCTTGCCTACGGCTTAACCACTATTGAGCTATTAGAAGCTTGACAGGAGCCGGTGCTGTTTTGGTGTCGAAAGGGGTAAAGAGGAGTAGCAACTAGGGCTTGAAGTGCCAAAGTATACCTAAAAAGTTTACACCTAAAAGTTGTTAGAATGGCTGACAATAGTAAAGAGAGTGAAATTAATGTTGATAACTCTAATTTTGCTCATGAGCAAGCTACTAATGATGCTTCAATGCTTGTTAACTATCTTGTTTCTAGGCTTCAACAAGCCATGGGCAATCCATCTCTCCAAAGTGAAGTGCAACGACAGCTCCGTGCTCACGGGATTCTCCAAGATCATCACCATGACGAGAGAACACCTAGGAAGCATCCTTGTGAGACTACCAAAAGAGGTCTCTCTCATCCTTATGAAGGGCTCAAAAATTTACTTCTTGATGATGTATCTCCTTCCCAAAGGAGAACTCAAGAGCCTCCACCGAAGGAACGAGAAAGAAGCGAGTCTCCCGCCACCTCGGCGGAGATGGCTCCAGGAAGACGACGGGCTAAACGCTCTCCATCACCACCAAAGCGGAGAAGACCATCAATCTCTTCTCCATGCCATAATTCAAAGAGGGATAATAAAAAGCAAGAGAAGAAAAATGCGAGAAAGAGGACACCCTCTTCTCCATCTTCTTCATCCTCTTCCTCTTATGAAAGCTATGGTGAAGACGACAAAGATCAAGACAAGAAAAATGCAAGAAAGAGGTCACCCTCTTCTCCACCTTCTTCAAATTCTTCACCTTCTGAAGAAAGTGATGGTGCAACCTTTGAACCATAAAAAAGAAGAGGCCATAGGAAATCCTATGCCGCATGGAAGAGGTCGTCCAAGTTGAAGAAATTCAAAGAGGGAGGGAAGAGCATCTCTTTCCTTACTTATGATGGTACCTTTGGTGCTACGGACAAAGTCTTGGCCTTTATCCAACAATTCGATGCGGCGTTTGGAGATGAGGGCTTCACGGAGTCCTCTAAGCTACGCCATGTAGCTATGCACTTTCAAAAGTCCGCCAGACAATGGTGGTCTAGCCTACGAGCCAACGGTGAAGCTCCACGAACATGGAAGGCTTTAAGAGCTTCTATTATGAAGCAATTTTTGGCCACCGATGCCAAAGACAAAGTACTCACCGAATGGCGAAGCTTAAAGCTCTCTCCCAATGAATCCATCCACAAATATGTAGACAAGTTTTGGGACCTACAACTCAAAGCCACTGTCTTCAAAAGGTTGGATTTTGGAGAGCAAAAGCAACAATTTTGTGCGGGCTTAACCGAAGAAATGGCGGAGTATGTCAACTCCCAAAGGCCACGCACCATATCGGCGGTAATACACCACACTATGGTCGCCTCTCGAATCAATTTCCAAATGGGGGCAAAAAGAAATAATAAACCTCCGGAAAACCAGGGTTCCAATGAGCCTAAGGGGAAGGACAATGTCCAAAAGTCTCCTAAGGGCAACTCCAGCAAAGCTAAAGAGAAGGGAGTTTACAAAGGTAAGAATAAACTCTCTCCTGAAGAGCTTGAGCGTTATTGTAAGGATAACCGGTGTTTCAAGTGCGGCAAACAAGGGCATGCGTACCACGCTTGTCCCCAAAAGAACAACCGCCAAGATCCTCCTAGAGCTTCCTTGGTTGAAATCCAAGAGGAGGAGACTCACCAAACTCACCACAAAGGATCTCCTCTATGCCATGCTTGGGGAAAGGTAAGAGAACATGATGCTTTTATTCTCTTTGACCCTGGTTCCACTCACAATTTTATATCTATAGAGTTGGCCACCAAGCTAGGAATACAATCCTATGAGATGGGAGATGTCCTACCCGCAGACAGTGCCTTCAAGGGGCAAGAAGCTTCAGTCACTCCCTTAATCGGGAAATTGAGGCTTCATGTCCAAGGCTATGTGGACAAAGAGGACTTCTTTATCTCTCCTCTCAAGCATGAGGATATAATCCTAGGGGCACCATGGTTTGACCGCCTGGCTGCCGATGTTAAATTTCCTGAAAGGAGAATCTCCTTTAAGTTCAGGGAAAAAGACATGTATATAGATGCTAAGGAAATGGGTAACACCATCCCCATTGTACATACACCAGCTTTCAACAATTCAATAAAGAGCTCTATTTTCGTGTACATGATTTTTGTTAAAGATTCTCAAAATGAACCTAATGCTTTAACAAACAAAAATAAAAGCAACCAAAAGGAATTAGAGTTATCCAATTTTCTCAAGGGGTTTCAAGATGTTTTTATTGACGACATCCCTTGTGAGCTACCTCCTAAATGAGGTAATGATGACCATGCAATTGAACTTCTTCCAGGAAGTCCACCGCCTAATAAACCTCCTTATAGAGTTTCTCAAGCTCAACAAGAGGAGATTATGCGGCAAGTGCATGAGTTAGTTGAGAAGGGCATGGTTAGGCCTAGCTCATCTCCATTTTGCTCACCTGTGCTACTAGTGCAAAAGAAAGACGGCACATATAGTATGTGTGTCGACTATAGAGCACTAAATAGTATCACTATCACAAATAGGTTTCCCGTTCCACTGGTAGAAGACCTATTTGATAAGCTACAAGGATCGACCTACTTCAGAAGGATTGACCTAAAGAGTGGCTATCATCAAATAAGGATAGTTGATCAAGACATTGTAAAGACCACGTTTTTCACTACATTTGGTCTTTATGAATATATTGTCATGCCTTTTGGCTTGACCAATGCACCAGCCACATTCAACCGCTTGATGGAGAAGCTGTTCAGGCCTCATCGAACCTTCACTGGAGTGTTCTTTGATGATATTATCATCTACTCTAATTCATTGGAGGAACACAAGAAACACCTCCAGGTAATATTTCAAGTTTTAAGAGAGAATAAACTTTATGTTAATCGAAAGAAAAGTGATTTTTTCTTGCAAGAGATTCAGTATTTAGGTCACATTATCTCTCAAGATGGCATCCAAATGGATCCATCCAAGTTAGAGGTAATAAAAGGATGGCCTAAACCAAGGAATCTTCATGAACTAAGAAGCTTCATAGGTATGTGTGCATACTATAGACGCTTCATAGAAAAGTTCTCACAAATTGCGGGACCATTACATGACCTAACAAAGAAAAGCGTTAGGTATACATAGTCTGCAAAGGAGAACAATGCTTTCGAAAAGCTTATCTCTCAACCTGTGCTTACACTACCGGATCTCTCAAAACCATTTGAGGTCCAATGCGATGCTTGTGGTGATTGCCTTGGAGCTGTTTTTCTCCAAGAAGGGCACGCCATAGGCTATGAGAGTCGAAGGCTCGACCCTGTTGAGCAAGCTCTAGGCATATACGAAAAGGAACTCTTTGCAGTTCTACATGCCTTAGACTCATGGAAGCACTATTTATTGGGGACTCATTTCATTCTGCGAACAGATCACCAAAGTCTTAAGTACTTCATGACTCAGACCAAGCTCTCTGACAAACAAATGAGGTGGGCAAATTTCCTTTCGCAATTTCATTTTCATATTGCTCACATTGCTGGCAAG
The DNA here is from genome assembly GCF_014529385.1 of Adiantum capillus-veneris. Lineage (NCBI taxonomy): Eukaryota > Viridiplantae > Streptophyta > Polypodiopsida > Polypodiales > Pteridaceae > Adiantum > Adiantum capillus-veneris. The sequence goes on along the minus strand of NC_140943.1, from coordinate 87,992,439 downwards.
CATAATCAAGTAGCCGATGCACTCTCAAGACGACCGAGAGTGAATGCGGTTTCCATAGCAACTCACAATGAGAAAGTAATGTATGAATCTCATGCTCCCCCGTATGTGGGGCATAGAGGGATTCAGTCTACCTTAAAGGGAATTGAAACATATTTCTATTGGCCTACCATGAAAGTGAACATACAAGAGTATGTTTCCAAATGTGTGGTATGTCAAAAGACAAAATTTGATAGAGGGAAGCAACCTGGATTGCTTCAACCCTTGCCAATCCCTAATTCACCATGGGAGAGCATATCCATGGATTTTATCTTTGGATTGCCTAAGTATATCCATGGGAATACGGGAATATGGACGATAGTAGATAGGTTCAGTAAACAAGCTCATTTTATACCTGTCAAAAAGACTATCAAAGCCCATTAAATGGGAACCCTCTTCATTTCACAAATTTTCAAATACCATGGCTTGCCAATGTCTATAGTGTCGGATAGAGATCCTAGAATGACCAGTAATTTTTGGAAGGGTCTCTTTGAGAATTTAGGGACAAGGCTAAATTTCTCTTCGGTCTATCATCCGCAAACGGATGGCCAAAGTGAAATAGCTAACCTAACAATTCTTGATCTACTAAAAGCCTATCTAACGGAAGTAGATCAAAGATCCCAATGGGAGAAGTAGTTACCCTTAGTGGAGTATGCTTACAATAACACTGTACATACTTCCATGGGAAAAGCACCTTTCGAGGTAATTGAGGGAAGATCAAAAAGTCCCTTGCTACTTAAGGTACATGGGAAGATCTTCGCTGCAGATGAGTATAGCCGAGACCTACAAAAATCTTTTCAAAAGATTAAAGATGCTATCTCTATCTCACAGCAAAGGCAAAAGGCTGCTGTTGACAAGCACAGAAGAGCCCAAGCCTTTAAAGAAAATGATTGGGTCTTGTTAAAGTTTCCCAAGGCTCGATTAAGGCACACGACGTGCAAGAATCCTACGGGCCACCAAAAGTACTATGCTAAACTAGCAAAAAGGTACTATGGTCCCTTCGAGATTCTTAGGCCAATCAATGACATGGCCTATCAACTTAAGTTGCCCAATCATTGGCTCATACAGAATGCTTTTCATGTGAGCCTATTAAAGCCTTACAAAGGAGAGCCACCTCAAGAACCAACTATTGAAGACCCACCGGAGATCGAGGACCAAGAGGAGGTGCTGCAGCCCGAGTCCATTCTCCGACATGAAGACAAGGTATTAAGAGGCGGTAAGACTATCCGACGATATCTTATTAAGTTTAAGAATTATCCTTTTGAAGATGCTAGATGGATGCAAGGCATACAATTAAAGGATAACCTAAACCTTGTCAATGCTTACAATGCTTCCCAAGAGTAAGCAAATGTACAAAATGTTAAAAATGAACAAAGTTTTTGTCTTATAAGACTCTCTTTTTCTTTATTTGTGCACAAAAATGAAGTAGTATGCATGCTTAGATCAAGTTTGCGGAGACGACGTCTCCCAAACACCAAGTAGAGCTTGTCACTCTACTATGGAAGACTGACAGGACTAATGTGGAGACATGCTTGTGGTAGCCTCAGGCTCTCAAGCGCCAAATGGACTAGTCATCCATTATGGAATGATGTCGTAGGGTAACATAGGGATCCTCTACCCGCTAAGAAAAGGACTCATGAATATGCTTTATCTTCTCTACACCATAGTCGAGGACGACTATGATTTCAAGAGAGAGGTAATGTCATAATAATCAATATCTAATTCTCCTAAATGATTTTCTCATATTAAACTGATCATTTAATGTGGGGAGGTACCAGGGGAGAAAAAGCTAGAATATTGGTTAAGCTAGCAGACTGGCCACAGTAGGGATCCAAAGGAGCGAAAATAGGGATCAAAAGGGGGTGCCATCTGCAAAAGAGCCATGTGAAACAATGGGCTAAAAAGACCCTAAGGTTCAGCCCATTAAGACTTCCAAAATTCTAAGGTTTCAAAATTCAAAGGTTGTGTCCAAAGGTCAATCCTAGGGAAAATTGGATGCTTAGTGTGTGTACAAAAGTCTTCTTCAAAGCCTACAAAGGAGGGGGCGAGCCCATTTAGTAGGGGATGAGAGAGAAAGCCACACACACACACAGGCTCCCTTTTCACAAAGGGAATTAGGGACACATGTCAGCTTCCTAGGCCAGATGCCCACAAGGTGTGCCCAATTCCTATTGGAAAACCCTTGAAGTGGACCAATGAGAATTAAGCTAGAGTAAATCTAGTTTAATTAATTTAAAAACGTTTAATAAAAGAAACCAATGAGAATTAAGTCTCCTAGAAGACTATTGGGCAGTCTCCCAAGGGGTCCAATGAGCATTCAGGAGCCCGATGGCTTGCCTGATTCCTATTGGCCAGGAGGCAAAGGGGTCCAATGAGAGTTTAGTTTAATTATTTAATTACCTAAAGCTCTCACAAAAGGGGAAAGGGGGACACATGTCAGAAGGCTATCACTTATGATGCTTAACACCCATTGGATTGACTTGGGGAGGTCCAATGAGTCAAAAGCCAGACCAATTTAGCAGGAAGGGCTCCCCAAGAGAGAGAGGGGACTGATTTTTTCTTGGCATTGACACACACACACACTCACACTTGACCATGTGTGAAGAAAGAATACTTTATCTCCTCCCAAGCTTTAATGGAGAGCTCATCACCTACTCCAAGCTTGTGAGATAGAATCCTACATCAACACTCTCTTGGCATGTGGATGCAAATCCAACCAAGAGCCAAGCTTCAATGCATGCTCATCTTCTCTACCAAGCTAATTACTAAGCTAAGCTATGCTAATATGAGTGATTATGTGAGGAGATGTACATCTTTCTCGTAAGATACTCCTTCTTCCTCTCAATCTACTCTCATACCCTGCTAGCTCTCACCATCTTCGAAGGTGTGTGAGGTCTTGGGTCTGAGAACGGGGATAATTCAAGTTGTGTTTGATTAAGTGTTTTGCTTAGTACATGAAGCTTCCATCTTCATTGCACTAGCTAGTCTTGAAGGAACACAAAGAGTTGTATTGTACAATGTCTCTCTTGATGGGAGAAACCATAATACAAAGCCTTTTGGAGGGGGGACCGGCTCCATGCAAATCCGGTCCTCAACTGTTGTCAATAGCTTAATTTCTCTCTCTTTTGAAAGTATTGTTGATGCTATCTAACTAGGTGTTATGATTTTTGTTGCTCTCTCCACCCAAGCACTCTTGTAATTCTCATTAGGAATCTATTCTAATGAAATGCCCACTATGTTCATGCTAATTTCCGCTACACACAAGTTATTAGGCCATTAAATGTTACATTTCCACAAAAGACATCATATGCGTATGATGTCTCAAGTGCCAAATTAGAGGTGAAAACTCACATTTGAACTTATAGAAGTGTTTCCCATCATAAAATAAGCTTGGAGACCAAGTTTCATTCAATTTGGATCACTTTTTTCTTAGTTAACCTCCTAGGAAAGTTGCAAGTAACTAGACAAAAAAAAGAGTGATAGACCTATCTAAAAGTGTCAGAATCACAAACTAAGACTTGAAGTAATTAGAGTACATCAAGGAGAGTCTACAATTAAAGTTTGGAGCAATTATGAGTTAGGAGACATCATACGCGTATGAAGTCTCCAAGCATAGGTTAAGGCTAGACATGAACTTTGACCAATCAAAGGCCTTCCTTTTGACCCTAGAATCCCAAATATCGTTCTAAAACCAAATTTGGACACCTATAAGTGGTCCAAATTATGCATCTAGTGATGACACTTTGAAACTGCCAGAATTGACCTATAGAAAGATTGAATGCAATAGAAGATTATTTTGGAAATAACTTGAGCTTTTGATATTGGATTCAAAAAGTTTCTTTTACAAAACTAAGCTCGAGAGTAGATCTACAAGATTGAGTATGACCCCCTGAACAAAAATCAAAGACTTTTTTGGGTCATTCATTGTTGGTCAGTCTTCGAAAACGTCGTTTAAGGCCTCAAAGTTCATGCAAAAGTTAGGGGTGTCTAAAAGTGACTTTTAACTAACCAAAGCACTTGAAAACATTAAAATGAGTCTTCTTCCATTGAGCTAGTTTTGTTAAGCCTAGCAATCATGTCTGCTTTAGATTCAAACTCTGCTTATACAAGCGTTGAATCCCATCGTTAGAGGAGCATCCACGCCAATAATGCATCTTCCAAACTTGTAGTTGATAAACACCAATTTAGTTGAGATAGTTTGGATGAGATTTCATGAGAGTGAAGGACTATATACATACTTAGAGCCATAATCAAAAGATCTGACGAAGTACAAGCTCTTATATGTCTATACATACGGAGTCCATTGTTAATGGAAATCTATAGTTGTTGATAGGTATGAACAAGAATACATAGCTGTAGAAAGAAAAAATCCACAAATTGCATTGGAAATAGGTAGACATTTGGTCAATGAAGTACCATAGATACCCCCACCAAACATGCAAGTTTTTACAAGTTCCAAAAAGAGAGCCACATGGATTCCCTTCTAGAGCAATAACAAGAGATGAAATGATCGCAGAGATGGAAGAAATGCCTCCTCAAGTGAATATACCTAATGGAACAACCTCCAATATTACAACCAATCCCTTCAAAGAAGAACCTAGCCATAGTAGAAGGCCTCAAGCGAGATATCATGTAGTGACTTTCAAAAGAGTAATTAGAGTAGAGGAAGTTTCGTTTTTTGCAACACAATTTGCAGGATTCATACTGACTCTAGAAGATGGTGCAACTACATGGTTTGAATCAGTGGAAAGATGGTATTTTTGTTACCATCATATACATGTGGTAGTGATGTGTGTGAAGACACTAGGATCGTCGGGGCATTTTTCCCTCTTTAGGAGGTTTTCCCCCCGTGCATTGTATATACGCCCATCACTCTAGGGCTATCTATCTTTCCATTGCACACTAAGTAAGACACTCTATGTTGTGTGCCTTGATCTTCCTTCATCTTCTCCAAGGTGTACGCGTTTCCTTGCAACCCTAATTCCAACAATCGGTATCAGAGTAGGTTACATCCTCTCGGGCTTAGTCGCCAATAGCTCTAGCACACCAGCTCACTCTCTTTGATTTCTGTGGTGAGATTTGGTGAGCGTTCATATGCCAACAAAAATTTGAGGTGTAATTGAAGAGCTCAGTCTACTCGAATTTCTGATTCAGGCTAATTTCGACCTCCATTTCCACTACAACCAGGTCTACATAGCTATTTTATCATTTTGTGCAAAATTTGTGTCAGTGTCAATTCTTGCATAACAGGTCCCATATAGTCTACTACGGGTTGTACTATATAGCACGTGCTAGTCGCACTCAGTTTCTCCTCATTTTGGGCAATTTTCACATGAGGTGCATGCATTTTTCATGGCTGACAACAACACAGATGTTTGCTCTGCTGAGGAAAAACTGGATGGGGACAATTATCCTATGTGGGCTTACATGATGCAACATGTACTTGTGTCAAAGGGAGTTTGGAACATTGTGTAAGGCATTGATTTACGTCTTGGTAGTGTGGATGCAGGCGATGTTGAGGATGCTTCAGGTTTTACTACCAGGGTTGCTACTGTCAGAGATGTTTCGCCTACGGTTGATCAGTCATCACTGGGATGTAAGAGATGTGGAGGCTCATACATTGATTGCATTGTGCGTGAAGTGCACTATCACTCCTCACATTCTTTTAACAAAATTTGCAAAATAGGCTTGGGATATTCTAGCAAGTCTTTATGCAAACCGCAATGTGGCTAAAATGGCTTTGCTGCATGAAGAGCTGGAATCGAAGATTATGCATGAGGAAGATGAAATGGACACTTTCTTTGCTAGTTTCAAGGATGTTAATGAGCAACTAATTTCTGCAGGAGAAGTCATTTTTGATAGTTCACTTGTGCAGACAGTTCTTGATGCTTTGCTAGATTCTTACCAGACTTTTGCTAGTACTTGGAGACTTATGACCCAAGGAAATCCTAAAGTTGTCAAGTTTGATGCATTATGCACATTGTTGTTGCAAGAGTCACTTTTTTAAAAAAAAGGACTAGGCAGTGTGCAGTTGAACATGCTTTTATTGTAGCTCAAAGAAAAACAACAATGTAACCACTTCTTATGGTTTTGCTGTGAATGGAAAAATTTTTGTTCCTAATGATTCTGCTGATAACACTTCGTCTGGCCATTCTGGTGATAAGGGCAAAAAGAAAATGCATTGCCATTATTGTAAATCTAATGATCACTTGATCAAGCAGTGTCCAAAATTGAAGACAAAAGAGGCTAAGAAGGAAGAGACTGGATCCACTACAGGGTCCAATACAAGTGCAACAATTGTAGATGTGGTGATAAACACTATGCTCACTCCACCTACTTAGCCGTGTGGGAACATATCCTAGAACTCTCTAGAAGTTCATCTTCAAGCCTATATAACAAGGCTCTCTCAAGCATGTATTTCAGGCTTCTCATTCTAGTAATTCAAGGTTGCTCTCCTCTTATGTAAGAGTTATTCTCTCTCATCCACACACACACAAGTATGAATGCTTCACATGAGTATCCACCCTAAATCTCCCAACAACTGGTATCAGATCATTAAAGACCCTCATGGGCCACTAGCTCACTTTTAGGTAGTGTGTGTGCACTCTTAGCTAAGTGTGGTAGGCACTCTTCTCTCTCTCTCTCTCTCTCTCTCTCTCTCTCTCTCTCTCTCTCTCTCTCTCTCTCTCTCTCTCATCCCCCACTTGTCAAAAACGTTTTTGCAATAGGTGGCCAAAAGTCAACAAAGGGAGGCAAGTGGCGAAGTGGGTGGCTCACTTTCCGAAGAATAAGGGAAGGAGAAAAAGTGTTCTCTTCATTCTCTTTCACCTTCTTTCTCAGCTCCCCCAAGCTTCCATGGAAAGCTTCTAAGCTCTCCTAAACAGCCCCTAACCATTCCCACCATTTCTCATCATTTTTGGTGCAAACTAGCTCTAGACTAGCTCATTTTCTCTCTCTAGTTTCTCTTTCTAATAAGAGGCATTTTATTTTCTGTTTGAACAGCCCATTAAACCTCATTAGATCATCATTAATCCACTCTTAATCTCGTCATTAGTCTTCTACAAGCTCTACACGACAAAAGGGCAAGACTAGCTAGCTTATGCAACCAAAACTAGTCTATTTATACATGTTTTTAATTTTCTGTTTCAAAACAGAGAATTAAAACCTCATTTTCAGCCCTCTAAATCATTGTTCGAGGATTCCTTAAGCTATTCCGAAGCTTGAGCTACAAGGGCGTTCAATTTGGGCACCATCTACATCGATTTCGGGAGGAAAAGAGCTCATTTCGAAGGCTGTTTTGCTTCAACAAGGACTCAACTTCAAATCAGAGAATTAATTCTCTATTTTGCACTCATTTTGAGATTCGTTCATCAAGGGAGAGCTTCTACAAATCATCTCGACACATTGGTATACTTCAAGGCACACTTCGGTAACATTTGAAGCTAATTTGTGCATGTTTTAAGCCTTTATTCTTCATTACCGCATACATTGCTTTTGTAAAAGGGTAGACACCATTTCGAGAGTCCCAAAATAGGACCCCCTTGCTTACATTATCTAGTACACACTATGGGTAATAACGACATCTCTATCTTTAATGGAATTGGCTTCCATACATGGCAATTCAAGCTTAAAGGCTACCTAATGAAGAAGGGTTTATGGAGTATAATCACTAGCGAAGGGGGGGATAACCTAACGTCTGCACAACAAAGAGAACGTCACCAACAGGAAGAGAAAGCTTTAAATATTCTACTCACTAGTGTTGCGGATGAGATTGTTCATCACTTAGATCAAGCCACTTCCGCTAAAGATGCATGGGATACTCTTGAAAGAACATTTGGGGCTAAGGGAAAACACTCTAAAATCTCTCTCAAGATGCAATTATATGCACTCACTATGCATGAGAATGAAACTCTTTCAAGTATGGTCAATAGGCTTAAGGGGTGAAAGCATGAATAGGTGGAAAGCTATATATGTGATATAATTAAATAGCATAGCATGACATTGGGGGTGTGGTCACTAGTGCCATATTTCATACGTCCAAATTTATATTCTAAAAAATGTTTTACTAAAAAATTCAGCCTTCACACACCCACTTTGTTTCATGAGTAGTTGGCAGTTTCAAACACCGTGCCCCCGACCCCCCACCTCTCTCTCTCTCGCGCGCACGTGCTCAAGGTCTACTGTGCTTAGAGCTTCTACTGTGCAAGCTTGGCTGCTTCAAGGATGATTGCAATAACCGCCCTCTTCTCTTCGAGGTATGTCTCTCCCATTGAACATGTACGCTCTCTACTGCTTGAGCATGCGCGCCCCACCTGGGATCATTTAGCTACATTAAGCTGCATTTGGAGATGCATGAGTGCCATACCTTCCTCATTTGCAACAAGAGGCGAGCTCCCGAGGTAATTTGCTAGTCCACAAGCTGCATGCAATCTTGGGGCAAATCGTATAGCACATCACCTTGAATTCCCTGCTTACAAGAGCAGGCCCATGAAGTTCTTGTTTCTTTTTAGTAGGGATGATAAGCGAGGGCACACCACGTCTCATGAGTTCATTGGATGATGTGCAGGTATATCACTTGAGACTGCATCATGGCACCTTCCTCAAAGCATCCGATTCAAGCAAGCAGCAGTCTAGTTAGGAACATTGAACCACCTCTGCATACGAAGTTTTGTCGTCTTGCCGAGGAATTTCATATGGAGCGTGGATTGCCATTGGAGGGAGTTGATCCGTGTAGCTTGACAGGAAACAATGACATCTCTGAGGAGGACTAGGAAGCTGTCTTTATATGCCCAAAACCTGCTCCGGCTAGCCAGAAGAAAGTGAAGGAATACCATGCTCGGTCGGAGTTCTTACAAAAGCTTGTGTGGAGACACGGGGATGTCTACCAGGAGGGTCCCTTCATGTATGAAGTAGGGACTCAATTTGCAAAGGCCTTTGCATTGGAAAACTGCAGTGAATTTGGCAAACATCAAATTTCTTGGGCTATCTTTGCAGAGAGGGCAATGAGAGCCTCAGAAGAAAGACACAACTTGCAAAACAAGATCAAGAGGTGGGAAGAGCAGATGAGTGGTAGAGGGAGAGGTTCCAAAACCACTGTTGCCTCTACCAGATCATCATTGAAAATAGAAGGTACGTCTGTACCATTGTCAAGCGTGCCTACAGGAGGATGCCTTGTACAATTGGTAGAGGAGGATAGTAGGGCACTTACAGAAATGAAGAATATTGCAGAGGGCAGATTGCAAGACTATAAGTCAAGACTTGAGGGTGCAAAGAAGTAGGTAGAGGATCAAGTCAGAGAATTGCGTAGGGCTGAGGGTGCTCAAAGCTCAAACACTTTGGCCATAAATTTGCAAATGGAGATTGATTGCGTGCAAGACCCTGTAGCTCGACAACGCCTGATTGATTTGATTGGACAGTTCTCGAGTACTACTAGAGAGAACGTTGCTGAATTAGAAGCCAATGTGGCTAAAGCAAAGGTGCATACCCTCCTACATGTGCTTCACTTTGTTTTGGAGTATGTGGTTCACTTCCATGTGGTTATGTGGTTAGAGTGTTATGGATTGTATGGTTATGTACTGTATGAGCATATTCTATTTCTGCTATGTGCTATATAGCACAAAATATGTGCTATATGGCCACAACATAGCCATCATCTTCATGGAGTGGGTGGTTATATGCTATGTGCTATGTGCTATGTGCTATGTGGTCACAACATAGCCATCGTCTTCATGGAGTGGGTGGTTATATGCTATGTGTGGTTATGTGCTATGTGCTTTATAGTTCAATCTAGGTGCATCATGTTCACAATAGTACCCTCATCTATTTGGAATGTGTGTGATTCTATGCTATGTGCTTTGTGTGGTTATGTGCTATGTGATACATAGCACCATGGACATGTGTAATATGTGCTATATAGTATACCTATATGCTATATGCTCACAGTATAGCCCTAAAGTGTGTGTTAAATATTGATATGTGCTACATAGCACAATCTTTTTATGTGCTATGTGCTAAATAGCACATTTTGTGTGTTATATGTTCACAATATAGCCTTGGAGTGTGTGGAATAGTGAATTGTGCTATATAGCACAATCTCTATTTTTGCTATGTGCTACATAGCACATCACTAATTGTGATATGTGCTACATAGCACAATATTTGTGCTATATGCTATGTGCTATGTCTCATATAGCCCACTGCATATCATATACCCAACAAGCTTGTGCTATATAGAATATATAGAGAAAATGTTTGGGCTATATCTAGTATTTTAAAAAGTCTCTCTGCTATGATCTACAGTGCATACTCTATGTAGCACTTATAGCACATTATAGTTGGACTGTGCTATGTGCTATATAGCACAGTGCATATCATATACCACATCAAGATTGTGTTTATAGCATATAGAGTAAGTGCTTGTCTTATATGTGGTATTGCAAATAAGGGATAAGATTCACGCTGCATATTCTTTTCAGCAATCTGCTTTTGTTGGGTTATTGAGACTTAAATTAGATGTGTTGTCTTCTTTGTTTCACAGGTACTACTTGCAGAAGTAGAGACCAACATAGCACAGGAATCAGAGCACTTTAAATTTTGTGTTACCATGGAGAGGACTTCACATAACGTGGGAGCCAGTTTGATGAAGCCTTTTCCTCCTGTGGATTTTAAGCAGAGCATTAGCGAGGTGGCACTTAATGGGTTCTACCATTGTGTAGGATGTGGATTCCCGTTCGATGCCAGAAGCTTGGATGTATTCTCCCTGCCTTGCACCCATGTGTATCATATGCTATGCTTCGCGCATGTATGTAGGGACTATGGCTATTGTGTTGCACTAGATTGCAACATGTCTGTTCCCCCTAGAGCTAATCATATGATTGGTCTGAAGGTGAAGAGTGAGATGAAAGAATCAAGTGCAGGTAGTCACTGTGTCACTACTATTGCAGGCCCACTTTCCATTGGTAGTTTAAACTCTTGCATTTAATGAAATAATTTGCAGGTACAAACATTGTAGCAGAGACCTGTATACAAGAATCATTGAGGACAAAAACAAAGAGAGTCTCTACGCAGGCCACTGGTAGGTACCAAAATCAGTATTTATGTGTGTATTTTGGGATACTCCAAGTGAGACTTTGTAAATAGCTTGCTTTGTAGAACAATCATCGCATGCTTGCTCCAACAAGATGATGCATTCCAGAAGGAAGAATGACCTGATTACCCCAGGGATGCAGCCAGGCCTTGAAGCAGAGTCTACCCGCGGGATGTAGCCAGCCCTTGAAGCGGAGTCTACCGTAGGGGATGCAATACGTGGAGTAGTTGAAGACATCTTGATGGCAAAGTCTTCTGCAGTCAAATCACCTAGGCAACAACTAACTCCAAGAAGGCTGTTGCGTTCTCCGTTGAGTGCCAAAGCATCACCAAGTGTGGACACTAGAGATGATGCATCAGATGAGGCAGTTGCAGATGCGGTGAAAGCAACACCCCCTCCAGCGGGGAAGAAGCCAACACCAAAGCGCAAGAAATCGACTCCCAAGAACTTAGGTGGAAGTCCCACAATGGATATACCTCTTGATTCATTTAGGAAGAGAAAGAAACCAAATGCAAAGCAATGAGTGTGTTTTTTTTGTAACTTCATGCAATTAGAAGATGTCTTTAGAAGGCATGTGCAATCCATTGCACCCCTATTGTATCCATGCTCATTGATGAATCAAGTGTTGGAATTTGTTAGTGACATGTCTCTTAATTCTTTGCATCGAGTAGTTGCAAACTATTTGATTTATTTTCTGTACATGTTTAGTAATATGTTTCTACTTTCTCTTGTCGTAGATAATCAAGAAGCTGAAAAAAGAGGAGCTTGCATGAGACGCACTCGCTCTTCAGGGTTTCTAGATGAGGGGTCTGTAGGTTCACTGACTCAATCTTATCCTGTGAAGAATCCAAGAAGGGGTGCTACAGCTTCCAAGCAAAAGAAAAGTGTCTTTTGATACAATTGAGGGGTCTGTAGGTTCACTGGCTCAGTCTTATCCTGTGAAGAATCCAAGAGGGGGTGCTACAGCTTCCAGGGGGGTTACATGCAAAAAAAAAGAGTCTTTTGATACAGTTGATCCCTGCACACCTACTAGTACTGCTGAATTTGTTCCAAATGATCCTAATGCAGTTGATGTGCAGGTTGTGCATGATGATGTGCATACAGATGTTGACCGTGCTAAACTTGAAAAGGGTACATTACCCACCCCCACCACAGCTGAATCTGGCACAGATGCCATTGATGATGCTATGGTAGTTGATGCCTGCACAGATGCCATTGTTGATGCTACGGTAGTTGATGCCTGCACAAATGACATTGTGGATGCTATGGAAGTTGATGCTCGCACAGATGTTGCTGCTGATGGAAATGTTAATGATGGTGGAACAGAAAGTATTGTTCATGCTGTTATAGATGCCCTTCTTGATGCAGTTGTGGCTATGGGTACAAATGCCACTGTTGAATCTGGCATAGATGCCATTGATGATGCTACCACAATTGATGCCTGCACAGATGCCATTGCTGATGCTACGGTAGTTGATGCCTGCACAAATGACATTGTGGATGCTATGGAAGTTGATTCTAGCACAAATGCTGCTACTGATGGCAATGTTAATGATGGTGGAACAGAAAGTATTGTTTATGCTGGCATGGATGCCCTTCTTGATGCAGTTATTCCTACGGGTACAGATGCCACTGTTGAGGATACCAGAGGTATGGGTGAGGAGGTCCTCATTGAGAGAGAAGCTGGAACATGTGAGGCAGTGGGTGCAAGTGATCTCACAGCTCAAGCCCAGGTGGTCTGTCCAAGTGATGCAGCTGATGACATTGTTGATGCAGAGGAGACAAAGGGTACAAATGCCGCTATTGAAGATATGGGAGTCTTGGGTGAGGAGGACCTCACTAAGAGAGTACTTGGAATAGGCTCAGCAGTGGGTAACGGTGATGTCGCAGATTTTGCCGACACAATTGAGGCATACGACAGAGCAGTTCAATCGGGAGAGGCAATGGGAGAAGTTCTCGTGGCTGCTACGGACATGAAAGAGGCAAATACACATAATACAACTGAGGCATGTATAGAGCAAAACAATGAGGTAGGGAAAGGCGCAGAGGTGCCCACTGATAGAGTAGCTCAATCGGGAGAGGCAATGGGAGAACATTTCATGGCTGCTGTGGACATGAAAGAGGCAGTTGCACATGATACAACTGAATCTTGTATAGATCCCACTGTTGGGAATACCAAAGGTAAAAGTCCAGAGGTCCCTATGGGTCGAGCGGCTGCTACAGATACAGATGAGGCAGGTACAAAGAATGCTGATAAAGAGGCCAAAAATGGACATGAATATGACAGGCAAGAGAGGCCGTGTCTTGTGGTAATGCCAGTACAGATTGTTGCACTGCCTCCTGCGTCTTTTGAGGACAAGAAGAGAAGGGACAATTTATGCATCATACTGGATGTGAATGGGCTTCTCATAAGGAGGTATAAGGTCTCCTTCTACAAAGTAATAGTGAGAAGTAGTATTCCTGATTGGGCAAGATCAAGGTAACATGTAGTCACTGCGCCAAATGCTACAGGAAAGATGCAATTTGAATATGTGGTCAGACCCAATGCATCAATCTTTTTGCATGCAATGCTGCAAAGAGCACAAGTTGCACTATGGAGCTGCATGACCCAGGACAATCTAGCACTTGCTTTGAGTGCATGCTTTCCTAGGCTGAACAAACAACATTTCCTCGATATTATCAGTCAAGAGGGGTGTAGAGAGGCGAGCTTCAATCTAAATGAAGTTCCTGGGATCCCTCCATGTAGAGATAACGCAAAGCCCATATTTTTCAAGTGTTTGAAAGACTTTTGGAAGCACCATCCTAAGTTCAACTCTGATAATACACTGGTGGTGGATGACACACTCTATAAGTGTCTGCTCAACCCTCCCGGGACTTGAGTCTGTCCTACTTCATTTGAACCAGCAGATATTTGTCAGTCCCCAATTTACCTGGTTAGCACATTGTTCCCTTGGTTAGTCAAGTGGACAGTCTCACCCAGCCCTAATGCTTATGCAAAGATGAACCAGTTTGAAAATCCTTCAGACAATGTGTCTGCTTGTGTCATCAGCCACTATAGAAGTCAACGAGAAGTATGTAAGGAAGGTTGATTGTGGTCACGGAATCATGTATACAGCATTTTGTGCACTGAATGTACTTGAGATTACTATACAAAAAATTGACCTGTTCAAAGTTCTCTAAACTTAATGATTGAATGATGTAATTTTATTTTGGTGATATGATGTAATTTATTTTGCTGATATGATGTTGTCATACTCTGATAGAGTCCTGCTACATGGCACACATAATAGCATAGACAGGACCATCGGGCTATTATTACACATAGTTATGCTATATAGCACTCATACTGCAAGAAATACTATGAAATAATAGCATAGATAGGGAGATTGGCCTCTTATTACACACACTTACACTATATGGCACACATAGTGCTCTCAATATGTAATATAGCTCTTTCACATACCACACATCATATCATAGACAGGAACATTGTGCTATGTGATACACACACTTTTACTGTGTAGCACACATGTTGCTATCTTACTACAATAGAGTCCTTTTATAGCATAGACAGGGACATTGGGCTATTATTACACACACTTGTACAATATAGCACACATAATAGCGTAGGTAGAGACAATGGACTATCTTGACACATTACTTGGCTACATATCACATATAGTAGCATGTACACAACTCCATAACACCCAATGGGTAGCTATTCATAAGAGTGAGATGATTGTAAGAATGAGATATGTTTACTTGAAATTCATCAAGAAAGTGAATGGGATGCTCTTGATAATGTTTTCTTCCCAATCGTTTCCGACAAATATCTTGGCTAAATTTTTTCAAGGTGCAACATGTTCACAATAGTAACCTCATTATCTGAAATGCGTGTGATTCTATGCTATGTGCTCTATGTGGTTGTGTGCTATGTGATACATAGCACAATGGACATGTGTAAGGAGGTACTAAATGGTGAAGGCTATATAGAACATAATATAAGCCTGTTAAATAGGTATCATGTTGCTTCATAGGGCATGGCATTGTAAATGGTTTCATGTAGTTCCGGAGATAAATAATATGTCTTTGAGGTAGCATATACCAAAGGCATGTCAAACTTGATTGCCCGAACAAGGTGAGAGTACAGGTTAGTAACTCCCCTATCATCAAGTAGAGTGTAGTGATTTGGGTCCCCTCTTGCTGTTGATAATAACACCCTGTGACAACATAAGTGTTTTTATCACATTTGTTTTTCCACTTATCTCTTAAGATGCAATCTGTCATCCACTTTCTCTTTGTACATCTCAAAAGAAAGAACTCTACACCTTCTGCATTGCCAGCGTCTGCATTGACTGCAAAGTTATCACCTTCAATGAGATACTCACTCAGCATATCCTGGGATCCCTCAAACATTGCAGCTTCATCTTCTGGTACCTCAGTCTCTTCTGCTACCTCAGAGAGTGGTTTCAATGCCTTATGTGTCCACTTCCCTGCATATGATTTGTTGGAACAAGTCCTCCAATGGCCCTTCATGCAAGAATCACAAATACAAGAAAGCCGCCTGGTCCTTAATTGAGTAGGATCATGACGACAAAAGCCTGAAATGCAATGGAGTGATCGAGATCCTCGTACTCTCTCACAACCCCATAGATTAGACCTGTCCACTTCTGTCTCTTTTACTAGCCAAAATTTCCTGTTTATAGTAGGACCTGCTTTAGTGGATTGTGCATAAGAGCTACATGCAGCATTGGACATTGTTCTCGTCAAAAATGCAACCACGTCTGCAACTTGCCTAAGA
The DNA here is from genome assembly GCF_014529385.1 of Adiantum capillus-veneris. Taxonomy (NCBI): domain Eukaryota; kingdom Viridiplantae; phylum Streptophyta; class Polypodiopsida; order Polypodiales; family Pteridaceae; genus Adiantum; species Adiantum capillus-veneris. The sequence continues at coordinate 87,976,516 of NC_140943.1, read as the reverse complement.
ACAACTCCATTACTCTTGAGTTGTTCATGTGTAAGGGCTCTCTTTATCACAGCGCCAGCGCCATCATGCTCCCCCTTGCCATGGCCAGAGCCAAAAAAATTCCATGTCATCTCTGTACCTGTTAGTTGGTAATATCTAGCAACAAAGTAAAATGGCCTTGCAGCCTTGAATTGCGAGGTTGCACCATCTGACCACACCCAGTGCTTCTTGAAATTCAGCCTCTGGTCTTTAAGCCACTGATCACAAAGAAGAAAACAATGCTGGACAAATAGCGTATCATGTTGCCTATCATCGGAGATGTAGAAATGCATATGCTTGATAATACTGTCATCTTCGTTGTCATGCATGTACGTTATGTGATCAAGGATGGTGCATTGATATGTATGCCAATGCATGGATTGTACTTCATTTTGCTCTTTGAACGAGTAATTTTCAGCAAATTCTACTACAGATATAATGGTATCTGAAGGGAACACCTTCAAACATTCTCTGTATTGATGTGCCTGCCATCTGTAAGTGAAATTGTGCTCGATGAAGATTCTGATGTCGTCTTTTATCCTCCCTGTCAGCTCAGTGAAAGCCACTTGTTTGAGTGACAACATCTTTCTCTTACTTAGACCATGCTTAGTTTGAACTTTAATGTCCTCGAAAACTTGCAGTGGAACTGTCTTTGTCATCTCTGCAAGTTCTCGTGGACAAAGGCTGAGCTTTTCCACACCACAGTTTTTGCATTGGTCCATCAAGCAGGTGTGTTTATGGAACATATCCCCCTCAGCCTTTGTACATACGCATGATTCCCACAACTTCGTGATCCCTGAAAACGAGTGCTCAACGGCAAGACATTTTGCATTCACCCCATCTGATTTGCAAACATTGCACTTACATGTACATGACCTCCCATGAAAACCAAAAGCAGATGAGCGCATAACATTAAATGCATCTTTGAGATACATCAGTTTGATATGATAAACACAACCTAATAAGAACTCACTATGCTCTACACATTACAGTAGAGTGAGTTCACCATATCGCCGTGCTCTTCTTCTCGCACTCTCTCTCGCGTCGCACTTCCGCTCGTACTCCCTAAACTGGTATCAGAGCTCAGATCGAGGCTCGGGGCAGCACTGCAGGAGGCTAGAGTCACCAGCTCAGATTGGAGTGAAATTCGACAAGCGAAGACACGGCCCCAAAATATCGTGGGAGGGTTGGAAGGACTTGGTGTGCTCAGAATTTCATTCTGAGGTCATCTCGGTCACCGTTCGGCTTCTACAAAGGTCTGCGCAGGCCATTTTCGACTACGTGGTCTCGACGGGTGCAGATTCGACTCTGCAAATTTGGGGTTTTTCGGCCTACGACTACAGGTGCTGAGGATATCGACACTCCCAGAGTGTTGATTTGTGGTTCTCTACACATCGAAGGACGGCTCACAGTTCTTGGAGGCGTGTCACATACGACACGGGCGCATCTACACATAGACTGTAGGCAACATCCACTAGTTCATCAGGTAGCTTGTGTTTGCTGCTTGATATTCCAGATTTCATCCTGACATTGCAGGTACTTCCACATGGGATGTATTGTCAGAGATGATGTATGTCTATTGAGGGTTTGCTGGCTGTGAGTCACGCAGCAAACAACCGCCGCAGCGGTTACAGCATACAGTGGGAAATTTGTGGATGTATGACTTTGTGGGAAGTCTATGTACTGTCAGATTTACTGCAGCCTTTGTTGAGGGTCGAGTGAGGTTTTATTGAGCTGGGGGATTCTCGAATGTTGAGATCCTTTCGGTGATACAGGTCTTGGAGCGATCCCTCGAGCACCCTTAGATAGGCAGCTAGGATGTATTGACTGTGAGTTAGACAGTTGGGATTGCATCTTTGCTTTACTGCCGTTGAGGCATTGTCGCAGTCTATGCTTATAGGACAGTGACAGGACAGTGAGAGACAGTACAGGTGTAGGACAGGTTTACCCGCATCTTACAGTGTCAGAGAGACAGTGTTTTTTGAGCTGTTTTTGGTCTATTTTTTAGTACACCAGAGCCATTTTACAAAGGAGACTTTGCCAAAATTTCTGCAGAATCTGAAGCTTTCTTGGTTAATTTGACAGGTTGATATTGGTTCAGAGGTCAGTTTACAGGGGAAACTCTGCCAAATTTTTCCCAGGAAAGTAAACTACTGTGAAGCGTAGCTATGGCTGGATCACAGGACAGTGCTCTTTACAATATCAAGAAGCTGGATGGAACCAATTTCCCATTGTGGAAGAAGCATATTTGGCACGTGTTAGTACAAAAGAAGCAGATAAAACCTATAAAGCTCAAGGGGATAAAACCAGAAGATATGGACGAAGATGAATGGAGCGAAATGGATGAATTGGCACTTTCTACCATTATGCTGACTTTGGCAAAAAGTGTTTACTTCAATGTAGCAGACGAGATGTCGGCTTATCAAGAATGGTTAAAGCTGAGTGATCTTTATGAGAAGCAGAGTGCAGCTTCACAGGTATACTGGCTTAAGAAGCTTGTTGACTTGAAGATGAAAGAAGGGATACCTATGTCCAATCATTTGAATGAATTCAACACAATCTACAGTCAGTTGTCAGCTCAAGGTGTCAAGTTTGATGAACCTGTTAAGGCTATGTTCCTGTTGATCACATTGCCGGAAAGTTGGGACACTTTTCGCACAGCTTTGAGTAATTCTGCACCTCCAGATGGTTTGAACATAGCAGGTGTAGAAGGAAGTCTGCTTACTGAAGAAACCAATAGAAAGACAATGGACAAAGGCAAAGGAACAGCCTTAGTTGTCAAGGGAAGGACCAAAGAAAAGTACAAAGGTGGAAAGAGGAATCAGTCTCGTAGCAAGTCCCGCAGTGCTAAAGGCAAGAGTGACATAGAATGCTACCATTGTGGCAAGAAGGGTCACATGAAAAGAGACTACAGAGAATGGAAAGCAGAAAAAGGCAAAGAGAAATTTGAAGACCATGGTGAGAAGAACAAGTCCTCAGTGAAGATTCAAGAAATAAATGTGACAAACACTGTTGCAGAGGATGACAGTCTAGTGTCAGGAGACATCTACTTCTTGAAGAATACAATGGAATCAGCTCTTCTTACAGCATCTGATGGAAATGCACTGAGTGACTGGATTATAGACTCAGGGGCATCACTTCATGTGTCTCCAAACAAGGAGTGGTTTACTTCTTATGTGACCACTAAAGATCATGTTCGGCTAGGCAATGGGTAGACACGTGAGATCTTAGGTGTTGGAGATGTTCAATTGAAGTTTCAGAATGGCTCTTCTTTCACGCTGAAGAATGTGAGACATGTTCCCGCAATTACAAAGAGCTTGATCAGCAAAGGTTTACTTGATGATGCTGGCTACGTCACCACTTTTGGACAGAACATGTGGAAGATATCCAAGGGTTCTATGTCAGTAGCACATGGAGTAAAGTCTAGAGGACTTTACATGATTTATGTATCAAATGCCTCTAAAAATGTAATCAATGTAACCGAGCAGCCGAACGTTTCTTTGTGGCATAGCCGGTTAGGACATATGTCCAAGAAGGGAATGGAAATCTTGTCTCGTTCTGGTTATTTGCCTGGATTTTCATTTAATGATTTTGAATTCTGTGAACATTGTCTATATGGTAAGCAAACACAGCAGCCACATAAGCATAGAAGCAGTAGAAGAGATACACAGTTGGCACTTGTTCAAAGTGATTTGTGTGGACCTATGCCTAACCTATCTCTAGGGGGAGCTTCTTACTTTATGACATTTATAGATGATTACTCGAGGAAAGTATGGGTTTACTTTCTCAAGCACAAGGATGAAGCGTTTAGTGTTTTCAAAACGTTTGTGACACTTGTGGAGAATCAGAGTGGCAAGAAGCTTAAATGCTTACGCACTGACAATGGTGGAGAGTATGTTTCAAAGGCCTTTCAGGACTTTTGTGAGTCAAAAGGTATAAAACGTGAACTTACTGCTCCTTACAATCCTCTTCAAAATGGTGTTGCTGAGAGGATGAATAGGACCATTCAAGAGAAGGTCAAAAGTATGTTGTCTAATGCACAGCTGCCAAATGGGTTTTGGGTTGAAGCTGTATCAACAGCTGTTCATCTTGTAAATAGATCTCCTAGCAAGGTTTTTCAGAAGGATTTAGTGCCAGAGATGGTATGGTCAAGCAAGGTGCCCTCATACAAGCATCTCAGAGTCTTTGGCTGTGAGGCATATACTCACGTTCCAAAGGAATTTAGGAACAAACTTGAGCCAAAGAGTAGAAAGTGCATCTTTCTAGGCTATGGTAATTCTGGTGAGATGGGGTACAGACTTTGGGATCCCGAATCCAGAAAGATTGTCCGCAGCAATGATGTTCACTTTAATGAATCCAAATATCATTCTAAACCATAGAGGGTTGAGGAGATTAGAAGAGTTGTCTTCCAAGAATATGGACCTGCACGTGCAAGACAAAATGTCAGGGCTCAAGAGGAGCAAGGATAGGATAGAGTGGAACCACAGGTTGTGGCTGAGCCTGAGCCACCTATTGTGCATAGATCTGGACGTGTCACGCGACCTCCTGATAGGTTTGTTCCATCTATGAACTATGTCATGTTGAGTGATTGCAATGAGCCTTCATGTTACAAGGAAGCAGTGCAAATGAAGGACTTCGGGAATTGGCAATTGGCCATGCAGTCAGAGATGACAGCTCTGCATAAAAACCAGACATGGAAGCTAGTTAAATTACCACGGGGCAAAAAGGATCTACCTTGTAAATGGTTTTACGGGTATAAGATCACCGCTCATGATAGTCAGCCAAAGTACAAAGCAAGGCTTGTTTCCAAGGGCTTTAAGCAAGAACAAGGCATTGACTTTGATGAAGTCTTCGCTCCGGTGGTCAAGATGACTACATTGAGATGCTTTCTTGCATTGGTTGCCATATTAGATTTGGTGTTGCACCAAATGGATGTCAAGACAGCGTTCTTGCATGGTGATTTAGATGTGGAAATTTACATGCAGCAGCCAGAAGGGTTTGTTGAGAAAGGCAAGGAAGATTGGGTATGCCAGTTGTTAAAGAGTCTTTATGGCTTAAAACAATCACCGAGGGCATGGTACCATAAATTCCACAAGTTTATGCTTTCTCAAGGCTACAAACATAGTGAGTTCGATCACTGTCTATATACAAAGAAGGCTAAGGATGGCAGTTGGATGATCCTTATTTTGTATGTGGATGACATGTTGATTGCTGGCAAGCACTTGGAAGAAATTTCAGCTTTGAAGTCAAAGATGGCAAAATCGTTTGACATGAAAGACATGGGTGAGGCAAGTCATATACTTGGTATGCGCATTGAGAGAGACAGATCAAAGAAGTTGATTTGGTTATCTCAAACAGAGTATACTGACAAGGTTTTGCAACGTTTCAATATGGAGAAGGGAAGGGCACTGAGTGTTCCATTGCCACCATATGTGAAACTTAGCAAACAAGATTGTCCTCTGTCTGAGGTATAACAGGCAGAAATGGATAAGATTCCATATGCGTCTGCAGTGGGTAGTTTGATGTATGCAATGATTGCTACTTGCCCAGACATTGCATTTGCAGTGGGAGTAGTAAGTCGATACATGTCAAACCCAGGCAAGAAACATTGGGAGGCAGTGAAAGGAATATTGAGATACCTGAAAGCTACAAAGAGTATGCGTATATGCTATGGAAGTCAGGAGCTAAGTGTAAAGGGTTTTACAGACTCAGATTATGCAGGTGACTTAGACAACCGAAGGTCTACGTCAGGGTATGTCTTTACATTGGCTGGTGGAGCAGTATCATGGCGTTCTAGATTACAAGATTGTGTTACTCAGTCTACTATAGAGGCTGAATATGTTGCAGCATCAGAGGCATGCAAAGAATCAATTTGTCTTAATCAACTAGTAACAGACTTGGGAATCAAAGAAGAGATGCCTGTGTTATATTGTGATAGTCAAAGTGCTATACAATTGGCTCGCAATCCAGTTTATCACTCAAAGACAAAGCATGTAGATGTGAAGTATCATTTCATCAGGGAAATGCTCGAGGATAAGCAACTTCAGCTTGTCAAAGTTCACACCACAGAAAATCCTGCTGATCTACTTACAAAAGGACTTCCCTCAGAGAGCTTTGTGCATTTTCGCAAGCAGTTAGGTGTAGGGTAGTACATCACTTCTCTACATCTCTTGTATATTAGCTTGTATAGTAGCTTCTCTCACACTTAAAGTACCACATTGGACTTTAAGTGGGAGGTTGTTGGGGTATAAAGCCCAATGTGGTCGCTCAGGTAAGTGGGCGGGCCGCCAAGTATGTACACATATTCTTTTGTAAAAACCTAATAAGAACTCACTATGCTCTACACATTACAATAGAGCGAGTTCACCATATCGTCGTGCTCTTCTTCTCGCACTCTCTCTCGCGTCGCACTTCCGCTCGTACTCCTTCACTTCATTTGAACCAGCAGATATTTGTCAGTCCCCAATTTACCTGGTTAGCACATTGTTCCCTTGGTTAGTCCAGTGCGCAGTCTCACCCAGCCCTAATGCTTATGCAAAGATGAACCAGTTTGAAAATCCTTTGGACAATGTGTCTGCTTGTGTCATCAGCCACTATATAAGTCAACGAGAAGTATGTAAGGAAGGTTGATTGTGGTTATGGAATCATGTATACAACATTTTGTGCACTGAATGTACTTGCGATTACTATACAAAAAATTGACTTGTTCAAAGTTCTCTAAACTTAATGATTGAATGATGTAATTTTATTTTGGTGATATGATGGAATTTTATTTTGCTGATATGATGTTGTCATACTCTGATAGAGTCCTACTACATGGCACACATAATAGCATAGACAGGACCATCGGGCTATTATTACACATAGTTATGCTATATAGCACTCATACTGCAAGAAATACTATGAAATAATAGCATAGATAGGGAGATTGGCCTCTTATTACACACACTTACACTATATGGCACACATAGTGCTCTCAATATGTAATATAGCTCTTTCACATACCACACATCATATCATAGACAGGAACATTGTGCTATGTGATACACACACTTTTACTGTGTAGCACACATGTTGCTATCTTACTACAATAGAGTCCTTTTATAGCATAGACAGGGACATTGGGCTATTATTACACACACTTGTACAATATAGCACACATAATAGCGTAGGTAGAGACAATGGACTATCTTGACACATTACTTGGCTACATATCACATATAGTAGCATGTACACAACTCCATAACACCCAATGGGTAGCTATTCATAAGAGTGAGATGATTGTAAGAATGAGACATGTTTACCTGAAATTCATCAAGAAAGTGAATGGGATGCTCTTGATAATGTTTTCTTCCCAATCGTTTTCGACAAATATCTTGGCTAAATTTTTTCAAGGTGCAACATGTTCACGATAGTAACCTCATTATCTGAAATGTGTGTGATTCTATGCTATGTGCTCTGTGTGGTTGTGTGCTATGTGATACATAGCACAATGGACATGTGTAAGGAGGTACTGAATGGTGAAGGCTATATAGAACATAATATAAGCCTGTTAAATAGGTATCATGTTGCTTCATAGGGCATGGCATTGTAAATGGTTTCATGTAGTTCCGGAGATAAATAATATGTCTTTGAGGTAGCATCTACCAAAGGCATGTCAAACTTGATTGCCCGAACAAGGTGAGAGTACAGGTTAGTAACTCCCCTATCATCAAGTAGAGTGTAGTGATTTGGGTCCCCTCTTGCTGTTGATAATAACACCCTGTGACAACATAAGTGTTTTTATCACATTTGTTTTTCCACTTATCTCTTAAGATGCAATCTGTCATCCACTTTCTCTTTGTACATCTCAAAAGAAAGAACTCTACACCTTCTGCATTGCCAGCGTCTGCATTGACTGCAAAGTTATCACCTTCAGTGAGATACTCACTCAGCATATCCTGGGATCCCTCAAACATTGCAGCTTCATCTTCTGGTACCTCAGTCTCTTCTGCTACCTAAGAGAGTGGTTTCAATGCCTTATGTGTCCACTTCCCTGCATATGATTTGTTGGAACAAGTCCTCCAATGGCCCTTCATGCAAGCATCACAAAAACAAGAAATCCGCCTGGTCCTTAATTGAGTAGGATCATGACAACAAAAGCCTGAAATGCAATGGAGTGATCGAGATCCTGGTACTCTCTCACAACCCCATAGATTAGACCTGTCCACTTCTGTCTCTTTTACTAGCCAAAATTTCCTGTTTATATTAGGACCTGCTTTAGTGGATTGTGCATAAGAGCTACATGCAGCATTGGACATTGTTCTCGTAAAAAATGCAACCACGTCTGCAGCTTGCCTAAGAACAAATCCATTACTCTTGAGTTGTTCATGTGTAAGGGCTCTCTTTATCACAGCGCCAGCGCCATCATGCTCCCCCTTGCCATGGCCAGAGCCAAAAAAATTCCATGTCATCTCTGTATCTGTTAGTTGGTAATATCTAGCAACAAAGTAAAATGGCCTTGCAGCCTTGAATTGCGAGGTTGCACCATCTGACCACACCCAGTGCTTCTTGAAATTCAGCCTCTGGTCTTTAAGCCACTGATCACAAAGAAGAAAACAATGCTGGACAAATAGCGTATCATGTTGCCTATCATCGAAGATGTAGAAATGCATATGCTTGATAATACTGTCATCTTCGTTGTCACGCATGTACGTTATGTGAACAAGGATGGTGCATTGATCTGTATGCCAATGCATGGATGTACTTCATTTTGCTCTTTGAACGAGTAATTTTCAGCAAAGTCTACTACAGATATAATGGTATCTGAAGGGAACACCTTCAAACATTCTCTGTATTGATGTGCCTTCCATCTGTAAGTGAAATTGTGCTCGATGAAGATTCTGATGTCGTCTTTTATCCTCCCTGTCAGCTCAGTGAAAGCCACTTGTTTGAGTGACAACATCTTTCTCTTACTTAGACCATGCTTAGTTTGAACTTTAATGTCCTCGAAGACTTGCAGTGGAACTGTCTTTGTCATCTCTGCAAGTTCTCGTGGACAAAGGCTGAGCTTTTCCACACCACAGTTTTTGCATTGGTCCATCAAGCAGGTGTGTTTATGGAACATATCCCCCTCAGCCTTTGTACATACGCATGATTCCCACAACTTCGTGATCCCTGAAAACGAGTGCTCAACGGCAAGACATTTTGCATTCACCCCATCTGATTTGCAAACATTGCATTTACATGTACATGACCTCCCATGAAAACCAAAAGCAGATGAGCGCACAACATTAAATGCATCTTTGAGATACATCAGTTTGATATGATAAACACAACAGCAAGTATTTCAATCTTTCAACTTTTGCACGAACCAAGGCTTCAGCTTCTCAAAGGACCTTTGCCCAATTGTCACATGTGGGTGGCTATTTTTAAACTTCAAGAAATACTCTATCTGCTTGAAAAAAAAATGCATTAGAATTACATTTTGCTATATATCACACATAATAGCATAGCTACAGATGCATTGGTATAAATACACATAGCTATGCTACATAGCATAGATAATAGCATAGATAGATAACTCAGCTTTCATTACATGCTCAATTTTGTTATATAACACATGCTAAGGACAACCCCAAAAAGGGTAAGAAAACATACTTTTATGAAAGTGGTGATTACATACTTTGAAGAGGAATTGCTGCCTTATTTACCCCTTTGTTGAATCCATGTGAAGGTTATAGTACTTTCTTTGTGTGAACCACTTGTGACATGATGATGAATCCAATTGAGAACCATCAATGATCATTAAGTGATGAATCCCGTATGATTGTAATGAAGGACATAACATTGTATCCATATGAGAACCGTTATGTGCCTCATCCTCTTTCCATTGTGAACCTTAGGTGGTAGAAGCATGTGTTTAAGGGGGGATTTGTGGGGATAAACACTATGCTCACTCCACCTAGTTAGCCGTGTGGGAACATATCCTAGAACTCTCTAGAAGTTCATCTTCAAGCCTATATAACAAGGCTCTCTCAAGCATGTATTTCAAGCTTCTCATTCTAGTAATTCAAGGTTTCTCTCCTCTTATGTAAGAGTTATATTCTCTCATCCACACACACACACACACACACAAGTATGAATGCTTCACATAAGTATCCACCCTAAATCTCCCAACAGTAGAGTCTTTTGTCAAAGGCGATTGTGATGCTGATGTTGATACATAATGGGAATTTAGTGCAAAGTGCACTTATGATCCTAATGTCCATGATGCATGTATGCCAGCTGTTTGCTGTAGATTCACATGTGTGGTACTTTGACAGTGGTGCTACAAAGCACATTACCTCACACCATGATTTGTTTACCTCTATTGAGTCTGTCCCTCATGGCAATACGGTGACATACCAACAATGCCTCTTATCCTATTTCAGGAATTGGAAAGATTGTGCTTACTACTAAAAATGGCAGTTCTTTCACACTTGTTGATGCATTGTATGTACGTGGGACAAAAAAGAACCTTGCTAGACTTGGTATAGTAGTCCAATTTGAGGATGACATATGTAAAATTTGTGGATGACAGATGTAAAATTCATGATCTTAATTTTGGTGACAAAATTGTTGCATTTGGCCTTTTGTATCGTGTGGGTTGTATAAGATCACTTTGTATGACAAGTGTGGATAAAATTTTGCAAATGTAGTTGCAGATTTAAGGGTTGTTTCAGATGCAACACTGTGGCATGCACATTTTGGGCATCTGAATTTTTCCAATTTGCTGCATTTACAAAAATATGATATGGTTGCTTCTTTGCTGCCTCTTGAAGCACCTGTCAAACATGTTTGTGAAGGCTGTATTTTGGGTAAAATGCAGCATGCTAAGTTTCCAAAGGATGGGTCAGTTCGTGCTACATGTAGATTATAGCTTGTGCATAGTGATGTTTGTGGCCTATGTAAAATCCTCCTTGGGAAATTATATGTACTTTGTGACTTTCATTGATGACTACTCCAAGCATGCATGGGTATATCCGCTGAAAGCTAAGTCCGAAGTGTCTATGTGTTTCAAGCAATTTCTTGCTATGACTGAAAATGTCTCAAAATGTACTATGGACACCCTCCATTCCGATGGGGGGGAGGAGTATATGTCTCATGAATTTAATGAATTTTTGGCTAGCACCAATGTACAGTGCCGTATATGCCTCAAAAAAATGGTCTTGCTGAGAGGAAAAACATGTCTCTTATGGAAATTGCATGATGTATGGTCAAGAATCAAGCTTTACCACATTTGTTTTGGCTCAAGGCTGTCATGTGTGCCACTTATGTATGGTCTATGACTCCATATGAAGCATGGCATGATAGAAAGCCATCTATTGAGCACATGCATGTTTTTGGTTGTTTGTCTTATGGTTTAGTGCCACAAGCGCAACGCAAAAAATTGGATGATAAGGCTATGATATGTATTTTTGTTGGTTATAGTGATGAAAGAAAAGGTTTTAGGTTGTACCATCCGTAAACAAAACATATTTTGGTCTCACGAGATGTCGTGTTTGTGGAAGATTCTGTTCAGCCTTTGCTGTCATGTACTAGAGCTAGTAATGTAAGCTCACGAGACATTTATGATAGTTTATTGCCTCTTTTCAGTGGTGGACTTTGAATGTAATTTCCAATGAGGCAAATGTACATCCTATGGGGGTTTCTGAAAATGTTACAGATCAGCCTATTACTGATGCAGATGTACATGATGTACTTGATGAGGAAAGGGCTAAAAATGAGCAGGCTAGAGGTATGCCAAAATGGCTAGTGCACACTTTGCATGACAGTAAATTGGATGCACCTTTGTCTAGTCGTACTCGTTCAGGATCTTGCCATGCATCTTATGAATCAGATTGTTATGCTTTGGCTGTGTCTAGCTTACATGATGTTGAGGAGCCTTTGTCTTTTGATGAAGCACATAATTCAGAAAATTGGATTTGACTGCCATGCAATTAGAATATGATGCACTTATAGAATATGACACATGGACTTTATGTGATTTTCCTCCTGGCAAAAAGACCATTGGTACAAAGTGGGTTTACAAGTTGAAATGCAAGCCGGGTGGTGAGGTTGATCGCTAGAAGTAGCTATGCATAGCAGAAAGGCATAGATTATGAAGAAACTTTTGCTCCCATTTGTCATATGACTACTGTTTGTTTTCTATGTGTATTGGCAGCTAATTTTGATTGGTATGTACATCAATCTGATATTGTTACTGCTTTCTTGAATGTTGAAATTTTTAAGGAAGTCTATGTAACGCAGCCTCGCGGTTTTGTCAAGAAAGGACAAGAGGACAAAGTGTGCAGATGTAAGAAGGCTTTGTATGGATTGAAGCAATCTCCTTGTGGTTGGTATGAGAAAGATGACACTCATTTGGTCAAACGAGGCTTTCGTAATAACAGTCCAAAAGAAAGCACATTGTATGTCAAGCGTGAGGGCGATGTACTTCTCATTGTTGTTCTTTATGTGGATAATTTGCTGATCATCACTGGTCCCAATGAGGCACATATTGCTGAATTTAAGGCTGATTTGAATGCTACTTTCAAGATGAAAGATTTGGGGTTGTTGCATCATTTCTTGGGCATACAATTTAAGAAATGTGATGGTGGTATTGCCTTATGTCAGAAAAGTTACATAGAGACATTTCTATGTAAGTTTGGACTTGAGGATTTCAAGCCTATTGCCACTCCTGTGGAAACACGTTTAAAGCTGAGTCTACATGATGCTAGTGATCTTGCTGATGTCACTCTTTACCAAACTGCTATTGGCCTCATTTATGTATGCAACACCAGGTTGGATATTCAATTTGCAGTCTCATAGGTCAATAGATTTTTGCATAGCCCAGGGTCTAAGCATTGGCAGGTAGTCAAGAGGATTTTTCGCTACTTGAGTGACACTTTGCATCTTGGCTTGTTTTATCCCAAGGGGGGATCATTGGTGCCAGATTTACATGCTTTTTTGGACTCAGACTGCACTGGTTGTTGTGACACACAAGTGTACACAAGTGGTTTTTGTTTCATGATTGGTAGTTTATGTATTTCATGGTTGAGCAAGAAGAAACCTACTGTGGCCACTTCCAGTTGTGAGGCCAAGTATAGGGCATTCTTCATAGCTATGGTTGAGTGTATATGGATCAGACATCTTATGGCCGATTTGGGTGTTGGACAAGACATTGGCAACATCATCTATACTGACATTCAAATCACATTTGTAGTTGCAAGGAACCCAGTTTTTCATGGTCGCACAAAGCACGTTGAGGTGCATTACCACTATGTCAAGGAGAGGCTCTCCGTAGGAGAGATCAATGGGGTTTATGTGCCAACACAGCACAGCCGTGTAGATCTTTTCACAAAGGCATTGTCTTGTGAGAAGCTGGAATCTTTTGTGGGACGGGTGTCTAACCTCACTCCTATCTTATTGTAGATTTAGCGAGAACCTCGATTAAATTGTCAATCCATGGGACGAAGCTGACTTGACTAGTGCATAGAGGCTACAAGAGGTTGTCAATCTCTCGAAAAACAAAAAACAACCAGCATCTAACTCAAGCTACACTCAAGTGACTGAAATCACCAAAAGCCAATCGCTCATCGGCAAACAAATCACATCCGTTACAACATCAAATGACATCCAACATAATGAAACTTCTAGGACAAGTTTATAAGACCTAAGCACACATGCCTATGGTCGCAAATCCCACTTTAGGTCAAGTGCAAAAATTGTGATTATTAATAGCAGTGGATTTTTGACCTAGTTGTTTTCGACCGAGAATGCATCTAAATGCTTAGCAATGATGCCCCAATACCCCGCATATGCTTAGTTTTTGATTTTGAAGTGTAAATAATTACTTACAATGAGACTAGGCCATGTGTTGACGATGCCAAAATCTACAAAATACTGTGAAATTCTTTCGTCAATGCGTAGAGCTCTTACCTATGGTTGCAATGCAACATCCGCGACTGCAATGTGACAACCGAGAAGGGAGTAGGAAGCGCGAGGAGAGAAGTGAGCGCTGTTAGCTCACACTGTGTATTTCATTATCCAAAATTTCAAAATAAATTACAAAAATTGGCTTTTATACCTTAGCCAAGGTTTTTGATGGTCAAAACAACTAAAGATAGGTAAAGGCAGGTTGATACAATCTAGAAGCTTGTAGCCCCGGCTCATCAATTACAAGGTTTATCCGGAAAATAAGAGTTACAATATTCTTGACTTATCAGAATAATAAGTGTTTTTACAATGAGGGCTCCAAAAATGGTATCCGTTAGCTTGCTGCTAACATTCCTCCCCTGTGTCATCTCTTGACACAGCTTTATGGGATGAAATAGTCTTCGGGTTGATGGTTGGCGAGGCGGTCTTTAAGTACATGTAGAGCCTTTTTGTATCTGATCTTTCTTTCTTTGTCTGGCACCTGCAAAAACTGCATAGTAACTCTGTTTTTAAGCTTGACTACGGAGTACCCGATGAATCTTGAAGTCAGGTTGCTGATCACTGGCCCAAAAATCTTCGTTCGCCAAGTGAAGAACCATGTGTAGAATGCTTCCTCAAATGCCAACATTTATGAGAAGATAAGAACATGCATCGGGCGTAGAAGCCATAGAGGACTTCTTTGGAAGGTTGGCCACTGAGATCGTAGCATAAACCCTTATTGCCCTCAAGGAAAGGAATCCACGGGGCTCTTGCTTACTGTGACTCATGAAAAACTTCAATGCAGGTGAGCAACATTCGGAAAATTTTATAAAGCATAGCACATGATAGATCAGGTAGACTTTTGAAGATTGACATCGCGCCCGTTAGGGTTTTTACCATGTGTTCTTCTGTCTGAGATCCTTTTTTTGGAGCTAGCAATCTTGGATAATCTAGCCATGTAGGCCGCTTCTTTGTGATTGACTCATGTGCTTGCCATGTCCTTACTCTTGATACAAGACAAAAATTTGGATCCTTTTGAAGTGCCGCAGGTGCTCTTGTGAATAGAATCAAGTATCTTGGATTCTTGTTCAGCCAACTCTTCCTCCACTTGGGGTGGACTTCATCTGCGCCTTCTACTTGCATGTTTTTATAAATTCTTTCTTTGACTTGGAGCAGCTCTACCTTTATCAAGGGATATGGCAGGAATTGATGATACCATTGTGCATTTATTTGATTGGGAGTGGGTTGAGTAACATTGACAGAGTGAAGAACTCTCAACTCCGCATCCATCACTACTTTCCACTGCTCATCTGTCTCTTGTGTAACCTTTTCCTTAAGTGCCTCTTCCTTAGCTTTTGACAGCTGGACCATTGGCTCTTAATCTGCATCTGTTATTGTTACTTGAAATTCTTCCTTGCCACCTAGCCCTTCTACTGGCTGTGTTTCCATCTCAACAAAAGAGGCTGAGGGAATATCAATATGTGGCTATTCTGACGTGCCTGCTTCTTCCTGCATCGCTTGCTGTTCATCTCTTAGCAGCTGTTTGACTCTCTTTAGCTTGGCTATTTCCTTGAGCAGCTCTTCTTCTCGTTGTACCGCATTAATGCCAGGTCTCTACGTTGAGACTGCTCCAGCTTTAGCTCTAGCTCGATATCTTTGTTCTTTTTTCCTAGTGCTTTGTACACTTCGTTTGTTCCTTTGATCGAGGCACTGTGGGATTTTCTCTAATCTGTTGCAAAAAGGTTGTCTAGTCGTTGATCCTTTGCTCTGAATATTGCAAGGAGGCGTTTGTGACATGTAGCTTCACTTGAATCTTCTGAACTGACAGAGTTGTAGTTAAAAGTTTGTTAGTAATCTCTATCAGCTGTTCGTCTTTGGTTTTGCAAGCATCTGTCAACTTCATGAGAAGTTCACCTAATTCTTTCATTTCCTTTTGTTTTTTGTCTCTTGCTAGCTGTTGTTGTTCAGCTTCAGCTTTCAATACCTGGACTTGTGTTTGCAGACTAGTGATGAAATTTAATCTGTCTTTAACTCTCCTTCGAGAGTGTCAATGGGCTCTCCCTGTGTGGTTTTATTTGTTGGTGAAGGTGGTGGGCTTGGCATGGGGTAGTCATGCTGTTTTGTAAATGGTGAGGATGGTATGGGGGACATCCTACCTTCTTCGTGCTGGGCTTCACCTTGGTGTGTTGCTTCCACTTGTCGTTGCTGCTCCGCCACCTCTTTAGCTTTTAATTCTGCTTCTTGGGCTTCTTTCAGCTTTAATGCCTCTGCTTGCTGATACATTCTTTCCAACAAATCTTTTGGATCTTCTTCTTGTCTCCGTGGAGGGTGCTTTGTTCTTGAGCCTTTTACTTCTATAGGTACCCACTTTGCAGGGTCCTTGCCTTGAGCTTGGCGGCTTCGTTCATAAGAGTGCTTCTCTCTCTCTCTCAAACTTGGCATGCTTCTGTTGAGGTTCCTCTTGATGTGCTACTAGTGCTTTTCTTTGCATTTCTTTGATGCGTGCTCTTCTTTCTTCACTGTCGGAGCTTTTATTGCTATCCCGTTCTGGAGAGCTCTTGGCAGATTCTTCGTTGGATTTGTAAGTTCTTTTGGTGGATCTTGTGGCTCGAGAGGATGGTTGTGCAAACATGATCCATATGTTCTGATCGGCAGGTGGCAAGTTGTAAGCCATGCCGATAGCATGATAGGCAATTCTTGTGAGAACTTCAGGTGCTCCCAGATATGTTATCTTACCCTCTTTCTTTGTCTCCTTCAGTGTAGACAACACGTACTATGCGTGGTCGATCGGTTGCCTGGTTGTCGACTTTAAAACTTGTATAAATGTGGTCACAACCGCATGATTGGGTGTCGTGTACCTTGGCGGTCGCTTTGCAAGAAAGTGGAAGTGTTGGTCATATAATCTTGCAGGTTCTTCCACCTGTTTCTAGATGAGATCAGTAAATGTTGTAGCAGCGGTTTGGTGAAGGTTCCTGTCGTCTTTCTATCTCTAGCTCTCATCGTCATCCCTTCTATAGGCAGCTTGAGAGCTTCGGCTACTATCTCTTTTGTAATGACCACTTCTACCTTGTTCCCTTGTTGGTCAGAGATTTTTGCTGTTCCATCTTCCTTGATTGTGGATAGGAGCTCATAAGCTTTTTGAAAATCTACTCCACATGGCTCTTGTTCGTAGAACTCTCTGAGCCCAAGCCTTCTGTTAGCTTCTTTTGTCTCGGGCTTTGCTGTGACATCATAGACCTCTTTTGGTAGAAGTTGCAGTTCTACCTGATGTCCTTCTTCGCTTTTGAATCTACCTATGAAAATCATTGTGTTATTCTCCTCAAGCTGTTCTTTCGATAGCTAGGTCGCTTTGGCCGTCTTTACTGGACTAGGGTCCAGTTGGTATAGTGGTAGCTCTTGCAGTTTCTCCTTTTGAGAAACCCTCTTCTTTGCCTTCTGTGCTGCTTGCATGGCTCCTATTGTCAAAGTTAAAAAATTTGACAGATTCCACCCTGAATTTGAATTGTTGACAAATTGAGTCCAATTTGCTTAAAATCAATTTTTGAACATGCATAGATGCATAAAAACATATAAAGATCAAATTCTTGAAGTCCAAACAAAAAATTGCAACAAAAGTAAATAATCGCGATTATTTACAACTAAGTAATTTTTTTGACTTTTTGCAAATTTGACATTATAGGCTTGAAGTATATACCAGATAGATACTCTGAGTGAAGTGTGGGCTCATTTGAGTGCACAGGAAGAAAATGGGACCAGATTTAGGCTTTAGGTCTCTGAAACAGTAGAGATGTAAAGGAATTTTGAGATTTTGAACTCCAAATTTGTTCAAACTTGGTAAGTGGGATTAGCACATCATGTACTTTAGTCCTCTGATGGCAAAGTTGCAAATTTCCCCCATCTTGGCCAAAAAGTAAATAATCACGATTATTAACTTTTTTTTTATATCAAAATGAACAGTTTTTGGTACAACTTGGTTCTAGGTATGGTGTAGACCCTGTGTATGTGATATGAGGTGATTTGGATCAAAAAATGTGAATCATAACTCAGAAATTGGTTTGCAAGGACTTCTTTGCGTTTTTTTGGCAATTTTCCAAGTTATAATTGATCATTTTGGCTCATACTTGAAATTTGGCATGTAATAGGTGTGTACAAGTGATAGGTGAGATGATGATACAATTTTCAAGCCAAAATTTTACAAAAGTACATAATTGTGATTATTTACAACAGTCAACATTTTCTTGCAAAACTTGAAAATTTTGACCTAAACATATTCTATACACCTAAAATGAGTCCTAAATTGAATTTCATAAAATTTGGTCTTGCCGACAACTGTGGACTCCAGAAAATGCGCACGAGGAGGTTGAAAAGCTCTCTCCCCAAAGGCAACAAGTAGAAATGAGGTCATTTTAGCCTACCTTGGGTATCTATACTTGGACTTCCCGAACCATTTTTTCCCAAACTCCCCTTTTAGTCCTACTAGGCCGTGAAATCTATGTTAGACTAAAAAATTTCTCCAATCGGATTCGTGTAGCTCATTCTGCAAGAATTCTGCAAAAGTAGGTCTGGCCGCTTGAGTTAGGCTTCCCGCTTCCATCTGCCGATTTGATTGAAATCTTTTGTGCCTATCCGCCTTGTCTTTCTTATCATCAATGTATCTTCAGTTTTTCCATCTGAGCTCCTTTGCTATTTATTATTTTTTGACCTGTTTATTGAAAAAATCAATGAAAATAACAAAATGCGCTAAAAAAGCAAAGTGAAAATCCAATAATTAAGAAAATCCATTGAAAAACACAGCTTTATTATTTTTGGTTGGATTTTTTTCATTTTTAAGTCTCTATATAAAGAAAAATGATGAAAAATAACCAAAAAGGACTATCTTTTGATGATTTTTTGATATTATATACACTATTGACACTCATCGGGGAGATATCATCAGTTAATTTTCCCCTGTTGATGATTTATAAGGATATTATTAAGTAATTTTGCAAAAAATCACACATTAATATCAAACTTTTTTCTCCCCCTTCAAACATTGCCCTTAATTACTTAGTGCCCTCCCACCCGTCTTAAATGGCGTACTCTGGGACGACTGTGTGCATGGGTTGAGCAATTGTGTCTATGCATAGCCTTGGTTGGCCCTACCGTGCTTTGAAGATCAATGTTGTTCAAATCATTATGCTGTGCAAGAGTTGGGTCTTGAGTAATTAACTCAAGGGTTTCTGATGTCGAGGCTTTCTGATGTTGTCTGCCAAAGAGAAAATCTTGTAGCTTGTGTACTCTTTGCTTGATTGTACCGTCAGGATGCTTTAGCACGCTAATTGCCTTAGCTGTTGGTATCAACAATGTTTGTTGCCGAGCTTTTTCCCACCATTGATATCTTCTTTGTGCAGAATGGTGTGCAGAATTGTTGAGTCTACATGATGCTGGTGATCCTGCTGATGTCACTCTTTACCAAACTGCTGTTGGCTTCCTCATTTATGTATGCAATACGAGGCCAGATATTCAGTTTGTAGTCTCACAGGTCAGCAGATGTATGCATAGCCCAAGGTCTAAGCATTGGCAGGCTGTCAAGAGGATTTTTCGCTACCTTAGTGGCACTTTAAATCTTGGCTTGTTTTATCCCAAGGGGGGATCATTACCACCAAACTTACATGCTTTTTCGGACTCAGATTGGGCTGGTTGTTTTGACATGCAAGTGTCCACAAGTGGTTTTTGTTTCATGCTTGGCATTTCATGTATATCATGGTTGAGCAAGAAGCAACCTACTGTGGCCACTTTGAGTTGTGAGGCTGAGTACAGGGCAGTCTTCACAGCTACGGTTGAGTGTGTACGGCTGAAAAATGAATGCCCAGAGCCTGACAAAAACCTCAAGTCAGTTGAAGCTTATTGCATACAATGTTGCAAAAAGGGAGGACACTTCCCAGAAGATTGTCCAAAAATCCTTTAAAAAAGGGTAGAACAGTAGTGAACGTAGTCCAAGCGATACCTAGTAGCTCATCTGAGAGTGAACCGACTGTTCCAATCAAGGTAATCACCAGAGCCCAAGCTAAGAAAAAGAAACATAACTCCTCTGAGGATTCAAAAAATACAAAAATCTCCTCTCAAAAGACCAAACGAAGGAGAAACAAAAGGTATGAGATGAAAAAAAAGAAACAAAGGGCTGAAATCGAGGAAAAAGCTAAGAAGCTATTCCAGGAAAAGGTGAAAGAAAGTGGAAATGAAATCAAGAAAACCACCCTGAAATTTGGAGAATTGATTTTGGTTGACAAAATTTTTGAGTCTATTAATGCAGCCTTGAAAGCCTACCAAGCGAGACTTAAAGCAAGCCAAAACATGGAAAAAAATGGAAAAAACTATCCTTCTCCAGACATGGAAGCAGCTAAGCTTGAAGCTTATCAAAATTTGGTAAGAATCATGCAAGAGATACTGGAAAAACAAAAACCCAAGCTCAAAAATATGGCAAAACCTAAGGAGCTTGTGGTAAAAGACAATCAAGAAAAATCTGCACACCATTCTGCACAATCATGTAGACTCAGCATCATGTGCACAAGAGGAATCACTAACCATTCGAGAAAGCACTAACAATGTCTGATTGATGTACATCCCAACCAAAATGAGTTGCCAATGCACATAGAAAACGCGCAGTAGTCATACGACAAGTGGGAACAAAAGTCTCCTCATAATCTATGCCTTTTTGTTGTGCATAACCCTTTGCAACAAGTCGAGCCTTATGGCGATCGATCTCACCATCCGGCTTGCGTTTCAACTTGTAAACCCACTTCGTATCAATGGCCTTTTTTCCAGGAGGCAAATCACATAAAGTCCATGTGTCATTTTCTATAAGTGCATCATATTCTGATTGCATGGCAGCCATCCAATTTTCTGAATTTTGTGCTTCATCAAAAGACAGAGGCTCCTCAACATCATGTAAGCTAGACACAACCAAAGCATAACAATCTGATTCATAAGATGCATGGCGAGATCCTGAATGAGTACGACTAGACAAAGGTGCATCCAATTTACTATCACGCAAAGTGTGCACCAGCCATTTTGGCATACCTCTAGCCTGCTCATTTTCAACCCTTTCCTCATCAACTACATCATGTACATCTGCATCAGTAATAGGTTGATCTGTAACATTTTCAGAAACCCCCATAGGCTGTACATTTGCCTCATTGGAAATTACATTTGTATTTCCACCACTAAAAAGAGGCAACAAAGTGTCATAAATGTCCTATGAGCTTACATTACTGTCTCTAGTACTTGACAGCAAGGGCTGAACAGAATCTTCCACAAACACTACATCCTGTGAAACCAGAATAAGCTCTGTTTGCGGATGATATAACCTGTAACCTTTTCTTTCATCACTATAACCAACAAAAGTACATTTGACAGTCTTATCATCTAATTTTCTGCGCTGTGTTTGTGGCACCAAAGCATATGCCAAACAACCAAAAACACGCATGTGATCAATAGAAGGCTTTCTATCATGCCATGCTTCATATGGAGTAATAGACTGCAAAGCTTTCGTAGGACACCTGTTAAGTACATAAGTGGCACACATGATGGCCTCAAGCCAAAAAGAATGCGGCAAAGCTTGACTTTTGACCATACATCGTGCCATTTCTGTCAGTGACCTGTTTTTCCTCTCAGCAACACCATTTTGCTAAGGTGTATAAGGCACTGTACATTGGTGTTTTATCCCACCACTAGCCAGAAATGCATTAAATTCATGAGACATATACTCCCCCCCCCGATCGGAACGGAGAGGGCCCATAGTACATTTCGAGACATTTTCAGCCATAGCCAGAAATTGTTTAAAGCACATAAAAACTTCGGACTTTGCTTTAAGCGGAAATACCCATGCATGCCTAGAGTAACGAAGTATAGGTAATTGCCCAAGGACGAAGTTTGCATGGGCCCACAAACATCACTATGCACAAGCTGCAACCTGCATGTGGCCCGAACTGAACCATCCTTTGGAAACTTATAACGCTGCATTTTACCCAAAATACAGCCTTCACAAACATGTTTGACAGGTGCTTCAAGAGGCGGCAAAGAAGCAACCATATCAAATTTCTGCAAACGCAACAAACTAGCAAAATTCAGATGACCAAAACGTGCATGCCAAAGTTTTGCATCTGAAATAGCCCTTGAATCTGCAACAGCATTTGAAAAATTTTGTCCACACTTGTCATACAAAGTGAGCTTACATAGCCCACGGCACAAAAGGCTAGATGAAACAATTTCATCACCAAAACTTAGATCATGAACTGTACATCTATCATCCACAAATTTGACTACAAGTCCAAGTCTAGCAAGTGCGGATACAGACAATAGATTCTTCTTGATCCCAGGTACATAAAGTGCATCAACAAGTGTGAAGGAATTGCCATTTGCAACAGTAAGCACAATCTTTCCAACTCCCTGAACCGGATAAGAGGCGTTGTTGGCCCAAGTGACTGAATTCCCATGAGGAATAGACTCGAGAGAGGTAAACAATTCACGATGTGAGGTAATGTGCTTTGTAGCACCACTGTCAAAATACCATACATGTGAATCTGCAGCAAACTGACAAGCATGCATCATGGACAACAGGATTGTAAGTGCACTCTGCGCTAAAAGCCCATTCTGCATCAACATCAGCAACACAGTCTCCTTTCACAGAAGACTCAACAATGGCTGCATTTGTTGTGGAACCAGGGTTTGCAGTGGAACCACCCTCTTTCTTCTTAGCCTCTTTGGCCTTCAACTTAGGCCACGAATTGATAAAATGATCATTAGCTTTACAAAAATGGCAACGCATCTTCTTTTTTCCCTTATCACCAGAATTTTAAGACGAATTTCTGCCAGTAGAAGCATTAGGAACAGAAGTTTTGCCACTTGCAGGAGAACCATAAGAAGGGACCGCATTGCTGTTACCACCCTTTCTTTGAGAAGCAATAAAAGCCTATTCAAGTGCACTCTGCCACGTTCTGTTTTTTTTGGAAAGTGACTCTTGCAACAGCAATGTTCATAATGCATCAAACTTGACAACTTCTGGATTTCCTTGGGTCATCAGTCTCCAAGTACTAGCAAAAGTCTGGTAAGAATCTGGTAAGGCATCAAGAATAGTCTGCACAAGGGAACTATCTGAAATGACTTCACCTGCAGAAATAAGTTGCTCATTGATATCCTTGACACTAGCAAGAAAAGTGTCCATATCATCTTCCTCATGCATAATCTTCGACTCCAACTCTTTACGTAGCAAAGCAATTTTAGCCTCATTGCGACTTGCACAAAGACCAGCCAAAATATCCCAAGCCTGTTTTGTAGATTTTGCTGACGAATGTGACGAACAATGGTGTGCTTCACAGAAAACGCAATCAATGCATGAGCCTGCACATCCTTTACATCCCAACGAGCTTCTTCTATCGTAGGCAAAACAACTCTAATAGCAGCAATCCTTGCAGCAAGACCTCCAACATCCTCAACATCGCCTACATCCTCAGACCAGGACGTACATCAATGCCCTGCACAATGTTCTAGATGCCCTTTGACACAAGAACATGTTGCATCATATAAGCCCACATAGGGTAGTTGTCCCCATCCAACCTGTCCTCAATAGCAAACATCTTGAACACATCTGTGTTGTTGTCGACCATGGTAAATGCTGCACCTGATGTGAAAACTGCCCGAAAATAGGAGAAACTGGAGCGGGAACAACATGTGCTATATAGCACAAACCGTAGAATACTATGAGGCACCTGTTATGCAAAAAATGGCACTGACAAAAATTCTGCACAAAATGAAGAAATAGCCTGTGCAGTATTGCCTGTAGTGGAAACGGAGGCCGAAATGAGCCCAAATCAAAAGTCGACCTGCGAACGCTTTCCAAAGCACACTGAAATAGGAGAAAGTGAGCATGCGTGTGCTGGAGCAGCTGGCGACTAAGCCCGGGAGGACGCAAACTGCTCTTATACCAATTGTTGGAATTAGGGTTGCAGAGAAAGGCACACAGCTTGGAGAAGACGAAGGAAGCTCAAGGCACGCAATAGAGAGTGTGTTACTTAGTATGAAATGGAATGATAGATAGCTCTAGAGTGATGGGCGTATGTACAATGCTCGGGGGGAAAAACCTCCTAAAGAGGGAAAAAATGCCCCTGCGGTCCTAGTGTGTTCACACACATCACTACCACATGTATATGGTAACACCAACTCCTTGAACCGGATAAGAGGCATTGTTGGCACAAGTGACTAAATTCCCATGAGGGATAGACTCGAGAGAGGTAAACAATTCACGATGTGAGGTAATATGCTTTGTAGCACCACTGTCAAAATACCACACATGTGAATCTGCAGCAACTGACAAGCATGCATCATGGACAACGAGATTGTAAGTGCACTCTGCGCTAAAAGCCCATTCTGCATCAACATCAGCAAC
Source organism: Adiantum capillus-veneris (assembly GCF_014529385.1). NCBI lineage: Eukaryota > Viridiplantae > Streptophyta > Polypodiopsida > Polypodiales > Pteridaceae > Adiantum > Adiantum capillus-veneris. The sequence goes on along the minus strand of NC_140943.1, from coordinate 87,952,161 downwards.
ACAGTCTTCTTTCATAGAAGACTCAACAATGGCTGCATTTGTAGTGGAACCAACATTTGCAATGGAACCACCCTCTTTCTTCTTAGCCTCTTTGGCATTCAACTTAGGACACGACTTGATCAAGTGATCATTAGCTTTACAATAATGGCAACGCATCTTCTTTTTGCCCTTATCACCAGAATGTCCAGACGAATTGCTGCCAGTAGAAGCATTAGGAACAGAAGATTTGCCACTCGCAGCAGAACCATAAGAAGTGGTTGCATTGCTGTTACCACCCTTTCTTTAAGAAGCAATAAAAGCCTGCTCAACTCACGCTCCCTAGTTTTGTTTTTTCTGGAAAGTGACTCTTGCAACAACAATGTGCATAATGCATCAAACTTGACAACTTCTGGATTTCCTTGGGTCATCAGTCTCCAAGTACTAGCAAAAATCTGGTAGGAATCTGGTAAGGCATCAAGAATAGTCTGCACAAGGGAACTGTCTGAAATGACTTCACCTGCAGAAATAAGTTTCTCATTGATATCCTTGACACCAGGAAGGAAAGTGTCCATATCCTCTTCCTCATGCATAATCTTCGAATCCAGTTCTTTACGCAGCAAAGCAATTTTAGCCTCATTGCGGCTTGCATAAAGACCTGCTAGAATATCCCAAGCCTGTTTTGCAGATTTTGCTGAACAAATGTGAGGAACAATGGTGCGCTTCATAGACAATGCAATCAATGCATGAGCCTGTGCATCCTTTACATCCCAACGAGCTTGTTCTGCCGTAGGCAAAACAACTCTAATAGCAGCAATCCTTGTAGCAAGACCTGCAACATCCTCAACATCACCTACATCCTCAGAACCAGGACGTACAGATCAATGCCCTGCACAATGTTCCAAATTCCCTTTGACACAAGAACATCTTGCATCATATAAGCCCACATAGGGTAGTTGTCCCCATCCAACCTGTCCTCAACAGCAAACATCTTGAACACATCTGTGTTGTTGTCAGCCATGGTAAATGTTGTACCTGATGTGAAAACTGCCCGAAAATAGGAGAAACAAAGCGGGAACAACACGTGCTACATAGCACAAACTATAGAAGACTATGAGGCACCTGTTATGCAGAAAACCACACTGACAAAAAATCTGCACAAAATGATGAAATAGCCTGTGTAGTACTGCCTATAGTGAAAATGGAGGTCGAAATGAGCCCAAATCAAAAATCTGAGCAGACTAAGCTCTATGAGCTTATCCAAAATTCTTATCGACCTGCGAACGCTTGCCAAAGCTCACCGAAATCGGAGAAAGTGAGCAGGCGTGTGCTGGAGCAGCTCGCGACTAAGCCCGGGAGGACGCAACTTGCTCTGATATCGATTGTTGGAATTAGGGTTGCAGAGAAACGCACACAGTTTGGAGAAGATGAAGCAAGCTCAAGGCACACAATAGAGAGTGTGTTACTTAGTATGCAATGGAAAGATAAATAGCCCTAGAGTGATGGGCGTATATACAATGCTCGGGGGAAAAAACCTCCTAAACAGAGAAAAAATGCCCCGGCGGTCCTAGTATGTTCACACACATCACTACCACATGTACATGGTAACACACCCTCACTAGAAGCGTGGCCAATTTTTCCACCCAAGTCCACGAAGCAACCATCGTTGTCCCCTCCAAGGTAGTGGGGTGCATGCAAGAACGCCGCCGACGGGAGGGACTAGCACTCTCTGTTCGCATCGGTGGTTTGCCCTCTACTTGGTGGGGGGAGGACGATACCTACACTTTGACTCTAGCCAATCTCAACCAGGCCATTCACCCAATCGGGATTGACCACGACGCCATCGAGAAGGTTCACCACGACAATCGCACCAACCAAGGCATTCTTGTCTTCAAAAATAAAGATGCGTGCATCACGCTTCTACAACAATCACGACTCCTCAAGGGCACTAAAATCTGGCTCAGTGAGGGCTTAACACCCACTCAATTTAAATTCAAGAAGCAAGAGATTCAAAAAGTACGAGATGCATGAGCAATAGGCAAATGGTCCATGTACTGAGGTGGCAAGGCTATCATTGAGGAGTTTCGGGTCCCAAAAACCCCCAAGCCATTTCCCTTACCCACTTCCTCTTTCCCTCCTAAGTGATATGTCACAATTTTGTTGTATCCACATTTAGTTATGTTCTCCATGTACTCCTTTACCAAGAGCCCTGGCAATGTATGTTCTCTTGGTTCCATAGGTCATATTTGTAATAAAATCTCTCTCTCTCTCTCTCTCTCTCTCTCTCTCTCTCTCTCTCTCTCTCTCTCTCTCTCTCTCTCTCTCTCTCTCTCTCTCTCTCTCTCTCTCTCTCTGTGCGCTCCTTGCCGCACTGTCGAAGCAAGGGACTTGCCAATACACCGTATGCGAGCCACAAACGGCTCCAAGCACACAACAAGCCTAAACTAGCAAGCTCAAGAAAACAAAGGGTGTGTCACTCACCGCTCTACGCTCGCCTTCGTGGTGGATTCCTTGCCGCGATGAAGAAGAAGCTGCAGTCGTGCCGCGCTCAACCGCTTCGCTGCCGTCGTGCCTTCGCAATGCTCGATCGCACACACACTCTCCCTCTCTCTCTCTCACACACACACACACAAGGAGGTGAAGAAGAAGAAGAAGATGGAGATGGAGCAAGAGCACTCTTCAATTGCACAAATGAGAGAATGAGTAAAAATTAGGTTTAGTTGGCTTTTATAGGAGCTCACCCCATTCACACTTGGGCGCCCATGCTTAACCAACTAATCCCTTGAATGTCCAAGTTAAAGTGCGCCTCTCATCGGCGATCACTCTACCTTTCCCTATTGGTCCGACAAGCCCGGTACCTGACTCTACCAAATACATAATACACGTCCATCGTAGGTGATGGGTGTCCGTGTGCCGTGAGGGTTAACATGCCCCCCTTCCTGATGTAGATTCCGTCCTCGGAAGCTATTGAGTTGAAGCTGGGTCGTCGAGGTGGAAGAGCATTTGAGATGAATGTCCTTAGCCTTCTTCAGTCACTGCAAAATCAAACAACATTGGCACAGTAATTGCATTCTCTTAAAAAGCATATGCAGTTTTAGGTAGACACATTGATTGGTCAAAGAATTTCAAACAATTTGTTAGCAATGAACATTAAATTGCAATGTAATCAAATGCATAAACAGATGTAAAGGCAAAAAATTAAACAAGTCTGGGGTCGCTAATTTAACGGTCGAAAAGCACTAGAGATCGAATATTAATACCATGGGTAAGCTTCTTAATTTTCAGTGGTCAATTAAGTTGTTTAATCGCGAGAGCCAAGTATTCATGTTCAAGGGCTGACTAGAGGCTATATCTAGAAAACCTTGTAGTTAAGCTACCATAAAAGGAATTTCTCATGAAATCATCGCCTGGCTGATTACTTTTGCTTTGACCCCCCAAGGTCTTTTCACACTGATTCAATTATGATGTGGGTGCTTATTTTGTATGCCTTGGGTTTTTTGCTTTTCAAGGAAAAGCGCCCACACTGGGAACCTCTAGGGCTCTAGTACCATAGGCAATACATGTGAGTGAAGTACCAAATCAAGCTGAGATTTCTCTTCCAGCTTAAAATTTTACATTGTGGCACTTTGATTTTTTGCTTGTTCATTTTCAGCATTTAAATTTTGTAACTTTGGGAGGTCATATAACACTGTTACATTCCCCAGGCTCATCACATTAGTAAACTCCCTTTATAATACTTAAGCTAAAGGTCGATAGGGTTAAGCCCACTAGAAAGCCCTAGTACATTTCACACAATGCTGCCTAAATCGGATTAAGAACCTAAGTAACCATTGCTTATTAGGAAGTCATTCCCCATGGTATTAAGAGAAGATTTCTAATACCTAGCTTGGTCAAACTAGCTTAGTCGGACTGCTTGATTTTTACACCTAAACAAGTGATTATGACAAAACATTACATTGAATTAAATGTTTGATACTAAGCAAATGCGCTGAATATTATGCTACCAATCACAATCAAAGCAGAAAATCATAGATGCAAAAAAGATAAGGGCAATGCTAATGGATAAGAAACACCTGTTTGTGTTGATGGTCGCGCTTGATTTGAAGGTTCCATGAAGGTCCAAATCCTATCAATAGCAACACGTTCCTGTACACACTAGGAAACAAAAGGAATACCTCCAGGAGGCACATTAGTGGGAAAAGAGAACTTTGCTAATCTCTCAACTCTAAAACAGAAACACTCCTATCGTACTAATCTTACCTACCCTCCATCACTCAAGTGATGAGGATCAAAGGTGTTTTATGGCATAGGTTCTGTTTCACTGTACCAGATGTGACATGTGTAGGTGTGAGTCAATGTTTTGACTTTAATGTGCATACTCGTTTGCTAATTGCTCTTGCTCTTTTTTTTTTTTGTGAGTATAAAGCTTTATATGTACATTCCCTAAGATTGGAATTGAGAGGTCAGGGAAAAAGGTTGAGAGGGAAACAAATGAATGATGACTGTCAGCAAACACTCCCCCCTTCCTTGGGTAGATCATACCATTTGAAATGAGCTTGTCACCCTTTGAAACCAATTGTTCCAGTTGGTAATAGGTGAGGATTTTTGCCAGTAGTTTTCTATTACCCTAGGTGCCTTGTCAAGCTGCAAGGGTGGTAAGGTACTCTCCCAGGATTTTATTTGCAACGTTGTTGTAGGTGGTGAACTTACCCCGGAAGGTGCAAACTCTTTCGTGCTTGGATGGATATGTACAGTGGTAGGTGGAGGTTGTGTCGAAGCTTCTATTTGCATATAGGAACTACATGAAGAGCAAGAAGCTTCATTTGATTTCCCTGTTCCTGAGCTAGGTGGAACAAATCGTTCTTTCTTTGGTACCCAAACTAGCTCTAGAACGGGTGTGTAACATTCCATGATTTTTTCCTTTCCGTGATTTTCAATTTGTTTTGGAGCCACGGGATTGGGTTTACATGGGCCAGGTGACAGGTAAGAGTACACTTTACGTTTGGGCACCCAGATTTGATCATTTCCTTCATAGTATCCTTGGGCTTCCAATAGTCGTTTAGGAATCCAACGCAGCGTTTCTTTACATTTCTTGGAGTGAGTGGTACAGTTCTTACTAGGTTTCCGTTTTTTAGCACTAGCTATGGTCACTAAAGAAGCTTTAGGGACCCACTTGTATGTTTTCTCTGTTATATTAGGATGGTTCTTGTGTGTCTCAAGCTTTCTTTCAACTACATCAGTTGAAGCTCTAGAGATTTGGGCTATGGGGACGTATGGTTCAACCTCCTGGACATGCAATGTCTTGGGTTTTATTTCCTTGGGCAATATCTCAGGGACTATGGCTTGAGTGGTAGGGCTAAGAGTTGGTTTTTGCATTGTAACACCCCCAGTCCCCCAATCAATAGTGCATTTGGTGGCTATCATCCACGTGCGGCCTAGGTTTATATTACCCTCCATAGTTCCAGTAGGCATGACCAAAAAGTCTTGAGCTACCACCCCATTGTCATAACTGACAGAAGTGTGCCAGATTCCAAAAACCGTAGTTTTTTTCTTGTTGACACCCTTGACTTGGATAATACTCTCAGATAGAGGTGGCTTCCCTAACTGACACCACACCCCATAGGATAGCAGATTGTATTTAGCACCCGTGTCCAATAAGGCGTTATATAGCACTTTTCCATAGGCACTATTTAACTCAATGGGGTATCGTAGAGGTGTGTCAGAGTCCAACCCATCCTCTTCGATTTCCACGTGGAATGCATTTGTGACCCCAAGGTTAGCCTCTCGTTTTTGTCTTATACGTTGTTGTCGCTCCTTAGCCTCAGCTTGAGCTTGTATCTTGTTAAACTCGGTTTGTGCTTTGGCGGCCTTCTTTTGATGAATGGCCCGTAGTTCTTCTTGGCTTAAAGGATCATAATATCTTTTGAATTTACTCCCATTGAGGAATCCAATGGTTTCAACTCCATCAAGAGTTTCCACACGAAGGGTACCTTGTGGGGTAATTTCACATACTCTATATGGTCCTTTACCAGCATATTTCAACTTTTTCTTCTCTTTACGTACTCCATACATAAGGACTTTATCACCAACTTTGATATCCTTGTCCTTCACATGGCGATCAAACCACTTCTTTCTCCTATCCTTTTCCACAAGAGCATTTTGCACAGCCAACTGTCTCTCTTCGTCTAGTTTTTCTAAGATAAACAAACGCTCGGTTAAGGGGTTACCATTCCATCCTTCTTGCGAAGCTACCCTAAGACTAGGAATGACAAACTCCCAAGGCATAACCGCTTCTTGGCCGTATACCATTTTGAATGGCGTACAATTAATAGCCACTTTATAAGCAGTACGATAAGCCCATAGAGCAGATGTCAACTTCAAATCCCAATCAGTGCGATGAGCTTCTACCGTCTTGGTTAAAATAGAGATTAGAGTCTTGTTGGTGCTCTCGGCTTGTCCATTAGCTTGCGGGTAATAAGGTGTAGACTTATGGTGGGATATCATAAAGGTCGTGGTAAGCTCTCTTATTACCTCATTTATAAAATGGGTACCATTATCACTAACAATTTCAAAAGGGCAACCAAATCTTGTGATAATGTTCTCAAAAAGAAACTTAGCTGTTGTCCTCGCGTCAGCTTTTTGTGAAGCCTTAGCTTCAGCCCACTTTGTTACATAGTCCGTAGCAACTAGAATATATCGAGATTGAGTGTTGCGAGCTGCGGGACTAATTGGACCTACAAAGTCTAAGCCCCATTTTTCAAATGGTTGGGTTACTTTAATAGGATGTAAGGGCATTCTGTCCTTGCGCTGTGTGGTCTTGTAACGTTGGCACTCATCACACCCTTTTGTAAAAAGTGATGCATCCTTAAATAAAGTTGGCCACCAATAGCCTGATTGCAGCACCTTTCTAGCAGTCAGGTCCCCTGAAAAATGTCCTCCTGCTATGCCCATATGTGCTTCTTGCAAGATATACAAATATTCATCCTCGCGGGCACAACGCCTAAGAATATCGTCCTTGCCTAATCTATAGAGGGTTCCGGCAATCAAACAATAGGGTTCACATTCTTTTACTAGCCTTCGAGCGATATCCTTACGAAGTTCCTTGGGTGGAAAACCATTAACTAAAAAGTTAACAATGTTCTCACTCCATTCAGGCATAGTCTCAACTATGAATAGGGAAGTATCGGGTAATTCATCATCAACTCCTGTAGGGGCTTCACCATTGGGTATGCGAGACAAATGATCAGCCATGACGTGCCTTTTACCGGGTCTCACTACAATCGTGAAATCAAACTCAAGAAGAATTAACAACCATCGTGTGATTCTTCCTGTGGAGCATGGCTTGTTTACCAGATACAGCAACGCTTGATGATCCACATAAAATACAAACTTGTTTGCCAGAAGGTAGTAGCGAAATTTCTTTACTGCATAAACCATTGCCAAACCTTCTCGCTCTGTAGTGGTGTAGTTCCTTTCAGCATCGTTCAATTGACGGCTTGCAAAGCTAATGGGATAGTCCAATTTATGTTCTCCTGGTTGAGTGAGAACACACCCAATAGCAAAGTTTGATGCATCAATATGCACATGGAAAATGACATCCCAGTTAGGTGTCCTTAAAATTGGAGCACTTGCTAGTGTTTTCTTCAATTGTTCATAGGCCTGGTCACACTCTTCAGTCCATTTAAATTCAATGAGAAGCTTGTACAAAGGACGTGCTATCTCAACGAAAAATAAAATAAACCGTCGATAATAACCCACGTGTCCCATGAACCTTTGAACTCCCTTGTAATTGGTTGGTGGTGGTAACTCTAGAATCACTTTAATTTTGCTCTCATCGGTTGAGATACCATTCTTGGATACTATATGCCCTAAAATAACTCCATGCTTGACCCAAAATTGGCATTTGAACGGGTTCAATGAGATACGATATAACCTACATTTTTCAAACACCTTCCGCAAACATGATAGATGTTCTTTCCAAGAAGAGTAAACACAAAGGTCGTCTAAGAAAGCTTCACAAAACTCTCTCAAATATTCTTTAAAAGCAGTGTTTATTAATCGTTGGAATGTAGCAGGGGCATTTGTTAAGCCAAAAGCCATCACACAAAATGCAAACACGCCAAATTCTGTGATGAAGGCAGTTTTAGCTTGGTCCTCTAGCGCTATCGTGATTTGGTTGTAGCCTGAGTACCCATCTAGAAAGCTATAAGCTTCCTTGCCTGCAACTCTTTCGAGTACATGTTCGGAATATGGTAGGGGGTAATGGTCTCTTCTAGTAGCTGCATTAACTTTTTTGAGGTCCACGCACACCCTGAGTTTCCCATTCTTTTTTGGCACGATAACTATTGGCAACACCCATTCAGAGTGTTCAATAGGATATATGAACCCACATTTGATAAGCTTTTCTAGTTCTTCTTGAATGATCTTTGCGTACTTAGGATTCATCGGGTAGGGTCTTTGTTGTACGGGCTTCGCAGTGCTAATCATAGGGATTGTATGTTGGACCACAGAAGGCGGAACACCTTTCATATCATGGTATGTCCAAGCGAATACGTCCTTGAATTCCTTGAGAAGCTCTTTGAGGACCGCCTCTTCAACTTCTGTGAGGTCTTGGGCAATAAAAACAGGTTTTGATTCTTCACCGGGGTCAGCTAATTCTATTTCTTTAACTATTGCCGGACCATCATAGATTCCATTATTCCCATCGATAGGTATTCTTTGGGCTTTTGTGTACACAACCTTTGCTTCCCCTGTGGTGTAAGATTTGAAATGTTCTGGTGCAGGATGCAAGTCTGTGGATTCTGGTTGTGCGTTGGTTTGTGCTTCCATTTCTGCTTTCTTGTGTTGTCGAGCTAACTCTTGGTTTTGACGCCTCCTTGCAGTGCGGCTCAACTTTGGCTTGTCTATGATCACTAATTGGGCTATGTCATGGGGTCGTGGTCTACACCACATAACATTTTGGAGATATTCACCCCAATTGTCTACCAATTTTTGATGAGCATCACATGCTCCTATATAACTGAGCCATTCTGCTGAGGATCTCTTCTTGTTTATCCTAGCACGTACATTGGCTCGATATCGACGCCTCTTAAGGTTTTTCTTTTTCTTATTTGAGACCTGCTTTTGATTTGCATTTAGATCTGGCTCACTAAAGGAGTCCTCGTTGGTGTCCTCTTCACTCTCGGAGGAGCTATCATCGGTTGATGTGCTCGATCCTTCCGAATGTTTTGACTGTGAACTTGCTCCACTCTCTAATTCATGAGATTCAGAATCCGTTTCACTCTGTGAGTCAGTGTCCAAGTCGTGTTGGTCAAAGTCTTCTATTGAGCTATCAGTGTCACTGTCAGATTGGTCCACAATTGCCTTGCCCTTAGAAGATGCATGTATGGCACTTATCATGTTCAGAGGTGCAATTTGTGGTACCTCTTCCCCCTCTGGTGTGACCCAAGTGGTTCCTCTATTTCCCCAGGTATCTATGGTTGCAGCTAGGTGTACCCAATCCACATTGTCTGATTCAGTCATCCCAGGTAGGATATCCATATAAGGAGAATCTTGGCCAATGTCTGTATCCTTCTTACAAGTGTAACAATATTGTAGTGGGGCCGAGTGAACTGTGGTGTCAGAGCGATGATCAATAATGGTTTTACTCCCTAAGGGGTGTACCTTACCAGTCACCAAATCCACTCTAAGGACAGAGTCTTGGAATTGCAAATAGACATGATTTTTAGACCAATCGTGAACCATTTGTGCTTCCCTCATGAATGGTCGTCCTAAAATCATTTCATATGACATAAGGTGTTTAGAGAAATCCATTACAATGAACGTATGTCGCACCTTGTATCCTAGAACTTTGATCTTAAGATCCTTGAGCATCCCCATAGGTTTGGCTATGGTACCATTTGCCATCTTTACCACAATGTTAGTAACACTGAGGCGGGGTTTTCCCATGGATTCCCAACAATCTTTTGTAACGATGCTAACTCCCGCACCACCATCAAGAATTCCCTTTATAGTTAATCCCTTGGTAGTGATGGGTAGGGTCGCATTAGACTCGTCGCCTTCAAAATACTGCCCTAATTCGTTAATGGGTACCTCGATCATAGACTCGTGTCCATCTAAGTCAAGTGATTGCACATGATTTTCCTCATCAATCATAATCGAGTCAGGCCTATTTGGTTGCGCAAACTGCGGTAATCCCGTTCGTAGCTCTCCGTTAAGGAATGCTCGAAGTGCAAGGAATAACTCAGGATCTCCATACAGCTTTGCTATGATCGTGGTTCGGACCTCAGAAGACATGAAGTCCACTAGTTTGGCAACATTCATTGGCGTTTTGCAGGGTGTAGGTCCTTGACTAGGAACTGGTGAGGATGGAATCTCATATTCCTCAATGGGATTAGGTATTCCTTCGTTAAACATCCTTTCCAACAAGAAAGGTGTATGCTCACTTTCTGATGTCCTGTCCTCACTCCCTTCTTGGATGATACTAGATATGGCTAACGGTCTATGGTTCATGTGGGGTGGATGAACTTGCGTGGGAAACACTGTGTCATGAATTTTGACCTGCATGGGTTCTGGTTCTAGTTTCCTTTGAGTCTCCTCCACTAAACCTCTTAGATGTTTCACCTGCTTAATCTCGTCTACTGGGTTTGGGTACGTCCCAATCTTCTTTTTACGATTCTTCCCTTTTTGCCCCTGCGGTTTATCTTGGGGGTCTTTGATTGGATTTGGAAACACTTGTGGTGTTTTCAGAGGCTCTTTATGGTTTTCTCTTATTCGGTTTTCATTTGGTTCCATGTTACGGTTTTCTTTGTCGGTCTTTCCCTTTGTGGTATTGGTTCTAGTCTCCATTGTCTCGACTGAATCTGAATCATCCTCGAGGTCATTCATATACACGGGGTCATCTCCTGTTCCTATGTTTGTTTTGGAACTTGGCTTTGAATTTTCCGTATTCTGCGACTTCTTCCTTCGTGTCTTCTTTTTCTTTGCTTGGATAATTGACGCGGTATCTCTCTCTTCGAGGATATGTCCTGGCCCTTGAAGCATGGACCGTGTAATCGCATAAGCGGGTGCAACGGGTGGTATTGGCGATGTCACACTAGCAATTTCGACCAAATTCAGGGGTGTGATTTTAGGCGCATTTGGGTTATAGGGGCATTGGGCAATCAAGTGATCTATGCCACAACGATTACATGTGAGTATTGGCATTGCAGACGTGCTCCCTTGATTCACTTGCATCTGTGCAGCATTCTTTTGCAGCCTAATAGGGCACTCCGCTACTCGATGTGGTCCACCACACTCGTAGCATTGAAGAGGTGGCCTCCTAGCCTGGGTGTTGATATTTTGACCTCTAGATGCGAGAGCAGCAGCTTGATAAACCGGCTTGACTTGTCCCCAACAATCTTCCATGTAGTATATAGGACATTCTTCCAATGTATCAAGTCCGTAGGCAATACTAGTGTCTATTTCCTCCTCACAACCATCTGCATAAGCATTTGATGGCTCGCAACCTACTTGGTTCATAGGGGCGACTCTTGGATGCGGGGGCTGCGGTCCTAGCACAGGAGGTGGTAACGGTGTAGCTTGTACAACATTTTGAGGTCTAGGGACCATGTGTTGCGGTAGTTGCTCAACAGGTGGAGTAGGCATCAATACAGGAGCTCGAGGCGCATCCGTCCAGGCTACAGGTGGTCTATTTGCCATCATACGTTTGATCATTAAACAATCCTTAGCTTGGTGACCATACCTACCACATGCGTTGCAAGTTCCATTAAATTTTACTCTAAACGTAGGGCACTCACTAGTGCTATGTGGACCTAAGCAAATGGAACACCATTGTTGCTCCCTTCTTGGATACATGTGACTATTTTGAGGGGGTCGATTATCCTTAAGAGACTCTTGGATTGCCTTGGTGAGGTCTGTCAAGAATGTCTCAAATACCTTTGGCTCATTGGCAATGGGCTTTGCAGTCATGGGTTCATACTCAATGGCTTGTGAGCTAGTGGATCTCGTGTCAGTAGACACCCTCATGCCTGCTATCATCAAGTTGTCCTCTAATTGGATTGCATTGGCAGTGACATCTTCCCAGGTTGTGATACCTCTAATCACTAGTCCATTATAGATTCCTTCATTCCTCAACCCTCGAATGAATCGATCAAGCAGTTGGTTATTGTTGAAGCGCTCATTTACAGGGCAGCGAGAGTTTAAGTGCTTTAGACGACTAATGAAGTCCCTTACTGACTCTCCTTCCTTACGTTCGGCCTTCTGTAGCTGAGATGCTACACCCCAAAGCACACCTTCTCGTATGTACTCCTTTAGAAACAACCTTCGAAGGGTAGGGTAGATTGTTTTCTCGTCCACCCTTAGGGTCCTATACCAATCTCCAGCCTTCCCACTTAATGTCAAGCTTAAGGCATTGCACTTATGTAGTTCGTTGCGTTCCCCTAAGGAATCACATACTTGTTCAAACACTTCAATGTGTTTCCTAGCATCTTCGTCCCCATTGAATTTTTGCGTGAGTTTGGCAATTTGTACTGCCTTACTTCTAGGCTCTCTATCAGATGCATGACGCATATTTTCCGCGATAGATCGACCTATGGTTTGAGCAAACGCTGCCAAGTCACCTATGTGAGGAGGCAGGGCCGGTGGAGGTACTCTTGGAATCATATGTGGGAGAGGGACGGGTACCGGTCTTGGCATATGTGTGGATGATGCAGGATATGGAACATAACCGGGCATAGGTCCACTCGGATAAGAGCTAGGGAGCGGCACTCGAGGAGCATAAGCAAGTGGTACAATTGGAGGTGTGGGGGCCATGTGTGCATAAGGGGCTAGAGGCACATATGGTCGAGGCCCCATATTAGGTACTATGACACTAGGTAGTGGCACTGCGCTAACCGTAGATGTCATCGGTACATTCTCTGTTAGGCTTATCCCTGGAGTGAGCACTGTGTTTTCCTTAATAGAGGGTTGAGCCAAGTTAGGGAAGCTAAAGTTTTCGCTCGGAGGCTCAGATTGCATAGAGACACCAGGTGAAATGACGTAAGATGGGTCCATGGGGCTCATTAGAGGAGTCTCCATTTGTGATAGAGTAGGCTGTTGAGCCTTGCTCGTATCCAGAAATCTCATGGGGCCAGTTGAGAGTATATTTACCCCTCGGTTTTGCCTTTCTGATTGAATAATGCCATGGATAACATTACAGATCATTTTCTGTTGATCTTCGATGCTCGTGGCACTAGAGGTGGATTGTACAATCTCTATCCATCCTACATGGTAGGCGTGGCCAGAGTGTAGATCCGTCAACACCTCAGTGTGGAGGTCGTATGTCCAATGATCATTAATGAACAATCCTTCTAGAGTCGACGTGTTAACGGTTTCTTGTGAGGTAGAAGCAATGTTGCTCCCCGTGGTTTTACTTGCCACCAACGGTACTCTAGAGGGAACTTCTGAAGGAGGCAGCTCAACAGGGCCTTCTTGGTAAGAAGTTGGTAGGATATCCACATGGACACTCTTTGGGGGTGTGGGGTCCACGTGCGATGTGAAAGGAGAGTCCACTTCCCCACCCCCTTCGTGTGCTTCATTTGCCTCAGGTTCCAAGCGAGTAGCTCTACCTAATGTTTCCATGAAACGGCTAAACATACTAGTACTAGGCTGTGGAGCTTCGGGAGGTGCATGGCCTTCTCTCTCAGTGTTTTGGGTAGGGTATGCTTCCATGATTTCTGAGTCGGAGGAGGAATCACTAGCGGCTATTTTAGGGTCTTGGGTGGTGCTACCTTGTGTCCCCGCTGAGGGTCTAGAGCTTATCGTGGATGGGTAATGGGTGTCCGTATAAACAGAGGCACCCTCAATATGCTCGTGTTCTAGCACCCGCCCAGAGCGTAAGTGCATGTGCTTTTGATACCCTAAGGTGTCAAAAAGCTGCTCTAGGAGACCTTGTGACTAGTTTTTAGCGTGTTTTTTGTTTGTTTTTTTGCTAGATTTTTTAGAGCGTGTCGTGGAATGGGCCGTGTGATAGCTCAAAACGAGCGTATCGGTCAGAGGGTCGTGCCGTGCTTTACAGCCCTCCGTTTGGTCACTCTATGCCCTCGGAATCCCTAAAACTGTCAATTTCCAGTAGGGAACTAGGCCCAAACTAGAAAGTCTAAGGGTGCAAGTGGGAAGAGAAAGGAGGAGAGTGGAGGACTTGTCCCACATGCTCTCATTCTCTCTTGAGGGAGTAGGGTATATATATAAGAGTGAGTCTAGTATATATCAGAGGACTGAGGCCTGGGCTTGGGCTTGGGCTTGGGCTTGGGCTTGGGCTTGGGAAAATGATCCCGATCCCGATCTATCTTTTATACAAACCAACCCATCCGTTTTAAGAGTCACGTTTTTTATTTTCGAAAAATATCGCCGCCCACTCGCTCGCAAGCCACAAACGGCTCCAAGCCCACAACAAGCCTAAACTAGCAAGCTCAAGAAAACAAAGGGTGTGTCACTCACCGCTCTACGCTCGCCTTCGTGGTGGATTCCTCGCCGCGATGAAGAAGAAGCTGCAGTCGTGCCGCGCTCAACCGCTTCGCCGCCGTCGTGCCTTCGCAATGCTCGATCGCACACACACTCTCCCTCTCTCTCTCTCTCACACACACACACAAGGAGGTGAAGAAGAAGAAGAAGATGGAGATGGAGCAAGAGCACTCTTCAATTGCACAAATGAGAGAATGAGTAAAAATTAGGTTTAGTTGGCTTTTATAGGAGCTCACCCCATTCACACTTGGGCGCCCATGCTTAACCAACTAATCCCTTGAATGTCCAAGTTAAAGTGCGCCTCTCATCGGCGATCACTCTACCTTTCCCTATTGGTCCGACAAGCCCGGTACCTGACTCTACCAAATACATAATACACGTCCATTGTAGGTGATGGGTGTCCGTGTGCCGTGAGGGTTAACACTCTCTCTCTCTCTCTCTCTCTCTCTCTCTCTCTCTCTCTCTCTCTCTCTCTCTCTCTCTCTCTCTCTCTCTCTCTCTCTCTCTCTCTCGGAGAGGAGTATGAGGATGGTCTTGTCCATTTAGGGGGCGTTGGAGAGCGTTTTTCCCGCCATCTTCGTGGAGCCATCTCCGTCGAGGTGGAAGGAGACTCATTTCTTTCTCATTCTTTCGGTGGGGGTTCTACCATTGAAACTTGGGTTCTCCTTTAAGAGATAGATGCCTCATCTAGTAGTAGAATATCGGAGAGAGTCCTTTTTTTCCCTTATTGGAGAGAGTCCTCTTTTGGAAGTCTCACCAGGAGCCTTTCTAGGTACTCTCTCTTCTTGGTGGGGAGTTTGGAGAATACCATGGGTGTACAATTGTTGTAGCACTTCACCTTGGAGGGATGGGTTGCCTAGGGCTTGTCGAAGCCTAGAAACAAGATAGTTTACAATCATAGGGGTATCATTAATTGCTTTTCGGTAGCAAAATCAAAGCTATCAACATTCATTTCAATCTCTTTTCCCTTGTCAACCATACTAGCAAGTTTTAGGTGTAAATTTTTACTTGTACTTTGGCACTTCAAGCCCTAGTTGCTACTCCTCTTTCCCTTCAAACATAAGCACTCAAGCATCTATACCCATGGTTCAAACATTATTAATTTCAAGGAATGGAAGAGAGGGTTTAATAGAGCCCTGTCAAGCTTCTAATAGCTCAATAATGGTTAAGCCATAGGCAAGTCCCATATGACTCCATTATTAAGACCATAGCTCTCGGCGGTATCCCTGTTAGCTGCATAAAGCATGCGTGCTTCAAGGATGAAAAATCCTTGTTCTACTTACTCGTTTGCAATTAATAACACCAACCATTTGTAGCAAGCTTGAGGAACTCTCTTCTTGAGCAAGAAAAGAGAAACCAATAGCTCTGATACCAGTGTAACATTTAATGCACTAGTAACTTGTGTGTAGCACAAATTGATAACATAGTGAGCATTTCATTAAGAACAACTTCCTAATGAGCATAGAGAGAGTACTTAATTTGAGAAAGCAACAACGCAATTTACACCTAGATAGTTTGGCATAGACAATACTTGAAAAGAAAGAGAAATAGAAAAATTGACAACAGTTGAGGACCAGCTTTACATGGATCCGGTCCCCCCTCCAAAAAGGCTTTGTATTATAGATTCTCCCATCAAAGGAGAATTTTGTACAATACAATCTTTGTGTTCCTAAAACTCGTTGGTGCAATGAAGATGGAAGCTTCATGCACCAAATTATGCTTGAAAAACACACCTAGTGTCCCTAGACTTAGTCCCAAGACCTCACACCTTCAAAAATGGTGAGAGCTAGCAGGGAATGAGGAAAGATTGAGCGGAAGGAGATGTATCTCACGAGAAAGAAGTAATCTCCTCACATAATCACTCTAATAGCATAGCTTTGCTTAGTAATTAGCATGGTAGAGGAGATGCATGCCATTGAAGCTTGGCTCTTGGTTGGATTTGCATTCCATAGCCAAGAGTTGTTGGTGTAGGCCTCTACTTCTCAATGCCCGGAGAAGGAGATGGAGTTCTTGCTGAACTATAAGCTGTGTGTGTGTAGCAAAGTGAGTTAGACTAAAAATCCCAACTCTCTCTCTACTTGGTTGACCCCTCTTGCTCGTTTCTCTTGTTGGCTTCCCATTGGTTCCTACAGGGCTTAGCCAATAACAAATAATAAGTGTCATAATAATCAATATCTAATTCTCCTAAATGATTTTCTCATATTAAACTGATCATTTAATGTGGGGAGGTACCAGGGGAGAAAAAGCTAGAATATTGGTTAAGCTAGCAGACTGGCCACAGTAGGGATCCAAAGGAGCGAAAATAGGGATCAAAAGGGGGGGCCATCTGCAAAAGAGCCATGTGCAACAATGGGCTAAAAAGACCCTAAGGTTCAGCCCATTAAGACTTCCAAAATGCTAAGGTTCCAAAATTCAAAGGTTGTGCCCAAAGGTCAATCCTAGGGAAAATTGGATGCTTAGTGTGTGTACAAAAGTCTTCTTCAAAGCCTACAAAGGAGGGGGCAATCCCATTTAGTAGGGGATGAGAGAGAAAGCCACTCACACACACACACACACACACACACACACACACACAGGCTCCCTTTTCACAAAGGGAATTAGGGACACATGTCAGCTCCCTAGGCCAGATGCCCACAAGGTGTGCCCAATTCCTATTGGAAGACCCTTGAAGTGGACCAATGAGAATTAAGCTAGAGTAAATCTAGTTTAATTAATTTAAAAACATTTAATAAAAGAAACCAATGAGAATTAAGTCTCCTAGAAGACTATTGGGCAGTCTCCCAAGGGGTCCAATGATCATTCAGGAGCCCAATGGCTTGCCTGATTCCTATTGGCCAGGAGGCAAAGGGGTCCAATGAGAGTTTAGTTTAATTATTTAATTACCTAAAGCTCTCACAAAAGGGGAAAGGGGGACACATGTCAGAAGGCTATCACTTATGCTGCTTAACACCCATTGGCTTGACTTGGCGAGGTCCAATGAGGCAAAAGCCAGACCAATTTAGCAGGAAGGGCTTGCCCAAGAGAGAGAGGGGGCTGATTTTTGCTTGGCATTGACACACACACACTCACACTTGACCATGTGTGAAGAAAGAATACTCTATCTCCTCCCAAGCTTTAATGGAGAGCTCATCACCTACTCCAAGCTTGTGAGATAGAATCCTACATCAACACTCTCTTGGCATGTGGATGCAAATCCAACCAAGAGCCAAGCTTCAATGCATGCTCATCTTCTCTACCAAGCTAATTACTAAGCTAAGCTATGCTAATATAAGTGATTATGTGAGGAGATGTACATCTTTCTCGTAAGATACTCCTTCTTCCTCTCAATCTACTCTCATACCCTGCTAGCTCTCACCATCTTCGAAGGTGTGTGAGGTGTTGGGTCTGAGAACGGGGATAATTCAAGTTGTGTTTGATTAAGTGTTTTGCTTAGTGCATGAAGCTTCCATCTTCATTGCACTAGCTAGTCTTGAAGGAACACAAACAATTGTATTGTACAATGTCTCTCTTGATGGGAGAAACCATAATACAAAGCCTTTTGGAGGGGGGACCGGCTCCATGAAAATCCGGTCCTCAACTGTTGTCAATAGCTTAATTTCTCTCTCTTTTGAAAGTATTGTTGATGCTATCTAACTAGGTGTTATGCTTTTTGTTTCTCTCTCCACCCAAGCACTCTTGTAATTCTCATTAGGAATCTATTCTAATGAAATGCCCACTATGGTCATGCTAATTTCCGCTACACACAAGTTATTAGGCCATTAAATGTTACATTGGTATCAGAGCTCAAGGTTTCTCTTTTCTTGCTCAAGAAGGGAGGTCCTCAAGGTAGCTACAAATGGTTGGTATTATTAATTGCCTGTGAGTAAGTAGAATAGGGATTTTTTAGCCTTGCAGTGCGCCTGCCTTTGTGCAGTTAACGGGGCATCACCGTCGAGAGCTATGGTCTTAATAGTGGAGTCCTACAGGGCTTGCCTATGGCTTAACCACTATTGAGCTATTAGAAGCTTGACAGGAGCCAGTGCTGTTTTGGTGTCGAAAGACCCTCTCTTCTATTCCTTGCAATTAATGGTATTCGAGCCGCGGGTACAGTAGCTTGAGTGCTTTTTCTAAAGGGGTAAAGAGGAGTAGCAACTAGGGCTTGAAGTGCCAAAGTACACCTAAAAGTTGTTAGAATGGCTGACAATAGTAAAGAGAGTGAAATTAATGTTGATAACTTTGATTTTGCTCATGAGCAAGCTACTAATGATGCTTCAATGCTTGTTAACTATCTTGTTTCTAGGCTTCAACAAGCCATGGGCAATCCATCTCTCCAAAGTGAAGTGCAACGGCAACTCCATGCTCACGGGATTCTCCAAGCTCATCACCATGACGAGAGAACACCTAGGAAGCCTCCTTGTGAGACTACCAAAAGAGGTCCCTCTCCGATTCGGGAAGAAGAAGAGAATCCTTATGAAGGGCTAAAAATTTACTTCTTGATGATGTATCTCCTTCCCAAAGGAGAACTCAAGAGCCTCCACCGAAGGAACGAGAAAGAAGCGAGTCTCCCGCCACCCCGACGGAGATGGCTCCACGAAGACGGCGGGCTAAACGCTCTCCATCACCACCAAAGCGGAGAAGACCATCACACTCTTCTCCACGCCATAATTCAAAGAGGGATGATAAAAAGCAAGAGAAGAAAAAGGCGAGAAAGAGGACACCCTCTTCTCCATCTTCTTCATCCTCTTCCTCTTATGAAAGCTATGGTGAAGACGAGAAAGATCAAGACAAGAAAAAGGCAAGAAAGAGGTCACCCTCTTCGCCACCTTCTTCAAATTCTTCACCTTCTGAAGAAAGTGATGGTGCAACCTTTGAACCATCAAAAAGAAGAGGCCATAGGAAATCCTATGCCGCATGGAAGAGGTCGTCCAAGTTGAAGAAATTCAAAGAGGGAGGGAAGAGAATCTCTTTCCTTACCTATGATGGTACCTTTGGTGCTACGGACAAAGTCTTGACCTTTATCCAACAATTCGATGCGGCGTTTGGAGATGAGGGCTTCACGGAGTCCTCTAAGCTACGCCATGTAGCTATGCACTTTCAAAAGTCCGCCAGACAATGGTGGTCTAGCCTACTAGCCAACGGTGAAGCTCCACGAACATGGAAGGCTTTAAGAGCTTCCATTATGAAGCAATTTTTGGCCACCGATACCAAAGACAAAGTACTCACCGAATGGCGAAGCTTAAAGCTCTCTCCCAATGAATCCATCCACAAATATGTAGACAAGTTTTGGGACCTACAACTCAAAGCCACTGTCTTCAAAAGGTTGGATTTTGGAGAGCAAAAGCAACAATTTTGTGCGGGCTTAACCGAAGAAATGGCGGAGTATGTCAACTCCCAAAGGCCACGCACCATATCGGTGGTAATACACCACACTATGGTCGCCTCTCGAATCAATTTCCAAACTGGGGCAAAACCCTCGGAAAACAAGGGTTCCAATGAGCCTAAGGGGAAGGACAATGTCCAAAAGTCTCCTAAGGGCAACTCCAGCAAAGCTAAAGAGAAGGGAGTTTACAAAGGTAAGAATAAACTCTCTCCTGAAGAGCTTGAGCGTTATCGTAAGGATAACCGGTGTTTCAAGTGCGGCGAACAAGGGCATGAGTACCACGCTTGTCCCCAAAAGAACAACCGCCAAGATCCTCCTAGAGCTTCCTTGGTTGAAATCCAAGAGGAGGAGACTCACCAAACTCACCACAAAGGATCTCCTCTATGCCATGCTTGGGGAAAGGTAAGAGAACATGATGCTTTTATTCTCTTTGACCCTGGTTCTACTCACAATTTTATATCTATAGAGTTGGCCACCAAGCTAGGAATACAATCCTACGAGATGGGAGATGTCCTACCCGCAGACAGTGCCTTCAAGGGGCAAGAAGCTTCAGTCACTCCCTTAATCGGGAAATTGAGGCTTCATGTCCAAGGCTATGTGGACAAAGAGGACTTCTTTATCTCTCCTCTCAAGCATGAGGATGTAATCCTAGGGGCACCATGGTTTGACCGCCTGGCTGCCGATGTTAAATTTCCTGAAAGGAGAATCTCCTTTAAGTTCAGGGAAAAAGACATGTATATAGATGCTAAGGAAATGGGTAACACCATCCCCATTGTACATACACCAGCTTTCAACAAGTCAATAAAGAGCTCTATTTCCGTGTACATGATTTTTGTTAAAGATTCTCAAAATGAACCTAATGCTTTAACAAACGAAAATGAAAGCATCCAAAAGGAATTAGAGTTATCCAATTTTCTTAAGGGGTTTCAAGATGTTTTTATTGACGACATCCCTTGTGAGCTACCTCCTAAACGAGGTAATGATGACCATGCAATTGAACTTCTTCCAGGAAGTTCACCGCCTAATAAACCTCCTTATAGAGTTTCTCAAGCTCAAAAAGAGGAGATTATGCGGCAAGTGCATGAGTTAGTTGAGAAGGGCATGGTTAGGCCTAGCTCATCTCCATTTTGCTCACCTGTGCTACTAGTGCAAAAGAAAGACGGCACATATCGTATGTGTGTCGACTATAGAGCACTAAATAGGATCACTATCAAAAATAGGTTTCCCGTTCCACGGGTAGAAGACCTATTTGATAAGCTACAAGGATCGACCTACTTCAGTAGGATTGACCTAAAGAGTGGCTATCATCAAATAAGGATAGTTGATCAAGACATTGTAAACACCGTGTTTCGCACTACATTTGGTCTTTACGAATATATTGTCATGCCTTTTGGCTTGACCAATGCACCAGCCACATTCAACCGCTTGATGGAGAAGCTGTTCAGGCCTCATCGAACCTTCACTAGAGTGTTCTTTGATCTACTCTAATTCGTTGGAGGAACACAAGCAACACCTCCAGGTAATATTTCAAGTTTTAAGAGAGAATAAACTTTATGTTAATCGAAAGAAAAGTGAATTTTTCTTTCAAGAGATTCAGTATTTAGGTCACATTATCTCTCAAGATGGCATCCAAATGGATCCATCCAAGTTAGAGGTAATAAAAGGATGGCCTAAACCAAGGAATCTTCATGAACTAAGAAGCTTTATAGGTATGTGTGCATACTATAGACGCTTCATAGAAAAGTTCTCACAAATTGCAGGACCATTACATGACCTAACAAAGAAAAGCGTTAGGTATACTGGTCTGCAAAGGAGAACAATGCTTTCGAAAAGCTTAAAGAAAAGCTTATCTCTCAACCTGTGCTTACACTACCGGATCTCTCAAAACCATTTGAGGTCCAATGCGATGCTTGTGGTGATTGCCTTGGAGCTGTTTTGCTCCAAGAAGGCCACGCCATAGGCTATGAGAGTCGAAGGCTCGACTCTGTTGAGCAAGCTCTAGGCATATACGAAAAGGAACTCCTTGCAGTTCTACATGCCTTAGACTCATGGAAGCACTATTTATTGGGGACTCCTTTCATTCTGTGAACGGATCACCAAAGTCTTAAGTACTTCATGACGCAGACCAAGCTCTCCGACAAACAAATGAGGTGGGCAAATTTCCTTTCGCAATTTCATTTTCATATTGCTCACATTGCTGGCAAGCATAATCAAGTAGCCGATGCACTCTCAAGACGACCGAGAGTGAATGCGGTTTCCATAGCAACTCACAATGATCTATCTTCAATGATAGATGAGTATGCTATTGATCCCGATTTTAGAGATGTGATTTCAGCCCTTGCATTAGGGAAGAAAGAAGAACCATTTACTTTACAAGATGGTTATCTTCTCTATGGCAATAGACTATGCGTTACTAACTCACTACGTGAGAAAGTAATGTATGAATCTCATGCTCCCCCGTATGCGGGGCATAGAGGGATTCAGTCTACCTTAAAGGGAATTGAAACATATTTCTATTGGCCTACCATGAAAGTAACGTACAAGAGTATGTTTCCAAATGTGTGGTATGTCAAAAGACAAAATTTGATAGAGGGGAGCAACCTGGATTGCTTCAACCCTTGCCAATCCCTAATTCACAATGGGAGAGAATATCCATGGATTTTATCTTTGGATTGCCTAAGTCTATCCATGGGAATACGGGAATATGGACGATAGTAGACAGGTTCAGTAAACAAGCTCATTTTATACCTATCAAAAAGACTATCACAGCCCATCAAATGGCAACCCTCTTCATTTCACAAATTTTCTGAGAACGGGGATAATTCAAGTTGTGTTTGATTAAGTGTTTTGCTTAGTGCATGAAGCTTCCATCTTCATTGCACTAGCTAGTCTTGAAGGAACACAAACAATTGTATTGTACAATGTCTCTCTTGATGGGAGAAACCATAATACAAAGCCTTTTGGAGGGGGGACCGGCTCCATGCAAATCCGGTCCTCAATTGTTGTCAATAGCTTAATTTCTCTCTCTTTTGAAAGTATTGTTGATGCTATCTAACTAGGTGTTATGCTTTTTGTTGCTCTCTCCACCCAAGCACTCTTGTAATTCTCATTAGGAATCTATTCTAATGAAATGCCCACTATGTTTATGCTAATTTCCGCTACACACAAGCTATTAGGCCATTAAATGTTATAATAAGCATAATTGGTAGCCTTGTAACATGTGTCCCCCTTTCCCCTTTTGTGAGAGCTTTAGGTAATTAAATAATTTATTTAAACTCTTATTGGACCTTTTAGTCTTCTGGCCAATAGGAATCAAGCAAGCCATTGGGCTGCTAGATGCGCATTAGACCCCTTGGTAGACTTTCCAATAGTCTTCTAGGGAGATTAATTTCTATTGATTCTTTTATCAAGCATTTTTAAATTGATTAGACTAATTTTACGCTAGCCTAATTCTCATTGATCAACCTCTATGGCCATCCAATAGGATTTGAGGGGAGATTGGGGGCAACTGGGCTAGGAGCCTGCCATGTGTCCATTCTTCCCTTTGAGGAGAGCTTGGGAGTGTGTGTGTGTGTGTGTGTGTGTTTCTCTCTCATCCCCTACCATTAGGGCAGGCACCCTCCTTCATAGGGATGTGGGAAGACTTTTTAGTCTTCCCATAACCATCCAATTTTTCCCCACCTTTGGCTATTGGATTTTTAATTAGTTTTTGGAATGATAGCCTATGGAAGTTTTAATGGAGCTGAACCTTAGGTCTTTTAAGCCCCATTGAAGCACATTTCTCTTTTGCAGACTGTCCCCCTTTGGATCTCTAATTTCCCTCCTTTGGATCCCTGCTAAGACCGGTCTGGCAACCTTACCAATATTCTAGCTTTAACTCCCTTGGTACTTTCCCATAGTAAATGATCCGTTTAACATGAGAAAATCATTTGGGAGAATTAGATATTAGTTGTTATGACACGTCTCCACTTCCTACTCAGAGAGGGTTTTGGACCACTAGCCAAAGTTATGAGATACCAAGATCAGAGATGCATTGGACTATTTTTTATTAGTGTTGCACAGACATAGGAAGAGCCTCTTGAGGAGACGAGACAGTAGGAGACACTCATAGAGGGAGATCACTAATTTTTTTAGACTACATTCGCAACATTCAGATGAGCAGGCATCATAGTAGACTTCAGAGTCCATCTGTACTAAAGATACACTGACTAACAGGGCCACTGAGGTAGGGAAATCCAGATGCCCACAATTGTGAGGGTCATTGAGACATCGATGGAAGGTGTACCAAAGGGTCCAGACTATTCTAGTACGACATGGGAGACACTCAGTCAGAGTGCTCATTGAGGAGGACATTGATGATCTCCGACAAAGACCAATGTTGGATATCATACGATAGAATCTTGATTCCAACATCTCAGTCTTTCATTTCATTTCATTTCATCCCATTTCACTTTAGCTCAGTTCAATTTCAGTTTTTCAGTTTTCAAATTTTTAGTATTTTATACAGCATTGTATCAAATTCACCATTTGTAAACTCTTTTGTCTCATAAGTTAGTTTGGCCTTTTGAAGACGTTAATATATCATTTTACTTCTCTCTCTCTCTCTCTCTCTCTCTCTCTCTCTCTCTCTCTATGGCAGCCCTCCTTCGGAAGAGGGGGACGTTGAAGGGGAAGAGGGGGACTGGTGGTGTGGGTGGCACGAGGAAGCAAAGCCGTTGCTCCTGGCTGCTCTGTCTGCGAAATGTCGGAAGAGCCATTTTTCACTGGAGCAAAAATGGCTCTTGCGACAAATTTGGGTTTTTGTGGAAGTTTTTTAGCGACACAATACAGTTTGCAGAGGTCACTATGCACGTCGCAACTTCCGACGCACATATCAATGCCATTAGCGACATTGTTAGAGACACTATAGTAATTTTTTGGGGCAAAAAACTTGGTGTCACGTGTAAGTTTCCTAGGCGTCCCTACTTACAAAGCACCCCTGTAGTGAAGGGGGTGGATACCGACGCTTGGAACATAGACAACCTATGATCATTATAGGGCTCAATATGCTGCCAACAAGGGCTTGAGTATACATTGATTTATGATTGGTTGGAGACTAGATAGTGGTTCTTCATCGTGTTCTGGAGCCGGAGCTTAGGATACTACCTTTACCCAGGGTTTCATGTCTTTTTTGGTGATTAGTCAGATTTGACCAGACACACACACACAAAGAAGAGCATTGCTCTCTTTACTCTTTTTGTGTAGGAGACATTACCACCCCAAATACAAAGATATTCTCAATCAATAAAAGGTAAAATGGGTGGGTGTGGTACTGAAAGTTCACCATGGAACTAATTCTATACGAAGCATGTGAAGGTGTTCTTAAGAGAAAGAGAGAAGAGAAAAGATAACTTTTTAACCTAGTAGAAACCATCCTAAGAAACCTAAAAGGTCTTTACGACAAGAGTTGAACTGAAGACGTCTTCTTCAACAGAGAGGAAGAGGGGGGAGGGGGGGCCATGGGATTATTTGTCACCACCTTGTCAGGTGGGATCTACGGTCAAGCATCTTCGAACGATGTGGATCGTCCATTTATTCTCAAGAATAAAAATTTTTTGGTCGTTTGAGCCCCTGCGACTCGAACCCTCCACCTACACAACCGGAGTCCACAACTCTCCCATTAAGCTATCGCGCCACTTGAATGGAGGTGTGAACATAGAATCATATCGCAAAAATGATGGGGTGGAGATCACATGGTGTTCACTTGGAGATCACTTTGGGATGGACGGGGTCACACTACAATCACTTTGGGATAGTCGGGGTCACAATGTAATAACTTGGTAATGGGTGGGGTCACAAAGTGATCACATGTCGATTGGGATTCACATGGGGATCACTTGGCGGTCACTTGATGTTCACATCAAATTTACTTGGGGTTCGCTTTAATTGTGATCATATGGTGATCACTTGGAGATTAAACTGCCATCGGACGGTGCAAAACCGATCCCGTCGCCCCCAATTAATAGGGACCGTAGATCTCACCTGACAAAAGTGGTGTCAATTAGTCACGAGGGGGGAGAGAGGGAGAGAGAGAGAGAGAGAGAGAGAGAGAGAGGAGGAAGAAGAAGAGAGTGTTGACTAGCCTATATTGTGGTGGGGTACTCATTGCTTGTTGAGGATGTTACTTGCAAGGTACTCAAGCAACTACGCGCTCACATAAAACCCAGGTGGCAGTGAGCCTCAAACACACGCTGTGAGTTAGTGTCCCCTTTCAAAAGTCCAAAAATGATGGCCACTTTCCAAGCACTTTTGGCTGTTATCCTTTTCGGTGGAATCATTTGCCTGATTTTTTCCCATTTCGAAAGCTTTCATGAGGAGGTCCAGTCACACAACCCTCTCGTCCTTTGCGTCCTCCTCCATTCGGCTCTCTTTGCTCTTCAATTCCGGTCTAAACGCATCCACGCAACAGAAAGCCCAAGCCAACAGCAAGCAGAAGCTGGCAGCTCCATGATCTCCGAACAGCCCTTTCTGTTTACTCCTCTCAACGACCTTCACCTCTTCCTCATGGACTTTCTCAATCCTGCTGCCCTTAATCACCATCCTAATTCCTTCCGCGGTGGCGCGGCTGCCATCGTCGAAGAGGAGTCGATGAGCTTGGATGAGCTGCATGTGAGAATAGAGGAGTACATCGCAAGAGTCCGCAGGAACATGAGGATCGAGGCCAGGTCGACTGAGAGGCCAGCGCATGGGACCGAATCAATGGCTTCCACACATGTATTCCTCAACAGAAGAATGCAACTTCCAGCGCCTCAAGGGAAAAGGTGCATTGTTATGCAATGGAGTGGCAGGAAGAGCACAGCAGCTTGATAACAAGCATGATTTTTTGTGTTGTTTGCTGGTTATCGCCCTGAGGCATGTAGTATTTTCTGATGCCTCCGGGCAGCTACTTGGAGAAAGCCCCCATGGATAACAATGGATTGATCGATCGATCATTAGCAGGGGTAAGTATATACATCTGAAATACTTAATCAAACTATTGCGCGATCAGGGGCTAATGGAGGTGAGCAAAATTTCTGAGCTCGCCATTGCAAGTCCTCAAGCTCACAGGTGACAAAGCGAATCCTGCCCTAGCGCAGCCACAGCTGGTGGACGGTTCGAACACCAGGATCAGCACTTGCTTGCAAGTGTGGAGCAGCTCGTCTAACTGTAAATACTCAAAATTCAGCTGTTTGACACTCCTTGAAAATGTAACTTACTATTTACTCCTGTGATTACATATGTTGCAACTTGCAAATGTATATAACTTGTGCAACGCTGCGCACATCTGCCAGTCACTCCTCCAGCTGCCGGTTTGTTGCAGGCTCGTGTGTTTGACGCTCTCTCTCTCTCTCTCTCTCTCTCTCTCTCTCTCTCGTCTTGTTTAGGTGTCCCACGACACTATCTAACTTGGGGTCTTAATGGGCATGGGGTGGTGAGATCGATGGTGCACAATGTTGCACGCGGATCTCGAGGAAGGATGGTTGGCAAAAGGTCAACGAGTTGACTCGTCCGTCCACTCATGCCTGTGATTCAAACTTAAGATCTCACAGGTGGTAGCCCAATGGTCTAATCACATCTCCGTGTGGGGTTCCTTGTCCTCGAAGCCAATCCACTCTCTCATAAAGATCTCATCCAAGAAAGGTAGGGGAAAAAGTAAACATAGATAAATCGGACAGTGTTTGAGTTTCATGATAAACATGCCTCACTTTAGCGTTGTCGATCCCATCGCTTGCACTTTATTTAATATCCCGTGTCAAATATTGTTGAGATCAGGTGTCTTGGGATCTTTGAGGTCATTTGGGATTGTTCCTACATTGTTAAAAACTTCTATCTTCTTGTTCTTCTTCCCTCCCCCGCCCCCCCTCCTCTCTCTATACTCATTGTAACATTAGGTTCAATCTAACACTTGAAAGCCACTCTTTTTTTTCAACGAGCTCACGTGACGCAACTATGGTGGGTCTCGTTTGCTCTTACCAACGATTTTAAAAGGCAATCCTATATAGTTTTTCAAGCTCACTCATGAGCACAAATGCACGGGTGCAAGGAACCCCCCCCCCCCCCCCCCCCCCCCCCAAAAAAAAAAAAAAAAAAAACCTTTATTTTTTTAAAAAAAAATCACCCGCATGTCCATTGTGGTTTTAGTCCAACTTGCAATAACAAAGAGAGAAATAGAAATGAGTCCATAGAACCTTTTAGACCCCAAAATATCAACCATGAGTGTGTTGGCACTTGGCCATATCCTTTTAGAAGTGAATTCCAAAAAAAACACATCTCCTAAAATAACCCCATGCTTCTTGACCGTGTCCTTGTTGAGGGTGGTGTTGTCCATGCTGGCAAAGAGAGTGAATTTCTTCACAACATGTATATATTTCAACCTTAGAATTTCTGCTTATGTTCAAAATCCTTCTGAATACACTTGTGGACTTTCGGTGCATGTCCAAGTTTGTGAAAATCTATTTTGTCTAAAATCACAAATTTTATGATGCGGAAAATATTGTATAGTAAAATTTTTCTCAATAAAACCTACAAACTCACATATTTCACAGTTGTTCATATTACAACTCAATTATCAAAAACCTTAGAGACCATCACCATCATCAAATCATGCAGCATGCATGTCAACCAAATCATAGCAAGCATGGTGTTTTCTTGCAAGAGCTCTGTCTAACCATCCCATCGTAGATTTTATGCTCTAAATGTTAACTTCTTGCACATTATCACATGTTTGTGACATGTACTATTTAGTCATAAGTGCTTACATCTAGAAAGGATCCCTCCTCTGAAAACATCCCATAGCTTCCTCAACCCTCCCTTGTTGGGCATATCTTGTAATGAATGCATCCAAAAGACACAATCCCAAATAGGTACTTCATGAAGAATTTGTGGTAATTTTGCAGCTACACCATACTGAGTGTATTGGTGGAGCGCAAGATCTCTCTTTTTCTCTCTCTTTCTCTCTATCATCCCACAGTGTCCTCACTTTGCCCTCGTCGGGAATATCTTGTGATGACGATTCAAAAGATAGCATCCCAAATAGAAATCTCATGAAAAAGTTGTGGTGATTTTGCAATTACACTACATTTGACGTATTGGCGGAGTTTTCTCCCCCCCCTCCTCTCTCATATACATCACACTTGGTGTACACGTCTACTAAACGGTTTCTTCCAATAGCTCTTGAATCATGAATTTTTTTTGTGCATGTGAGATTCTCATACAATGCCACATGCCTTTTAAGATGCAACCAAAATTGCAATGGGAGAGAAGCCCTTGCTTTGCATCCCCTATAAACTAATCAAGGTGTCTTTGCCTTCCCCCCCACATTGGGATATACTCGACAATAAGTACATTCTAAATAACCTCATCTTTATGTATCACAATGGTATGGTTTTTTCCTCATGTCATGAATACGTTGGGGGTAAAGTCGTTGCACCTATGTCCGAGGCCAGCCGCAAGCAGAGGTGTAGTTTTTCCTCATGTCATTGATATTTTGGGGTCAAGGAGTTACACCTCTACCTGTGGTTGGTCGACCGCCCGCCCACTCTACATACCTACCTTATTCATCATATCCTAAAGAATAAGGATCTCCTCACCATTCTTGAGGTTACTCCACCCACACAGCCGTGCACACTCGCTTCCCCCCTTCCCCGCACACACCGCACCACGCACACACGCATTTGCACATGAGTGCACTTTCAACTTGCATATGCCCGTGTGGCTACAGATTTTTCATTTGCTCAAGACAGGAGGTAGAAATTCTCTTCACCTGATAAACAAACTCTGAGGTGTTGTCCTCCTTCTTGTTATTGAAAATAGTTTTAATTCTCTGAGTCTAGCATGACCACAACAATCTCCATATATTCGAAAGAGGGATGTCCTATCTGATACATTCACCTACTAATAACTCCTAAGCTGAAAATTGAAGTGGATGAACCTCTTTGTAGCTCAATCTTAAAGCTAGAAGTTTGGAGGAATTGGAAGGACATCCAACAAATATATGATGAAGATTTTTAGGAGAATTGCATCTTTGGCAGTTCCCATCCCCAAGTCCAGCTTTGAGTGCTCTCTGGGGCCAGTCTAGATGCCCTAATGTAAAACCAGCCAAGCAAGAAAATTGTGTTTTATTGGAATAGCAAAGCTCCACATGCATTTTTTTCTATATATCCATTGCTTTGAGCTCCACTTAAGCCCCCATTTGCATTTCAGTGTCTGTCTAAGCTTCTCCTCAAAATCTGGGATGCAAAAGGATAGTTTATAAGCCTTCCAAGCACACAGTTGTAGTGTTAAAGACTTGCTATGCTTGAACACTATTGTACTTTGAAGATGAGCTTTCAGATCTTCTAGTCTATTTAGAAAGTCTGCAAGACATCTAGCAGAGATATTAAAGTGATTAGATAACTGGTTGGGGGAAAGCCAATACCCATTGTCCTGCAGATCCTTTGATGTTCTTATGCCTGCTTTGAAACACTTGTGAGCTTTAATTGCAAGTTTCTTCCCAGATTTACTTGCAGACCATCCCAGCCATAAATTAAGAATCCCGAGAGAACAGTACCATCAGTCAAAAAATGTTGGGGGAGACGGAGAGACTTTTTGACTTTAAACCAGGCCTCCCACAGTCTGTTGACAAGCTGAGAGCCTGCTGGTTTGAAGCTCCAGATTGAAGATATCACATCCCAAAGAGAGAGCTCCCTCCAAAATTTATACTCTTGTACATGGATATTTTTTATATTTCTTTTTATCAAATAAGCCCAGAAGTCTTGACTCTCTATGGATCTGACTATCCATTTAGCTGCCATCTTTACAACCATATTGCTCATATCCAAAATGCCTAACCCTCCTCTATATTTGTGAAGGCAGCAGGTGCTCCACGCTACCTTAGGTATTTTGTTGATGTCCTCTGTTCCTAGGAACCCACAGAAATATTCTAGCCAGAGAAGTTATTTGATTAAGTTGGGAACAGGTGGGCTTCAGCAAGATATGAAATAAATTAGAGAAGGAAGCAAAATTTATTCAATACAAAAGTTCTAAAGGCAAGAGAAGGTTGAAGAGCTTGCCACATAAATATCTTCCTTTTGAACTTTGCCAAAATCCAATCCCATATTTGACCCATGGTGACTTTTAATCCAATGGGTATTCCCAACAATTTGGAAATCTGACCATCTGGTATCAGATTACATTCAGTTGCATTGACAGAAGGGGGTATAACCCCATTAGAGGCTTTGAATCTAGTTTTCTGGTGATTGATTTGGGAAACAGTGGCAAGACAAAAAGTGTTCAGAAAATCCATGAATACTTTTGTTGATTCATAATTTGCATTAGTAAGGGCATTAGTATCATCAGCAACATTTGCAAACAAAAATCATTTGAGGAACCATCAATTCGAATACCCTTCAATTTTCCTTCCTGCATTTTCCTCTTTACAATCTAGCCCAAAGAATCTAAAGTTATGGAAAATAGCAGAGGTGCAAGAGGACAACCTTGCCTTATAGATCTCATCAATCTTATGAAATCTGTTAGTTCCTCGTGTACTGAAATTCTGGCATAATTAGCATTTCCAAAAAGCACATGAACAAATTTAATGAACCTTTTGCCTAGCCCCATATCAAAAAGTGACTACAGTATAAACTTCCATTCCATTCTGCCATAGGCCTTGTCAAAATCTACTTTGAAAAAGAAGAAGTCCTGATCATTTTCCCTAGCATGTTGCATGCCCTCCCAGAGGGTGATGATAGCATCAAGTATGAATCTTCCTTTGATAAAAACCTTTTGCTCCTAAAGAATGAAGCTGGTCATGAGAGAGCTGAGTCTCCTAGCTAACTTGGACAGGGAAAAAACTTTATATATAGAAGTCAGACGGGTGATAGGTCTCCAATTCCTAAGATCCTCCCTATCTCGTTTTTTATGGATGAGTTTGACAACTACAGTGTTGACAAAAGCAAGAAACGCCCCCGATCTAATAGCTTCTTGCCACACTAATATCAGATAAGGTGCAATAAACTCTTTGAATTGGATGTAAAATTCATTAGGTAGTCCATCAATTCCTGGGGTTTTTCTAGCCTTGAGGTTGCTAATAGTTTCTTTGACTTCCTCGAGAGAGATAGGCTGGTCCAAGAAGTGTGCCTGATGGGGAGCAACAGTCTTCTTTCTGGACTGGGATTTAAAAGCCCTAGCCTCCTGTATCTCTTTATTTCTCTTAGGAAGACCAGAGAATATATTAGTCATGGACTGTACATTTTCTTAGTGAGACTTAGCAGAGTTTCCATCACTACCTTTCAACAAAGGTATGAAATCCTTATATATATTTTTTCAACAAATTGTGCTTTTAGTGGGTCTATCGATTTTACCTGCCCAAAATTCTCTTGTGAAAGCAAGGGCACTACTAGCATCAAGGAGCTCTTCCTGCTTGAGTGACACTCTAAGATCCAATAGCCTAGGAGAGGGAGGGTCAGCACAAGAGAGAGATTCTTCAAGTTCAAGAATTTCCTTAGATATCATCATCCTTCTATGTGCCCTAATGTCCTTAGCTATTTTTTTGTACTTGGTCAAGACTCTCTGTATATCCTTAACAGCTAACTCTCAAGCCTTAACATGAGAGAGGTAGAGAGAAAACTCCTGCATGATGACTTGGACTTTATGCTTAATGCAATCTATGTCAAAGAGAGCATGGTCTAGGTGGGGCCAGCGAGACTAAATTGTTATCAGATCTCATTAGCTTAAACAGTATAGGCTTGTGATCAGATAACAGTATGGAGGCATCAGACTGGCATTGAACTAACCAGTGATCATGTAAAACATTGGCATGTACACTATGTCAAGCCTGGCTGACCAATAGCATTCACCAGTCTGTTCGTTGTTCCAAGTAAAACCAACATCCTCAGATACATCTAGTAAATTCAGGGAATCAATCAAATCAGTCCAGTGTATTTTTTCATTACCAGAGATTACCTGACCCAAAGACCTTGATCTATTAGCAATTTGCTCCACCATGTTAAAGACCCTTGCCAGAATCACATTCTTTGACAGAGTATTCAATTCTTGCCAGCACTGGGATCTTTTTGTCACAGAGTTAGGAGCATAGACACTAATTATTGTATAGTTGATAGGGTCTACCAAGGTGATAGCCACCCAAAAACCTTTATTAGACTATTGAACATTTGTAACCAAATTAGCCCATTTGCAAGACAGGCCTATGGCAGCACCTCCTCTACCTCCAAAATGATTAGTGGCATACCATTGAGAACCAGAGCCTATTCTGTTTAGGTTGAACTCTAGCTCTTTACCTTTGAGTTTGAATTCTTGTAGAAAAATGTATTCGAGATGAAGTGACAAATCCTGCATCCACTTTATAATAACCATAGCTCTTGCAGGGTCTGATAACCCTTTACAGTTGAAGGAAAAACCAGAAAGATTGGGACAAATCATTTTTTATTGATTTTGTTAGGTTTGACCATAGAGACAGAAGACCTATTGGGATCATTGGATTTCTCCACCTTTCTTGCTTTTGATTACTGCAGATTGGGTAGAGACTCTTCCTTAGCTTGAGTCATAACAATGTCCACTGAAGGAGTTGGGGATTTTGCCATGGTAGCTTTTGAGATTGCGTCTTTGTCTTCCAACTCTTTAGCAAATTGAAGCATTTCCAAAGAGCCCACTTTATCTAATAGTTGGATACTCTGTATAAATTCATTAGCTTCACTGTCTGATTCAGAGAGTCCTCTTGCATTACCTTTAGGGCTGACAGGAGGGACTTGAGAGGGTTGGGGAATTTTGGGAGAACTGGTCCCATCATTTTCCTCCTATGCAGGCTTTCCTTCCCCATCAGCATCAGAGTGCTCTTGGGAAGCATACGGATCAAAACCATCTTCCAGCAATACATCAAAGTAGTTAGAGTTAGTAGAATTACCCCCTCTCCTCCTTTGCATCTTATTATTGCTTCTCCTGTTAACAGGTTGAAAGGCCTTTTGAGGAGTGGGTTTGTGCTCCTTAAGAAAATGATTTGGCACTTTTGATTGAGCTAGGATAAGAAAATCCTTAATAAGATGTCCCTGCTAGTGGAAGCAAGAGTTAGGGAGATTTCTATACAATACTCTCTATTCATGAAGTAGATTTCCTTCATAGTCTTTGATATGGACCACCAACTCAGGAGCTTTGCATAGATCCACTTCTATAAGAAGTTGAGGGTCCCACTTGGGGTTAATTCCCCCTTTAGCCTTCTGTCCAAGGACCTTACCCACATAAGATCCAATTTTTCTTAACCAGAGGTAGTATTCGACTAGCAAATCAGGGAAATCAACCCACACATGTGCTTTAGTGGGCTTATCATCTCTGGGGTTAAAACCCTTATACAATTTAAAAAGGAAATTGGAGTATTACGGATGAGCCACTATCCTTCAATTATGACCTACAAAGCGCTATTAGCATCTTCAAAGAAAAACAGATAAAGTTATTGGTGGGTAAATACTGTATGTGCACGGGAAAGACATTTCTGTTTTCTTAATTAACTGCTACCCAATTTTTGAGCACTTTGAGGGAAGGTCTGGGGCCATGGCATAGACCTATCACAACCCTGTTCACAAGTCGATTATGCCAAGAGTCTAGTGCCTTATTACTAATGGTGACGCACTCCTCATTTTCACATACAGGTTCAATGTTAGTTTCTACATGATAAGATCGAGTAGGATGATGCTGTTTTGAGTCAGAGACAGCGAGAGAAGGGGCATTTATGAGGGAAGATTACAGACCACCTTTAGTGGCTTCCATAGTTCTAGAGACAGAGGGGAATTGCATGCCAACAAGAATATTCCCCTTCCAATCATTGGTAAGCACATAAGAAGGCATAAATACCATACCTTGCTTAGCTAGATGGTATAGCAGGTTTCAAACCTTTCGGCGTGGCCTCTGATGGCATTAGCATAGGACAAATGGGTGCCTTGTTGAAATTCAATAAGAACTGCTGAGGGTGTAGAGCATTTCCCCTCATAAAAGGGCGGACATATTCTTCTAGCGAGATTCTTGTAAGAGCAGGTATTGACCGAGTGAGAACTGGGCCTGACTGAAAGCCTCCATGGACATCATTAGGGCTTATCAGTGCCTCATTACGATTGATGATCCTCTAGATAGCAGGTATAGAGCCTTCCATAGCTGTAGAGGTACTCATGGAGGAAAGCACAGGCATCCCATTGACTAATGCTTCATGCAGGGACATGGCGGGCTCCCCCCTGAGGGAGTCTAGAGCTTACTCAGCAGGAGAGAGACGGGTAGAGAAGGGGAAAGGAGAGAGGGCATAAAAAAAGGGAGGGCCAGAAAATCATTACCTTGCATGCACTACGGACACGGACCTTAGAACCTCATCCGCAAGTCTGCATTTGTGGTAATTTTGCAACCACACCATACTCATCAGTGTATTGGTGGAGTGCAAGATATCTCTTTCTCTTGTTTTTTCTCTCTCTTTCTCTCTAACATCCCACAGTTTTGTCACCCTTCCCTCATTGGGAATATCTTGTGATGAGGATTTAAAAGATAGCATCCCAAATAGAAATCTCATGAAGAACTTGTGGTGATTTCGCAATTACACTACATTTAATGTATTGGTGGAGTTTTCTCCCCCCCCCCCCCCCCCCCCCCCCCCCTTCTCTCTCCTCTCTCATATATACCATACTTGGTGTACACGTCTACCAAACGGTTTCTTCCAATAGCTCTTGAATCATAATTTTTTTTATACATGTGAGATGCTCACACAATGCCACATGCCTTTTAAGATGCAACCAAAATTGCAATGGGAGAGAAGCCCTTGCCTTGCATCCCATATAAACTAATCAAGGCGTCTTTGCCTTCCCCCCCACATCGGGATATACCCAACAATAAGTACATTCTAAATAACCTCATCTTTATGTATCACAATGGTATGGTTTTCCTCATGTCATGGATATGTTGGGGGTAAAGTCTTTACACCTATGTCCGAGGCCACTCGTGGGCAGAGGTGTAGTTTTTCCTCATGTCATCCATATGTTGAGGTCAAGGAGTTACACCTCTACCCGTGGTTGGGGGCCGACCACCCGCCCACTATACATACCTACCTTGTTCATCATATACTAAAGAATAAGGATCTCCTCACCATTATTGAGTTTGCTCCACCCACATAGCCGTGCAGTCTGGCTTCTCCCCTTCTACGCACACACCGTGCGGTGCACACACGCACTTGCACATGAGTGCACACACTCATGTGCACTTGCACATGAGTGCACTTTCAACTTGCATATGCTTGTGTGGCTACAGATTATAGACACTCACAACCTTTACAGTTTTTTTGCATATTTTTGCGAGCAATTTTCTTGTGGGATGTATTTTTGAGCGTGTTTGCTCAATACTTGCATATATGGTTATGCGCTTTATGCTCGATTGAGTTGTTTGTCCCAGATTGTATTTCTATAGATTACAAATTGTGGAGCTATTTTATGCATATATGAGCATTGGTTTTAATGCGCTTGATCATGGTTTTCATGACTGTGTTGTGGTCGAGTGATCTTCCACTTTGACATTTAGTTATGTTTGTAGACATGTAGGATAGTTCAGAGATGACTTATGAAAGACGAGAGTCTCGTAGTTGTTGATGCTTGCATTGTTGGTATTGTGGTCACACAAGGCACATTAGAAGCCAATGTTTCAAACAAATGAGGTAGTAGCAGAAATTTGTGTTGATGTAGATGAGGTTTTGACACATGCTAGAGCGGTGGCTTCATATGCCAATGATGGTAATGTCACATTTTCCTTTAGCGTTTCTCCAGCTTACATGTCTTCTAGAGGTGACATTTTTCCTCGTTGGTTACTAGATGAGGATGCAATTTTCTACTTCACACTGCATTGTGAGTGGTTTAGTACTTTCTCTAGTGGGAGAATTGGTTGTCTACACTTGACCGATGGTTTGGTGTTTCACATTGCAGGTGCATGAGATGTTTGTTTTTCATTTCCTAGTGGTGCATCCTATTCACTATGACATGTGTGCTATGTTCCTTAGCTAAGATAGAGCTTGATCTCGTGAGACCATTTAGAAGATTGTGGGTTTCTAACACTTCAATCCTTTGAGATGCATTGAGGATCATTCATGATTGCCAAGGGTGCGCACAATGGCTTGGTATACCCTATGGATGTATTTGAGGTACAAGATGACGTGGTCTTCAATATTTCAAGATGCATTGAGGACGATTCATGATTGCGTAGGGTGCACGTAGTGGCTTGGTATAACCTATGCATGTATTTGAGGTACAAGATGACATGGTCTTGATTTTGTTGGTGGCACGTATTGAGTGAAAGATGAGACATTGTCGTGCACCTCTGCTCCCATACTAAGAAAGATGCCAGAAAACTACACATCAAGCTTCTTTGAAACCTACTTGATTAATGGTCAATGATCAGGGCTTATTAATAGGCCAAGTTTAATGATTAATGTATGCCATATGCAGCATAAAAGAGCCAACATATGCCTTAATGATGCCCAAAATTAGTATGCTTGAAGTGAGCACAAATGATAGATTATGATCTAGAACTGCAGTGCTTGAAGTGCTCTACCAGTTTGTCTTTACGGCTCATCAATTGGAGCTACCGTGAAGAAGTTATGGCAGTTTGAAGTTTAAGTCGATTGCAGATTTGTACCAGATTGGGCAACTGCAGCTGAGGTGACAGGAATGAAATGAATGCACGGGCCTGAAGTGTTTACTTTGTGGAGCACATCGGTCTTTTCAGATGAGTGATCGAAGTGCCGGTTACCAAGATATCGGCGATTAAAGATTCACCGAGGGCCGGTTCCATACCAGTCTATTCTGCTTGATCGGTGTGCCATCTGGGAATTTTTGACTTCGACCAAGTTTTGAAACATCATGCAAGAATGCATTGGTTGATATGTTGTGCCTGACAATAATATTCATTATTGGAGACTGTTAATAGCAGGAAATTCCCAACACGGCTATGGCTTAAGTAGATACAAAGTCGAGGTTCTCTCTCAAAATGCAATCACCTATAGTAACATCTTGAAGGCTGTGTCGTGGAAAATGGTAGAAAAATTCACAATGATATTGTTAGTCAAGGACTATTGGAGGAAGAAGCCAAATGATTTTGGCCGCCCAATCAACCTATGTATGCCAAATGTGGTGCCGTTAAAGTCCCAATGGCCGCCCAATGAAAGCCAAAAAAGTCCCCTGAGCAATCACCATTGCTTGCACCTTGAAGTGACTGCCTATATGAGTCAGAGGGTGGATGCCCAAAAGCCATTAAAAAGCTACCCAAACTTCACCCTAAAGTCGGCCGCCCAATGAATGCCGCCCGTAAGGGCTTAGCTTTAATCAAGTGTGAAAGAAAGGAAAAAAACAAAGAACAAAAAAGAAGGTATGACATCAACGAGGGTAGTGAGCAGAGCACAGGTGAAGAGAATGGTTGGTAGCGGCTTGTATAGAGCTCAAACGCCGGCGAGCATGAAGCGGAAATTGTCCATCATGCCAAGGCGCACGTGTGCGGAGCTTGTCCCGACAGATTTCGTGCTGGCCGATCGTTTTCGTGCCACGTCATCAAGCCGCGTCCCGCACCACATCAGTCACGGCACCGTGACTGATGGGCTGAGGTTTTTTTAAGGGCATAACGAGGGAAAAGATAACGAGGAGGGAGAAAACAAAGAAGAAGGAAGGAGGAGAGGAACGAGGGCAAGGGGAGAAAAAGGAAGGCGGGGAGTGCTCGGAGCAAGGAGCAAAGCTCCCTCTCTCTGGCTCTCATGCTCGGGAAGCAAGCTCTCACTGTCTCTTTCGAGCTTGGACAAGGCAAAGCTCTCTCTCTCTCTCTCTCTCTCTCTCTCTCTCTCTCTCTCTCTCTCTCTCTCTCTCTCTCTCTCTCTCTCTCTCTCTCTCTCTCTCTCTCTCTCTCTCTGCCCTTATGAAGGTTGAGAAGGCATGAACAAGCAAGAAGGAGAAGGAGCTTGAAGATTTTCCGAATCAACCAAGGTGAGAAACTTGCCGAAGCGAAGCAAGCAAGAAGGAGAAAGAGCTTGAAGCTTTTCCAAATCAACCAAGGCGAGAAACTTGTCAAAGCAAAGCAAGCAAGCTTGAGAAGGCGAGTTCGATCGAAGCAGGAGAAGCACTCTTGTTCTTGAACCAAAGCAAGAGAAGGAAGCAGGAGAAGGCATGCACGGTAAACAAAGCAAGGTAAGAAGCAATAGGAAAGCACGAGGCGAGTGTTACCATTCACTGAGCGAGTCAAAAAATTGAGCAAGACCCTCAAGACCAACTATAACTATAACTTCCTATCCTATGCAAGTGATCACACTATAGCCCTACTACATCTTGCCCTCAACTTTCAATAGAGGGGCTCTATAGACTCTCGAGCAAAGGTGTTAAGTGCTGGCAAACTGATGCATGCTTTTTGCTAGGGAGTGCTTCAACAACCCTCCACATTTGCAAAAGGATCTTTTGATGGGTTGCAGGCGGTAGCTTTCAACGCATCATGCAAGCTGACTTGTTGCTACCAATGCGTAGAAAAATGGCTCTTTAGTACTAATGGGCTATGGGGGAAGGCTTTACCAATAAGAACAAGGTCCCATTTTTTTTAAATGTTGAACTGCGTGGATCAATGGCCATACCTTTAATCAAACTGCTACTGGGTCCTTTTCATTGATACCCAATCAATTTGCTCTAAATATTCACATCGAATTTAGGAATTTAAAGGAAAAAGATATACTCACAAGGCCATCATCAGGTTTGCAAAATCCCCCCTGCCCCCCCCCCCCCCCCCCCCCCCCTTGCTATCATGGTCTCAACACAGATCTCTGCCCTTCTTGTTCCCTCTTTGTGCATTCGTACCTCTACCATAGCGTGCTTCCTTCGGTCCTATATGTGGCATGCCTTGTAGGTCACGCACGAGAGGGTAGGGCAATGGCCATCTCATGATGGAATTGTGAAAGATCAAGCACAACTGCCATATTCAATCAAGCAGGCACGTACCAATGACCAATAAGCCGTAGAGCTCTCTCTCTCTCTATCTCTCTCTCTCTCTCTCTCTCTCTCTCTCTCTCTCTCTCTCTCTCTCTCTCTCTCTCTCTCTCTTTGGCCTTGCCATCACAAATGAAATCTCCCTCCTTGTGTGTGTCTCCCCTCCATGTGCCATCCTCTAGCTGCAAGCATCTTCATACATTCTTACTAATGGAAGTATCTGAAAAATATTTGTACCCCCTTGCCTTGCTCATCTCTACCCGATTCTTAGCCTGCACTATCAAGCGATGCCACTCCTCACCATTAACAGAAGAACAAATTGTCTCCCACCCACCTTGTCACCTAATCACCATCACCCGTAGGAAGATCTACTCTAGCTCAATGCTTTGTCATCATCATCTCCATAGCCACTGCATCCACAACTATAGACGAGAGAGAGAGAGAGAGAGAGAGAGAGAGAGAGAGAGAGAGAGAGAGAGAGAGAGAGAGAGAGAGAGAGAGAGAGAGAGAGAGACTACGCGCTTCCATGGGCCGGACTATGCGCTTCCATATGCCGTTAGCGGGTTTGGGTCAGAATACACTTTATATGCTTGCATGGCAATTGCTACAAACGGTTCCCATCAAGTCAAATAATCAAGCCCATAATGTAACAATTACCATGCAAACAATGGACTTCATATTCTCATACTGATTGAGACCACGAGACCATACCACTTGCGCTAGCTGTTTGAACTTTGAACGCAATGGTGATAAACCCAAAAAAAAGGAACGTGACCTGCTAAGACTACATGCCATTATAACAGTCTGATATTGAACCACGGCCAACTGATCATGCACACAAGCACCAGAGAGAAAGATGGCATGGTTTGAACTTTGCACCACAGAAGTAGCATAACACACATGCTCGATATAATATTTTTAAAAAATATCGGCTGTCCTCCCTCATGACTAAGTAACACGGGGTCTTAAATGACCCCGAGCGGTGGGATCAACGGTTGCGGGTGAGTGGGGGGGATCTCGAGGACGGCGGACGGTGGACAAAAAGTCAATGCAAGCAGGATGGGA
This sequence comes from Adiantum capillus-veneris, assembly GCF_014529385.1. Taxonomy (NCBI): domain Eukaryota; kingdom Viridiplantae; phylum Streptophyta; class Polypodiopsida; order Polypodiales; family Pteridaceae; genus Adiantum; species Adiantum capillus-veneris. Next base: position 87,911,277 of record NC_140943.1, on the reverse strand, counting down.
ACCCGGGCGGGATTTGAACCCAGGCGACCGTGGTGAGAGGCACACGTCCTAACCACATGCACGCGGGCGTTTCGTTGTCCAAGATGGGAAAACATAAACATATAAAGTAAACGAAAATGCTAAAAAGTAAACATGGACACAAAAAGTAAACACGGACACGTCCATTTAAAATCGGACGGCCGGCCGTGCCTCTGCTTTTGTGCGCATCGTTGCTCGCCGCCGATCCCATGAAGGGGTCTTCATTTAAGACCCCATGTTACTTAGTCCTGAGGGCTATCCTCCTCAGCTGTGGTACGTCCTCCTGGAACCACATGATCAACTGGCTTCTTCCTGCCTACGTGCTCCCACGCAGCCTCCTTCCTAGGTGCCACTGGATGCTACCTGGCTTCTTCCTGCCTATCGGCTCCCACGCAGCCTCCTTCCCAGGTGCCCCGATGTCTACTTCATTGTGTGCTCCTGACACCTACTTCATTGTGTGCTCGTCCACCACCAGATGGTTACACGACGTCATTAGTAAGCCTTAATATTCTCTATTGCTCCCCATTCTCATCCGCTTTGTACCAAATCTGCACTACCCATTTTACTGCAAAATGTGGGATCTAAGAATGCCCCAAATCAATCCGCATCGCCGCGGAATGATTTGAAAGGGTTTTGGATGCTTAAAAGATTATAATATAAGGCCCCTACCACACACACCGAGATGGAAAATTTTGATTAAAAGCTGTGACGTCCATGGCTCTGTTCGTGGCTCGACCCCTTGCCCATTTCGGAGGGTCATTAAACACAACCAAACGCGAGTGTGTAAGCGTGCTTGAGAGGAGTTGAGCCAAAGAATTGGGGCCTCCATGCCTACTAGCTGAATCCAAATGTCGCCAATCCTCTACTATCAAATGCCCTACGCAAATATTGTGGATGTCCTTTAGGTCCTCAAATTCCTTGCAGATGCCATCCCTCAAATCTTCATTTGGAAAGATTCAATGGAGTTTATAAAAAATGATTAGCTACAAAGTAGTGCTTGAATATATGGAGATGGAAAAATATTTTCTTGACCAGACGGTACCATTTCTCAAAGTTTTGGTTTACCTGGATGGAGTTTTAAGTTTTGATTGTTGTGTGTATGTGTGTGTGTGTGTGTGTGTGTGTGTGTGTGTGTGTGTGTGTGTGAGAGAGAGAGAGAGAGAGAGAGAGAGAGAGAGAGAGAGAGAGAGAGAGAGAGAGAGAGAGAGAGAGAGAGAAGAAGAAGAAGAAGAAGAAGAAGAAGAAGAATAAGAAGAGAGTTCTAACATCAGAGCGAGTCTACTTCTGATAGACAAATTTTATTATCATCCTCGGAGGTCAAATATGACCTATGGGACCAAAGTTACATGTGATGTAGTATGTGTATGGCTGATGAGTGACTCTCGATTCTCCAAAATTGTGGTGATGAGAGTTGCAATGGAGAGCCAACACTGTGGCTAGGAGAGAAAAGTGTGTAGGTCTAAGTCATTGCTGCAAATGTGAGAGAAGCAAGTTCGGATGTGGCCAAAAGTTGAGTACTCTAGTAGTGTGTGGTACTCAGACTCTCGAACTTGCAATGAGCATGATTTGTGCACGTCAATTGCTTTGACTCTTCTCCATTGCCCCAACACCCTGTCTCGCATTGAAGGGAATGTGTGTGTGTGTGTGTGTGTGCGTGAGAGAGAGAGAGAGAGAGAGAGAGAGAGAGAGAGAGAGAGAGAGAGAGAGAGAGAGAGAGAGAGAGAGAGAGAGAGAGAGAGAGAGAGAGAGAGAGAGAGAGAGAGAGAGAGAGAGAGATTACTTTCTCGTTCTCAAAGGTCAAATACAACCTCTAGGACTAAAATTTTAAAAATTATCATGTGAGTGCAGTGCAAATTATTTGTGACTCTCAATGCTTGTGTGTGTGTGTGTGTGTGTGTGAGAGAGAGAGAGAGAGAGAGAGAGAGAGAGAGAGAGAGAGAGAGAGAGAGAGAGAGAGAGAGAGAGAGAGGGAGGGAGAGAGAGATACACATGAATGTAAACACCTATAAGAAAATTTGGTTTTTCTTGCATACATCCAGATGCCTCTAGATCTAGAGAAATATTAACAAGAAAATTTTATATCGTTTACTAACTTTATGAAATTTCACATGAAATTAAGTATTGTCATAATGTATCAAGAGTTGACAATGCTATGTATGCTATCCTCTTTGATTGGCTTATTTTGCTCGATTTTTGGTTCGCTCGACAAATCTTGCTCGCTCTTTGGAATTCCTCCACGAGGCAGGCCAAGCAGTGGTTAAGGGACTCGGAGCAAGTCGAATAGAGGTGAAGATAAAGCTCGTGAACGGTAGATAAGCCAGTCCAAAGTGCATAAAGCAGCAAGTTACAGGATAATTGGTAATAACTAAAGCTTGATGATCAAGGCAGTGAAATGAATTGAAGCTTGCAAAATCCGCGAGGTATTTGAAGCAGATAAAGGGACAGAGGGAAATTTTCATCACCGTCATCCGTTAGAGATTAAATTAGCATTCTGTTAAGTTCGGTGTCGTTAATGGCCCGGTTAATCCTGTAAATGGGAGCTTAAACTCCTACTTAGCAGATGATCCAAGTGACGGTGCTATTAATAGCCCACCTTGGCTAAAAATTAAGTTGTACTCAAATGTATTAACCGATTAATTGATGATTGCGGTGATTGCCAGAGTCAATTGTATCAGTGTCTCTTGTTCTCTCTCTTTCACACCTTCCACAGCCAGAGGCGCGGGTGACTGCCCGACTCACGTAGAGAACACATATCCCCCGACAACGTGTCTCCTTCACAGGTGAGCTCCATCATGCTCAAGAGATAGAGCATTTAACTGTGCAGCAGGATGTGCCAATAGGCTTTGTACAGATAGAGGTAGAGCTGTAATGCTCTACTGAGACACAATAGGTGTTTTCAGAGCTCGGAGGTCTTGATTTTGTTTGTGGCACGCATTGAACGAAAGAAGAGACATGTCTCCTTCACATGTGAGCTCTACCATGCTCAAGAGATAGAGCATTTAGCTGTGCAGAATGTGCAAATAGGCTCTGTAGAGATAGAGGTAGAGCCGTAGTACTCTATTGAGACACAACAGGTGTTGTTAGATCTCGGAGGGGTTACTATGTATAATAGATGCGTTTAAGGACTATTTATAACTCTTTATCTATAAATTTTTGACAAATAAATTATACCCTTTTCCTATTAAATCTGTAATTGTTTTTCCAATTCCATTTTACGGTTCCCTTTTGTATGTAAAAAATGTGAGAAAAAATAAAATTTACTAACCCCTTCTGATCCACTCAAATGATAGTCACATAATAAAGTGACCCCCCCCCCCCCCCCCCCCTTCTTGAATGCTAGAGTCTATGCAGGCAGAGGTAAAGTGGGTCTGCTCCCTAGAGATACAGTCAGTGATGAAGGACAGGGAATTCTTTCACATGCTCATGCTAGAGCATTGATGAGTTGATGCCAAGAGAGATAGTTCCCATTAGGGAATTTGGGAGGTAATTTGGAGGGCCTTCTAAGAAAATACAATTTTTTTCCTTCTCTCTCTAGAAAATTGGTGTGGTAAAAGAAAAGGTGTCCTCATCAACCGTTCAACAAGGTACTTTGAAGTGGATTCTTTTCATAGAGTCATAACGTCCCTAATGATTGATGGAATGTCCCTTTTGAGTTATATTGGATGCACCTCGTCATATAGGAAGGAATTTCTTTTCCATACGATGTATGTAGTAGGTAGTCTAGGGAGTAATGGCGCTATACTCTTCCGTTTCTTGACTTTGTATTCATGGTTTCTTCATCCACCACCTCAAACCTTCTCATTAAACGTCATAAATATCATCTACATGTTGATTTGAGTCCTGAATATGAGCCTTTATGCAAGTGAAATAAAACAAACACAACAGTAACACAAATGAAGAAAGCAAGACTCAGAGTAGAAGGAGAAAAACACATAGATTTATGGACAAATGGATCCCTCTATCTTTTGAATCCTATGACCAATGCCTCCCCTACATTTTTAAATCCGACTACTTTATTGACCTTTGTAGGGGACGGAAAGAATGGTTTACTTGGCTACTGCAAAGCTCTAACTGGGAAACAGAAATTCAAAAAAGCATTGTTCACCATCAAGCAAATGAGTTTATACGACTTTATACTTTGCATTGTGAGGACCAAAAAACCCTTTTGCAGTGCACACAAGAAATACAGATATTGCAAGAAAAACTGTGTAACTTACAAAGGAAAGATACAAGATTAGGTGCTCGTGTGCAAAAGAAGAGACTACAGAATCTTGAAACCTTGAAGGTTGGCTCTGGAGGTCTCAAGAAAAGAATGCAAGCATTGAGGTCAAGATTGTGAACCTTTTAGTTTATGTAAACTATACATTGTTTTTTCTTATGTCTATTATATTTTCTATGTGACATGCTATATATCCAGACAAAGAAAACATAGATCCAAAGGTGAATGTAGGAAAGCAGTTGAAGCCTTTGATAACAAGTGGTCTCACAAAGGATATAATGCATGACAAAAAGTATGAGGTTTTGCAGCGGGATGTTGTTGACCGTTTTATTACAAAGAGTGCAGTGCCTGCTGCAAGTGAAATACAAGGCACACTTCAGTCCCTTGGTGTGAGTAAGAGATGGTACTCAGCTATTCAGAAGTCTATCTCCTCCATTTTTGTGAACAATGGAATAATGTCTAAACTTCTACCAGCACAGCAAGTGTCTGGAAAGAGAGACTTCAACTCAACCATGCACATACAGATTTCATTGGATGTCCCTTTCATATTGATGGTATTTATAAATCTCAAGGAACAATTGTAACCTACGATGAGTACAACAGTATCTTCATGGACCTCACTTTGTTGCCAACTAAAATGGTTGAGTTCTACAATGTAACATTTAAAGAGACAGGTGGCATTCTGCATTTTGTTTTGAAGCTAGATGAGTGTGAGATCCTCAAAGAGAAGAAGCTAGAACGAGTCACAATAATATTGATGAATAGGGCTCTTTCAAAATGTCTCACTCATGATCCTTCATACTTCGCTGTTCAATACAAACAAACATATGGTGGCTTGGTGATTTTTAGGTATTCCATTTCCACTTTCTCTTCAACTTTGGTGAGCCCTCTTGAGTTTAAATCTAGATGTACTTTAACGTCTCATGCAGATTTAATCTCGAAGGGAAAGAAGACCACGACATTTTATATTGGGTGTTCCATCAAACCCCTATCCTTGATATCATTGACAACCAAATGAATCAAGGAAAGGTGCTGGTTGTCAATGGGAGGGGAGACTTTCAGATCCAATGGCATCTTGTAGGTGGCCTTAAAACACTGAAGTGTATGTATAATCGTGGAATGGGTGATATGGTAAAGGCTCCATGCTTGTATATATGGAGCCTGCAAAGATGATGGACCCAAAATGGTCGCCACAATGAGGATCCTAATTTCCACCTAGTTCGATATTTCACTTGCCAATGTCCACATTTGTACAATGCATGCTCTTTGCAGAATTGTGGAGGAGTTGGTGTATCTTTACATTGGGTATGCTTGGAAAATCAAGAACTCAAAAGAAAAGAAGGTTGCGGTAGCGGCACTTGAACTAGTTTTGTCAGAGATGGGTCTCCATGGGGGCAATGTGAAAATCCAGCGAGACGAGAAGAGGTGAACAAATGATAAAGATGTACCTTGCAAACCATGTATTGGTGGGGTCAAGGCACATCCTTTTTTATCAAAGCCCAAAGATAAGAATCTAACAAAGCGTGGAAGGATATATCAATCCACTTATGTCAACAAAATTGAGTTTCAGCAATGGAAAATCTCCATATGGCAGTGAAGGACTAGGAACCCACAACTCGCAATGCCAAGGGTGAAGTGTGGCATTCCATCGATGTGCTCTTTCAGATGTGTGACAAAGATGAGTGGACACAAAATGATATAAAAAGATTTAAGGAGAACCTTCAGCTACTAAAGAAAGCATTTAGGTCAGCGTGGACTGAAACTCAGATTACTCATTACATGGTATTGTTAACGAACCCTTTTAAATAATAAGGGATAAAATGTTGTCTAAAAATCTTGAAAACTTGTTTTATTTGCAACACATCATTTTCAATCACTTACCATACTTCATTCAAAAGTAAGGAAACCCAGGCATATGGAACACCCAAGGGATGCATATTTCAGACACACACATCATGGTGGCTTTGGAGATAAGGCAAACAATTTGAAAGAGTTGTTTAATTGATTTTATCATAGAATCCTTCATCGGCTGCAGCAAAAACATGTATTAGACAGTTTGGCAACAATGCAAGCAATTAGGCATTTGCAACAAAAGAAACGAAAACGAGTAGAGGCATTCAACAACTCCAGCGATCATGAAGGCCAAAGAAAGTGGAGAGAGACAATGCAATATGATAACCATGGGTGGATCAAGAGATTTTGATTTTAGGTAACAACATGTACAACAGATGCCTAATGAGCTAATAGATACAGTACAAGTCACAAGCCTCTCAACTTGATGACAAATTGTGGATATCTTTTGGCACGTTACCTTTCTATCGGATCATTAAATGTTTTCCATAATCTAATATAGTTCATTTGGGTTTTGTTTCCCCAAAGTGAGTTCCATTTCTGTGTATGTGTAATAATAAGTTGCATGACCAGTGTACCCCGGACAATATCCAAAACATTCTGTAGCAAAAACTTTATCGCGACGAGGATAACTTTGTTTGCATTCTGTGGTAGCATTGGTCCACCTAGGAAGCATGACAACGTCTTGAGGGTGAATGTTGCAGTACTTCCCTCTTGGGACATTCCATTGTGAAATACTAGTATGGGTGCCTCATAGAGTATGGGAAGGTATTGTCCTAGTGCTGCATCCCTTCCACGATACTCTCTTGTCCGACGGTGAAGAAAGTCATCCTTTTTAGCAATCCAAGACTGTACATAAAAGTATGAGTTAGAGAAAGATAGTGATAACTACATTTTTTATTTTTTATTTTTGTGGGGCGGGGGGGGGGGGGGGGGGCTTACCATGTAGCTCTTCTTGCATATATAAATAATCCTTCCATAGGTCCACTGACCTCGTGGGCCCTTGCGCGGGACACGTAAACCATTCCTCTACTTCCTGAGTACTGGTTGATGGCATGGGGTTGTTTCTAATAGCTTGGAATGTGCCGTCATCTAGGAGTGTGTCTCTATACTTTTTGCCTTGTCAAAGCAAAGTTTGAGGCACTCCATCGGGTTGCTAGAGGTTTTCATTGCCTCGTCGTCACTGTTGTCATCAGATACAAATACATTCCTCCCCTCTCAAATTGGAGAGTGTTGTAAGTGCAAAGTCCTCCCTTAAAGAAAATATACTTTGAATGTCATGGAGGAAAATGCAAAATCTCACCAAATTTGAAATCGACAGTCCAAGAAGCATCAATGTGGCTTGTTTCTCATTAAAGCCAGAGACATCTAAAGGTAGTTTGATATCAGATGTTTTAAGTGTAAGTATTTTTCTTTGTTGCACCTCTTTAGCCTCTACCTCCTCAATCTCAGGGACCTCATTGGACTCCAAGTCCTCATCATCTTGTTCATCGGGTGGTAGATCCTCCTCATCCATTACCTCGGAAGGATCATTTAATAGAGTAGAAAATAGAGAATTTAATAATAGAAGGAATCCAAAGGATTCTTTAATTAGCTTGCAATCTCGTTCGTGCATAGGACATCGTGAGGGTCTATAGATAATAGGCAGTTGATGGTACTTCTTGTATGACCGTCTTGTGGAATCACAATCTTTTAAGTGCACCACCACCATGTCAGCAAGAACCACCCTGCCCTTGTGGACCTCAAGCTCAAACTTATCTCTTTGAGACTTGAGGAAATCGTTATGCTGAGCTATAAGGTCATCTAGAATGAATGGGGCATTGAACATAGAAGAGACCTTGTCGAACATTTCAGCAGATCCTGCAGATACTGCAAAATCGAAAAGTCTTTCATCCACACATGCAGGATTTTCAACACCTTGCTTACATTTTGTAGTTGGTTCAGTGGAAAAAAAAAGATCAATGTTTCTCTTTTTGGTGCTAGTCACTTGAAGCTTCTGGCTTACAGGCACTTCTTCTTCTTTTGAAGCTTCTGAGTCATTGGGGGGTTCCTCTGTTCCCACAACATCATCTCCAGAAAATGCATCTTTAGCAAGAGCAAAGTCCACATCTCTCTTTAAAGAGCCTCTCAGCAACATAGGTGGTCTGTCTTCTACTTCATGTTCACCTAAGACAACTTCTGGATCCACCCTCTGTCTCTTCATTCTATGGGATCTTAATTCTAAGAAAAACAAAATATAGGGAAAAAAGGTAAGTATTGCCAAGGTTGGTTGGTTCAACTCTCTCTCTCTCTCTCTCTCTCTCTCTCTCTCTCTCTCTCTCTCTCTCTGACAAATTGGTCTCACAGGTCTTTTTACTTAGAGCATCTCATTTTATTTGAATTCAACTCCTTTTTCTCCCTCCCCCCCCCCCCCCCCTTATATGCTCCACGATGCACAAAGAACGATTAGCAGACCAATTCTACGTTTATAGGCGCCACATGATAACAAATAGAGGAAGGGGATTCTCTCTCACTCTGTGTTGGTCTTATACGACTTCTTATCACTTAACATATCTAGTGAGTCCACTACGGTGGGCGGACGACAATCGGCTTACATAAAAGACAACTTCACGCGCCAAAAGTCCTCCCAAATTGTCGCATCTATCTCTCTCTGTCTCTCTCTCTCTCTCTCTCTCTCACACACACACACACACAGAAAAGAAAAATCATAGGGATAACCTTTTCTTGGCCTTGGCATGGCGACCTTCATGATGCAATTTTTTGTTACTTGTCTCTCTCTCTCTCTCTCTCTCTCTCTCTATCTATCTCCACAACCCTCTCCTTCACACACACACTCTCTCTATCTCTCTCTCTCTCTCTCTGTGTCTCTTTGTCTCAACCACCCTATCCCTCTCTATCTCTCTCTCTTACTATCTCTCTCTCTCTCTCAATCACCCCCTCTCTCTCTCTCTCTCTCTCTCTCTCTCTCTCTCTCTCTCTCTCCCTCCCCCCCCCCCCCCCCCCCCGATTTAGGTGATCTATAGCCTCAATTGAAGAGAAGGAAGCCCTCTATGCATTGCTGTAAAGATATAATTTTTCTGAGCAATGGAAGGCTTTGCTATAACATCATCTCATAGTTGAAAAATTTGTCAAAATTTTGCGTTTTTGTTACCGACTTGAAGGCAATGTCGGACAAGACTCGCAAGGGTGGAAAATCCACACTCGCCATGGAGAATGATGCAAAATCTCCAAGGAATTTGGATGCTAATCCAGCCACATCATCTACAAAAACGGAAGCAATGATCATATCATGCTTGGTCTCATTACAAGAAACCGTCAACAAGCAAGGTGAAGAGCTGCGCGCACTTGCAATGGAGAATGGCACTTTAAGAGTTCTTGTTGTGGAGAATGAGCACCTTGAGAAGGTTCTTGAAATGCAAACAACACGCTTGATGCATCTTAAGAATGAAGTTCAAGAATGTAAGCGCTCTCTTGTTGACATGAATGTACTGAAAGAACGCTTGAGCAAAGTAGAGAGTGATCATGCATTGAAAGAGGAAACAATAGATACAATAGGACATGATGTATGTGAGATGAGAAATGCATCCAAATCATGGGCTGATATATGTAAGGATAATGTGGTTTCTACATCTCCTATCACGCAAGCCGTTGTCCAATCAAAGAATGTAGAGAATGTGGACACTCAAGAATTGCAAGAACGGCAAAAACACTCAAAGAACATTGTCATTCGTGGAATCAAGGAGGAAAGCATGGAAACACCCCAATATCTTGTGGTTGCTATTGAAGAGTTTTCCGCTACATACTTTGGCATGTCTAGAATCATGGCTTATGGTGAACATCGAGTTGGAAAACAAGGAGTCCCTCGCTCGGGAGAAAGACCTATTGTATGTACCATGGCTGATGAGGCAAAGAGAAAGATCATCCTTGAAAATAGTTGGATCTACCTCAAAGGAACGGGTTGTAATGTACATGAGGATCGCACTTTTATGCAACAAAATACATGTCGCAAAGCATATGAGGAAAGAAGCAAGAAGGTTAAGGTGTCATCTCAAGAAGAAAAGTCACTTGAGGAAGATGCGAGTCCACTTAACAAATAGGGACACATGATCTATGAGACCAACTCACGCTTGCGAATAAGCTTTTGGAATTGTAACAGGTATCCATGGAATGCGGGAATTGGCATTGATGAGCTTACGAATGACTCCAATGTGATACATCTTGTCGAAACATGGGAGCATGATGCACGACGAATTATTGGATTTGACAAATAAAATGTACATTCTTTGATGTGGGCCAAAAATGGAAAGCAACATAGAGGCCAAGGAGGCGTAGCATGTATGATAAAAAAGGGTTTGAAAGATGTTTCTATTGTCAAAGAAGATAAGTATAAACGCTACTTATGGCTGAAAATCAGCTCACCAAATGGTCAAGTCATGTTTGTGGCTGGTTGCTACATTCCTGAGTATGACTCCAACTTTTATTCTTGCTTGGATATGGATAGAGATGAGCCCTTTGTTGAAGTAGAGGAGGACATTTCTCATTACAAGGACCAGTGTGAAGTCGTTGTCTTTGGAGACATGAATGCTCGCACAAATACGTTACAACACAACACACAATAAGTCAACATGCCGCATGTCTCAAGAAGAATGGACGACTCGTACATGTATAATCAAAGTTCTAATCATGTAAAAGAAATGGATCACTATGGAAAGTCACTTCTACCTATGTGCAATAGTACCGGAATGCTCATTGAAAATAGTGGATCTTTATGGCAAGGCACCAATGACTTTACATGTAGAAAGCACAATGGTGATAGCATGATTGACTATATGTTGTTTTTGAAAACCACTCTAGAATGCATACAAAGCTTTACACTTGGTGAATGGAATCCAAAATTGGATAGGATGTTATGTATTGACCTCAAGTGTGGTAAAAGACCCGAACATGTAGCCTCCAATCATGATGTGAATCATTTGTACCTACGTTTAGACTTCAAACAAGCACTTATAAATGCTAATATGATGGAACAAATGTTAAGCATGATAGAGCATCAAGAGAGCCCAACATTAGAATGCAAGTGGAAAGTTTTCAAAGAAGTAATTTTCTCTTGTGCGAAGGAATGCATTTCGGTGAAACACATGTCTTGCAAAAGGTCTAAGAAGGGTAGCACCAATAAGGAATGGTTTGACATAGAATGTAGTCAAGCCCAAAAACACTTGCTAAGGTTGGATGCAAGAAAAGACAAGGAAGTTTAGTTTGAATGTTCACACACATACAAAGCACTTGTTGAAAAAAAGAGGAGAAGGTGGGAAGTCAAAAAACAACTTCTTTTAGCGTAAGAGAAAGCACATGCATGTGGCAAGTTTTGGCAAAATCTAAAAGGCAAGCGTGTTGAGAGCTTTGGTGACTTGACTCTTCAGGATATGTATACGCATTACATGAACCTCTATGAGCAAACCAATGTTGATAAGATGGAGTGTTGTAGCTCCCTTCAGTTTATGCCTCCCTTCTTTATAATTGAAGATGTATGCCACACGCTTGAGAAACTTGCTACTCGCAAGGTAGGGGACCTTCAAGGTGTCAAGGATGAAATGATTAAAGGTACAAGCAAGAAAACACGATATTGGATACACGATATGTTTAACCTTGCACTTCAGCATGGCATGCCTTATAATTGGAGTGCAAATTGGATCAAACCTTTGCACAAAGGAGGAGATGTAAACAATGTGAACAACTATCACACTATAATGGCTGGTTATTTGATGGCAAAGTTATTTGGATGTATCATGGAGATGAAGATAAGTGAATGGGCTGAAAAGAATGGCAAACATGCACCTGGCCAAGCTGGTTTTGCAAGCATCATAGCACTCTTGATCACCTTTTCACTCTTCAAGTTCTTATGGAAGCGTCTGGATCAAAAGGAAGAAAGTTGTATTGTTTCTTTGTGGATTTCAAAAAATCTTTTGACATGGTACCATGAGGAAATCTTTGGAGACGTATGCAAAGCCTTCAAGTGCCGAGAGAATTTATGCATGCAGTGTTTTGCATCTACCAAAAAGTGATATTTTGACTACATATGGGAGATGGAATTTCAAATTTTTTGCAAGCACCATTGGTGTCAAACAAGGATGCTCACTTTCCCCAAACCTCTTTGGGCTAGTCATTGATGAATTGGAATGCATGGTTCTTGATTTTATGCAACAAGAAGGCATAGAAGAGGTTAATATCCGAAATGTGGTTATCATGCTTTTGCTTTATGGCAATGATGTAGTGCTCTTAGCATATACCTTAGAAGATGCACAAAAGCTTATGAGTGTCTGGGAACGCTTTTACCTACATACTGGGATAATTGTGAATGGATCCAAAGCCAAGTTTATGCTTGTAAAGACCCTCAATGATGAAAATCCATGCATTGTATACAACAATGAGAAACTTGAAGTGGAAGATAGCTTCAAGTACCTTGGCCTTGAGGTTCCATCCAATCATAAATGGAAGGATTGCGCAATGTGTCGCTTGGAAGCCAGAAAGAGGGCTTATTATGCATCTGAGAACATGTGCAATGCTAGAGAGATCAAGTGTTGGGCTCTCAAAAAGTACATCTTTGACACATTGATGACACCGGTGCTTCTTTATGGAGTGGAGGTGTGGGGTAGTAGCATCGGAAAGTCTACTTGGAAAGAGTTTAAAAATGTTCAAAAGAGTTTTCTCACCAACTTTCTCCAAGTCAAGACACAAAAACCCTACATGCTCTTACTTCTTGAGTCCGGATCACTTCCCATTGAGGTCTTGAGCATGCAAAGGGTTGTGGAGTCCATGCTTAAGAAACAACGTAGCCCTTTCTATCGACTTCCTAGAATCGCATATAAAGCAAGTCAAAAGGTGCAAAAGACATGCAAGAGAAAAAAAGTAAGTTCGGGGTGGATTCTTGACATCAAGAAATGGTTTGGAAGATGGGATGCAGGTCACTTGCTCAAGGATGCATCGATTGACTCCCAAGTTAATGAGGCCTTCTTACAATGCCAATGTATCACGGATTGGGTGAAACTAGAGGTTCTCACTTCAGCCATTACACCACACACATTTCCGCAAACTAAAAATTTCTCTTCTTCTCTGAACAAGGTAACTGAACCCATCCCTTTATCCTTGATCCCATCCCATTGAGTGCGATCCGCACCATTGCCTCCATTTGTCTTAGCTGCCATTCTCTACGTTGCTGCGAGTCAGCACATTGGGGCACTAATGAGGAGTCTCATCGACTTTGCACCTTATGCCCTCGTCAAGTGTGAGAGAGTGAGTACCACATACTACTTGAGTGCTCAGTCTTTGATCACATTAGGTCCTCTTTTCCCCATATATTCAGCCATGAGCTCTCCATACATACCTTCCTCTCCCAACCACGATGTGGACTCTCTATTGTGATGCTCATTTCAACCACTTTTGAGCATCGATAGTCACTTATGACCTCGAATCACACCATGTGACATGTTCATTTGGTCCCATAGATCATATTTGACCTCCAAGGACGATAATATAACTATCTATCTATATATCTCTCTCTCGCTCTCTCGCTCTCTCTCTCTCTCTCTCTCAACCACCCTATCCCTCTGCCTATCTCTGTGTGTGTGTGTGTGTGTGTGTGTACAAATAGGCTTGTAAATTTTTCAATCTATCTAAAAGAATCTCTCCCTCTATGAACATAGTGATATGTGCACCACCCTCTCCCTCCCTCTGTGTGTGTGTGTGCCGTTTTTTGACCTAGTAGATAGCAGTTCACATTTTGATCATAACTTCTTCATTTGAACTTTGATTAAGGTGATCTATAGCCTCAATCAAAGAGAACAAATCCCTCTACGCATTGATGTAAAGAGAGAATTTTTCTAAGCAATGGAAGGCTTTGCTGTAACAGCATCTCAAAACTAAAAAAATTGTCAAAACTTTGTGTTTTTGTTGCCGACTTGAAGGCAATGTCGCACAAAACTCGCAAGGGTGGAAAATCCACACTTGTCATGGAGAATGATGAAAAATCTCCAAGGAGTTTGGATGCTAATCCAACCACATCGTCTACAGCAACGGAAGCAGTGATCATGGCTTACTTGATCTCATTACAAGAAACCGTCAACAAGCAAGGTGAAGAGTTTCTCGCACTTGCAATGGAGAATGGTACTTTAAGATTTCTTGTTGTGGAGAATGAGAACCTCAAGAAGGTTCTTGAAATGCAAACAGCACACTTGGTGCATCTTGATAATGAAGTTCAAGAATGTAAGCGCTCTCTTGTGGACATGAATGTAATGAAAGAGCGCTTGCGCAAAGTTGAGAGTGATCATGTATTGAAAGAGGAAACAATAGATACAATACGACATGATGTATGTGAGATGAGAAATGCATCCAGATCATGGGCTGATATATGTAAGGATAATGTGGTTTCTACATCTCGTTTCATGCAAACCGTTGTCCAAGCAAAGAATGTAGAGAACGTGGACACTCAAGAATTGCAAGAACATAAAAAACACTCAGAGAACATCATAATTCGTGGAATCAAGGAGGAAAGCATGGAAACACCCCAATATCTTGTGGTTGCTATTGAAGAGTTTTTTGCTACACACTTTGGCATGCGTGGAATCATGGATTATGGTGGAAAACAAGGAGTCTTTGCTCGGGAGAAAGACCTATTGTATGTACCATGGATGATGAGGTAAAGAGAAATATCATCCTTGACAATAGTTGGATCTACCTCAAAGGAACAGGTTGTAATGTATATGAGGATCGCACTCTTATGAAACAAAATGTACGTCGCAAAGCATATGAGGAAAGAACCAAGAAGGTCAAGGTGTGATCTCAACAAGAAAAGTCACTTGAGGAGGATGCAAGTCCACCCAATAAATAGGGACACATGATCTATGAGACCAACTCACGCTTGCGAATAAGCTTTTGGAATTGTAACGGCTATCCATGGAATGTGGAAATTGGCATTGATGAGCTTACCAATGACTCCGATGTGATACTTCTTGTCGAAACATGGGAGCATGATGCGCAACGAATTCTTGGATTTGACAAATATGATGTGCATTCTTTGATGTAAACCAAAAATGCAAAGCAACATAGAGGCCAAGGAGGCGTAGCATGTATGACCAAAAAGGGTTTGAAAGATGTTTCTATTGTCAAAGAAGATAAGTATAAACGCTACTTATGACTGAAAATTAGTCCACCCAATGGTCAAGTCATGTTTGTGGTTGGTTGCTACATTCCTCACTATGACTCCAACTTTTATTCTCGCTTGGATATGGATAGAGATCAACCCTTTGTTGAAGTAGAGGAAGACATTGCTCATTACAAGGACCAAGGTGAAGTCATTGTCTTTGGAGACATGAATGCTCGCACAAATACGTTACAACATGACACACAACAGGTTGACATGCCGCATGTTTCAAGAAGAATGGATGACTCATACATATATAAGCTAAGTTCTAATGATGCAAAAGAATTGGATCACTATGGAAAGTCACTTCTACATATGTGCAATAGTACCGGAATGCTCATTGCAAATGGTGTATCTTTATGGCAAGGCACCAGTGACTTTACATGTAGAAAGCAAAATGGTGATAGTGTGATTGACTATATGTTGTTTTTGGAATCCACTCTAGAATGCATACAAAGATTTACACTTGGTGAATGGAATCTGGAATCGGATCATAGGATGCTATGTATTGACCTCAAGTGTGGTAAAAGACCCAAGCATGTAGCCTCCAATCATGATGTGAATCACCTACATCTAGACTTCAAACAAGCACTTATATATGTTGATATGGTGGACCAAATGTTAAGCATAACAGAACATTAAGAGAGCCCAAAATTAGAATGCAAATGGAAAGTTTTCAAAGAAGTAATTTTCTCTTGTGCGATGGAATGCTTTTCCATGAAACACATGCCTTGCAAAAGATCTAAGAAGGGTAGCACCAAGAAGAAATGGTTCGACATGGAATGTAGTCAAGCCCGAAAACACTTACTAAGGTTGGATGTAAGCAAAGACAAGGAAAGTTACTTGGAACATTCACAAACATACAAAGAAATTCTTCAAAAAAAGAGGAGAAGGTGGGAAGTCAAAAAACAACTTCTTTTAGTGCAAGAGAAAGCACATGCATGTGGCAAGTTTTGGCAAAATCTAAAAGGCAAGCGTGTTGAGAGCTTTGGTGACTTGACTCTTCAGGATATGTATATGCATTGCAAGAACCTCTATGAGCAACCCAATGTTGATAAGATGGAGTGTTGTAGCTCGATTCCATTTATGCCTCCCTTCTTTACCACTGAAGATGTATGTTGCATGCTTGAGAAACTTGCTACCCGCAAGGCAGGGGACCTTCAAGGTGTCAAGGCTAAAATGATTAAATGGACAAGCAAGAAAACACGATATTGGATATGCGATATGTTTAACCTTGCACTTCAGCATGGCATGCCTCATGATTGGAGTGAAAATTGGATCAAACCTTTGCACAAAGGAGGAGATGTAAACAATGTGAACAACTATCGCACTATAATGGTTAGTTCTTTGATGGCAAGGTTATTTGGATGTATCATGGAGATAAAGATAAGTGAATGGGCTGAAAAGAACGGCAAACGTGCACTAGGCCAAGCAGGTTTTGAAAGCATCATAGCACTATTGATCACCTTGTTAGTCTTCGATTTCTTATGGAAGCATCTCCATTGAAAGGAAAAAAGGTGTATTGTTGCTTTGTGGATTACAAGAAAGGTTTTGACGTGGTACCACGAGGAAATCTTTGGAGACGTATGCAAAAGCCTTCACGTGCCGAGAGAATTGATGCATGCAGTTTTTTGCATCTACCAAAAAGTGATATGTCGACTACGTATGGGAGATGGAATTTCAAAATTTTTTGCAAGCACCATTGGTATCAAACAAGGATGCCCACTTTCCCCAACCCTCTTTGGGCTACTCATTGATGAATTGGAATGCATGGTTCTTGATTTTATGCAACAAGAAGACATAGAAGAGGTTAAGATCGGAAATGTGGTGATCATGATTTTGCTTTATGCCGATGATGTAGTGCTCTTGGCACATACCTTAGAAGATGCACAAAAGATTATGAGTGTCTTGGAAAACTTTTGCCTACATAGCCGGATGATTGTGAA